>NC_059346.1:42835000-43497500 GCF_019703515.2 Myxocyprinus asiaticus
CACAACACGACACGGTCTTTGCAGCTTAAAAGTGGCTATAGATAGTTAAATAGACACAAGAAAGGAAAGACCAATCAAAATTAAATATTCAAGTAGAGTTTCCAAAAACAATTCACAACACAGTATCCGAATATTTTAATGACATCATCGCTATTGGTTAGATATGGGGTTGACAACATTCTAAGCGGTCGTTCCCACCCAGTCTCATGAAAAATCGTAACAATTAATATGAGATGTTAAAATCATAAGAAGTCTTACAAGTTCGCTCATACAAAAAGAAGACTTTTACTCCCAGAGATAAAAATAAACAAACCAACCAACAAAGCTATCATGATTTTTTAAGTCCTTAAACCTTACCCAAACCTTAAAGCTAACAATGATTTTAATCGGAAAATAACTTGTGTACAATGGACGAAAGAGAAACATCTAGGTTTTGAATGATTGTTTTTTCGATTTTCCCTAACCCAAACCCCAAACCTAAACCTAACCATAAAGTCTAACACCATAACCAAACCCTAAACCTAAACCATGATTTGTATTGGAATATAACTTGTGTACCATGGAAGAAAGAGAAACATCTAGGTTTTGAACTAGTGTTTTTTACGATTTCCCCTAACCCCAAACCTAACCAAAGACTAACCCCATATCCAAACTCTAAACCTAATCATGATTTTAATTGGAAAATAACTTTTGTGTACATGGAAGAAAGAGAAACATCAGGGTTTTGAATGAGTGTTTTTTTGATTTGTCCTAATCAAACCCCAAACCTAAACTTACCCATAAAGTCTAACACCATAACCAAACCCTAAACCTAAACCATGATTTGTATTGGAAAATAACTTTTGTGTACAACAGAAGACTAGAAAACATCTGGGTTTGCAATGAGACGAGGGAAAGCATATACCAGGTTATCGACATTCAACAATTATATGTATTTCATAAATAAAGAGTAACAATTTGTCCACTGACATTTCCTTTCTTAAAAGAAAGTGTTGGATAGAAGGCTAGCTAATAATTGATGTCTGTATTGTATCAATTTGTAATTATGTGTGTTGGCTGGTTGGTCTCTATGGGAATACATTTCCGTAAAAGCCAAGTCATACAATATATTTTTCAAATTATTACAAATTGTCATGAGACCATTCACAGCCGTTCACACAAGATCCTTTTTGTGTCAATCTGTGCTATTTTTTAATTGTTTATATGTGTATATACGTGATGTTGCATTGTGTCTTGCTGTTTTTTCAGCATCACGCACAATAAAAGCCTTGTTAAAAGTGATGTCAAGTTAAAAGAACTTTAACGAAAAAAATGTAAAAAAAAAAAAAATTTTTTAAATTAAAAATATAAAACTCTGCTTTGTTGCACTCTGTTAACTTTCTTTAAACGCAACGACGCCTGAAAATGCAAGTCAAAAGCTGGCTTGTAAACTTTTATCTCATTAATAAAGTTTATAAAAAAACACAATTAAAAGTGTCTAAAAGAGGAAAAAAAATAAATAAATAAATAAATACAAATAACAGAGCTTGAATGGGAACCCCAGTCCTTTCTGGTCTTCTATACAGTGTAGTTACTAAGATCTTACAGGACGCAGTGTGACACACTGCACTGCCTGTAGTTACTCCACTGCCCCTATACAAATATACCCAGTCCCTCCATACACACACACACACACACACACACACACACACACACACACACACAAACACACACAAACACACACACACACAAACACACACACACTGTACCCAGGAAACAAGGAAATATATAGGCAAACTTATGTGTGCATGTGTCACATTCTTCAGACTGACTTTCTGGGTCTTGTAAATGTCCATTAAATGACTGTGAAGTATAAGATCTTTTACAATTTTAAAATCCATACAGTAAATCAGCTGTGTGTGGAAGCAGAGAAAAGGAAAGGCATAAGCAAGGCTTTGAGCAGCACAGCTGACTGAGATACATGGCTGTGATTAAGCTGTCCTGCTGTTTACAACACTGTAGTTACAGCTCGAGGCTTTGGCGTTATCAAAGAGATGTTGGGAAACCTCGCTCATGATCGAAGACACACACACAGCCAGACACACACATATATAAACACACACATCTGCTTTCACTGAGCTGTGCAACCCCTCGAGGGCAAGACAGACAAAGAAAGAGCAAGAGGGGAAGAGAGAGACAAAATGAGAGAGAGAGAGAAAGATGGCAAGCAGGGGTGATGTAGCATTAATCATGGTGCAGGTGGAATTTGTCAGAGCTATCAATTGTGTAAGTAAATGTTACAGATATAATTTGTCAACTTTTTACAGGAGGGCAATGTGTCAATCGCTCAGAAGGAAGTGACTGTGGCAGAAAGGAAACACTGTTTACCACTCTAGAAACAATGCTGACCTACAAACAGAAAAACTATTAAATATCTAAGATACTTATATCCAAATACACAACCTTTGACTGTATTGATCGACTACATGAACCACGAGAGGCTGTGTGTAAGCAGTAACTTAACCACAGGTATGTGGTGCTATCAGGTACAATGTGAAGCATGATATGTAGACTTGGCACTTGGCACAATTTGAATCACAAAGGCTTCGAACGTGGCACATCCAATCAGCTTTAGCAGTCTAAACTTGTCCTTTTATTTAAAATAAATAAATAATATATACACTGGCGCCAAAAGTTTGGAATAATGTAAAGATTTTGCTGTTTCGGAAGGAAATTGGTACTTTAATTCACCAAAGTGGCATTCAACTGATCACAAAGTACAGTCAGAACATTACTGATGTGAAAAACAACACCATAACTATTTGAGAAAAGTCATATTTAATCAAATCTAGACAGGCCCCATTTCCAGCAGCCATCACTCCAACACCTTATCCTTGAGTAATCATGTTAAATTGCTAATTTGGTACTAGAAAATCACTTGCCATTATATCAAACACAGTTTAAAGCTATTTGGTTCTTTAAATGAAGCTTAACATTGTCTTTGTGTTTGTTATTGAGTTGCCACAGTATGCAATAGTCTGGCATGTCTTAAGGTCAATATTAGGTCAAAAATGGCAAAAAAGAAACAGCTTTCTCTAGAAACTTGTCAGTCAATCATTGTTTTGAGGAATGAAGGCTATACACTGGTTGAAACTGCTAAAAAACTGAAGATTTCATGCAAAGGTGTACACTACAGTCTTCAAAGACAAAGGACAACTGGCTCTAACAAGGACAGAAAGAGATGTGGAAGGCCAGATGTACAACTAAACAAGAGGATAAGTACATCAGAGTCTCTAGTTTGAGAAATAGACACCTCACATGTCCTCAGCTGACAGCTTCATTGAATTCTACCCGCTCAACACCAGTTTCATGTACAACAGTAAAGAGAAGACTCAGGGGTGCAGGCCTTATGGGAAGAATTGCAAAGAAAAAGCCACTTTTGAAACAGAAAAACAAAAATAAAAGTTTAGAGTGGGCAAAGAAACACAGACACTGGACAACAGATAACTGGAAAAGAGTGTTATGGATCTTAACCCCATTGAGCTTTAGTGGGATCAGCTAGACTGTAAGGTGTGTGAGAAGTGCCCGACAAGACAGCCTCAACTATGGCAAGTTCTACATTAAGCGTGGGGTGAAATGTCACCTGAGAATCTGGACAAACTGACAGCTAGAATGCCAGGGATCTGCAAAGCTGTCATTGCTGCATGTGGAGGATTTTGTTATGAGAACTTTTTGAAGTAGTTTAAGAAGTTCTGAACATTTTTTTCAAATTGTAATAGTAATATGTCACGTTATTAATGTCCTGACTATACATTGTGATCAGTTGAATGCCACTTTGGTGAATAAAAGTACCAATTTACTTCCATAAGAGCAAAATCTGTACATTATTCCAAACTTTTGGCCGCCAGTGTATGTATATATATATATATATATATATATATATATATATATATATATATATATATATATATATATATATATATACACACACACACACACAAACACACACACACATCATGGAATAATTTATGAAGTTGATGTTTTGCTAAACTCCATGTAAAACTATTTTAAACAGCATTTTGCCAATTCTTCTATTAAAATGCATTTGCTGATGACCTCATATTAAATGAGACACTAAGTGGATTTCTTTTTTCTTTCTTTTAAATATGCATTTGTCACACTGCAAGACCATTTAAAATGATCTAGTAAATGCAAAAAGTGACTGACAACTGTGATAAAGAAATTATGACCAGTTACAAGACCTAATACATACTGTATACTTTCCTTAATATATTCACACAAATGTTAACCTACAATAAATACCTAAACAAATATAAATACACAATACTGACACCATCTCCATCTACACAGAGGACATGTACTGTCGTAGAGTTGGGTCAGGAGTGAATAATTTAGTAATACAGTGAGAAAGCCTTTTTTTTTACCATGATTTATATTTCTATATTGTTTCTCCTCAGCATGCCCGTACATTTTTAATGCGGGATATGGAAGGTATAGATCACTGAATGATAGCTGCTCCATGATATTTTTGTCTAACTGTTCCATATATAAATTAAAATATATTGAAAAGTGAGGGGGCAGTAGGGGATTTGAAGTGAATGTGTAGTTGTGGCTCTACTCATTAGGGGACAAGTTGCAGAGGCGCTTGGTTTGACAGGTTAACGGCACTGTATGTGATTATTGGTTTATTACAAGGTGACAGCGTTATAAACGATGTATAGGTTAAACACAGTGGTTGCATTTGCTCCACATTTTTTTATGATAACAAATAAAAAAGGGCATAGATGGAAGCCTCATCGAGACTTTGGGGGAAAATAATCAGAACTCTACCGAATGTTTTTAAACATGGTAAAGTATATTAAATTGTGCTCTAAGTGCTATACTCTTATTGGTAGCTGAATCCATAATCAATTTTGTCAAAATACTTAAGCAACAAACATATGAGAGGCAGGGATAAAAAAAATAATTTAATAATAAAATAAAAAAACGTTATAAATGATGGGTGTCCAAAATTTCTGCAGATGTCTATGTATGTAGATTCCATTAGGAAATGTGCAAACGGCCTGTTTAGAAATCAATTTAATTCTAAGGGATGGTACCCTCATGCCCAAGTTCTTTTAAGATACCAGCCTGCTTACAGTCAGAATTAACTTGCCCATAATCCAACACCCAGATAACCTAACTAACTTTCCTCAAGTATACAGTGACTTTAAGGAATGTCCAAGACTGCAGGCCACATTGAGGCCATAAAAATAGTATTAGCACTAAGCCAGACATTTAGCAACTGACCAGAGGCTAAAGGCCTATTGAGCGGAACAGCTTCTCAAACTTCATATTTCTGTGTAATTCATCTGTGGCTGAGTATGAATAATGAGTGTCTTACAGGGTATTAATCTTACTGAACACCACTGACTGTGGCCACCCCCTGGGGTCAAGGGTTAAAGTAGAATCCCTTGGTCTCTGCTTTGTTATTGTGGCCCTGGAGAAGGAGAGCTAAAAGAGGTACTGGTGGTCTACAAGGTGACTGATCACTGGTTGAAATAAGAATATTTAACAGTGAAATAGTATTTTCTGTGTGGAGCTGATTGATTCCACCAGTCCAACAACTTTTGGTTGTACAAATAGGATACATTTTTGGCACTTCATAACTAACTTCATGAGCATGATGCATACTGTACTGTATAAGTATTTATGGACACTTAAGCCACACTTAAAAATTTATGAACGACACTGCATGTTATAACAAAATATCAAAACAAGTGGTTTCTGCAAACAATGCAAGACATTTTCAAAGAACTAACTTTACCTTTCTTAGCCATTTATTTATTTATTTTCCATGTACTTTTAACTAAATGGTGTCAAGGTGATCTTAAGTGAATGTATGTAAAGTGAAGTTCACACGGGTGAAGTTCATCACATTAACTATGGACATGTTCCACTAAGTTTGACAAAACAAAAAGTGTCCAAATACTTTGAATTATATTTTGTATTAAGATATATATTTTAATGTATGTTTTGCTTAAAAAAGTGTGTTTGTTCTATATTTCTTCAAAACAAAAAAGTCACTTGGATTTATATTTTGTTATATAATGTAAAGACATTCCTACATTTTCATGTGTGGTTAAAGTGTTTAACACTTTCTTTGGGGACCACTGTATGTATTCTCACTGAAAGTAAATCTGCAATCTTTGTTCAATAAAGACACCCTCTTTCCCACACAAACAACTATGACACAAATGGGAAAAAAAAAATACCATAAAACCTAAACAAACTTTTTGAACTTCACCTGTTTGCTTAGTTTTAAAATATTGCTTACTCAAAAGTCATAACCCTGGGTAATTAATAAAGCTGTCAAAAAAGAGGATGGAGTGGAACATGTGGAGGTCAAAGGCCACCGCCAGACCAATGTAGGTCAGGGTCACTCTGCATTCCTCATTATCAAGTTGGGATGAGAGAGGGCCAGAACAAACAAAAGCTAAGCAGATGGAGAAAAGAAACCCAAAAGAAGAGCGAGAAGAAAGGGGGAAAATGACAAAGAAAAGTGAAAAAAGCTGTCAGCTGCCTGCAAATGAAGATGGGGAACTGATTCTGAAAGAGAAAGCTGCTGGGAGAAAGAAAAAAAAAAGAAAGAGAGAGAGAGAGAGAGAGAGAGAGAGAGAGAGAGAGAGCAGAAAAAGAATGAGTAAGAAAAAAAGAGAAAAAAAAACAAGATGTTTCTGCCATATAGACACAAAACAGGGTGGAGAGTGGAGGATTGTCAGCAGTCTCAGAATCCCCCCATCTCACGCACGCAGCTGACAGGGATGTGAGGAATCAGTAGTGGCAGATATGATTGTTATCTGCTTGTCTCTAGTCTTCTGAGAGAAAGGATAAAGCAGAGAGATACCTTTCTCTCCAGAAGGCAGATCAAGCCTCTAAAGACAGTTAGCAGGTTCGAAAACACAGGTCAGTCATGTTCAATATGCAAACCCTACTGCCACAGATAAGATTAGTGCTTGATGATAGCACCAACAAAGGGTGTGACAGGTGTGTACATCGTGATACAGGATCCCCACACTTTTTGACCAAGGAATTTCCAAGACTTTTCCAGTATTTTGTGATTACTGGATAAGGAGTTTTAAATGTCATTTTATAGAGATTGAACTCACAAAGAGCAATTTCAAGGCAATTAAATATTTTAGAGCTGAGCATAGCTAGAAAAATGCATATAGAAATTTCCATGACGTTTTAAGTGTATTTATCTTTTTAGGATTTTCCAGGCCTGGAAATCACAATTTTAAAATTCCCAGATTTTTTCCATGACCGTGAGAACGCTGTATGATATGAATAAACAGCAGGGTCTCTATAAAGATAACTAAAAAAGGAAGGTAAAACAGTCCCAAATCTGCACCCTAATCAAGGTGTCAGCTACTAAATATGTAATATCCAAAAAGGTTTCTCATTCCCTCAATGTGAAGCTTCATTCAGAGGTAAATTTAGAGGTACTTAACATCGCACTTAACTAGAAAAGTACACAGTCGGGATGCTTGTAGAAACACTGACCAGGGTGACGCACACACACACACACACACACACACAATGGCAACTATTTCAGTGCTGTTTGGACTGTAAGCACAATTGGGAAGGATAACAAATGACAACTCAAAATATGTCTTAGCTATCTAAAAGCCAATGTCATGAACAAATGAGACCCATCATATTGGATAAAATGGAAATAAACTCCATTATTGAATTTGCGTTAACGTTGTTTGAGTAGATATGTTGCTACATCTCAATTAAAGGTGTAATCAGAAATATGTGGGACATTTTTTGAATGCAAGGGCACATGTGAGTTCCATTTTTCGGGTGAAATGTCCACAGAAGGGTGCCAAAAGCGAGTTGTAATGCGAGTTGTTGTTGCTGTAAATGAAGTAATACAGTGAAGAGGAATGCATATTTTATTAACTATACCACCTAACCCCAACTAACCATCAGTGGAGTAAAAATGTAATCTTAGAGGGTAAAAATGAAACCTCTGAATCACAATCATCACTCATCATGCGAACACGATCACTTCCTGGTTTCAACGCGGAACACAAACCCGGGTCTTCCACGCGGCTGATGCAACACATTTCTGGTCGCACCGCAGGAGAAGATAAATACATCTGAACCGATGTAAAAAAATTCTGATTGGAAATGGACCTTGTCAGTAACTTAGCATGATGGGACTGATGCAAGGGTACTGTAAAATCTGGAAGCAAAGTGCAGACTTCCCATGTGATCATGTTGTTTTACCCCAAAGAAATGAAAAGTAAATGATACATATATGATTCATGATACTCACATGAGATGAAGACTCTTATCTGTAGCCCAATAAATGAAGTTAAATTTTTCATAGAGCTGGGCTGCCTCATGGGCCACTATACTGAGATCACATGACCAGCTGAATATTACTTATTTTATTTACTCACTCACAAACATGTACACCAAAGTTTCAGAGCTTTCCGCAGTCACTTTTCTGTGCACCAAGAGTTTCGTCATCCCATTATTAATTATTTATAACTGGATACCATGTATTGTGTGTATTTTTGGTGCTCTAGAGTTTTAAGTTTTGTATATTTTAAATATATGGTAGCAAATAATGGATATATGTTGACTATGATAAAATCAATGCTTCAAATTGCAGTGTGTAGATTTGCAAATTTTGGGTGAGCTTTAATACCTAGCTGTAGGTAAGATCGAATCCACTTGTTTTAGGCCTCTGATGAGAAAGGTTCACATACAGTGAGCTAAGTTGTTGTTTCACCCTATTGCATGTTTCTTTGTCTATCTAACTACCAGTAGATTACCTAAAAGCAAATCACTATTCTGCAGAAGAAACAAACATATCTTTTAACAAACTATCTTCAGACAGACCCTCCCCACTAACACAACTCACATTTATTACTCCGAAATCAGTACAAACACAAAAAAAGCACAAGAACGGCTACCTGGCAAAATGATGCATGGAACGTGAGTGAGAGGGGGGAAAAAATACCAGCAAAACAATTTAAAAAGTGCATATACTCCGCAACTCCTGATATTACCATCTAATCCCACTCCATCGTATGAAACCTGAATTCTCAGCCGGTTCTCTATCAAAACATCACTCCTGAATGAGACATGGACCACTGCGCAAAATTAGCTGTCACCCTTTCCTCAAAATCTTTGTTAATCTCGTTTCCAGTGTTTGTGGATTTATCAGCACATGCATCAATGTCAGCTCCTTGGTTACTGAGGCGCACTACACGGGAGAAGATATAATTAAAACTGTTTGGGTGCTGAGCACGGGGAGGGGTGAGGGGTGGGCGGGCGCAAATGCAACATTGACATCTTGTTTGCTTCATCTTCAGCTCCTTACCCCTTGAGAGTTGCACATGCACAGAGTCAGCGTTAACACAAACATGACTTCGCTAGCTGTGACATCGTAGGTCAGTGTGTGGCAGTGGTTTAATGATGGACGTTGGTCCACAATGTGCTTTGGTCCGAGAAACCTTTACACATCCATTTATAAACAACCAAACTTTCCCAACAGCCATCAAACTGAGCATGAGATGCATCATTATTATGCTAGAAAATGTAGCTATACTAAAGACAGGTTTCCCACACTTGTTGCCAATGAATTTTCATAAATGTTCAATGAGTTAGTAATTACTGGATACAGATTTAAGTTAAAATCAATTTGATTCAGAACGATTCAGAAAAATCATGAAAAAGAACCAATTCAAAAGAAAGATTTGCTCACAAATAAGACATTACTCTGGCTTGCACACCCAAGTTGTACTTTAAATAAGCTCTACACAAAAGGAATACCTAGCCGATTAAACATTTTAGAGTAGAGCATAACTACAAAAGTGTATATTTACTATAAAAATGTCCATTACTTTAAAATTATATTAATTTCTATGACTTGTTCAGGCCTGGAAAGCACAATTTAATGTTACATTTTCAGGTTTTCAATGACCATGGGAACCACTATATATATAAACTAGACTTTTCCACACAAAACAAGGACCAACACTTCTAAACAAACACTGAATGCAATCCAGGTACTCTTAAGCCCAGTATTGTTTATGAACAATAGTTTTGCTGTTGCTGCTATTCAGCTGCGGTGCAGTCCATAGCTTATTAAACACTGAGCATCCTCCTCCCCCACCTACTTACCAGGACCTGTCTCTTTTTTCACTATTTCGTGTACCTGCCAAAGAGTGCGCACATTAACAATTCAAAACCCCTGTCTCTTCAGTTTCTGCCGTAGGGACCAGGAGCCTGAAATGTCCCAGAGAGTCCCTCCTGAATGTGGCCACAGCACACAGACCGGGTTGCTTGATGACACCTTGCCAGACAGTCTACATGATCACAAGAGACAGACACTGAAAAACACACTCATATGTAAAATACATTCAGCTCTGGATGGGGGGAGAAAAAGTTCAGCTCACGAAGAGACAAGCTCCCTAGAGTACAATACGTGTGGGAGCAGTGTGTGTTTGCATGTATATGTCGGGATTGTGAAAGGGAACTGGTTTTTAAGACACATCCAGAGAAACTCTAGGGGAAGTGACCCAATTAAGCCCACCCAAATCTAAGTTTTGGTTCTTTTCTTATGGATATCTAAATTGCCTTCTGATAACGTGATATTAATCAAAGATGAATCTCTAATTTAAACAGTTGTGCTATGTTTCGTCATTAACTGGCAAAATGTAGTTACTTTAACATGCAATGCATTCTAGCAATGCATCTATAAATTTTTTGCTGTTTTACAGCAACTTTCTTTGTGACCATCACTCAAGGAGTGTCCTGTACTGCAGATCCTCATGAAATTAAACTTTTCAAATGCAAACTATTGATATCAAATACCAAGAAAACAAATCATATCAGGTTGCATTAAATACAGTATATTAATCTCTTAGTTTTAAAATTCATATAAATTCTCAGCCAGTTTAATCACGGTATTCTAGAAAAATAGCTTCACAGTAGGGCTTCTCAAACAGCAAAGTTTTGAAGCCAATCCTGCATTAAATGCAAGAACTCAACTCAATGTAAGACTTCAAATAAAAAAAAGAAAAAATTATAATAAAATAATTTATCTCATGCTTTCTGTCTTTTTTTATATTCCAATATAAAAGATAAAGTGGGCATATTAGTGTCACTTCTCCTATATTAACCTATATTTTTAGATATATTTTTAGACATTTGAAGATATGTTTATGCACATTTCAGCTCACACCTCAGTTTTTTAACTAAAAAGTGTGTGTACTGTAATGCACTTACAATGGAAGTCTATGGGGTGATAGTAAAGGAGTGTTTGAAAAAAGAAATGTGAAGCTAATATTTTTGTTAAAGCCCTTGAATTATTCTGTAAAAAAAAAAAAAAAAAAAGTTTATTAATTTGTCTATTAAGTTATCCAAATCATCATTTTGAAGTGGGACTACTTTTCCAGGTGGATTAACTTCTGGTTATTTTTTGCAGACTTGATTCCTATTCATAGAGTTTGTTCAAAATAACCAGTGCTTTTCATATAGTTATGTCATATCTCTTCTTCCTTACATGGATGTCATGTGAAAGTTGCCAGGTTTACTTGGTCACGACATGAGTTGAAAAATTGAACAAAACTCTACAGAGAAGTATGATGGTAAGAGATGCCATCTTAACGCTGTTAAATTGTCCCATAAACTTCAATTGTAAGTGCATTACTGTACACATCTGTTGTTTGTTACAAATAGAGCAATGAATCAAAATAATTTTCTGCTGGACCTTAAACATAGACAAAGACCAGCCTTCATGATGCTTAGCCAGTAAGTGAGTTAACAACACACACTTCAGGCAGCTTTTTCATCTTCAAATCTCCTCTTACTCTTCCAAATCTAAACACATGGATGCCTCTCTCACTGTACAGCCAATAATCAATGCCATTTCAGGTCAACTCTCTGACGAAACTCCGACCAGGCCTCTCGCTTTCATTCTCCGCTGGTGGGGTATGGGAAGGGCTCATTAAAAGTTCAGAGTGGATTACTTGTCGAAGCATTCATCAGCTCTAAATAAACAAGCTCTTTTGGAGGGCAGGACAGCTTCTTTGGCTGCAGCGGCTAAACTCTGCAGCGCTTTAATTAAATTGGCAGGCCAGGCAGAGGCAGACCACGAGGCCATCGTGTGAGGGCAGGCAGTGCAATCTCAGCCCCGCCAGCACAGGACCAAGGCCCTAAGATCTCGCTCTGGCTGACAGAGATGCTCTCCGTCCATCTATGGGCGATGAAGGAGGACAGCACTTTAAGTGTACATTGCCGGTGTGGCGGGTCACTTATTCCCCACTTCATTAGCAAGAAAATAGACTCTCGTAAATGCTTGTTAAAATCCCTACCTACACTCCCTCGGTTAATGCTGGCCATCCATTTGTGTCCATTTTAGCCGCCTGACAACGCTTTATGAAAAGATTAATTGCCCTGTGTTAGGCGACGGCCAACCCCTGTCTCTCTCTCATTTCCTTTCTTCTTGGCCACAGATGCAATAATGGAGCCTGTCTTTGTCGTAACAGTGTGATTAGCGCCCAAGCAAAAAAGGGAGGGCAAAAGAATGAGAGACAAGAAGAGAGGGACAATAAAAAAATATTTTAAAAAACTGCCCTTCATAACTTTATACAAATGTAGATTGGGACCTGTGAATTAGAAACACTTGATGACATGAAGTGGGGTTATTAATTAATAAGGGAAAGAGAGGGAGCAAGAATGTAATGAATTGCTTATTAATATCGGCCATTAAAAAAAAAGACACTACTTCCCCATTTGTTGAGGGGGAAGGGGGAGCAATGGACCCTCGGCGCGTTCCGTCATCTCAGGCCCTCCGGCCAT
Organism: Myxocyprinus asiaticus; assembly: GCF_019703515.2. NCBI lineage: Eukaryota > Metazoa > Chordata > Actinopteri > Cypriniformes > Catostomidae > Myxocyprinus > Myxocyprinus asiaticus. The sequence goes on from NC_059346.1 coordinate 42,847,865, forward strand.
CCCTCTTGTTTATAGGACTGACAAAGCGCACGTCTCGCTACCTGAGCTGAAAATAATGGCTCATTACCTGGCCATTCCCAGACACGGCCGTGCTCTAAAGCAATGAAATGCAAGCCTCGCACTGCCTTTCAGAAACAGGGGAGTTGCCCATGAGAGTTTGATTGAGGACAAAATACCCCTCTTTTATTCTTGTCTATTTTTTCACTCTTTTTTTTCCCAGCCTGATTACTCAGAGGGAAGCCCGACTTGCAGGCAATCACCTTTTTCCACCATGTCCCTCCACCACCCCCTGAAAGAAAAAAAAAAAAAACGAGCGAGCGGGCCACTGAAGAAGGGATAAGGGGGGCTGGTGGGTGACTGGGTGCTGTCTCATTAAAAGCTGGCGATTGTCTAATTGTCTCAGGCGGACCACCGAGAGACTAGTATATTATACGCATCGCAATTAACCAAACAAAATAGTTTAGCCGCCCAAGCACTAGGATGAGAGACGAAAGAGAAGGAGAGAGAGTAGAAGAAGGGTATTCCACTATGGCTGCAAAATGAGGGGAGGGGACACCAAAGGCGCGGTAAAGCCCAATGTTGGTCTCCAAATGTTTCTGATGGGGGGGGGTGGAGGCAGAGCCCTGATTGGCCAGATGTCTTGAGGAGATGGTTTACGAGTAGCGGTCGGCCTGCAATGAAGGGGTGGGGGGTTGGTTTTCACTTCGGCCGCAAGCATGTGTTCATTTATGCCGCACCTTTGTGGCAGACCTGTCTGTTTACAGCTCAGGCATGGGTCTAAACAGTCCCAGCCTCCATTCACGCCACTCGCCTTTCAGCCCTCACAGGAACAGCCCCTTAAACCCACTTCACTACCATTTTCCCTCTCTCTCCCATCTCCTTTTTGTCCTCTCTTCCATTACATCAAACGCAGGAACAAAGGCCACAGAACAGAAACCTCGGCCGCAGAATAGACCCATCACAACTATTAATTTGAAAAGGTGTTGAAGTGCAGAATCTACTTTTATGCACAAGGACAACTTGGGATCTCTCCCCCACCCCACCCCACCTCTCTTCTTCAGCAGGGGGATTCTTTATTCGTTGCAATGAGCTTGGTTTTCAGCTGCGAAAGGAGAGGCAAAGAGGCTGGGAGTGCAATTATCCATCAGCAAAGGCTATGGATTCAGCCATGCAAAAGACTCCACACTGGCCATTATGAGAGAGCGGGCTGTGAAGCTGCATTCAGTCCACCACATCTATTAAAGAGCAGTGGACACACACACACACACACACACACACAACCACACACAAACTTGCTATTGCACTTGCTATCATTTGGGGAAAAGCAAAATGGAATAACTGCTAAAAACACAACAGCTAAAAAATAAAATATTATAAAATATGCAAATAAAAAAATTTATTATTAAGTGTGTTAGCAAAAGTAATAATGTTAAACAAATTGTCCATGAAGTAAAATGCATATATGTAGACTTGGAGCATTAATATTGAGTTATATTCACAGGTGTGCATATACTGGCTACTTTAAAACGACTTTGAATGTGGCTCCTCCAAAAGATTCCACTATCCAAATTTGTTTTATTTATTTTTTTATTGTATTTTTTTTTATCAATTTTTCCAACTTGCACTAGTTTGGTGATAAAGAAAGACATGCAGGGAACAAAGACAGACAATACTGATAAACCTGTGCAAAGAATGAAAATATAAAAGAAATTCAAGGCCCGATGGATTCAGGTAATTAAAACCAAACTCTATGTTGTTGTTGTGCAAGATGCTCTTCAAGTGTTTGATGTGTGACTGTCTAAACTAGCAGCTTCAGAGGGCGAAAGAGACAGAGTTGAAAAATTAAATCAGCTACTTCCTGGAAGAACTGTCAGTTTCACAGCTCATCCTGTCAGGGTCAGTCTAGTTCATCATCCAGTGAGAGGATTTTCTCATGGACAGTGAAAAAAATCTTAGCAGTACAATCATGGTTATTCTCAATTTGGTTGCCTGCTTCAAAACACAACATATGACATAAATTAAAAACAAAGCAAATACGTTTTACTCTATAATCCTTTTGTCCTCCTGCTAAAGCATTATTTTAACAAAAGTTATACTGAGCGCTAGAGATGCAAATTTCTTTTTTGATCACAAATCAGTAACCATTACAATATACACTAACTGAGCACTTTATTAGGAACACTATTGTCCTAATAAAGTGTCCAATGTGGTCTTCTGCTGTTGTAGCCCATCCACCTCATCGTTCGAAGTGTTGTGCATTCTGAGATGCTATTCTGCTCACTAATTTTGTACAGAGTGGTTATCCGCGTTACAGTAGCCTTTCTGTCAGCTCAAACCAGTCTGGCCATTCTCCGTTGACCTCTGTCATCAACATGGCGTTTCCGTCCACAGAACTGCCACTGGATGAATTATTTTTTGTATTTTTTATTTTTGCACTATTCTGAGTAAACCCTAGACACTGTTAAATGCGTGAAAATCACAGGATATCATCAGTTACAAAAATACTCAATCATGCTGCTGTTGAAACCACTGAGATCACATTGTTTCCCCATTCCGATGGTTGATGTGAACATTAACTGAAGCTCCTGACCCATATCTGCATGATGTTATGTATTGCACTGCTGCCACACGATTGGCTGTTTAGATAAATCGCATGAATATGTAGGTGTACAGGTGTTCCTAATAAAATGTTCAGTAAATGTATATCATATATAATCATCTATTAATTGTTATCTGGTGAGCCATAATAAACACACGATAGTTATTAGATTGAAAGGAAGACAGTGGTTTGGATGTCAAGTGCCCTCACGTGTACATATGTAACTTGCCGTCCATGATAAACCCATCAATTAAGCTCTCATTAGTTGTTTATTTTAAAGGAATAGGTCACCCAAAAAAAAATAATAATACTAATTCTCTCATCATTCACTCACCCTCATATGTTCTAAGCCTGTATGATCTCATTTATTTATGGAACAAAAAAGATGATGTTAGGTAGAAAGTTAATCTCAGTCACCACTCACTTTAATTGCATTATATATATATATATATATATATATATATATATATATATATATATATATATATATATATATGTGTGTGTGTGTGTGTGTGTATATATACACACACATTTATATATATATATATATATATATATATATATATATATATATAGATATAGATAGATATATAAAAGTGAATGGAAGAAATTAAGTAATTGGGTTTGAAATGGCATGAGTAAAAGCATTAACAGAACTTTTAATTTTGGGTGAAATATCCCTACTGCCCAATGATCTGCTCTGGTAGGGCTCAGGATCCATATAGAGATGTTCATACAAATACATCATCCTGTAATTCATTCGTCCTGCTCAAACAAAAGATGTCTTACTGAAAACCAGGCTAATTTTTGTAACATCTAGATCCTGCACTCTAATGCTGAAAATGTGAAGTGCATGGGGCTCCAGATTTCTGATCGAAAACAGAACTGCCACAGCTAAGATCAAACCATGTCTCAGCATGCTCTCTGCCCCAATGGCTGGGGCCTCTCCACAGAACCCAACCTCCAAGCACAGATCTCTGGGGCACGACAAAACAGCCAGCAGGGATCTCCATCTTATTCAAAGCATTAACCATCCCTCCATCCATCCCCTCCTTTCTTTTCCAACACATATACACATACAATTACCGGTAATCTGCTTAGGACAGTAGACTGGGGTGGGTTTACTAACATTTACAGCAAACAGTTATTTTTGAAGAGAGGTGAAAAGAAGCAAAGGCAGTCTAGGTCTCCAGGTGTCCAGTAATAGTCTGTAGAATTGGTTATTATTTGCCTCCGCTGCACGCTAAGACTTACATATTTCACATGCTATTTTTGTTCAGTGTCCAGAGAGGCAGAAATAGGAGAGAGGAAACACAGAAAAACGAAACTATCACTGCCTTCAGGACTGATCAAAGAGTAGAATGATGTGAGAGACAAAGAAGAAATGAAATATCGTTTTTTTTTTTTTTTTTAAAAGCTCATTCCAATTCTCATTTCAGCAGCTAGATATTACAAGTCTTGATTATATATATATATATATATATATATATATATATATATACACACATATATACACATATACACATATACATACACACACACAGGCAGCCAAAAGTTTGGAATAATGTACAGATTTTGCTCTTATGGAAGTAAATTGGTACTTTTATTCACCAAAGTGGCATTCAACTGATCACAATGTATAGTCAGGACATAACATGAAAAATTACTATTACAATAAAAAAAATAAAAATACAAATTCAGAACTTCTTAAACTACTTCAAAGAGTTATCATCAAAAAAAATCCTCTACGTGCAGCAATGACAGCTTTGCAGATCCTTGGCATTCTAGCTGTCAGTTTGTCCAGATACTCAGGTGACATGTCACCCCACGCTTCCTGAAGCACTTGCCATAGATGTGGCTGTTTTGTCGGGCACTTCTCACACACCTTACAGTCTAGCTGATCCCACAAAAGCTCAATGGGGTTAAGATCCATAACACTCTTTTCCAATTATTTGTTGTCCAGTGTCTGTGTTTCTTTGCCCACTCTAACCTTTTAGTTTTTCTGTTTCAAAAGTGAATCGCTTTTTCTTTGCAATTCTCCCCATAAGGCCTGCACCCCTGAGTCTTCTCTTTACTGTTGTACATGAAACTGGTGTTGAGCGGGTAGAATTCAATGAAGCTGTCAGCTGAGGACATGTGAGGCATCTATTTCTCAAACTAGAGACTCTGATGTACGTATCCTCTTGTTTAGTTGTACATCTGGCCTTCCACATCTCTTTCTGTCCTTGTTAGAGCCAGTTGTCTTTCATCTTTGAAGACTGTAGTGTACACCTTTGTATGAAATCTTCAGTTTTTTTGGCAATTTTAAGCATTGTATAGCCTTCATTCCTCAAAACAATAATTGACTGACGAGTTTCTAGTGAAAGCTTTTTCATTTTTGCCATTTTTTACCTAATATTGACCTTAAGACATGCCAGTCTATTGCATACTGTGGCAACTCAAAAACAAACACAAAGACAATGTTAAGCTTCATTTAACGAAACAAATAGCTTTAAACTGTGTTTGATATAATGGTAAGTGACTCGAGGATAAGGTGTTGGAGTGATGGCTGCTGGAAATGGGGCCTGTCTTGATTTGATCAAAAATTTATTTTTTCATATAGTGATGGTGCTGTTTTTTACATCAGTAATGTCCTGATTATACTTTGTGATCAGTTGAATGCCACTTTGGTGAATTAAAGTACCAATTTCCTTCCGAAACAGCAAAATCTGTACATATAATCTGTACAAAATCTATACATATATATATAAGTTCTCTTTTTTCAAAATGTTATATTGCTAGTCGGGGGTTTCCAAACCTCTGGAACTGTTTAAAAAGAGTTGGAATCTAAACTCAGGCACGGTCCAGCTATCCCCGCAAAACACATGCTTTTGCAACATTCAGTTTATTTACAATGTAACCAACCTGCCTACCGTAAACCGACACTTCTGAGCAACAACCAACTCAACAGGTGCAAATGGCATGAAAAGAAGGAACTTTTAATGTAAAAGAACATTCGGGTTTAAAATAAGCATCTCCAACATGTTGTCGATTACCAAAGACAATAATTTTGACTCCTACCTCAGTTTGTAAAAACATACAAAAATGACCTTTGCAGTAGTGCATTACAACATAATTATGTGTGAAAAGGCATTCCAGAAATGTGCTGCATGTATTTTGTATTATTAAAGTACTAAAGGACATTAATTTGTCCAAACAAAATGTGTGTTTTTAATCTTCTAGTTATGCATAACCAACATAATTCCTATGAGTGGATTTGTCTCTACAAACAAGTCCTTTTCTGGTATCCTTGCAAGTATCTTGCACAGTTATAGGTCTTATTTGCTTTACAAAGTCATGACAGGAGTTGAAAAATTGGATATAATCTAGCACAGACAAGGTTATAAAGCAATTTAATGACACTTGTCTCCTGTGAACATGTATAATGTCATGAGTATTGTGTATTTACAAATGACCTTCATTGTAAGTGCATTACTCTAAGCAAACTTTTTTTATGTCAAATTATTTTCAGTGATAATCAACAGCATGCCACGATAAAGCTCAACTTGAATTAAACTTCAAACATTCCTTTAACTTTAGTAATTAATCTGCAGTATTTTTCCTTTTACAGTCCTGTTTGATTTAGAGGCTCGAATCAAAATGACAATAGAAACAGCTGTGTACACAGTAGAAAGAGAAAGAGAGACCAGGAGTCCACTGTGCCATCTATCCACCCTGTTCCCAAACACAGCAGCATCGTTTTATTTCAGAGTTCTTCTCAAACGCTGCAGCACTAATGCTGCAAAATCTCTCCTTGATCTGAGCAAACATGGCTGAGGCCCTGCTTACTTATGCAGTAATTTATCTTTCTATCACAGTCAGCTTACCAGCTCTTTAATACCTTAACATTCTCCTGCTCTTGGGAGCAGCCACATAGGGCGCAAACCTAACAAGGGCTAATGCCACCACACAGTATCCCACTATCCAAAGAATGAAGGAGACAAAAAAGGGTACAGAAAACGAGAGATGGAAGAGATGAATAAGCACGGCTAAAAAGCGACAGTGGAAGCAAATGACCACAGACTCACTCAGGCCCAACCCAGGTCCTAATGAATAAAAATGAAGATCTTGTCAAATGATGAAGTGACAGGCTAATTTGCAGCCCTAAGATACAATGTGAACAATCTGAGAGAAAAAGAGTGTGTGTGTGAGAGAAAGAAAATGAAGAAGGGAGGGCAGAAAAAGAGCTGTCCCAGTTAAAGAGAAGACTGCCCCCTATCTGCAGATCTCAGCATAGCATGCATATTTAACTTTACATGCAAACATGCAGGAAAGGAGGGGAGAGATGACATGCTGAAAAAGGCCAAATGAAAATGATAAAAGTGGAATTGATGATAAAAGCAGGAAGAAGATTAGATACAGACAGTTCTGTTTGAGCCCTAACAAAAAATGAAGAGGCAGGCTCACAAAAAAACAGTGCTATCAAATGCATGCGAGATGCCTGGAGCTAACGTCTGCTCCTCTGCCAGCTCTCTGTGCCTTGAATGTGCTGACTGGCCCCTGGTCCCTTTCACTCTGACATTAAGATCTGCACACACAGACCAGTTTTAGATAACAACCCACACACCTCCCGGGCCAGCGTTCATTGTAGTTTTGATCAGAGAGATGGCCAAACGGGAATTATGTGTTTTCTTTTGTGCCTTTAGTGTCCGAGTATCATTGCACATTTCATTATCAGGCTCATAGATGTGGAAAAATATCTTTGTGTTTGCATACTGAAACGCAGCAAAGTGCATACTGTATATAACCCTTATGCACGGCACTCATTATGCACATGCCAACATACAAAATCATAACCCACCCTTAAATAAGTCACAGCTAATTTAAGCTAGTCATTTTCATCTGAGCACAGTAGCTCCTAACTTATTCAAAAGTATCTTGACATTTTTGGACCGCATCATTAACTTTATTCAAAGAACAGATGAGTTTAGACCAAAGGAGGCAGCAGCTTTATATTCTAAGCAGGGCTCGGAGAACATCCACCTCAAACATCTTAGAGTTATAGATATAAAATCCAAAGGTGAATTCCAAGTAGTTAAAAAAAAAAAAATCATATTTTAAAACAACTGAGGAGGAAATGCCTTAAAATCATTGAGTATTGTCTTCACCACCTAGGTTGCATTAAGCAGATCTCAGCAGAATTGGAACGACCAACATTCACAAAGTTCTACACATCCCTGGCTCCTTTGTTTGCTTATTAAATATTTTGGCCAATTTGATTATGATTTCAGCTACCAATAAGCATCTAAACCCACATATCCCACTTTTTGTCTCCCACAACCCCCATACATATTCTCTGAGGAGGGATGAATGTGAAGATAGATAGATAGATAGATAGATAGGTAGATAGGTAGACAGATAGATAGATAGATAGATAGACAGATAGACAGACAGATATATACACATTACTGTGCAAAAGTTTTAGGCACTTGTGAAAAATGTTGCATAGTGAGGATGTCTTCAAAAATAATGACATAAATAGTTTTCAATATTCGGTGTGACCACCTTTGCCTTTAAAACAGCGCCAATTCTCCTAGGTACACCTGGACACAGTTTTTCTTGGTTGTTGGCAGATAGGATGTTCCAAGCTTCTTGGAGAATTTACCACAGTTCTTCTATCTATTTAGGCTGACTCAACTGCTTTTCTCTCTTTATGTAATGTCAGACTGACACGATGTTCAGTGGGGGGCTTTGTGGGGGCCATGGCATCTGTTGCAGGGCCCCCTGTTCTTCTATTACAATCTTTTCTATTTGTAAAACTAATGTTTGGGAGTCTAACATTTACATTTCCTATTGACACTAAAGCTGAAGATATAAATAACAATCTTAAGACAAATGCTTTTTTGAAACATCTTATGTGTCTAAGACTTTTGCACAGTACTGTATATATACAGTATATATACATTATATATATATATATTTATTTATTCTCCATCTGGACTCCATCTGGGCCTGCCAATAACTGATTGGTAAATTAGTGTAGATGCAACACTTGATAGATGACATTTAAAACCAACAGCGTTAACAGGAATGCCGAGCCAGGGGTTCATTGCTGGGGGACCATGGGGGCTTTACAGAGGCTTTATGATTAAGCTGGTTGACAACACACAGAGAAGGGATGTTCTTTCAGCTAGCATCCCCACTGACATACAAGAGTAAAACGGTCTTAATCACCCCACAAGCCCTGAATTTTAACACCACATACACAAGCAGCTCTCTAAACCTGCCATGGCTATTTCCATCTCTGAGATCCAAGCTTCAACCCAGCACCTGCAAAGGACACCACATATTCTCATGTCTATGTAGTTACATCCGCTCAGTAATTTATTGTATTTCTCCTTTCAATGGACTTTGAATACCCTTAGATAATATACTGTTACCTGTAGTACCATTAGATGCTAATACTATGGTACTTTGACAAATACCATGGTATTGAGTAATTATCAAATTCATATGCCGAGGTATTCACATAGTACTCCAAGGAACATTAAATAATACTTTGATTACCTTTGGACCATGGTACTTTTTGCTAGTGTATGTCCAATAAAAAATAAGAAAATAAATAAAAATTATATATATATACAGGTGCATCTCAATAAATTAGAATGTCATGCAAAAGTTCATTTCAGTAATTCAACTCAAATTGTGAAACTCGTGCATTAAATAAATTCAATGCACACAGACTGAAGTAGTTTAAGTCTTTGGTTCTTTTAATTGTGATGATTTTGGCTCACATTTAACAAAAACCCACCAATTCACTATCTCAAAAAATTAGAATACATCATAAGATTGAAAACATTTTTAGTGAATTGTTGGCCTTCTGGAAAGTATGTTCATTTACTGCATATGTACTCAATACTTGGTAGGGGCTGCTTTTGCTTTAATTACTGCCTCAATTCGGCGTGGCATGGAGGTGATCAGTTTGTGACACTGCTGAGGTGGTATGGAAGCCCAGGTTTCTTTGACAGTGGCCTTCAGCTCATCTGCATTTTTTGGTCTCTTGTTTCTCATTTTCCTCTTGACAATACCCCATAGATTCTCTATGGGGTTCAGGTCTGGTGAGTTTGCTGGCCAGTCAAGCACACCAACACCATGGTCATTTAACCAACTTTTGGTGCTTTTGGCAGTGTGGGCAGGTGCCAAATCCTGCTGGAAAATGAAATCAGCATCTTTAAAAAACTGGTCAGCAGAAGGAAGCATGAAGTGCTCCAAAATTTCTTGGTAAACGGGTGCAGTGAGCTTCTCCACCCTTCCTCCAGACTCTAGGACCTTAGTTTCCAAATGAAATACAAAACTTGCTCTCATCTGAAAAGAGGACTTGGAACACTGGGCAACAGTCCAGTTCTTCTTCTCCTTAGCCCAGGTAAGACGCCTCTGACGTTGTCTGTGGTTCAGGAGTGGCTTAACAAGAAGAATACGACAACTGTAGCCAAATTCCTTGACACGTCTGTGTGTGGTGGCTCTTGATGCCTTGACCCCAGCCTCAGTCCATTCCTTGTGAAGTTCACCCAAATTCTTGAATCGATTTTGCTTGACAATCCTCATAAGGCTGCGGTTCTCTCGGTTGGTTGTGCATCTTTTTCTTCCACACTTTTTCCTTCTACTCAACTTTCTGTTAACATGCTTGGATACAGCACTCTGTGAACAGCCAGCTTCTTTGGCAATGAATGTTTGTGGCTTACCCTCCTTGTGAAGGGTGTCAATGATTGTCTTCTGGACAACTGTCAGATCAGCAGTCTTCCCCATGATTGTGTAGCCTAGTGAACCAAACTGAGAGACCATTTTGAAGGCTCAGGAAATCTTTGCAGGTGTTTTGAGTTGATTAGCTGATTGGCATGTCACCATATTCTCATTTTTTGAGATAATGAATTGGTGGGTTTTTGTTAAATGTGAGCCAAAATCATCACAATTAAAAGAACCAAAGACTTAAACTACTTCAGTCTGTGTGCATTGTATTTATTTAATACACGAGTTTCACAATTTGAGCTGAATTACTGAAATAAATGAACTTTTCCACGACATTCTAATTTATTGAGATGCACCTGTATATACAATATAACATACAAGAAGAAAGATTAATAGAAGATATTTGGAAATTGTCGGCTATATTCTCAGAGGAAGCTCTCAAGCCAGATGCATATGGACAGCATTTGCTTATAAAACAGCCCTCACTCATCACAGGCCAAATCTGCTGAAGTCAGGACAATGAAACTTTGGTTATCTTTTCATTTATCCTCAAGTGGCCATGTTCTTTTCATTTAAAGCAGATGAAAGCACAGGTCACTATTATGTTGGCATCGTTATGTGTTGTCTTATGCCTGGCGGGGTCATTGATGAAGATAGGGTCCAACTCAACACATGTAGTTGTGTCACCTGTTATAATCAAGCCAATAAGTGAGATAGTCAAGGGTCACTGGAAAATCCAGAATGGGGAATGTATGGGGGGTGTAGAAGATAAAGAGGGATGTGCCTAAATGCAAACATATTGAAAGCATTTATTACAGATGAAAAGGAAAAATCAATACAGTATAGTGCTGTTATATTACTTTCCAATACAGAATCAATACAGAAATGGCAATTATCATTATTGTTACTAATATTTAAAACACAGTAATGACAATTATCATTATTGTTACTAATAAGTTATATGATGTTTTGGTATTTACAACAAAATAAATGCAAAATATACTTAGTAGATTTATTTGGATTTCTTCTGAGAGTATAGGTACTGTATGAAACTGCAAAGATTCAAAATACCACATTTGCATTGAAAATATTGCTTCCCTTATTTTATTTTTTATTTTTTAAGTTTCATGCTTTAAGGAAGAGCATTAAAAAATGGCATGATACAACAGTTAGTGTAATTTGATTGGACAAGCGGTAATTCAAGGATGCTAATGATTCTTAAAATAGCATGGTAACAATTCACTATTTGTATCACTCTGTTAAGTCTGTGTTCTATTTAGGATGTCAGTCAGTGTGTTGCTTGGTGACATGCAACAGTTGATCCAGCTTTGCCATGTTTTGGAAATATTTTTGTTGACGGAATAACGATTAATAAAATAACTGTTGATACTGTGTTTAAAATGTTACAATATGAACTTTATTTGAAGAACTGTTGTATAAAAGCAAAATCACACTCACAATTGTGCTGTTACTGAATATCAGCACAGCTATGATTACCTTGTGCCTAAAACTGAATCACAGGCTCTCTGCACCACTCTCTGCATTTCAAATGCAATACAAGGCTGAGCACAGAGCAGGTAAATTATTACCTAATGAGAAACATGTTAAAAGATATTAATACACACCAGAGCGACAAGAATACAACCACAAGTGCACATAAGGATAAAAACAGATCCATGAGCAAAACCTAAACACTTAAAAATACAGCTGCAGTCTATGTTCACCAATATTCGCTTTCACTTCCCTCCTCTCTACATCCCTCTCATTTTATGCACTAGGGATGCATAGGCTTTTTAATTGATGGCGTAATACTGGAGCTTTCGCTTTGATCTTGGGCTGTGGTGATGAAGGGGCGGCGTGTGGTCCGGGGTGGTCTCCCATCTCGCCTTGGGATGATCAGAGATTGCACTCCATTGGTTGCCTTCCTGGGACCCACATCAGCTGTTTTCTTACAGCCAGCTGACGACTTCATTAGCCACAGACAATCGCCCAAAAATACCACCCTGGTGTACTGCGTCATGCATAGACACACAAAGACAAACAGCTATATGCAAAGCTGAGAGTGCAAATGAACTCCCATCAATAGGTGCAGTCTAGATCAGTAGTTCTAAACTGGTATGGGTCGCAGACCAGTGCTGACAGGGTCGAGGACAACAGGTTAAAAACAATGCTTATGTTTGATCTTATCTTAATTTGTCACTTGTTAATATGGCTAATACAAATACAATATTTTGCCCAGTGTTTGTTCCATGTATTAGATTGGTATATCACACTTCTGCTATTGTTTAGGCAAAATAATCAGTTTTGCTATTCAGCCTTTTTTTTTTTTTTTTTTGCATGTTGCTGGGCCTATGCGGCTCGTAGTCAGTTTAATAATGATTTTAAGGACATTAGTGTTTACTTTTGTAAAATACTGGTACTGTGTTGGGTAGCCACTTTAATGTAAAATATCTAGACCACTGGTCTAGATAACAAGAGGAAATGTTCTGTGGATTTTAAAAAATACACACTTGTTGCACTGTATTTTTAAAAATGTCTTTCGGTTCACCCTTCAATAGTTTTGTCAATCCCATGGTGCATTCAAACATTTCCCAAACGCCAGTCTTGAAAGCTCAATAATATGCTTCTGGAGGATGAAACATTTAATGTTACATTGAATTTAGGGTTCTGTTTTTCTTTGGGCTGGCTGCAGAGACAATCAAGCATCGGTTTTTAAAGTGTATATACAGCATTACTGTCAAATGATTAATTGATAAACTTTTCATTTGATGAGTCAGGTAGAATGGGCGCTCATAGCCATGGTGAGTAGAATACTAATTTCTCTTCCAACCTTTTCCAATATTGCTTTGATTTTTATGTTTTTTTATTTCTTCAGTTCCCATGGCCATCATAATCTATCTGTTTAAGTTCTGTAATAGAATCCCAGAATCCCAAATATACACATGTGTACACACTAAAAAGCACAAAGTAAACCCACTCAGACAAACCGATTGTGCCTATGGTTTTCTAAACTAAGATGTTAAGCAAGGATGTGCATGCATCGTGCTCTGCAACACTTTCCAAACAAAAACCACTGTTCATCAAGCTTGGTTTTAATTCCCCGGATCAAAATGTTAATTAAATCTTATGTAAGTGGTTTAAAAGATCCTGAGACAAGTGACAAAGTGTGATATATGAAAGCATGTGAATGCATGTGAGAGATTAAGAAAGAGAGTGGATTTCTATTAGAGTATACACAAGTGGTTAATGTACAGTGTGAATAGCAACTTAAAATGCTAAACAGCACTAACTGTTAACTAAAGTACCTGTCAGGAATTCAGCAAATAAATAAATGTATTCAATATTTTCAGTAGAAGTAGAAGAAGAAGAAATATAATTTTAATTTCAGAAAGAATGAACATCTATTTGTATATCCACTCACTGAGCACTTTATTAGGAACACCATGGACCATGTAAAGAAGACATGGTCTTCTGCTGTTGTAGCCCATCTGCCTCAAGGTTCAACGTGTTGTGCATTCTGGGATGCTATTCTGCACAATATAATTGTACAGAGTCGTTATGAGTTACCGTAACCTTTCTGTCAGCTCAAACCAGTCTGGCCATTCTCCGTTGACCTCTGTCATCAACAAGGCATTTCGGTCCGCAGAACTGCCGCTCACTGGATGTATTTTTTATTTATTTTTTTTAATCTGGGCACCATTCTGATTAAATTCTACAGACTGTTGTGCATGAAAATCCCAGGATATCAGCAGTTACAGAAATACTAAAACCAGCCCATCTGGCACCAACAAACATGCCACGGTTGACATAATTGAGATAACATTTTTCCCCATTCTGATGGTTGATGTGAACAGTAACTGAAACTCCTGACCCATATATGCATGATTTTATTCATTGCAATGATGCCACATGATTGGTAGATTAGATAATCGCATGAATAAGTAGGTTTACAGGTGTTCCTAATAGTGCTCGGTGAGTGCATTGTCTATATTGCTTTACTTTCAAAAATATATATAATTATGTATAAAGTTCATGAAATGTATAATCCCTAGATGTAATATTGCATTAATTTTTTACAATGTGATTTAAATTTTATGAATTTTATCTTTAAAATATTTACTGCAAGTTACTGTACAGTGGTCAATTACAAAATTAAATAACCAAAACATGTTTTATTAAATGTCATAAAAGTAGCTAAAGTATGGAGAACTTTTACAGATACTGTATGGAAATGCAATCACATTCAAAATGAAATGGGTGTTTCAATGTTAATATACTATCTAAAGTGGCCTTTTCTTTTGATGTGACATACTCAATAAAAAAAGCAAGCTATGAAGTATAGCTTCAGGCTCTGGTGAAGGAATCCATTGAGTTAACTTTGAGTAAACAAATTCCTTGATTCCTCTCAGTCATACTCTTGTCATTTACAGTTCGGCTAAAACAATAAAACCAGCTGTGGCTGCATGGCTGGGAGAAAAATGTCTCTCAAAGGAGTAAAAAATGAGAACTATATAGGCTCGCACATTGAATTCAGGCTAGTTTGCCAAGCTCCTGTCAGATGGGTTTCCAGCAAACTGCAATAACTTAGCTTAGAAAAACTCAACACAATTGCGTGCTGTGAGAGGTTTTCCAATTGACTGTGGGCCCACCTGGATTGTGAGAATACACTTATTTGACAAGACACACAAAAATACAGAGACAAAGGAAGGGAATGTTGTAGTGGATTTGAGAGTGCCGCAGTAAGGGGAAAAAAAGCAAGCAAGCAGCAAAAGAATGGTAGCTAAAACAAACACAGCGTGATGGCAGGTAGGAAGCTGAGGAATTGCAGAGATTGGCCCACTTGTCAGTACAGCTGAACAAATCGACAGAACACACTGAAGGCATTGCACAGAGGGAGGCACTGGACAGCGAGCCCCACATCTCTCCATGTCAGGTTATCTCAGGGATCTCCTGTGTTGATGGACACCAAATGCCTTTAGCAGAGACAGCCTCGGTACACTTCCTTAGTGTTCTTGGAGGAACTTTGTGACTGATAGGCAGACCAGGGCACCCATATATGCAATTGTCAAAAGTGAAGGTGAGAGAGGAGACTGAAAAAGCCAGATGATCAAGTCAAAGAAGACCTTATGGAGGGTGCCATGCACTCTTAATGGCCAGAAGGTGTCAAGTTTTGCTGTCAGACTGAAGACCCTGGCAAGTGGGATGATTGCCAAAACCAGGTACTGATTACCAGCAGGTTGAAAAGTTTTCAATTTCCATGAGTGAATTTTGGCAGGGAGAAAAATAAAAGTTACTACAAAGTTCTGGCATAAAATAAGAGGATGGTGAATCTGATTATTTTATCGGAATTGTGAACATTTTCAACAGGATACCAATCATACCATTTTACAAGTTCCATGAAGACAGGAATGAGGAAAGAAATAGTTAGGTTACAGAACATCATATTCCTTTGGCCTGCTGTGCAAGGGGAGTTACTCTGGAAAAGGGTTGAAGTTAATCATTTCCCAAGGACAGACTATGATCCCTGTCAGATCATTCCCCTGTCTGCTGCGACACTAACCCCATGTACCCACACTCAGTGATAGATACCTAGAAGCACTCACACAAACACATGTCACTAGAACTTCCAGTGTGCCCTTCACAACCAACTCTAATTTCCTCAGCTCCAAGAATCTAGCATCACCATGCCTATAAGGCAAAAGACTCTCCCAATTAAAGCTGGTTAATGTAAGTGCCCATCATGCCACAGGCTGCAATGGCAAACTTCACTTGTGAAATCCAATATTTTTTAAACATTAAGACTGGAGCAATATAATGGCCAAATGAAACACCACTTAACTGCAATAGCCCTTTACCCGAAGTTATATGCCCATGCATGTGGGAAAAAAATAAGGCTATTCTTGTGGAAAACTGAAAGGGTGCAACAGAACTAATTGATGAAAACCATATCATGTTGGCTTGTCAGATTGCTTATCCATCTGACAAAAAATGTGAACATTTGTAAAACAAATCTGACTCCAAGGACCCTGACACAGGCAGTCAAGTACGCTGACTCTAAAAACTAAACAAATCATTCAAGTACCATGTAACCAACAAGTGAAGGTGATAAAGTAGAATTCTATTCAACAAACTAATATACAGTGCAGGAGCATGACTCAGAAACTGATTCACACACTAAGAGTGCTCAAGTCACATGGTCTCAATCTTTTCTGCAGTGAATAAAGAAATGTGGCATGTAAATCCTTCAGTCTATGCAGCCAGAAACTAATTAAGCCATTTGAAATAACACTGCAGGTACGTGTGTTGAATCGAGTCTAGCATTGCTGATGAGCCTTTCTAGGCCCGAGGCCAACTTCAAATATTTAAAAGAAAAAAAAACTGCTAAATGTAAGCTGAACACAGAAGAGTCTTGGCATCCTTCTTTCAAAAATGGTAAAAGGTTAAGCATCCCCTCTAACTGAAGAAAACACTTTTAAACCCATCTTTTAAAAGACTGTATAATGGTTTAGAAACTAATGAAAACATTTATTTTTACATTTTAAGAAAATTTGAGCAGTGCTGCACATACAAAACTCACCACCACTAGGGTGTTCTCGTGGTTGCTATGTGTTTGATAATGTATTGCTATAAGGTTGCTAGGTTGTGCTGGGTGGTTTCTAAGTGATCCTACTAAATGCCCAACTGCAAGTGTCTATGATATTCTGGTACATAGATATGGCACGGGTCCCTCCTTTAAGAGGTTAAGAGAGAAGGTTTAATAATTGGGGGTGGGGGGTTTGAAAAATCCCTAAGTATTAACAAAAGTAACAGTGATGTAGGGCTGGGTGATAGGACAATGTTATCGGACGATGTCTTACAAATCTTACAATGTTGATTTCGACACTCATTGACAGACGATGATTGACAATATCAGTAAATGGCAAAACCATGGATCTGTGAAGTCACCAGATATATTAAACAATAGCCCAGGGTGGTAAGTCTGCACCCGACAAATGCAACAAGGCTGAATACAGCTCCTTATTTGCAAGCTCCTCATTCAAAACAGGTATTTCATGAGCGGGTAAGTTTGCTCATCTACCCGCAACAGTGGTGGGCGACCTGTAAGGATTCTCAGAGTAACACATGACAAAAAGTGCTGTTAAACACAAAAGACATGCACTTGAAGAAACACACTTTATTATATTTTAAAGAACAGACAAAAGAAAAGCTGTCAGTTCCCATGTCTGATGCGCTGTTTGTTCAGAGGCGTGCAGCGGGAGCGTCTCGTGGAATACTTGCATGTAAAGAGTTATCACTCTTTCTTCTCCATTTCAGTTGTCTGAAAACTGTTTATGTCGAGTATGAGAATCCTGCAAATGACCAAAGACCATCTCAGGAGCTGCTCGAAGTTTAGTTTGCTTTATCACGGAGCCACATGTGGGTTGTGTTAAACTTTCTATAGGTAATGGTTTATTTTTGTTTCAATATTATCATTATTATTATTATTATTACTACTATTACTAAGGGCCAATCACCGAAGGTGCAGTGATTCCCAACCCTGTTCACGTTAGCCCCGCCAACACTGCACATTTTCTATATGTCCCTATTCTGACACACCCAATTCAAGTCTTAGAGTCTCCACTAACAAGCTGATGAGTTGAATCAGGTGTGTTTGATTAGGGAGATATCCAAAATGTGTAGTGTTGGGGGGGCTCCAGGAACAGGGTTGGGAACCACTGCCCTAGTGTATCCATTATTGTTATTAGGGGCCAAGAACCGAAGGTGCGTAGCCCCTATTGTATCCGTTAGTATTATTATTATTATTATTCTGGCTGGGAGTCTATGGCAGCCCTATGACCATACATAGGAAAATTATGAAATTTGGCACACTGATAGGGGTGGGCACCAAATTTGGGGTCTCTAGGTCATACTCTATAGCGCCACCACAAGTTCAAAGATTAACTATTATTTTGTGTGTATCTTTTGAACTGTTTGTCCTAGAGACACCATTCTTTTTAGTCTGATTACTATCCTCCTGATGATTCAAATGGACCCCTTACATTAACATTCCACCTATAACAGTGGTCGCCATCTTGCATTATGTCATTTACAGTTTAAACTTTTCACATCCTTCAAACTTTGTCCAATTTGTCTAAATGATGGCTCAAAATAATCTCCAGACAGAGCCACACAGAACTGACCAGAAATCATTTTAATGTGTGCAACCGTTCAGAAATTATGCTAAAGCGAATTTAACAAGGTTGATGTGAAAATGGATTTGAGGCTGTATCTTGGAAATGATTTGTACTATCGACATGAAACTTGGTCTGCTTCATCAGGACCATTATCCGAGGTAACATGCAAAGTTTGGTGACAGTGCCACCTATGGGTCAAGAAATGTCAAAATTGGCTATCATTGCCTGTAACTTTTGAACAGTTTGTCCTAAAATTTAGTTTGGTGTCTTTGGATTCCTTGGGTCATGAGGATTTCAAAGATATACATTTTTCCAACATCAGCCATATTACCTGTCTGCCATTTTGAATTTTATGAAAAAGTAATGTAAATTTTAAATGCTTTGTCCGATTTGAATGAAAATTGGAAGGGGTCTTTGACATCATGTCCTGAGAGTACCTAAGCAGTTTGGAGACAACACCACATAGTGGTTGAAATTCTTAGTTAATTTAAACAAAACTTTTAATGTATCATTGCTTCCTTATTCTAAGTCTTCTGAAATTGGCAGAGATACATTTCTAAATGTATTTTTTTATTTTATATATATATATTTTTATATAATATATTTAGTGGCCCAGTGGATAACACATTGGAACACAAGTCAAAAGGTTGTGAGTTCGAGTCCAGGAAAGAGCACTTTTAAAATTTGTACTTCATATTTAAAATGAGTCTTCATATTGTGCTTACTATAATACAAACTGTACTTTATTGTGTAATAACCTGTAACATCACACAGAATTGGCCAAACAGATAATTAAAATAAAGAAGGTACACTCTCTGGGTGATGACTGATCATCAGTGATGACACCTGGTGCTAACACACAGAGTCTACCTGAAGGAAAGAGGGAGGTACAACAAGAGCAAAAAAAAGAAAAGATCAAAGCAGCAAACACTGCAACAACTGAATGTGTCTTACTGTCACACAGTCTTAGATGTACATCCACTGCAAATAAAACATGCTCTTGAACAGCAAATTAAATGTCTCAATATCTCACGGGAGAACGCTTGAAAATACTCAAAATACAACCAGTGTTTCCCGCACGTAGACTTTACTTGGGCGGGCTGCCCAGATATATTTAACGGCAAAGTATATTTGGCGACCAATTTTTGCATTTATTTATTTTTTTTATCCATCCAAGAGAACGACGCCATCTGCAATTGATTAACTAGTGGACAATCTCCCCTCGCTCTACCCCTCCCACACCTGTTCGTTCTGCTATCGCGAGAATGGTCTACAGACAATCGCACATGCGCTGCAAAGAAACAGAGAGAGAGAGAGAGAGAGAGAGAGAGAGAGAGAGAGAGAGAGAGAGCGAGAGACGTTCTCCGGTATTACGTTAGAAGACACAGAGGATATTTTATAAGCACAGACCAGGTAAAGCAACTCCTTTTCTCCTTATTGTGTAATTGTTCTGACTTTGATAGTAGCTTTGAATTCTATGAAAGAAAATGTCAACTATGCTGCTTTGGTAGCTACAAGACAGTGTATTCAGCACAAGTAACATGGACAACATTCAAAAATATTTTTAGAGAATATGGCGTTAGGATGAGGAAGCAAGACACAGCACCAGAGGTAACTTAGCCAACATTAGCATTTAGCATGAAATGGCAATAAATAAATGCATAAGCCTCAATAATTACATGTGTCAGTTAATTTGATGTGAAATTACAATTGCAGTCAACAATGAAACAAAATGCAGAGACCAAACTTGTGCTGCTGGCACAAGTAGTGAGAGTGCTGAGGGAGAGGCAGCAGCAGGTCCCAGTTTGGTAGAAGCAGCAGCAGGTACCAGTGTGGTACAGGCAGGTGCAGGTGACCAAGCAGTATAGTTCCAAGTGTCCCATTCATAGAGAGGCATAGTATGACAGAGCAAGGAGAACTCCACCATTTAAATTCTGAAATACCAATGCATAATTTTCAGATTCCAAGCATCACAACTGGCTCAAAATCCCAAGAATTGGCTCTAACTCAACCAGCATGGTATGAATGGCATTTGCAAGGCCAGATTTTTAATAAAACATATTTGTGTAAGAATTAACACTTTTTAATTTTCTTTTTTTAAGGAATGTTTTGCTTAGTGTGCAGGCAACACAAGCCTCCAGTAAAGAGAGACCCCTTAAAACAGGTTTTCATAGAAGTCGGGGCTCTTGTATTCCGCAAAGATTATGTGGCGCGCCACATCTCCTTAGACCCTCATCAATATAGTATAAAGAAGCAGGCCTCAACTGCATCCGGTATATATATATGTAAAGCTAATTTCTGCAACCTATTAACCATGTTTAGCCCATATAATTAATGATCTATTTGCCCTTGGTCTAGGCTATTTAGTGATGCAGGCTTTTGAGCCCACCGTTATTATCGAGCATGAGGGCATCATAGGGGGATTCAAATGTCTTTACTGGCTAGTAAAGAATGAGATCCTTCACCACACCAACTATAAATGGTTTTAGATGGATATTTAACCATGCTATATTATTTATAAGTAATTAAAAAAAATGTCTTATTTTCAAACACAAACATTATTTGAATGCAGCAATAAATTAGTAAAAACAATATATGCATACAAAAAAATATTCATACATTTACAATTTACAAGTTCTTGCATTGTCAAAGTCATCATAAGATCTCTGTAATGAGAGAAGTGTTCAGTCTATTCTGAGGCTTTTCTGCTCTCATGTAGTTTTAGCAAATCATAGCTTGTTAAATGAAATGTACATAGGGTCCAAAAAAAAAATAAAATAAAAATAAAATAATAATAATAATAATAATAATAATAATAATAATAATATATACAGTATATATAGTCTGATTACTCTCCTCTTTTTGTTTCAAATGAACCCCCATACATTATAACTCCGCCTATCTTGGATAATGATGTTTAAAGTTTAATAGTTTCACATCCTTCAAACTTAGTTCGATTTATCCAAACAATGGTTCAAAATAATATTCAGACTGAGCTGCACAGAAATGATAGTGAACAATTTTGATTTTTCATCTTTGTTTAAAAGTTATGGCAGCACAAATTTAACCATGTCGATTTAAACTGGATGTGAGACTTTATCTCGACAACGGTTTGTCCTATCAAAATGAAACTTGGTATGCTTCATCAGGACCATGATACTAGGGTACATCCAAAGTTTGCAGACAGCGTCAAAATGCTGTTTTTGCCTGCAACTTTTGAATCATATGTCCTAAAATCATTGGGTTGGTGTCATGCGGATTGCAACGATACTAATTTTTCTCATGTCAGCCATAATGTCCCTCCACCACATTGAATTTTATTAAAAAGTGATATATATATATATATATACAGGTGCATCTCAATAAATTAGAATGTCGTGGAAAAGTTCATTTATTTCAGTAATTCAACTCAAATTGTGAAACTCGTGTATTAAATAAATTCAATGCACACAGACTGAAGTAGTTTAAGTCTTTGGTTCTTTTAATTGTGATGATTTTGGCTCACATTTAACAAAAACCCACCAATTCAATCTCAAAAAATTAGAATACATCATAAGACCAATAAAAAAAACATTTTTAGTGAATTGTTGGCCTTCTGGAAAGTATGTTCATTTACTGTATATGTACTCAATACTTGGTAGGGGCTCCTTTTGCTTTAATTACTGCCTCAATTCGGCGTGGCATGGAGGTGATCAGTTTGTGGCACTGCTGAGGTGGTATGGAAGCCCAGGTTTCTTTGACAGTGGCCTTCAGCTCATCTGCATTTTTTGGTCTCTTGTTTCTCATTTTCCTCTTGACAATGCCCCATAGATTCTCTATGGGGTTCAGGTCTGGTGAGTTTGCTGGCCAGTCAAGCACACCAACACCATGGTCATTTAACCAACTTTTGGTGCTTTTGGCAGTGTGGGCAGGTGCCAAATCCTGCTGGAAAATGAAATCAGCATCTTTCAGCAGAAGGAAGCATGAAGTGCTCCAAAATTTCTTGGTAAACGGGTGCAGTGACTTTGGTTTTCAAAAAACACAATGGACCAACACCAGCAGATGACATTGCACCCCAAATCATCACAGACTGTGGAAACTTAACACTGGACTTCAAACAACTTGGGCTATGAGCTTCTCCACCCTTCCTCCAGACTCTAGGACCTTGGTTTCCAAATGAAATACAAAACTTGCTCTCATCTGAAAAGAGGACTTTGGACCACTGGGCAACAGTCCAGTTCTTCTTCTCCTTAGCCCAGGTAAGATGCCTCTGACGTTGTCTGTGGTTCAGGAGTGGCTTAACAAGAGGAATACGACAACTGTAGCCAAATTCCTTGACATGTCTGTGTGTGGTGGCTCTTGATGCCTTGACCCCAGCCTCAGTCCATTCCTTGTGAAGTTCACCCAAATTCTTTGAATCGACAATCATAAGGCTGCGGTTCTCTCGGTTGGTTGTGCATCTTTTTCTTCCACACTTTTTCCTTCCACTCAACTTTCTGTTAACATGCTTGGATACAGCACTCTGTGAACAGCCAGCTTCTTTGGCAATGAATGTTTGTGGCTTACCCTCCTTGTGAAGGGTGTCAATGATTGTCTTCTGGACAACTGTCAGATCAGCAGTCTTCCCCATGATTGTGTAGCCTAGTGAACCAAACTGAGAGACCATTTTGAAGGCTCAGGAAACCTTTGCAGGTGTTTTGAGTTGATTAGCTGATTGGCATGTCACCATATTCTAATTTTTTGAGATAGTGAATTGGTGGGTTTTTGTTAAATGTGAGCCAAAATCATCACAATTAAAAGAACCAAAGACTTAAACTACTTCAGTCTGTGTGCATTGAATTTATTTAATACACGAGTTTCACAATTTGAGTTGAATTACTGAAATAAATGAACTTTTCCACGACATTCTAATTTATTGAGATGCACCTGTATATATATATATATATATATATATATATATTAAAGCACTGTCAGATTTAAAAGAAACATTTTATGCATCATAAAAATGTCCTGAGGATACCTGAGCAGTTTTGAGACAGACATGTCAAAAGACATGTCAAGGGTTGTGGGTTCGAATCCCCACCTCGACAAATCATGCAGTTACAATTTCTGTTGTTACAGAGATCTTTGCATTGTGCTTTTAAATGTTTGCTGGGCTTTTCACCAAACAAATGTTCATTTTTCATTTTGTTGTAAAGTTACACGAATACAAAGTTGATCATGGTGACCACAACAATTGGCTATGATTGCTCTATGCTTGGTATGTCCCTTTGGTGACTGTCAATGTTGTGTCTCTGTGGTCAAGTGGACTGTGCAGTGACCTGTTGAACAGAAAGTTGTAGGTTCAAATCCATCCTGAGGCAATGTGTCATGTTGTGTATGCTGTGGTTAATGCTGTGCAATGCTTGCCATTTCGGTGCTTGGCCCTGTAATTGCTACTTGCAGCTATGTGTATTATTATTATTATTCCCCAATGGGAGTGTATGGCAGCCCTATGAATGCTACATAGGAAAATTATGAAATTTTGCACACTGATAGGGGTGGGCATGAATAGCCCCCATACCAAATTTGGGGTCTCTAGGGCATACTGTATAGCACCATCACCATATCAAAAATTAACTTTTCTTTTGGGCGTTTCTTTTGAATAATAATGTCCTAGAGACATAATATAAATATATATATATATATATATATATATATATATATATATATATATATATATATATATATATTGTCTGATTACTCTCCTCCTGATGATTCAAATGGATATTAAAACATTAGAGTGGCCGCCATCTTGGATTATGATGTTTACAGTTTACAATTTTCACACCCTTCAAACTTGGTCTGATTTGCCCAAACTTGGTCTGATTTGTTCGTAATTTTGATTTTCGCTTTTGTTTAAAAGTTACAGCATCACAAAGTTAACAAGGTTGATGTGAAAATGGATTTGAGGCTGTATCTTGGCAACCCTTTGTCCTATCGAAACTAAACTTGCTATGCTTCATGAGGACCATAGTCTGAGGGAACATGCAAAGTTTTGTGGCAGCGCCACCTATGGGCTATTTTTGCCATAACTTTTGAACCGTATGTCCTAAAATCATGAGGTTGGTGTCTATGGATTCTGTGAGTCATGATGATTTCAATGATAAAAATTTTTTTCCATATCAACTATAATGTCCCTCCACCATACTTTAATTGTTTAAAAAATATATATACATCTTTTAAATACATTGTTGGATTTCAAAGAAAATTGGGATGCATCATCGACGTCATGTCCTGATGATACTTGAGAAGTTTGGAGACAGTGCCACCTATAGTTCAAAAGATAACCTACACTTGAGTGCTGACTCTAATCTCAGGAAGTCTCTTTGCCACTCAATGGGCATGTAATGAGCAAGCATCACTAACAAGAGGCCCATTACAGCAGAAACCAAGAAGCCTGGAAAGATCACCAACATTCAACAACTGGGGCACACTCACACAAGTGTGATCCACATCACACATCAGCCTGATGATGAGTTTTGCAGGACAGGCAGTCAAACCTTAAAGAAATACCACCATAGATCAATGCATTAGTGTTGATTATATGAGGGATGAATGAATGTTTCCATGTTTAGAAAGAACAGTGCTTATTTTCCCATCTCCCAGAGCCACAGAGCCGTGCAGAGCAGTGCTGCAGGGGCTTCATACTGTCTGCCGCCATCTCAGGAATTAGAATGAACTATTTGCAGCTAAGGGTGGAGGAATGCAGAACCATCTTTCCCTGGCCCTGTTGTGTCTTCAGCTGAGAGGAGCCTTGTTTGTCTATTGCTGTTGCTTTCAGACACAATTGTTCCCACAGTAGCCTCCAGATCAGTTTCTGCACTGCAAAAAGACTGAAATTCTGGTAACCCAAAGGTGTCCACAAACAGATGCTTGAAAATAAATCTGGCATGAGTCAAGGCCACTAGCAGAAAAACAGCAAAAAGTACATAAAAAAAAAAAAATCTCAAACTTTCAGAGGACTTTAAGAAATAATCAAGCAATCTAGTTGTGACTCCACAGTCTCCTACAAGTGCACGTTAAAGGAATAATTCATTAAAAAAAATGAAAATTCTGACATCATTTACTGACACTCATGTCATTCCAAACATAAACGACTTTCTTTCAAATGTGGAAAACAAAAAGATAATTGTTAATGAATATCGTGGACCATCCTTTAATACAATTGCAGTGTGTAGTGCCTCAAATTAAAGCTTAAAAAACAATTTGTTCAAAAGTAGTCCATGCAATTTGTGCATCATGTTGCATGTATTCTGAAGGCATACGACTGTTTTTTCATTCATTGTTCAGTGAAAATATTGATGTCCGTTGCACATTCATGAGTGCATGAGAGAAGCTTTTTCACAGAGGTAGGCATGTTCACAGAGGAAATTACAATGTTTGTAGCAATAAAAAACACAAGTGACTTTAGAAGATGCACAATTACGGGTATCTCAGCAAGCTAAGACACTGACTACCACCCCTGGAATCACGAGTTCGAATCCAGGGTGTGCTGAGTGATTCCAGCCAGGCTTCCAAAGCAAACAATTGGCCTGGTTGCTAGGGTGGGTAGAGTCACGTGGGTTACCTTCCGCGGTGTCTCTATAAGGTGGTTATTGCTCTCGTTGGGGAGCGTGGTGAGTTGTGCATGGATGCCGCGGTGAATAGCGTGAGCCTCTTCACGCACTAGGTTTCCGCCGTAACACGCTCAACAAGCCAAGTTATAAGAAAAAAAAGAAGATGATGTACAATATTAAGCTTGGGTTGCATGGACTACTTCTATGATACTTTGTGTCCTTTTTAAAGGTTCAGTGAGGCACTCTCTTTTGTTTTGCCATTGTATTGAAAAAAACATATATATATATACACATATCTAAATAAGATGTTCTGACCATGGGGGCACATGCTTCTGCCACATACTTGTGGTCAGGCTGGAAGTTCATGTCCCTGAAGTGGGTCGTCCCTTGAAGAAACAAGGGATGTGCTGCTCCCCTTTCTTTTGGGGATGAGTCTCTGGCACCGTCACACTCACAGGAGGAGGTTGAGGGCTTGACTGAGAGTGACTGGACCTTTCTAGGTCAGATCCCGTGACATTGCTCAGCTGGCAATAGACAGAAAAGAGGATAAATAAACCAGTAGCGCCAGGGGAATAGAGCTTCCTGCAGCACGCCACCTCTTCATGACACCTTGGGCACCATACCTGAGCATTCAAAATGATAGCTGTGTTCTGCTTTTTATTTCTGCGGTGTTCATTTTTTTAATTCCTTCATTTTTTTGCCCAATCCATCCCATTATTTTTTTGCATTCTCTCTCCTGTAGAGGTAGATCAGCCTATGGACTTTAAAGAGAGATGTGCCAGTACAGTGGATGGAAGCAGGAGGAAAGAGAAGAGAGCTAGAGAGAGAGAGAGAGTGTGTGTGTGTGTGTGTGTGTGTGTGTGTGTGTGTGTGTGTGTGTGTGTGTGTGTGTGTGTGTGTGTGAGAGAGAGAGAGAGAGAGAGAGAGAGAGAGAGAGAGAGAGAGAGAGGGAGAGAGGGGAAGAGGGGAAGAGAGGAGGACAGAGCAAAAGAGGTTGGAACTGGGTCAGTGCAGCTGACTCATATTGGTCAGACTGAGAGAGATCTCTTTCTTGTTTTGTCTCACTAAACTAAGTCCATGGAACAGATGCATGAGGTCCAACATCTCACTTAGCCTAGCACAAGAGGCTACATCAATCAGTCAAATTCAGCTGAACTGCTACAACCAAACAAGTAAATTTGCTGTTAGAAACAAACACTGTGTAATGAACAAGGACTGGCTACAGACCCTCGTAGTACTTAGAACTAAATAACAACACATAATCAGCTGTATCCAGCTGCTTCAACTCCAGACTATGGCATGTAATGATAATGCAGGACCTTTTCTTAAAAAAAGGACACAACATGCAGAGGGAAGTGCAGGACATGATGTAAATGCTAATCCATTGAGCACTTCCAGCGAGTCATTGACCCACTTCAGAAAAACAGTTCACATATACACAGGTATGGAGAGTGTTTCATGCATAACCTTGGCAAAAGAATGCCAGCAATGTGTCCTTCCTTGTTTACACAAGTAAAGCAAGTTATATGGCTAAATCCACAGTTCAAATTTGAATAAAAATGTAAGATGCCATGCCTAGCGAGAAGACCAAAGTTCTATTGTAATTAATTGTACCGAGAAGTGCTGCAAAGTCCTGAGAGAGAATTGCAAGGCCAAGCACTTAAAAAGACGGTGCAAATTTCTGCACTTCAAGGGGAAAAGGAAAATAAAAAAATTTGTTGGACAAGTAAAAACTATCTTCTAGTCTCTGAAAGATGGAAAAGCTGAAAACAAAAACAGCCCCATAAGAACAAAACGTTTTTTGGGCTCCAAGGGTATGAAGGGAGACCAAGGTCAGTAAGCAGAAAAAGCCGAAGGGGCAATTTGTCTGTTCACGTTGTAGAACATGACTATGTGACTACTCAGCTTTAGTGTAAACACAAGTTGGTTAAAAAGGACTGGACAAGGGGTTTCAAACTTGAATAACTGCCAGTGAAGGACAAACAAAATACACAATCACTTCTCTGACCCTCCAAACAAACATACTGTATACACAGCAGGCTTACAGGGACGCAGCATGTTTATCAGACTTGTAAGATATCACCAGTTCTCTGCTGGAGCCGCTCAATAACATCAAAAGCAAGGCCAGACACTTTCACGGCCACTCGTTCTCCACCACAATGACCATCAATAAAGAGGCATAGGCAGCAACGGTCCTCTCAACCTCCTGCTACCCAACACAACAGAAGCACACACACACACAGACACACAGTTACACAAATGCATACTGATAACAGACTGCAGTCATGGTGGCACGGGGGTTGGAAGTTGCATCTCTCCTTCTTTCTGTGCTTTTGAGAGAGAGACAGTGTTGTTGCACTTCAAGGGCCACCTGTGCAGCCTTCTAGCGACAGCAAAACAGCGCGATAGCATCTTCTTAGCCTCAGGAAGCTCTTCTCCCCTTCACTGGCTCAGCTGATGACATGCCTGTGTTGATTTTCAAACGTGGGATTGAGGGGTTGCCGTTCCGATGACTGACTACCTCGAGAGGAAGAGGGTGACAGCACATGACAGCATGTGGTGTGCCTCATAACCGAAAAACTTGACATAAGCGCAAACAAGTCAGCAGAGCTCACCAGAGTCCTGAGAGGGATAAGGGATACACTGTCAGCATATGCATGGGTAATGGCACATAGCACAATGATGATGACACGGACAACTACAGACTCTGGTGCTCTTGTCAGGTTTAAATAACAGCGGAGGGTAAGAGCCCATAGAAAAATACAGGGTATGTCAAAAAGAAAATAATGATGGTGTGTTTATGTGTGTCCATACACAAAGCAGACCCTTTGACCTGATGACCCAGGTGTGGCATCAGATGAGACAAAAGTGAGATGGAGTGAAGTGATATATAGCATGTGTTTCTCATAAGATAAACCACCTTGCCTCATTTGTCTTTCTTTTACTCTTATCTGGCTTCAGGCCCTTTTACACCTGATTTTAAGATGTGTTTTGGGAAATCAGATCAAAAGTGGACAGTGGGACACATGGTTTAAACATGGTCGTAAAATGAGTCTCTTTTGCCTACTTGTCTTCAGATTTCGAGGGGAGGGTCTATGATTTCATGACGACATACACCAATCAATACGTCAGTGTATTACTGCATTATCATAAAGCACAAAAAAAAAAAAAAACATGCATGTTTCTCTCAATTACATTTGCATTTCATCATTTTATTGGATTATATGTATTTACTGAGCTTCAGGTCTATGTGCCTCACATCTGTTTCACTGCATGTTGATATCTGGCATACTGAAGTAGTTCCGTGAAGTTCTTGTGCATGTATAAACATATTTGTGCGTTCTTTAATTTTCCGATCGGCTGGTTATTTCCTTTCAACACTGCATGTAAACGGAAAAGTTTAAAACTCTCATTTTAGTGCAGCGGTTGATTGACAGGTGAGTAAGAGTTGATGTGCTGCTGTATTAACACATTTGAACAGATGAGTGTTTACACTATGAGACCATAGTTGTCACATGCTTTTTCGACCACCTCAGAATGTGGTTAAAGTCACCAAATCTCAAAAAGTTTTGGACCCTGTTTACAATTGTCTTTAGTGTTGTCCCGGTTTGCCCAAAACCCATCTTAATAACAGGTGTAAAGCTGCTCTCCAGCATTCACCTTTACAAACTTCTCACCAACTCTTTGCCAGTCACACATAAAAAACACACACCCACGACCACCGTCACCACTAACTCCTATTGATACACACAAAAGTAAAAAAAACTAAATACTTTTGAACAAACACTCATTAGCTCACACACACACACACACACACAAACAGGCAAAGGAGGAGCTTGAGGCAGTGAGTCACCTGGCAGTGGGAGGAGATTGAAAAGGTACCAGAAAGGTGTCAGTGCATCACTATAATTAGCCCTGTTGATCCTGCAGAAATCCAGACCCAGGGTGCTCTCGCTGACACACACGCACACACTCAGGCACACACTCCCTGGGTTGAGTAAGAACTTGCGTATGTGTGTACAGTTGACAGGAGGTGGCTTTGGGCCTCGCACTAGTGGAAATGTGTCCACACACACACACACACACACACACACACATTTGAACGGAGCACTTTTACTCACCTGGAGTTCAGCTTATCAGCCACAGTCTCTTAAGTGTATGTGCACTGACACTTGGCCTCATGTCAGTCTAAATCTAGTTCCTGAGCGATAGCTACTACGCAAAGTTTCTCTCAAACTGAAATTCTTATTATCAATAATTTGATACTGTAAAATGTAATACTTGCAATAAATTGACTAGTTGGTGGGTCAGTCTTAAAGGGATTTTCTGTCATCATTTGCATAGCCTCATGCATACTGACAAAAGCTAATGTGTGCTTTGAAAGTCACTCTGGATTAAGTGTGTCTGTGAACAGCATACAGATTCAGAGGCCTATTGTGTGAAGCTAGTCAAATAAACTCAGTTTCAGAGTAAGTTTCAGGTTGACAAAACTAGATAGAGCTAAAGCGGTTTAGATTGGTGTAACAGTATAAGGATGGGCAAGGAGGAGGCAGGAACCAGCTGAACAGTCAACATAAAAGTTTCATGAAAAACTCAACATAAAAACCAACATAAACACAGACACACATGCAACGCGGCCGCGTACGTCTTTCTCTCTCGAACCGGCGTCTCCAGCCGCCCCTTATCTCACTCTCCCACTGATCAGCTGATTCAGTGCCAGCCATGCTCCATCATGGCCCAGCCACACCCTCCTCCTCATCACATTCCTCCCCTGCCCAATTCAGGCCGGGTCGCCACCAGTCTGACTAAGCTTGGAGAGAGTCGGCACAATTTACTTCTCGCGAGACATTCAGCGTGATTTACATCATCACTGAAGATCTTTATGAAAAAATGAAGAATTTTTACATTTATATAATATGATGAAACACCGCTGCTGCCATGAAAGAAAACAAAACTGAATATAATATGTAATTTAACAGATAGGTTCACAATAAACACAGGCTTATTCATTTTAAAAGCATAAAAATCTATATATTTATCTAAAATGTAAAAGCTTTTGTATTCAATTTAAAAGCCTAATGTTATTAAGTGCAAGCAATGTCAATTTGTGTGATAGTCTACAATATAATTTTAACCAGTATACTGTATATTAAATTGTAATATATAAACCTAAATTCATCTAATATATACATTTCCCTGTGAAGCACACTTTAATTTTGAGTGAGAGATACAGGGGAGTGACTTTATTGTGTCAGAGATGTCACTTTACTCACAGCTGATCAGTTCACCATCAGTTTGCGATCTCTAACCCAGAATAAAACAAGTTCCAAAGCAGGTTAGCCATGTGGTGTAATTTGCTGAAGCGCAAACTTACCTGGGTAGCTACTAAAACCAACTTCGTGCAACAGGCCACAGTGGGCAATATCTCAAAACATTACTACCATTGCTGGAAGAGCAAATGGGGTTATTCTCACAAAACCTGTCAAGAAAATGTCCTGGTTATATATAACCCTTATTTAAATGCAATTATGTTTTGCAAAAAGAAAATGAAGCTAATGTTTATTTTTTTATTATTATTACAATTAACAAAATTTTTCCACATTGTGGTAATGAGAATACCATATTGGCCATCTTTTTCACATTATGGTAATGAGAACTGGGGGTAATGTGTGTTACTGTCATGAAAAAAATAATTAAAACAATTAAAACAATCTTAGTAGTCCTACAAATAGACTTAATTATTTGATTTTATTTATTTTGGAGTAAAATAGGACAATTACATTTTATCTTGAGAATAATACAAAATTGGTACAACTAATTATTCAATAAGTACTGTTGGATGAAATAAATATGAAACATGGAGCGGAAATCAATTTGCAGGATACTTCCTGCAGCCGGTCAAGTACTCACTTACTCACTGACCAAGCATTGGCATGAGAGTGGAGAGAAACTAAAACCAGCTGCTTTTCAGGAAGTGACACAGGGAGACCAACCATGTGTCTGTACACAACAATCACAAGCCTTTAGCCCTAGGGAGTGCCAGGAAGTCACAACGAAGAATACTGTCCAGAAGTGCCAGTGACTGTCATGTGAGCGAAACTTGCCCAGTTCAAGTGGGCTACCCAAGTCAGGTTTCATGTGATTTTGTCCAATGGAGAGAACTCAGAGCTCTGGGACCCCTCCAAAAGTCAATTAGACACATTCAGGTATGCTTAATACCACTTCGTTTGACAATCCATATACCAAGGCAAAAAAAGTCCTTCAAACACAAACACATACACACACACACTTCCACCAAGGGACTGATCCTGGCAATGAAAGAGTTTGGCTCTTTATGCTTATGGAGAGGTTGTCAGTAAATCTCAAGGACACGGTGTGTGTGTGTCTCAGTGGGGAAGCAGGAATGCCTGTCGGAGCGTCTGGCTGCTCCCGGTGCACAGGGGCTTGGTGATATCGCCCGAATGCTGATGTCTCCCCTACGCTTTCACCCGGTGACGCCACGGCTCCCACTCCGACTTTCAGCCAAGAGAGCGAGTGACAGGTCTGCACATACAAACACGCGCTCTCACACACACACTGATTTGTTTCAGAAGCCTTCTTTTTTCCCAGGTCTCAGGAGCTCATTCACAGGTGGCGGTAATAGAGCTAAATATTTCCTGACAAAAGCCTCTCTTTCTCTGAGTGGTGGTCTAACAGGTGTGTGTTGTCATAAAAAGGAGGTCAGTGGTGCAAGCCACTACATTTAACCTTTTGATACATAATTCTCACACCTATTTAGCCACCTATTTTAGACGGGAACCATTGAAGAATTTTTCCCAAAACAGTCCTTCTGCTCCAACTGGCCTACCTCTGTCTTCATTGTTCAGTTACAAATAGGTTGTTCTACCTCAAACTCATCATACT
This sequence comes from Myxocyprinus asiaticus, assembly GCF_019703515.2. Classification (NCBI taxonomy): domain Eukaryota; kingdom Metazoa; phylum Chordata; class Actinopteri; order Cypriniformes; family Catostomidae; genus Myxocyprinus; species Myxocyprinus asiaticus. The sequence continues at coordinate 42,880,843 of NC_059346.1, forward strand.
GACATCATAAGATCACTCAAATTAAGCAAAAAAAAGCAACTTCAAAGGGAATGGAAAAAAATATATAATGTTTCTAAAACACTCCCACTGTCTGCCATTACGTCTGTAAAAATATGTAGTCCTGCCCAAAACGCATGCCTTTTGTTGAGCCAATGCTGATGTAGCTTTTGTTACCCTAGGCTCTAAACATACTAAATTATTTTGGACACCACAATGGACAAGATACAAGTTAATAAATAACATATCGTAAATAAAATTATATTTAAAAACAATGAAAAACAATACAATCTACACACTTTCCTGCAATTCAAACTTTGAGCAGCTTTGAAATATGTATTCTTTGTTTTGAGCAAAAAGGTCGGTGACGTTGTAATCTTCTACTGGTCACACGTCATCTTCGCAGGTCAAAGTTGAACTTGAACTTTCGAAAAACTCAAACCTTCGTGAGCAATTTTCGTGCAAAATTTCTTCACAGGAACTTGCGTTTCCAGTCTCCCACATTTAAATGTTTATGAATGGAAGTGATTGGAATTGTAGTGTGACCACATCTTATTTGCTTATAGTCTGCATATTTAAGCTGGCTAAGAAAATAATTTTTGATTAAAGTTGATTAAAATGAAAATAATCTTTAATCGTGCCCATCTTTCTAATAAACAATATGTTTGTTCTATATATCTATCCAAACAGCAAATCACATCCCATGATTCATACTACAAGTCTAAGCAGCTGAGACAAGAGCAGCTGCTGTAATGCCAATATCTTCTGATCTTCTAAAGAGCAGTGTTCATAAATGAGAGGCAGCTATTCAAAACATTTGGAACGGGGCCACACAGTCAATCTTCATTATCATGCACTAGCCTTATGGATGTGAAGGTCTCTGGACATCTGAATGTGAGCCAAAGGTCCTTGAGGACAGCATTTCCAATGCCCATATTTATTTTCATCTTCCAGTAATGTGGGGTGGAAAAATACATACATACATTTGTTCTTCACTTTCAGTGAACCACAGAATATGGCCAAGACCCAGTTAACCCCTATTTGCACCAACGGTTCCTCCCAATCGATCAAGCTCTCGCAAAAATGGGCCAATGTAACCATAGAGCTACTCTGGCATGTTTTTTTCTTGTTTTTTTTTTTTTTGCAGCTGGGGTGAAATTTGACCTCCCGAGCAGTCCTCCACGGATAGCCACGCGCCTTCATTTCTGTTTCTCCCATAAACTCAATTTCCTGCAACAACTCTGGCGAACCAGTTACCCTGACCTCGACCAAGCGTTGCGGAGAGGACGGCATGCAAAATGTGAAGAGCCCGGACCACAGAAGGGCCCTTAAGATTACCAAGAACACAAAGCAAAATTCTAATCAATATGTCTGGATGGGTCGCTCTCATTTCGGTCAGATTTCTGCTCGAGTTTGTTGTTAAAGATTGATATACAGGACAATAAAAGGAAGTCTATTAATAGTACTAGGGTATATTTTATATCGCTCTCTCTCCTTTTCTGTCACACTTGCACAAACACTTCATTCAGCCTTGGAGAGTCGTCCCAGGGAGAGAGTGAGCGAAGACCTACCTAATACACTGCCACAGGTGTTGTATGAGAGAATCTAAACAAAGCCATCCACTGGGACACTCACACACTGCCCACAGCGTCAAACGACCTACTACACACACCTCGCTGGCTGCCTGTACCATCATATCATTAGTTCAATTTGAAGCAAAATCTAATTGTCAACACTTTACCTAGTAAATTAATTATCCCCAATAATGTTTTTTAATTTTAAATTAAAGTTTTTTTTTTTCCTCCTTAAAAAAGTACTATGGAGAAACCATGGTATATTGGTAGGATCAGATGGTAATATCCTGTTGTATAAGGACTTTACTCTTCCATTTTGGGGGAAATATTTCCCCCCTTGGATTTTTTTTTTTTTTTTTTTTGCATTTATAAAGGCACATTTTATTTCGAAGTATATAAATATATAGTGTCATCATTTTATGTCAAATACTTTAATCAATTCACTAGCAAAAATTCTCAATCTGAATAATTGGATGAAAATATACTACCTTTTAGCCATAAAATTGAATCAATCTCATCAACTGATATATTATATGGTAAAATGTATAAATAGGCCTAAAACAGAATATTAAGAATTATATCAGATGTTACAGGAGGAATTCATTGCGGGGGCATTTTTTTACCCCAATTTTATAATTGATTTTTAACAATAACAATTTTCAATTTCCAAATACTTTTTTGCTTCAAATCAAAGTTTTTAATGGTGTGATTCACTTTAAAATTGCTAGGTTTGGTTCATGGCTTTGAACTCTTTTATGAAGTACAATTAAGCAATCCCTGTTGAAGAAATGAATGGGGAAAATACTTCTGGAACAAAGATGGCTAAAAAAGTAGGCAGGCACTGTTGCATTCTTTACCATGGTGCTGCCATAGTAAGACGGCAGAGACCTATGGATAAGCATTCCCTCTTCTCATACCTATTCTGACTGTCAAATGAAGGCACAGAGGTGGGGAGAGTCAGACAAAATTAGGATGTAATCAATAAATGCTGTGGGGCCTCTCAATGTCTATGTCTGCATTAAGAAATGTAAACTCAAAGCACATAAATACAGCCTTGGCTGCAGCACACCTCAACACACATAAGGACAATTAACTGGTAAATCTTTTAACATCTAACGACATGGTAAATTGCATGCCAGAGAGCGAGGGAGTGTTAGAAATCGTAAAAAAGGCAAACAGAGGAAGCAGAAACTACAGCCAGTAAGCTGATGAGATTCAAGCAGGGAAAAGGGCCAAACAAATAATGTTTTCTCCTCTTACTGATCAATTTTTAATTTAGCCCAGACTTGCCTGCACTCTTCCCAGGCTAGGGCGTGGTAATTATTGCATTTTATTGACAGTGGTGATTCCCACAGGGGGCTATTTAAAAGAGTTTTAACCCCAGAGCAAGTTTCTGCCATGCACAGCCCTTTGAAGGTGTCAAGTTCATTGATTTTAACTGCAGGAAATGCTACACCTTCCAGCAAGATGGAGAACGCGTTACCCCTGTGCTGGGCCACAGTTACCCCCGGTGTCCCGATGCATGCCTCTCTATCTAGTTAATGTCACTGAGGGGCATCCGTTTCCCCCCGTACTCCCCATATACAGGAAGCACGGCATATCTGATGCTGTAGGCTAGCCTTCAGTGCCTGAGCCGTGGATCAACTGATAATCATAAATAGGAGAAAAAAAAAAAAAGAGAGGAATGGAGGGAAGGAAAAAAGAAAAAGCAGGCAAATCAAGAGATGAGGGAACTTTAGGGATTTAAGAGAGAGAGAGAGAGAGAGAGAGAGAGAGAGAGAGAGAGAGAGAGAGAGAGAGAGAGAGGGAGGACAGATCTAGTATACAGTATCACACCACAACCACAAAAAGACAGAGGGAGAGATGGTGAGCCTATTCTGAAAAAGACATCAGTCTGGTGAGAAAAAGAGCAACATGACAGAAATTAAACAAGATTCCTGTGTTTGAGTTTCCTCGCTTCCCGGCCCCCTTTCAAACTCCCATTGTAATTCTGGGCAGATACAAACCCCTAGGTTTTTGATACACTTTTGAAAACACCACACCCCCTCTTTCTTCTAGCAAACTGACTGGAGGTGGGGGATACAGATCTTATTTTTTATTAAAGACTTCATTCTTAATGAAATGAAGTTGCCCTTTTTTTTTTTTTTTAGCAGGGAGCCCACTGTCAGCAGAGGGGAGGTTTGGGATGTGTGTGGGTAAGAGAGGGAGAATTGCAGAATTCTGAGGTCTAATGTTTTTGTATGATGACTACTAAACTGGATAACTGACTGTTGCCCCAGGTAAATTATTTTCTACATAGTCGTGCTAGTTCCACGTCTCTCATGGCACTCTATGTATATCTAAATATCTCTCTTCCCACATAATAAAATAATTTCAACTCAATATTTCAAGTCCATTTTTTTATTTATTTGATTAGTAGCCATTTAATAGGAGGGTAATGTTCAGTCAGCCAGTCATTATGGCAAAGTAAACCCCTTCAGGGTGATACAAGTCATCTGATTGTGCGTTGCACCTTGTTTTACATACTATAATTAAAGACCCTATAAAATCTAAATTTGGGTTTTATTGCTTTTAGTCCGTCTATTATGCAGCCATTTATATAGTAGTGCACTCCTAAAAGTTGGCAAAAATCACTTTTAGCAGAAATAAGCATTTAGAATTTACAGTCTTACTCTTCTAGAAAAAAAATGACTCAAAATATTGATGTCTCATCTCACGCTACACTTATTTATTTTTTTTTTTTAAACATATGACCTCTACAACAAGAATGTCCCTCACCCTAATACCAACTGCAACCAATTACCAAGTAGCATGTTATGTTAATGGCTGTGTCAAAAATCCAACTTCAATTTTGTTAGATAAATTCAATTTTAAAAGCTAATTGAACTATCTAATGTAGAATAAGTTGAGATTACTTAAAACAATCAATAAAGTAAACTTTTATGCTGTTTAAGTCAGAGCCATTTCATTTTTTAAACTGTGAGCACATACAATGTTAAGTTTGGTGGTGAAGGTAGAACTTACAGGCTTTTGAGCATGCTCAGTTTGATCACAGGTGCTCAGTCCTAAAGACTTGACTTGACTTAACTTAACTTCTAAATGTAATTCTTACCTACACCCTTTTAAGTTGGACCAACTATTTGTTATCTTGGTGGGGCTGACACATGATCTTATGCAGAAATGTAGATCTGCTTAATTAAGAATATATTTGTATATTATTTTCAAGAATATTGAAAATTATGGACAGCTGTACTTAACAATTATCAAGTTTATTGAAATTAATAATCATTGATATTTTTGAGTTTTGCTGAATAAGAATAAGTCTGAACTTATTGTACTGAGTTCATAAAACTTACAATCCAACTTGAATTGTTAAGGCAAAAACTTACTGAGATCAGCTGCAGAGGACACCAACGATTCACTGTTTATCACGAGCGTTACTGGCTGAATTCATGCCCCGGTTAGTTAGCAGGCTGGTCGTGTCCAAGTCCAAAACATCATTGCTCTGTCCACTGTCGCTTTTGCTTTTATCTTTCTTATGGTCCCTATACTCTAAGTGTTTTTCAATTTGTTTATGATTTGGTCAATTGTCTGATTGAAGGCAGCGTGCATCATTTCGTGCTGTATCTTCATTCTCGTAGATCTCTCTAGTTTATCTCAGATCTTCGTAAATACCATATCGCAAGTAGAGCACTCGTTTCGTCATGTTATCTGAATGTCTTTGATGTTTGATAATTTTGTGTTTTTTTAATTGTTGTTATAGAGCAAAGAAATACTCCTTGCTGCAGATGGTAGCTACTGTTGTTGTTTGGGAAAACTATACCATGGTGACGAAACATTATCCCGCCCTCCGTCCCCTTACGTAATTGGTTCCTGTGTAGAGACCAAGCTTTTGGGGCTGGTGCGGAACCAGGTTTTCAGCCCCGGAACGGCCTTTTCTATGGTGGAAATGAGCAGATCAGTTCGAGAATTCGCAACTGCCAAGGAACACGCACCCGAACCATGTCGGTGGAAAAGGGCTATGGGGGGGGGGGGGGGAGTTGGAAGACTTTAGTACATTTATAAGAGCAGTATATTTATTGCCTTTGTCAAGAGCTCTTTTTTACTCATGCTTCCTGAGAGCCACTAGAGAGGAAAAAGCCTCCTGTACGAGTGCTGGCAAGAGAGAGAGAGAGCGAGAGAGAGAGAGAGAAAGAGAAAGAGATAGAAATCCTCTCAACTTTTCCAGTCACGTCCTCACGTTATCCTCAGCTACATTTTGGCTGGGTCAGTGTCAGAGTAACTGCAGGCTTAAACAAGATGCTCTGAGTGAGCAATCAATCCGGCTCTGTCAGAGAGAGAGCAGCCAAGACCAGACGAGAGAGCGGAGGGAGGGGCTACTCACAAGAGTTTAAATCAGCAAGTAACTCAGCCATTAGAAAATACTGCAGCATAAAATACATGTATGATCATACTCGCAAAAACACCAAGCTAGTTTAGGGTGCAAGGAAACTGGTGAGTGTTGTTAAACAAAGGGACTTGCAGGTGCTGGTCTGGCTGGTGGAGCAGCATAGACATGCTATTCATCAGCAAAACTTGGTTGATCGACCAGCATGGTCTGATGAAGTTGGTTGACCAAAAAAGTCTTGTTGTTAAGGCCATTTCCAGAGCCTGGTTGGGGTACCAGCACACCAGCATCAAAAACAGCATATTCTGGTGACCAGCAATGCTGGATTTTCAAGCTAATTTCTACAAGGGTGACATCACTATCATACATGCCTACAACCCTCCGAGGTGACAGAACAAGTTAAGACTGTGTGAAAATAGAGCACTTATGGGACAAAATCCAATTTTAAAGTAAGGCTGCAAAATGTTACATCTGGTTTGTGATTTGATTTTTGATTATGTTGATCTATGGTAACTGACAGAACTGGTATCAACTGAATCTGAACCTACTGAGCAGGTTTTCTCTTTTAATTAGATAGCTATAACATCCATTCAAGCTTTTCACCTACAATTAAACAGGGCTGCCTCCTGATTTGCCTATTTATACTATGCTCCAAAAGTATGTACTTTCATTGTTATGGAAAAGAACATAGCTTTAAGTGTGTAGCAAATGATTATGCAAGTATTGGAACATACTACCACTTCTTAAAATCTAAGTTGTTCAAAAAAAAAAAGTAGACTCTGGAAGCACTGTCAGTTTCACCGCACGTCCGCTCTGTTTGTAGTTTTTCACGTTCATAATTGTACTTCTGAAGTGAACCATCACAAATGCATCCTCTGCCGAGCAAAGGATTGTGGGCAACATTAGCCGAAAAAGCATGAACTGATCCACACTTTGAAAACCTACTGGAAATAATTGGGGGACTGCATGACAATCATATTTAAGAATTCAATTTGCTTACCATTATAAGCTCATATACAGTACAACATATATACTGATGTCCATGTTTTTTTATTAGTGTTACAACTAGGGATGCACCGATCCGATACCTGGATCGGTATCGGCTTCGATACTGAAGCTTTTAGACGGATCGGGTATCGGTCCGACAAGCCCGATCCAAATCCGATACTGTGTGTTAGTCATGTTCATTACTCTCATGCTCAAAAAATGACATAGAAGAACCATAAAAACACAATTAAAGTAGTTCATATGACTCGTGCATTTTATTCAAAGCCACTTGAAGACGTGCAATAGCTCTGTGAATCACAAAAGGCTGTGTTTTATAAGTAAATATATTAAATGCACGTGCAGCTCCAGCACGTCAGTGAATGGCGCTGCTCTGTTTACACACACACTCGCGGCTATTTTTAGCCTTCACGCAGTGCGCAATATTTGAGCGCTACTCACAAACAACATCTCAGATGTAGATGCTCAATAGTTCGGTTCACTTATAATATACATTTAGAATGGAGGTGCTTTTCTTTTTTTTTCTTTTTACCAGAATTTGTATAAGAAGCGAAAACTACTGTGAACTTGCCTACAAACAGACACATACAGGACTTCCTGGAGAGTTCAGAATGTCAAAATAAAAGCATGAGGTTTTAAAAGTTAAAGGTGCACGATTGAGGTACACTACCGTTCAAAAGTTTAGGGTCACTTACACAATCTTTATTTTTTTCACATTTTAGAATAATAGTAAAGTCATCACAACTATGGAATAATAGAAATGGAAATATGGGAATTATGTTGTGACTAAACAAATCCAAAATAAATCAAAACTATGTTATATTTTAGCATCTTCAAAGTGGCCACCCTTTGCCTAGATTTTGCAGAAATGTACTCTTGGCATTTTCTCAACCAACTTCTTGAGGTATCACCCTGGGATGCTTTTTAAACAATATTGAAGGAGTTCCCATCTATATGCTAGGTACTTAGTGGCTGCTTTTCTTAATTATTCGGTCCAAGTCATCAATTTCAAAAACTTGTAATTAAATATGTTAATATGTTGGCAAAATTATATTTTTGTCTACAAAACTAATTTCAAACATTTAAGCATACGCCTTCAGATCAAAAGATTTTTAAGATCATGAGAAACTTTTCAGGCAAGTGACCCCAAACTTTTGAATGGTAGTGTATACATCTATATATATATATACAGGTGCATCTCAATAAATTAGAATGTCGTGGAAAAGTTCATTTATTTCAGTAATTCAACTCAAATTGTGAAACTCTTGTATTAAATAAATTCAATGCACACAGACTGAAGTAGTTTAAGTCTTTGGTTGTTTTAATTTTGATGATTTTGGCTCACATTTAACAAAAACCCACCAATTCACTATCTCAAAAAATTAGAATACATCATAAGACCAATAAAAAAAATTTTTTAGTGAATTGTTGGCCTTCTGGAAAATTAACCCGTCGACATGGTCCAGTGAAAGACGGGACTTGACTCACCTGAGGCGTCTATCCTGTGCTTGAAAAAGCCCGCTAAGTGGAAAAATAACGTACAAGCATGCACAGATTTAAAGAAGACTCAAATGTGAAAACATCCATAGGGACTTTCAAACGTTTGGAAAGCCGATTCCCGCACCACTGAAGTGATTTCATTATTACTTTGCTGAGCTTGCTTGCCAACGAGAGGACATCTTCCTGTGCACGCCGCGAGAGAGAGAGAGGGAAGAAGCACGCGCAGCCTGAGGTGAAATTAAACTCTGTATCTGCTCCAGAAATCCTCTTTTTTTAATAATATTTGTATTATTAATTCTATTTAAAATATGTAACATTAATATGACAATAATTTAAGTGCAGCCTCTGTAAAAATATAAAGCCAAACGTAAATGTGTAAAAATTATGATCAGTTTAATGGGGGGTAATATTAACTGACTAGTAATTCCAGTGTCGACTAGCAGCATCAGAACCGTTTAGTCGACTAGTCTTGCACATCCCTAGTCGCAACAACAGTACTCTTTGTACTTGATACTAATTTACACACTTTAGGGATAAGTAGTGGATTTCTAGACTAATTTAATGTGTAGCAGATAAACACATGAATATTATATAAATATTTGAGGCACATATAGTTGCACAAAAAAACACAGTGTTACATACAAAATGTGTTATAACACTCCCCAACCCAAATTTGGTGCTTCTTTATTTGACCCTGCAATATGAGTGAAGTCAAACTGCCACAGAATCTCACACCTACACTATTTTCTGCACTTGTTTCCTGCTCTTTTCCGTTCAAGCTCTTTTGCTACTGACAGGGCCAGAAGGTAACGATTCTGCTACCATGATGCAACCGGCAGAGCTGTCGGCTGTCAGGAGTTAAACTCATGAAGGAATAAGCTGTCATTAAGCATGCGTGCTTTCTTTCTCAAACACACACACAAGTTCTTACACATACACTCTTTCTCTCGGCAGCCCAGCTGTCAGACTCCGGCCCTTTATCCCAACGCTGCCACTGTGGTCTGCTGTGGACGTCCATAGTCTGTCACATACTCTCTGCTCTGGGAATAACACACACTCTTCTCTTAAATACTAGCACATGAGTCAGGAGTAGTGTTGTCAAAAGCACCGGTACTTCGGTACCAAGTCGGTACTAAAATAAAAAAGATATAACAATACCAGTGTTTCAGCAGTACTGATAGTACCGAGCATCGACTCTATCCGATACCAGCGAGCAGTATGACTGACACACGACTGCTCACAGGCTTATTTTGAACGCGTGCTCTGTTACTCCTTGTACACTGAAATGGACAATTAATCAAATTAAAATCGTAACATGTCCTAGTGTGATTTATTAAACTGCTAAAGGCTGCAATCTTAGTGTGGAAGAGCTGTGTACTTTAAATAAATCCGACCGTTAAAACACTTGAAACTCCACAGACATTGAGAATCATTTGCGTGACAAAGCAACACATGTGAACCACGCAGCACATGTAAATTACATATGTATATAATTAAATTCACAGCATCTGCACTTTATTTATATCACATTTAAAATAACAGTTGACCAAAGTGCTTCACAGTAATAAAATTTAAAACATAACATTTGAAAATTACCACATACACAAACACCAGTAATCTAAAACACAAAATACAAACACTTCAAAACTGTGTCCTACATTTCATTTGTCAGACTCAAATGTGACAGTGTAAAGAGATGAGATTTCAGACTTGACTTAAAAGTCTTCAATGATCACACTGAGCCATGAGGTGAACTGTTTATCTGGAAAAGTGAAGCATCCGGCAAAAAACACGGCATAATAAAAGCATGATTCAAAATAAAATCTAAATGCCTGAAATTTAAGAAATTGAACAAAAATATATTATAACTGTATAGTAAAATGTAATATTCACTATAATAATAATAATAATAATAAAAATTAATCAAAATATCACAAGCAAGACGGCTGTTGAATAAAACTTTGGCACAAAAAAAAAAAAAATTATGCAATGACATGTTGAAAAGTTATATTTTCACTTGTTAAATGTTTTAAGAATTTATTGATTAGACACCATTTTGGTGATTAAATTAAACTTTAAAAAATGTTCTGAAAAGTTCTGGAAAATAACAATAATTATTAAAATAATTATTAAATAATAAAAAATATAATATTAGCATATTTCTGCTGTGGTATCGAAATTGCTATTGAGAACTGTGAAATTTCACTGGTATCGGTACTGACTACTGAAATTAAGTGTGCATGTGTGCACCTACAAAGCCATATTTTGAGGACAAAAGTGCCCAAAAAAGTGAGCTAAATCTGATAAAACCTGCCTTTGGTGACTTTCAGAGTCATTCTCAATTGGAAATCAAATAAGGAACTATTTTAGTGTTAGGGTAAGACTATAGTATTTATAATAAGCAGCAAAATATTATAAGCAGGAACAATTTCTAAGTCTGATGGCTTAGAGAAGAAATACCTCTCCTCTACAAGCCACATGATTTCAGGAAACTTTCATGTCCACAGCACAAACAGTATGTAATGTTTGGCCAAACTAGCACCATTAATAAATGTTAATTTTACATCGATTTAAAAATTGTGCAGATGGACACATAGACCTTGTTAGAGATCTTGATTGTACCTTAGACAATGATGACAACCAAAATGAGCCAAAAAAAAAAAAGAGCCAAAAAAATTATAATAGTTCGAATAAAGCAAATGAGCAGAAAAAAATATTAGTCCAACAAGGAGAAAAGATAGAAAGTGTGAGAGGACAGGACAGGATGATAATGAAAAAAAAAAAAAAAAAAAAGTCGTAACGTGATTGATATGCTGCAGAAAAAACTTGTCTGAGAGTAGAGTGCTTAGTTACTGTAACCTTGTTCTCAGCTGACTTTCAAAGTTTTCCAATGTTTACTACATATGTCCTCCAAAACTGATGATTATTACTGGGTTTATTTATTTTTATACAGCTGCATTTCTCATTTGGGAATCACATTCCTCTAAAAGCTGCAATGGTTACTATGGTTACTGTAGTAAAAGCATGGTTAATTTTTGTAAGAGAAGGTAAGGGTTAGGGGTTTGGGTTTGTGTAGGGTGTCTGTGTGACTCTAAATAAACACAGTAAACATGCTGCAGTGATGCCCCTATACTGTATGTTAGTATTTAATTAGGGGTGTAAATAGTATCTGCCACTAACTGCACAGGGTGCAAATAGCATCTTAGTGCAAAGAAGATGCTTTTTGTTGCTATTTACACTAAGTGTAAATAGCAACAAGTGTAATAGCATCTGCCTAATAATAAAAAAATCAGTATTATATTGTTTTATAATAAAAAAGTTAAAGTATAAAAAGTGAGTGAACTTGTAGTGTTTGCACATCCTGTTCATTCACCAACATTTATTTTTGTAAAAATACAGTATGTAGGTAGATATATCTTTTTATTACTGTATTGTTGTATTGATTTGATAAAAAAACACTTTCAATGCCAGAACAAATATATAATTATCAAGAGATATGGCCCAGACTTAGACTTGGTTTTGCGAGACTTGAGACTTGATTTGAAATCATGACAAAAGATATGAGACTTGACATGGACTCTGTTTTAGAGATTTGCAAACATGTCTGATGGCCACAGAGTTCTACAGCCCACATCAAATGTATAAGCAACTCAGAATCAAAATGTTTTATTTCCACATTACAATGTTATTTCTACCCCATAATCTTTAATAAAAGTTTCACAGGACAGATCAGGGAGCAATGAAATCTGTTTGTGCGAGAGTTACCAGTTCCCATCTGAATAACACACCTGATAGGCTACAAAAAACAGACTGATCTCACATCAGAGCACATTTGGCACCTGGCCTCAGGTGGCCTTGTTTATCACAGAGGAAATCACAAACATGAGCCGTCACTTTAAGAATAACAGAGCACATCCGTAGCCCCTCAGCAATACAGATATAGCAAAGTGACAGCCACATCCCCTCTGTCATACTGATACACACACAACAAACTCTGGAATCTCTCTTCCTGTAAATGCTATTATGATGATCTCATAGCAAAGCTGGGGTCAGTATTTAGTATGATAAATGGTTGGCACCACACATGTGCATTCTCAGTACGTCTCCGGAACGTACCTCCACGGCAAACGCAATAAGCCCGCCTTACCGTCTACCATACGCACATACAGTACATACTTGTCATCCCTGTCCACTTTTTCCAGCGAAAAGTGACTTTGCCTGTAGATATCAATGTTGGAGTGTGTGTGTGTGTGTGTGTGTGTGTGTGTGTGTATTATGACATTTAGATGGAGGAGCGAGGGATACCTCCCTTAAGTCAATTTGAAAGCACGGGCCGATGAAATTACACAGGTAGCGGTGGGCAGCGTGACAAATGACTAGCCGCGATGGACGGAAATAACTCCACTCGGGGATTCGTCCTCCGACAGAGAAAAGAAATGAAAATCTAAATTACAGTTTACAGTACACACATAACTGCAAAACAGCTTCTTTTGCTGCTAAATAAATATTCAAAGATTGGAAAGTAAAGAGGGATACAGAGGAGGAGAGAGAGTCAGATAGAGCCTATAAGCATGTGATATTAGTTTCACTGATATTAAACCAGTGGTTCTCAACTGGTGGGTCACGACCCAAAAATGAGTCGAATGTCTATTCTGATAGGACTGCAGACAGCGGGGACAAAACAATGCCAAATGAAAATAATCAAATATAACTAACTACTAAATCATGCATTTAGGGTAGAAAAATAAATAGGCTTGTTAACCTTTAAATGGGAGGATAAAACACGCCCGGTATATTTTGTTTTTGAGATTAAAGGCTGTGCATCCATCTAAATTCAAGAGACATTTAGATACCAAAATTGTCAGTTTTCCCATTCAGTTTGTCACGTTAATAATTTTGCTTAATTTTGGGCCTTGGAATTTCACTGTAATTTTACTAAATTTAAATGTTTGATATTAAGAAGCTTTTTATTTACTTTTGCATGATAAACAATTTAGGTACTGTGTTGGGTTGTAACTGGATATCTATTGTAAAATCTCTTTAACAAAAAAAAAAAACATTAAACAACGGCAAAAACATAGGCTTACACAAGCACAACTTCCAAATGGATGTTCCTTAAATAAAGCATGTCCCTTTACACCCAGTGTAATCTTTCCTTTTCAATTAATGCAATGCTGCTAGTTACTCAAGAGACGCCACATTGTTACTTGATTGACTGCTGACCTCAGAACAGCATGGACTGGATAAATAGACTCAATTAAGAAAATAATTAGCTTGATAAAAAGGGATGTTTGAATAAAATTAAAACTTCACACCCAGCACTACCCATAAACTACTTTATCACAGAGGTTATATGTAAGCAAACTACATATGCTAAAATACTTCCTTTGCTAATCAAAAAACAATCAACAAGACAAAATGAAACCCACCTCTTTGGCACGGTTAATGAAAGGGATCTGCGTCCCACTGTTGAGATCTTCATTAATGATTAGGCGTCGAGCCCATTGGCCTGCCCTCACCACTCCACTACCTTGGATCAGAATCATGAGCTTCTCTGGGTTAGTGAGGGCATCCTCGCTCACATAAATAAAGCTTTTTGGTTCATCCTCATCTGCATCAACCTGACGAAATATAAAAAAAAATGATGATCAATATTAACGAGAGATATTAGCCACCAATTTGGATAGGGAACAGGGTGGCTCACAATTAAAAGGTGCATTACCCTATAAATCACCACTTGGAAACTCTGAAAGTTCTCTGCCATATCATCATTTGACAGAGGTGAACAAAACCTTGTGAGCTTACGCGCTAGAGTTTACAATATGTTAGAAAATGCTGCTAATGAATCGACTTCAACGGTGATCGTAAGGACATACTGAGTAAACACAAGGGAAAGTGACCCTGTCATGTGACCAAAAGTTGAGTAATTTTAAACTTTCACTGTCATCCATTGTCCAATGAGAATTTGAGACAGGTGGGTCAAGGTTTCAGAAATCCAATTCGGTGCATTGCTTGATTCTACATATATTTTAATTGATTTTCACGTTTCACAAACACTCCATCAGAGCTTTCTCTAGTGTGCCAGCCTCCTAAATCAATCAAATGACTTGATATGCTACAGTTCTGATTTCTTACAAAATCAGCAATGCAAATCACTAATGTTTGTTTTACTTACTACAGGCCTAAGTAGAACAAGAAACTTAAAATGCATCATCATCATCTAGCTGAACTTGGCAAACTCAGTGAGCCTAGATTTGATTATAAAATGTATTTTGTGTTGTTTGTGGAGCTGATGTGAGTCAACAACTATATTTACTCTTATTAAAATGGGGCAGGACACTAAAGAAACAGCAGAGTGAGTCATAGCCTGCAATCATTTCTAATGAACCAAGTTGCATGCTGAGTGACACTGCTGGCTGCTGAGGACAGTGATGACTTCATTATACTGCAACAAATCCTTATTGCCACAAACTTCCTGTATGGTGATCAAACCGTGAGATGAGTTTAAAACCATATGAGAAAATAACATATTTAGAGGTGCACCAGTTGAAAGGGTAAATCCCAAAAAAGCTAAATTATTACAAGTAGTTGATTATAGGTTATTGTTATCAGTCAAGAAATTCATATTAGTGCATCCCAAAACACATTGCATTTTGTCTATTAATTATCTTCCTACTTTTTTTATATTCTTTATCCTTTATCCTTTGTCTTTCCTATACCCTTCTTTCAAATATCTATTGATAAATGGACTTAAATTCCCAAGTGTAGTTGGTAAAAGGTAGCTTTGCCCATGAAACTCTGTGAAAGACAACAATAAAGACTTCAAGAACATAATTTGGTAAATACTCTCTACGAATAAAACAGCTCATAAAAGCCTTTGCCAGCATTGTTCAGGTGATTTATGTACAGTAATATACAGTGCTTTTAAAAGGCCATAAATTCTACTGCAAAAACCCACTATCAAAAATGTTGTTTATTTTAATGATATACCTCTTATAAACGTACTAGAAATCATAGCGCTATTGTTCATATGAATGTAGTGACCACACCTTATGAATATTCTTGAACGTACTCGATTTTACCATCATAAGAAATTCAATTTGAATAGGAGATATTTTGAAAAAAAACAAAGGATAAGTGTTGAAGAATACCATTTTTAAAACCTAGTTTTCAGACAATATAAACCACTGTAATCTTGTATAACAATATAAAGCACAACAACATCCATTTTCACAATAATTCTGTTTAGATTCAAACAGCATGCATCACAAGTTCTTTTTATCTAAGGGGGGAAAAACATTCTTATTGTTTTAAACATTACTTACAGGAAGGGTCTCTCTCTTCAGGTTGCAGTCTTTCTCCAATCGTTCATAAACATACTTTGTAATGATCTGCAGGACACAAGAGGACATGCTTATGAGTCTTTCAAACTACTTTCAAGAGTGACCTGTGCTTCCAGTCAGTCTGAGACAGGACTTTATAGCAGACTAAAATAAACACTTGGATGGGGGAAAAAATAGCATACATAGCATAAAACAGAATTGCAGGGAGGTATTAAAGATTTTCTACTATTTAGATATTAGATAGTGTGTTTTGATGTAAACATATTACTCATTTTGTCATATCACAAACAGTTAATGAAACACACAAAAGTAAACACATGTAAGCCGACTGACTGCAACATTGTTTTTCCATTGACGACAAACAAAATCAAACACACTTTTAAAGATTTCTATTCATTTAAAACAGATAAACATTATACTGTCAAATGAATAAGAACTATTTAAGATTCTGCACTACTACTAGGCACTAGTGCTGGGTAAAAATATCGATTTTCAGATTCATAATAATCTTCGTCTGAACAATTACAATATTGATTCTTAAATCCCAAGAT
This sequence comes from Myxocyprinus asiaticus, assembly GCF_019703515.2. Lineage (NCBI taxonomy): Eukaryota > Metazoa > Chordata > Actinopteri > Cypriniformes > Catostomidae > Myxocyprinus > Myxocyprinus asiaticus. The sequence goes on from NC_059346.1 coordinate 42,897,200, forward strand.
CTTTCACTTTATGTGGCAACCCTCTATAATGCAAGTAAATCACTCGCACGTGCAACCAAATCTGACTCACGCTATGTGACTAAAATGTCTATGATTATCCACTGGCTAATAAATGTTCAGATTTAGTGGAGTAGTGTAGTGGAGAAGTTTTTAACACAGAGGTCATTACACTGCCTGATGAGAGTAAAAGTTTGTTTTAACTTGTTCTGTGTGCCCAAAGACGTGATCCACGGATCAATATGTCATTGAATAATGTCTCTCATAATAACCTTTCTATTTTTTACAGTCAGTTGTTGATCAAAAACAAAAAAGAAATTTTTAATTATAATCATACATGGATGAGGTAAAGAAATTAAGAAACGCCCATCTTCTCTCGTTACATGCACTTACTGGCTCATGCCGCTAGTCTTAAAGAGACAGTACCGATTAAGCACGTCTTCTACATATCAATGTAAATACTTGTAAATAGTACAAATTATGCAAGTAAACAATAACAATGTAACAAAAATACATAGGAAACAGAATATATGCAATTTCAAGGCATTAACTGATGGAATAGACCGAATGTGAAAATGTTTCAAAAGCTAAACTGTGACCAATTTGTTGAAAAACTAATGCTAAAATCTAATTTGTAAAATTAATATTTTAGATTTTTAGCAATAATGAATCAAGATCGGAATCGAACCAAATTGAGAGCTTGTAAATCGGAATTGATCAGCCCAACTAGGCACCTAATCCAATTTGCAAATTTATGGCATTGACCATGTTAACTCTTATGCACAAAAGGTCAGATTTCCATGTTTCCAATGAAGCATTCAAAATGCTGTTTGGAACATTCTTAATTTTTCAATTAATCTTTTCACAAAAAAAAAATATTATGCTGATAATAGAATTCATGATGAAAAAAAAATGGCAATAAATTACAATTAAGCAAAATAGAAGCATTATCACAACTGGCCTCAGATTTTTGGATCCCATTGTACTGTATATGTAAAGTATATGCAGATGGACTCTAGACAGCCCCAGTGAATGAGATCATTGGAACTGTCTGGGATTTCACTTGTTCTGCGCAGAAAGAAGAGTGTACGGGCACAGTTAGCCTAAAGCAGGGTAAACCTGGAGTACAAGCAGTGTGTTGATGTAAGGTATGTTGATCCCTTCAGCTACATTTCTTAAGAACACATCCACAATGCAATTTCAACCCTGGGCCAAAAGTTTAATTGTTCACTGACATCAACAACTTTGAGTGCTTCTTTCTTGTTTTGCTTTTACTCACAATCTATGACAGCTGAAACTACAACATTTAAGAGGTGGATGGCAAATGAGCTAATTAAGCATGGATCTTTTATGGTGGTTAAGATTTGGTATTGGTCAACAGAACAGCCCCCTAGAATGATGGGGCTTATCTTCCAGGGCACACTGATCCTGTGATGCTGAGAGGACTTTGTGGCCCACCCAGGTGGAGACACTAACAGATAGCCCACTGGAATGAGGCGTGAAGGAGAAGGATTGGTATCCATGTCTCACAGCTAAGACAGTCAGCTGTTCTGGTGTCACAGTATGTGTGAGGTCTTGATCTGCAGTAAAACTGAGCTGCCGGATAAATTTAGTGTGATGCACATGGTCTAGACTCTAGACAAATGAGAAAACTTTTCAGTATTCATAGGTATACTGAAAATGAAAAAGAGAATAAAACAGGTAAAAACAATGTTGTTTCCAGATCAAGCTCCCCCTCTCTCCATCATTTTCTGAACTCAACCATAATAAATATGTTAGTTTCATAAAAAAAAAAATTAAAAAAAGAATTTATATATACAGTTGAAGTCAGAAGTTTACATACACTTAGGTTGAAGTCATTAAACCTAATTTTTTAACCACTCCACAGATTACATATTACAGGGCTCCAGACTAAAAGAAAAATTACTAAAGAGCCATTTGTTCCTAAACAGAAACATTTAGGAGCCAAGATTTGGACCTCTGAGACATTTGTATGAATGACTGAATTAAATCGCAATTTGTCCCTGCACAGTAGCGCTTCACCACAAAAACGCACTTCAGCAAAGAAACATAACATACAAAACACATTACAGCAGAGTTGTCAAACTCTTTTTGGGTCGCAAGCCTGATTAGGCCAAGCAACACTGCTTGGGGTCCGAAGTTTATATTTATAAATTATGAATACTGTATAAACTGTGCCGCCAAAACAGCGCAGACCCGCATCTCAGAATAGCATTCTGAGATGCTATTCTTCTCACCACAATTGTACAGAGCAGTTATCTGAGTTACCATAGACTTTGTCAGTTCGAACCAGTCTGGCCATTCCCTGTTGACCTCTCTCATCAACAAGGCATTTCTGTCTGCAGAACTGCCACTCACTGGATGTTTTTTTGTTTTTGGCACCATTCTGAGTAAATTCTAGAGACTGTTGTGTGTGAAAATAATTTTTCCCCATTTTGATGGTTGATGTGAACATTAACTGAAGCTCCTGACCCGTATCTGCTTTATTTTATTCGCTGCACTGCTGCTACATGATTGGCTGATTAGATAATCGCATGGATGATTGCATTCTGAGATGCGGGATGTCGCTGTTTTGGCGGCACGAGGGGGATATACACAATATTAGGCAGGTGGTTTTAATGTTGTGGCTGATCGGCTGTGTGTATGTATGTATGTATGTATGTATGTATGTATATATACACACACACACACAGTGCATCCGGAAAGTATTCACAGCACTTCACTTTTTCCACATTTTGTTATGTTACAGCCTTATTCCAAAATGAATTAAATTCATTATTTTCTCAAAATTCTACAAACAATACCCCATAATGACAACGTGAAAGAAGTTTGTTTGAAATCTTTGCAAATTTATTAAAAATAAAAAAAAAAAATCACATGTACATAAGTATTCACAGCCTTTGCTCAATACTTTGTTGAAGCACCTTTGGCACCAATTACAGCCTCAAGTCTTTTTGAGTATGATGCTACAAGCTTGGCACACCTATTTTTGGGCAGTTTCTCCCATTCTTCTTTGCAGGACCACTCAAGCTCCATGAGGTTGGATGGGGAGCGTCGGTGCACAGCCATTTTCAGATCTCTCCAGAGATGTTCAATCGGGTTCAAGTCTGGGCTCTGGCAGGGCCACTCAAGGACATTCACAGAGTTGTCCCGTAACCACTCCTTTGTTATCTTGGCTGTGTCCTTAGGGTAATTGTCCTGTTGGAAGATGAACCTTCACCCCAGTCTGATGTCCAGAGCGCTCTGGAGCAGGTTTTCATCAAGGATGTCTCTGTACATTGCTGCATTCATCTTTCCCTCGATCCTGACTAGTCTCCCAGTTCCTGCCACTGAAAAACATCCCCACAGCATGATGCTGCCACCACCATGCTTCACTGTAGGGATGGTATTGGCCAGGTGATGAGCGGTGCCTGGTTTCTTCCAGACATGACGCTTGCCATTCAGGCCAAAGAGTTCAATCTTTGTTTCTCATGGTCTGAGAGTCCTTCAGGTGCCTTTTGGCAAACTCCAGGTGGGCTGTCATGTGCCTTTTACTGAGGAGTGGATTCCATCTGGCCACTCTACCATACAGGCCTGATTGGTGGAGTGCTGCAGAGATTGTTGTTCTTCTGGAAGGTTCTCCTCTTTCCACAGAGAAACGCTGGAGCTCTGTCAGAGTGACCATCAGGTTCTTGGTCACCTCCCTGACTAAGGCCTTTCTCCCCCGATCGCTCAGTTTGGCCGAGCGGCCAGCTCTAGGAAGAGTCCTGGTGGTTCCAAACTTCTTCCATTTACGGATGATGGAGGCCACTGTGCTCATTGGGACCTTCAATGCTGCAGACATTTTTCTGTACCCTTCCCCAGATCTGTGCCTCGATGTGTCTCGGAGGTCTACAGACAATTTCTTGGACTTCATGGCTTGGTTTGTGCTCTGACTTGCACTGTTAACTGTGGGACCTTATATAGAAAGGGGTGTGCCTTTCCAGATCATGTCCAGTCAACTGAATTTACCACAGGTGGACTCCAATCAAGTTGTAGAAACATCTCAAGGATGATCAGTGGAAACAGGATGCACCTGAGCTCAATTTTGAGTGTCATGGCAAAGGCTGTGAATACTTATGTACATGTGATTTTTTTTTTCGTTTTTTATTTTTAATAAATTTGCAAAGATTTCAAACAAACATCTTTTACGTTGTCATTATGGGGTATTGTTTGTAGAATTTTGAGGAAAATAATGAATTTAATCCATTTTGGAACAAGGCTGTAACATAACAAAATGAGGAAAAAGTATATATATATATATATATATATATATATATATATATATATATATATATATATATATATATATATATATATATACATCATCTTTGTGTTTGTTTTTGAGTTGCCACAGTATGCAATAGACTAATGCGTCTTAAGGTCAATATTAGGTCAAAAATGGCAAAAAAGAAACAGCTTTCTCTAGAAACTCGTCAGTCAATCATTGTTTTGAGGAATGAAGGCTATACAATGCTTGAAATTGCCAAAAAAAAAAAAAAAACTGGAGATTTCTTACAAAGGTGTACACTACAGTCTTCAAAGACAAGGACAACTGGCTCGAACAAGGACAGAAAGATGATGTGGAAGGCCAGATGTACAACTAAACAAGAGGATAAGTACATCAGAGTCTCTAGTTTGAGAAATAGACACCTCACGTGTCCTCAGCTGACAGCTTCATTGAATTCTACCCACTCAACACCAGTTTCATGTACAACAGTAAAGAGAAGACTCAGGGGTGCAGGCCTTGTGGGAAGAATTGCAAAGAAAAAGCCACTTTTGAAACAGAAAAACAAAAAGAAAAGGTTAGAGTGGGCAAAGAAACACAGACATTGGACAACAGATAATAAGAAAAACAGTGTTAAGGATCTTAACCCCATTGAGCTTTTGTGGGATCAGCTAGACTGTAAAGTGCATGAGAACTGCCCGACATGACAGCCATATCTATGTCAAGTGCTACAGGAAGCGTGGGGTGAAATGTCACCTGAGTATTTGTACAAACTGACAGCTAGAATGCCAAGGATCTGCAAAGCTGTCATTGCTGCACGTGGAGGATTTTTTGATGAGAACCCTTTGAAGTAGTTTAAGAAGTTCTGCATTTTTTTTTCATAATAGTAATAGTAATTTGTCAAGTTATTAATGTCCTGACTATACATTTTTATCTGTTGAATCCCACTTTGGTGAATTAAAGTACCAATTTATTTCCATAAGAGCAAAATCTGTACATTATTCCAAACTTTTGGCCGCCAGTGTGTATGTATATATATATATATATATATATATATATATATATAGATAGATAGATAGATAGATAGATAGATAGATAGATAGAATTATTTTTTTTTTTTTTTATGAAACTAATGTTCTGCTGGGAAACCCTGGGTCCGGCCATTCATGTGGACGTCAATTTGACACGTGCCACCTGGTACACCCCTTCATGGCAATGGTATTCCCTAATGGCAGTGGTCTCTTACAGCAGGATAATGCACCCTGCCACACCACACACATTGTTCAGGAATGGTTTGAGGACATGATGAACATTTAATCATTTAGCAGATGAAGAGTTCAAGGTGTTGCCCTGGCCTCCAAATTCCCAAGATCTCAATCTGATTGAGCATCTGTGGGATGTGCTGGACCAACAAGTCCGATCCATGGCGGCTTCAATTTACAACTTACAGGACTTGAAGGATCTGCTACTAATGTCTTGGTGCCAGATGCCACAGGACACCTGTAGATCCCATGCCTCAGCACGTCGGCGCTGTTTTGGCGGCACACGTAGGACCAAAAGCATATTAGGCAGGTGGTCATAATGTTTTGGCTCATCAGTGTATATCATCTTTTAAACTTTTCATTCTACATTGTTTCATTAAAAAAAAAAAAAAAAATACAACATTATATATAAATAATGGCAAAACTTCAGAGGGCAGAGGAACAGTTGAGGACCGGGAGACAGCGCGTCCGGGAGCCAGTGAGCAAGTTCTTCTCTCTCTCCTCTCTCTCTCTCTCTGTGTGTCTCTGCCTACCCTTTCCCTCTCCCCACGCTTCCCCTCGTCTCTCCCCCCAGGTTCATAGGAGGCGGAGTGGGCTGCCGGCTGACAGAACGGCCGGAAGGGTAGCATCTCTCCCCCAGAGATGGGAGGGGAGTTAGTCAGATCGGTGGTGCCCCGGCCTGAATCGGGCGGGGGAGGAGTGTGATGAGGAGGAGGGCGTGGCCGGGCCATGATGGAGCACTGCCGGCACTGAATCAGCTGATCAGCGGGACAGTGAGATAAGGGGCAGTCGGAGATGCTGGTTCGAGAGAGTGAGACGCACGTGGCCGCGTTGCATACGTGTCTGTTTGTCTTATGTTTTATGTTGTTTTAAGTTGAATTTTACATGAAACCTTCCCGCCTCCTCTTTGCCCGTCCTTTAACTGTTACAGAATGACACTGTGATTTGTGATTTTAAATGTAGAGACTAAAGAGATAGCTAGAGGGGGTTAAAAATTACACATGTATATGAATTTACAAATGCAATCATGACATTAAAAATTCTCTCAGACATTTCTTTAGATAGAGTAATAATATAATCATATTGGTTACATACTCATTTAAAGCCATAAGGCATAGCCTAAGCTATTGCTTATTTGAATACATTAGGCTGAAATGAGCTAATGCAATGGGATATTAGCTCTCATCAGCGGTCAGCCGGCCTAAATGAGATGACGGATATATCTACGATTCGTGGCGGAGGCAGCGACAGCACTGATGTTAGTTAGGGACGTGCAGCTCAACAGTTCCTAATTCACTAAATGTCAAGCTCTCTGATGAAGACTAAAATGGTTGTGAAGTGCAATATGCTTGTGTTTAATGACATCAATAAGCCTTGCAGGAAATTTCATTTATACTACATTATTGCTTCAGTGCCTCAGGTGGTTCTCTTTCGATATACGAGCGAGATGAAAATTAGGGGGTCTTGAAAGGGTGTGTGGGTACCGCTTGAGACAGTTTATGTCCATTTGGCCTGGCTGATGTTTGAGCATGTGTGTCCGACACGTTGGCAAGGGGTTTTATAAGAGGTGTAAGTGCATGGAACATGCTCCCTCATTATATTTTTGAGAAACTTTGTCTATATTAACATTGAAGTTCAGTCGTGAACTCTATACTTTTAAAGTCTTCAGATTTTTAGATAAACTGGAGCTAACAGAGACATGAAGGAATCTTTAGGAAATTAATTTTTGTTTCAGGAAATGAAAAACTGTTTTGTCTGAAAAAATACAATAAAAATACTCAGCTTAGCTGAGGTCAAGCATGCATAAATTACTGAGTAAAAAAATTACAAAGACAACCCCATCTGAATTCTTGAAATCACATTGTCTGCTCTTCCTCATTTGTTATAATTTTCTAAACAATTGAGCTTTTGAGGTAAACCTTGTTTGGCCCAGTACTTGTACAGAGATATTAATACTAAAACAAAGACATAATTCCTTATAAAAAGACAAGGAAATATGAGTATTTCTAGCACTCACACAGAGTTTGGACAATTCACATCGAGAGCTTTAGAAATTCCCCAGAACAATATCTGGGCAACTCTGGGCCGTTTATTTTATTTTTTTGTGTGTGTCTTCACAAAACAACTCTGAATTTTGTGTAGTAATTAGACAAGATTCATTTTCACACGTTTATCTTTTTGCCCCCCCGACTCACAAAACACCCTGAGAGAAGATTTTTATGCCATACAAAGTGCAAACTCAGTGAGAATGTTGGGTTCATACAGTTCATTATTTCTGACAGCCTTCACAGGTGATAAAATCAACATTGCTGAATCTCAACAATTCTAAACAATCTCCATGTTACTAACGGTCTCTAAGGGAGTTCCCCTAGGCGTACACGAGAAACAGAGAATCAATCCTCACAGTTGATATCCTAAACAATCATTTAGAATATTAGTGTTTGGCTTCTGTGCCCTCCTATAGATAAATTGACATGGAGAGGAGAGCACAATCGCCTGTCATCGTAATTAGAGCGCAGTGCTGTCGCATAATTAATATTGTCTTATTAGTCTGATAATGAAAACCCTGCAGGTAAGAATGCTAAGTGCTCCTCACCTCCCCCTCTAAACGTGATGAGGGTGGTGATCACAGGCCGTCTTGAGATGAGTGTTGACATGAAAAACTGAAGATCCTAAATGAGGATTTTTTTGGTTTGAATTGGAATGTTGAGGAACAGATTTCGAAAAGCTGATGGTGGACCAGTTATAAGCAGACTTGGGTAAGTTATTTAAAAAAAAGTAATAAACTACAAATGAATAATTACGTCTCTAAAATTGTAATCAGATTACTGGGTTTTTATTTTAATTCTAAGATTGTAATCATATTACGGATTACTGATTACTTCCTCGAAAAAGTAATCACAATACAAGTTACTTTCTACGTTTTTTTCAGAGAAATGTTTGTTTTTTCTGCTCAACAAATTCAAACGAATGTTTAAATTTTCTTTGTTTTTATTGTCGCACCAAGTCATACACTCATACATTTCTCCATTAGAATGACTCATTATGGGGTGCACACCCTTCAGCTGTCACAGAAATGCAAACAGACGTACATATTAACCTAATTTTGTTTTAAAAATATTCTACATAATGTTTTAGAAATACAGTATGTGAAACCCAAGTTTTGTACTTAAAGGGAATGAACTTAATTGAAAGTCAGTAACTGTAATCATATTACAAGTATTTAACATGTAATGCCTTACAGAACTTTTTGTGCTAAAAAAGTAATTAGATTAAAGTTACTATTTATTTTGAAATCAGATTACATTCAACTCTGGTTATGACTAGACTAATACAGCATTTGTGGCCACATAATTCTGCAGAAATCACTGCAGATTCTAAAGTAATTTCCAAATTCTACACATTCCCCACCCTTTGTAGATTTTTCATTTATTTATTTATTTATTTTACCCTTAACAATTGCATTTTGAAAGAGTTTTGACTACATTTCTTTAATATCTAGATTTAAATTTCTCTGAATAAGAGTTTGGAATTCCATTTAAATGTGTTCACAAAACACTCAAGTTGAGGTCGTCAGAGTTTTCGAAAGTCCAATGTCAGTACCAATATCTAGAGATCAAGGTGGCCAGTATACAGTATATTGCCAATTTATGCATAATTAAATGTAATGATGTCAAATAAGAGGTACGCAAAAATGCTGAATTTTAATGAAAACATTTTACGCAGTATTCACTTTTATTTTATGCAATGTTTACTACAATGTTTACCAAAATTCAAAAAAAAAAAAAAAAAAAAAAAAAAAAGATTTAATAAAGAAAGACAATATACACTATCCATTGACAAGGCTGTTTCAAAGATTTTGGAACTGATACAAGGCCAAATGATCAATTCTATTGCCAACTAGACACAGTTAGACAATCGGCAAATCATATTCTCCAAATATCAGCCAAATAATTGGCCTGTTTCAGTTCAAGTCACTTTCAATATTTCTTTCACCATCTTGTCCAGTTCTGTCTCCTCCTAAGCCAACAAACCACTAAGCCATATATTTTTTCAGTGCTGAAATCACCCCATTAATGATACATAAATGCAACCACGTCTCAGCAGCCAGTGATTTGGTTTCACAGAGGACAATAGATGACCACACAGGGTCAGCTCAAGGCTTGGATTTGAGGAGGGGTTTGTTTATGGGCTGCTGCTGAAGTGGTCGTGATCTGGAGGATCATAAAGGAAGGAAGAGTCTTATCGGGGGGATCTACAGGGGAGCGCTGGGGAGACACAGCATCTGAGGGGAGAGGGTCACCGTTAATCCCTCATGGACAACGTCCTCTGCCAGCTCACGCACAATGCCACAGCTGAGAAAAGAAGGACCGTGGGAGGAAGCAATGGAAAGAAGGAGAAAGACAGAGACGCCTTAACCTTGACCAGAACATGTCGTCTGGGTTGGTCATAAAGGGATAGTTCAACGAAATGAAAATTATGTGATCATTTACTCACCGTCATGATGTTCTAAACCTGTAAGACTTTTCTATATTCTGTTGAAAATATTAGGCAGAATGTCATTTATCATTCACTTTCATTGTATGGAAAAAAGATGCACTGGAAGTGAATGGTGACTGTGACTAGTATTCTGCCTAAAATCTCCTTTTGTGTCCAATGGAAGGAAAAGTCTTGGAAAACAAATGAGTGCGAGTAAAATTAAAGAAATTTCATTTTTTGGTGAACTACCCCTTTAATGAAGTTCACAGTTGTATAAGTAAGTTCATCTGTTTGTAAATTCGCATACAACAAAAATCCTTTTCAAACAAGCAGGAGGGGGTCCATTGGCTCCCAGATGAGGGGAATAAGTCAGGGGAAGCAATTGAGCGAGAGAAAAGCTTAGAAAACCCAGAGACCTCCCACAATGATGGGGTATTGTGGCTCAATCACTCCATCCAACTGACCCTAGCACTCAAGTGATAAGACATCTGAGTTCCAGGAGGAAGAAAAGAGAAGCGGCTTATGAAACTTTGACCCCCTGCGAGACGGGAATCCCTGGAGGAATTGAAAAATGAGGACAGGTGCTTATCAGGTAGTCCCTGCTCTGACCCGGACTAATGAGCCAACTGGACTCCGGACAGTGAAGGGTAATCAATACTGCAAGCTGTGTTTGTTTTAGGTTGCTGCACACTGACTTCAGATCAGTCGATCAACATGGTCTTTTAAAGCTACTCAGGCAGGAGAGAATGAATGGGCTGACTACAAAGTGGGAAGACGATACAATGATGAAATGTCAGCACAGGGAAGAGTGGTAAATTACCCACAAATAAAGAATAGAGAATACATGAAGCAACTCCCCAAAACAGAAATACATGAATACAAAGCGAAGAGAAGAGGGTGTTTTGAATGTTGTTTTTTTTATGAGTAGCTTATGTAAGAGAGGGTTGAGAAATAAAATAGAGCATGGTAGCTTGGTTGTACTCTGCTTTTCCGCTATTAATTTTTCACTTTTGTTTATTTATTTTTTTGTTTATTTTTTCATCAGAGGAAAAAAGTGAATGCACATAATGGGATACTTCCACCATGAATCCATATCATTCATGTGGAAAAATGAATGTCTGCTGTCAGAACAAAACCTTAAAAGACAACTTGAACTAGCATTCACAAGCATTTAACTTATGTAATATGATGCATTGTATCGTGAAACAGAATACTCAATGGACAATAACGCAGGGTGGGACTCAGTTGTATCAATTGTGATTTGATTGGATGATGCTATGCTATTTGGAAAAAAAATAATAAAAAAAATAAAGGGATAGTTCACCCAAAAATGAAAGTTCTCAACTATTAGTCATCCTAAAATCGTTCCAAACCTGTGTGACTTTCTTCTGTAGCAATGGTTTTCAACCAGAAGCCAAGGCCAACTAGGGGGCCTCAAGACTACTTTTATTAAATTTTTTTAATTAGGTGTATTCAAATACGATAACTTTTTTTAAATATTGAAATTAGCTGAAGCATGATTTAGACTTACAACATATAAACTAAAATGTCTGGAGTAAAGAAATTAATCATGATAAGTATTTTAATCTATCGACACTTCTATTCTGGGGCTTCGAACATTGGCTTGGAGAATAGTGGAGCCTCAGGGTCAAAAGGGATGAGAACCACTGTTCTATGGAACAAGAAAATGTTAGATGTAAGGCAAAACGACAGCTTCAGTCACCATTCACTTTCATTGTATGGAGAAAATAAAAAGGCAGAGGCTATTTGCACTAATTGCAACTAGTGAGTGATGCTATTTGCAAATAGTAATAGATGCTATTTATAGTCGGTGCAAATATTGGCTAAAACTATTTACATCCCTAATTACTTACATACAGTATAGGTGTTTCACTGCAGTGTGTTCATTGTGTTTATTTAGAGTCCCACAGACACCCTACACCAACCTAACCTTACCTTTCAAAAATCTACCATAGTTTTACTAAAGTATCCATAGTATTACCATGATATTTTGTAGTAAATCCATAGTACCTCGCAACTTTTCTGCCTTCACTGTGACCAAATTACTGCAAGGAATCAGCCCTTATATTAATTTTTTAAATGATGAAATGCCTGGCTAAAATCTCCTTTTGTGTTCCATGGGAGAAAAAGTCATACAGGTTTGGAACAACAGAAAGATGATTAAATGATGACAATTTTCATTTTTGGGTGAGCTATCCCTTTAAGAGGTGGAGAAAGTTATTACATTTTAATAAAATGTTATGAAATCCATTATTTGTTTATTATTACAGTTTAATAAAAAGGCAGGAAAACCATTGTTTGTTTGTTTTTTTCTTGAGAATACCTTGCACTGATCAATGGTGGACAAAAAGAGCAATGACATTCATGAAGAAAGTAAAAAGGATCCAACTTTATGTCATGTTGCTATTAAAAAGATAATCATATGTTTTATTTCTTGCAGCTTAAGCAGGTACTTCTTAAAACATCCACCACTGAGGAAGCACTCCTGGTCAGTAAATCAACAGTAGCCATTTTGTTCCACTTTTATAGGGTGCTGATCTTAACATAAAAACAAAAAAAGCATGACTGATGCTGAGTGTGGGGCGGCAGTTACTCTAAACCAGCAATGTTCTTGTGCTGTGTGTATGCGTTTCAGTGTTTATTCACATTCTAAATCAATAGCAACATTCACTTCAGAAAGTCCCAGTGGCTTCTTCAACACCCTGACTTCTCTACCATCAACAAGGTACCTCTAAGAAATAAACATCCTATGTTATATAATTAGCCTAGATAACTAATATAATATATATATATATATGTACACTATATTGCCAAAAGTATTCGCTCACCTGCCTTTAGACGCATATGAACTTAAGTGACATCCCATTCTTAATCCATAGTGTTTAATATGACGTCAGCCCACCCTTTGCAGCTATAACAGCTTCAACTATTCTGGGAAGGCTTTCCACAAGGTTTAGGAGTGTTTATGGGAATTTTTGACCATTCTTCCAGAAGCGCATTTGTGAGGTCAGACACTGATGTTGGACGAGAAGGCCTGGCTCACAGTCTTCGCTCAAATTCATCCCAAAGGTGCTCTATCGGGTTGAGGTCAGGACTCTGCGCAGGCCAGTCAAGTTCTTCCACACCAAACTCACTCATCCATGTCTTTATGGACCTTGCTTTGTGCATTGGTGTGCAGTCATGTTGGAACAGGAAGGGGCCATCCCCAAACTGTTCCCACAAAGTTGGGAGCATGGAATTGTACAAAATCTCTTGGTATGCTGAAGCATTCAGAGTTCCTTTCACTGGAACTAAGGGGCCAAGCCCAGCTCCTGAAAAACAACCCCACACCATAATCCCTCCTCCACCAAACTTCACAGTTGGCACAATGCAGTCAGACAAGTACCGTTCTCCTGGCAACCGCCAAACCCAGACTCGTCCATCAGATTGCCAGATGGAGAAGCGTGATTCGTCACTCCAGAGAATGCGTCTCCACTGCTCTAGAGTCCAGTGGCAGCATGTTTTACACCACTGCATCCGACGCTTTGCATTGCACTTGGTGATGTATGGCTTGGATGCAGCTGCTCGGCCATGGAAACCCATTCCATGAAGCTCTCTACGCACTGTTCTTGAGCTAATCTGAAGGCCACATGAACTTTGGAGGTCTGTAGCGATTGACTCTGCAGAAAGTTGGCGACCTCTGCGCACTATTCGCCTCAGCATCCGCTGACCCCGCTCTGTCATTTTACATGGCCTACCACTTCGTGGCTGAGTTGCTGTCATTCCCAATCGCTTCCACTTTGTTATAATACCACTGACAGTTGACTGTGGAATATTTAGTAGCGAGGAAATTTCACGACTGGACTTGTTGCACAGGTGGCATCCTATCACAGTACCACGCTGGAATTCACTGAGCTCCTGAGAGCGGCCCATTCTTTCACAAATGTTTGTAGAAGCAGTCTGCATGCCTAGGTGCTTCATTTTATACACCTGTGGCCATGGAAGTGATTGGAACACCTGAATTCAATTATTTGGATGGGTGAGCGAATACTTTTGGCAATATAGTGTATGAAGGAAATGTGACTAGTGCTTGTAAAGCTTTTATTTATTTATTTATTTTAACCTAGTGCAACCCCATGCCCACATGTGATGTGTAGGCATTGTGTTTTGGTTTCACTACACGCAACGCATATTTAAATTAATTTAAAACAACTGAACACCGTTCACAAGACACTAGACTGTAATTTAAGGGTTAAACTTCTGGCGCACCTAGTCAAGTGACACAACAGCATGGCGTCGATTTCTACATTGAGAATCAATGGGTTCATCCAAAAGCTGAAAAATTTTGCTTTCAGAGGCTTTATATGCATTTCGAACTGTTCTGAAGCCAGTGCAGACAGACAACACACTGAAGGTTAAGTCATTCACTAAATAGGGACCAAGGGAGCAACCAATAGCTCTCTACGCAGCGATGCATAGAGAGTGCATTCACTCCTAAAATCCAGTCAAAAGTTCAGTTTCAGGCTGCAGGGACAATGGTAATTAGTTCAAAGATTAAAAATGTATAATGCATCATTTTATTTTAACAAGTGTGGCAGTGATTGGATGATGATGGCCATTACACTGAATCAGAATTAATTATGCTAATTTCTAATGTAATGTATGCTATGTCTCAAAAATATGAATAACCAACACTCCTGGAAACATAATAAACTATTTGATTTTAAAAATCAGAATTTCTATAGCTTGGTATTATTTAAAATTTCAAAACTTAGTCCTGCTGTCCACATATATGGACATCAATTTTTAGGAAAACTATTTTCTCTAGAGGAAAAAAAATTAAAAAATAAAATAAAATCTTGTTTATTAGGTGCTACTAGTTACAAATCAAAAAGGGAAATGGAAAATGCACACAGCAATCATGTTCGGGTCTCAGGAGGATTAAGTAGCTAAGTTGTTCTGAGTGTTTTTTTTAGCACTATTGCTATTTGGTTGCTCGGATGTTCTGGGTGGTTGCTTGGGGGTGGCTAGGTGATTGCTAGGTACTTTCTTACTGGCCCAAGTCAAAAGAGCCCACTTGCAAGTCTCAATGATATTCTGATCCCTAGATATGGCTCGGGTCCCTCCTTCAATGTACGTTTATAGGATTTTTTGGGGGGATGTCTGACAAATGAAAATCAAGTCTGATTGATAAGAAAAGTAACATATCCTCTCCTCAAATAGTTGCAAGATTTTAGATATAATTTTTTTTTTAAATTGCGTGCCGTAGACACGGTTGGGAGAGTTACATTTGAAATGTATTCCACTACAGATTACAGAATTCATGCTGTAAAATGTAATTTGTAACATATTTCATTAGATTACTCAAGGTCAGTAACGTATTCTAAATACTTCGGATTACTTCTTCAGCACTGGTAGATTTTTTCACTTGTTTTGACTATAAAAACTCTGCCAGTACAGTAAGACAAAATACACATGTTAAAAATACATTCTCTGAAAAACCTAAATATCATATGCAGTGTTGTTTCTAAAACAAGATCAATCAAATTGATCTTGTTTTAAGGATTTTTAGATATTTTTACAGGAAAACAATACAAAATTTATTATCAAGAATATGATTTTTGCCCTAATATCAAAGGTCTTACTAGAAAAAAAGAAATTATGATCCAACGTGAATTTTCTTGATAAAATATATGATTGTGCCTGGTAACATGTGCATGTAAAATGGCTAGAAATAGCATTTTAGCTTAGCGTAAAGCTGGCAATTTATACAAGGTTTATTTCTACTTCTTATGCTCCAAACTTACTTCAAACTTCTCTGTCTGCTCGTATGAATGCCACACACCACAAGAAAGTGTTTCACCGCTGTTTAAATTCACTTTGGATCGCATCATTTATATGTTTAAATTTTTCCATCTGAAAGGACTAAATATTAAATGAAACAAATGACAATAAAATGCAAAGTTTATCTCTTCAGTAATCAAAATACTTCTTGAATGTAACTGTATTCTAAATACCAATGATTTAAATTGTAACTGTAGTGGAATACAGTTACTTATATTTTGCATTTTAAATACGTATTCCCGTTATATGTATTCTGTTACTCCCCAACCCTGGCCATAGATGAGTTATGTGCTGAAGTTTAGTCAATGTTAAAATCTCCTATGCCCTCAGACACCCAGTCATAACTAGTGGTCATAACTTATTTATATTCACACAATGGAGCCTATTTAGTATAATAATTTAGTATTCATAGATAATCTATTCCAAATGAGTTTCAGCTGTTGTCTATGCTGTTCTGTCATTAAAAGTAATAATAATTATTTTATGGAATTAATGATATATTAAATATACTACATTACATGGAGATAACATTATTATTATTATTATTATTATTATTATTAGCCCAATATCAATATCGAGAGCACTAAATAATTAAATTCCTTAACTGTTCATGAATGTATCCATAATGCTTCATATATATTTAAGCAATATCACATGAGCAAGAGTGTGATATGGCCCTACATCAGCACTGCTGTGATTTGGCCAAAGGTCGAGTGTCGTAGGTAATCACAGCAGTGCTGATTTAGGGCCATATAGCACAATTGCGAATGTGATATTGCTTACAGTATATACAAGTAAATTTATAAAAATTAGGAAAAACTGAGTATGGTCACAAAAACATTTGTGCATGGAACTACTTTCTTACATGACAGATCAGAATCTGCCATTGCTGGTTCAAACCAAATGATGCATCCAAGCCTTCGTTAGTAATTCAAAAATGTCACTTTAGAACTAGTATCATGACTTGGGCTGTTTCTAACAAGTTATTGGAGAAACAAGGATGTGTGTGTGTGTGTGTATGTACATGTTTATACTACATTGTGGGACCAAATGTCCCCACAAGGATAGTAAAACCTGAGATAACCTACCTTGTGGGGCCTAGCCAGCGGTCCCCACGAGGGAAATGGCTTATTAAACATACTAAACGATGTTTTTTTGAAAATCTAAAAATGAAAAAAGATTTCTTTGAGGGTTAGGTTTAGGGGTAGAGGATAGAAATTATCGTTAGATCTGTATAAAATCCATGGAAGTCTATGGAGATTCCCCACAATTATATAAAAAAAAAAGTTTGTGTATGTGTGTGTGTTTGTGTGTGTGTGTGTGTGTGTGTGTGTGAGAGAGAGAGAGAGAGAGAGATGGAGCATGTGCAATTACAGCAGAGATGCTGTAGTGTGTTATTCAGCTTTCTGAAGATAATGTAATTTCGGTCAAATTCATCCTATTTTCTCAGTGGAAAAATAGCCATCCAAGTGGGGGTATTCCTCCCTATTTAACTGTGGGATAGGCCCCTTCCTGGTATTCCTAGCTGCCCTATTACATTACGCCAGCCCTTATTGGATGTGATGCTTGTGTCTGGAGGAGGCTCCGCTTCCCAGTATAAAAGGGGTGACACAGCATCATTACACTATTCAAAACAAGCACACCTCTTCCTCACTTCACACAGCAAGGAGGGTTATCTGGTGAGACACCTCACTTAATGCTATCAGAGAACCAGGGTTACACAAGTTACCTATAGTTCTCTTTCAAGCATACGTTTCGGTGTCTCACTGTGGGATATCCTAACTCCCGTATTGCCAGACAGCCTGTTCCGAATCTCTCTGCCAACTATCATAACTATCCAGGGCTGGGAGAGAGCCTATGCTCAGTACAGCATTCGCTAAAGTCTGTGCTGTAACATCCAATTTATAAAAACCTTGCAAATGTGTGCAGTGAAGACCAGCTCGCCGCTTCACAAATATGTTGTACCGGGGGCCTGGGTAGCTCAGCGAGTAAAGACGCTGACTACCACCCCTGCAGTCACGAGTTCGAATCCAGGGCGTGCTGAGTGACTCCAGCCAGGTCTCCAAAGCAACCAAATTGGCCCGGTTGCTAGGGAGGGTAGAGTCACATGGGGTAACCTCCTCGTGGTCACTACAATGTGGTTCGCTCTCGCATGGCGAGTTGTGCGTGGATGCCACCACATGCTCTATGTCTCCGTGGTAACGCGCTCAACAAGCCATGTGATAAGATGCACGGGTTGACATTCTCAGATGCGGAGGCAACTGAGATTCGTCCTCCGCCACCCAGTTTGAGGCGAGTCACTACGCCACCATGAGGACTTGGAGCGTATTGGGAATTGGGCATTCCAAATTGGGGAGAAAAAGGGGAGAAAATCCCCCAAACAATAAAAAATAATAATATCTTGTATCATAACCCCTTTAAAGAGAGCCCACGATGTAGAAATTCCCCTTGTAGAATGAGCATGCAACCCATATGGGGTATTAAGACCCTTACTGGAATATGCCAAAGAAATAGCTTCCACTATCTAGTGCGATAAGCACTGTTTGGTGATCGGCTTTCCTGTGCGCGGTTTTGCCCAGGAAACAAACAGCTGATCACTCTCCCTGAATTTTTCAGTCCTTTCTGTATAAATGCGCAGAGCACGCACTGGGCATAATGCATCAACCTTTGCTGCTCTAAAGAAGCAACGGGTGGTGTACAAAAAGCCCTGAGTTCAAGAGGAACAATAGATTGAATAACTTTGGGTATGAATGCAGGGTTTGGTTGTAATTAAAACCCCTGCATCCCCTGGCATAAATTGCATACACGCAGAATGTACTGAATGTGATGTATCTCACTGACTCGTTTAGCAGAAACCAATGCTAACAATAGTGCCGTCTTGATTGACAATATCTTGAAATCAACTTTGTCCAATGGCTCAAATGGAGGCCCTGAAATAGCATCAAGCACCATCGCTAAGTCCCATGAGGGAGAAAGTGATGCACACCCTTCATAAAGCGGCACACTAAAGGATGCTGCCCTACTGTATAACCATCAAAGCCTATATGACATGCCGATATAGCAGCCAGAAACACTTTTATAGTTGAGAACACTTTCCCCATATTTATAAATTCTTGTAAAAATGATAGTATAAACGCCACTGAGCACTGACAGGGAATCTTGTGTTTATCTGTGAACCAACGCTCAAACACCCGTACAAAGACAATGACAATGCTCTAGCATTCTGTATAGTCCTAATAACACTATGGGGCAACCCATTTGCTTTCAAATTGAACCACTCACGGGCCAGGCCCACAGTGCCAGGCACTCTGGATGAGGATAGAAAATCTCCCCCTGTGCCTGCGACAACAGGTCTCTCCGTAGGTGAAGAGGCCACGGCTGTTCGTATAGCATATGTATGATCTCCACCAGCCAATACATCCCCGTCCAGTGCAGAGTTATTAACTCTCACTCTGGAGAGGGTTGGAGATATTGACGCTATTGACAGGAATGCATAAAGGACAGTGTGAGGCCATTCGTGCACCAGCGCATCTATTCCCGGCAGTGCACTCTGATCCTTTAGAGAAAAGAATAGTGGGCACTGAGCATTCTCTTGAGATGCGAACAGATCCACTATCGCCCTGCCGAACTGGCTCCAAATCTGCTTGACCACTTCTTTGTTCAGTCTCAACTCCCTGTAAAGAGGATTGCCCCTCGACAGCAAATCAACACCCCGATTCATAATACTCTGTATGTGCGTCGCTCTCAGGGATAAGAAGTGAGCACTACCCCACAGAATCAGTTTGCATGCCAATGTGTGCAGGAGCGATCTGAGACCTCCATGTTGGTTTATACACTACCACTGCAGTGTTGTCCGTTCTCACAAGATCATGATGCCCTTCCAATAAGGGGAGTAAATGTTTCAGGGTCAAGAAAACTGCCAGCATTTCCAGATCATTTATATGGTGAATGGTCAGATGTCAACCCCATCCCCCATTTATTATTCTGCCCTCGTGAGTGCCCCTCCAACCGGACAGTGAAGCGTCCGCTGTAATGACTTATCTGGCCTGAACAACACCCATGTGGACCCCTTGAATCAAAAAGGATGGGTGTCTCCAATGGTGCAATGCCAGCACTGATATCGATGTCACCTTCACTCTCCTCCAAGAGCGACATAGTGGGTCCAATCTGAGAGAGGCTACCCAGCGTTGAAACTCTCTCATGTATAACTGGCCTAGTGGAATGACTATCAGAGCCAAGGACATTAACCCCAAAAGTCTGAGGCATGTGCAAAAGGAAATCTCCTCTGACAGTCGCGCTCTGAATGTCACCGAGTTTAATGACAACCCCAGATACGTAATTGACTGTGTGGGGATTAATAATTAATAATTAATAATTCTCTGATTAATAATTCTCTGTGTTTCATCTTAAACTCAGCTTTTGAAGATGCTCTATATGCATTGCAGTGTGCTCTCACTATGCACTCCAACTGAACTGTCACAAGCCAATCGTCTATTTATGTAACGAGATGAATGCATCTTTCTCTGAGCGGGGTTAGAGCCGCTTCAATACATTTGATAAAGACCCTTGGGCTGAGAGCCAGGTTGAAAAGTAGAATATTTCTACCTTATTTTTTTATGTGAAATATGCGTCCTTCAGATCGATGGATCTGAAGGATCCGCCAGTTTCAGGAGTGTTGAATGAGTGAGCATTCTGAACTTGTTCTTTCTTAGATACTTGTTCAGTGCTTGTAGATCTAATATGGGATGGAGAGCCCGAGTTCCTGTCTTTGGAACAAGGAAATATCTCGAATAAAAGCCACTCTGGCTTTGCTCGGGTGGAACCACTCTTATTGCTTTCTTGTTCAGCAAGGAGGAAATTTCCTCTTGAAGAACATGAACTGATGCCCCGAGTACATGAAAGTTAATTATTCCTCTGAATTGTGGGGGACGGGCAGCAACCTACAGTCTGTACCCGAACTGTATCTTCCTCAATACCCAGCGGGACTTTGTACACGCTCGACAATTGCTTATACAGTGCTTCCAGGAAGTATTCACAGCGCTTCACTTTTTGTTATGTTACAGCCTTATTCCAAAATGGATTAAATTCATTATTTTCCTCAAAATTCGACAAACAATACCCCATAATGACAACGTGAAAGAAGTTTGTTTTAAATCTTTGCAAATTTATTAAAAATACAAAACGAAAAAAAAAAATCACATGTACATAAGTATTCACAGCCTTTGCTCAATACTTTGTTGAAGCACCTTTGGCACACCTATTTTTGAGCAGTTTCTCCCATTCTTCTTTGCAGGACCTCTCAAGCTCAATCAGGTTGGATGGGGAGCGTCGGTGCACAGCCATTTTCAGATCTCTCCAGAGATGTTCAATCGGGTTCAAGTCTGGGCTCTGGCTGGGCCACTCAAGGACATTCACAGAGTTGTCCTGTAGCCACTCCTTTATTATCTTGACTGTGTGCTTAGGGTCGTTGTCCTGTTGGAAGATGAACCTTCGCCCCAGTCTGATGTCCAGAGCGCTCTGGAGCAGGTATTCATCAAGGATGTCCCTGTACATTGCTGCATTCATCTTTCCCTCGATCCTGACTAGTCTCCCAGTTCCTGCTGCTGAAAAACATCCCCACAGCATGATGCTGCCACCACCATGCTTCACTGTAGAGATGGTATTGGCCAGGTGATAAGCGGTGCCTGGTTTCCTCCAGACATGACGCTTGCCATTCAGGCCAAAGAGTTCAATCTTTGTTTCATCAGACCAGAGAATTTTGTTTCTCATCAGGTGCCTTTTGGCAAACTCCAGGCGGGCTGTCATGTGCCTTTTACTGAGGAGTGGATTCCGTCTGGCCACTCTACCATACAGGCCTGACTGGTGGAGTGCTGCAGAGATTGTTGTTCTTGTGGAAGGTTCTCCTCTCTCCACAGAGAAATGCTGGAGCTCTGTCAGAGTGACCATTGGGTTCTTGGTCACCTCCCTGACTAAGGCCCTTCTCCCCGATCGCTCAGTTTGGCCGGGCGGCCAGCTCTAGGAAGAGTCCTGGTGGTTCCAAACTTCTTCCATTTACGGATGATGGAGGCCACTGTGCTCATTGGGACCTTCAATGCTGCAGACATTTTTCTGTACCCTTCCCCAGATCTGTGCCTTGATACAATCCTGTCTCGGAGGTCTACAGACAATTCCTTGGACTTTATGGCTTGGTTTGTGCTCTGACATGCACTGTTAACTGTGGGACCTTATATAGACAGGTGTGTGCCTTTCCAAATCATGTCCAATCAACTGAATTTACCACAGGTGGACTCCAATCAAGTTGTAGAAACATCTCAAGGATGATCAGTGGAAACAGGATGCACCTGAGCTCAATTTTGAGTGTCATGGCAATGGCTGTGAATACTTATGTACATGTGATTATTTTTTTCGTTTTTTTTTTTTTTTTTTTATAAATTTGCAAAGATTTCAAACAAACTTCTTTCACATTGTCATTATGGGGTATTGTTTGTAGAATTTTGAGGAAAATAATGAATTTAATCCATTTTGGAATAAGGCTGTAACATAACAAAATGTGGAAAAAGTGAAGCGCTGTGAATACTTTCCGGATGCACTGTATTTAGCGTTCTGGCGCCATCTTGTGGCTGAGACGCGAACACTTTTAATTTAATTTTAATTTTTTTTATTTTAATTATATTTATTTATCACACATTATACATTTGCACATATACAGTGAAATTCTTTTTTTTTCCACATATCCCAGCTAAGCTGGGGTCAGAGTGCAGGGTCAGCCATGTTACAGCGCCCCTGGAGCAGATAGGGTCAAGGGCCTTGCTCAAGGGCCCAACAGTGGCATCTTGGCGGTGCTGGGGCTTGAACCCCTGACCTTCTGATCAGTAACCCAGAGCCTTAACCGCTGAGCCAGCGCTGCCCCTAGTTTTCGCATATCCCAGCCAAGCTGGGGTCAGAGCGCAGGGTCAGCCATGATACGGCGCCCCTGGAGCAGATGGGGTCAAGGGCCTTGCTCAAGGGCCCAATGGTGGCATCGTGGCAGGGTTGGGGCTTGAACCCCTGATGATCTAGTCAGTAAACCAGAGCCTTAACCGCCAAGCCACCACTGCCCTTGGACAGAGTTTAAGTGGCTCACCAGCACTAATGGAGTGGTGACTCCCCGAGGTGGAATTATAATATATTCTGTTAATGTATTTTTTTACATTTTTGGGGGCATTCTGTTTTGCAACATTTTTTGGGGGGACAGTGGAAACTTTATTGAATTTTGAAATTGTAAAATGCTTGTGACTACTGGGTGGAAGTGCACCACTGCACCATCTCTCGTCCTCTTCACTGCTCTGTATCCCCTTGCCCGGGCCTCTGTTTACCACACAGAACAACTGGGAACTCCGGAACTCGTTCCCTCCTGAACGCTGAAGAACTGAAGGGTGGGAGCCAGCATACGAGGGAGGCTGTGGGCTCCCTTCCCTCTGGAAAGAACCATCAGGGTGCCTTCTTCCTCCTCGCTCCCTGATTTGGATGAGGAGCTGGCTGTTCCATCTGAGCTGGAGCAGGCGGATAGTTCTTCCTGGGCCAAACACTCTTTTGCTCTGGACCTGGAATCTGACCCACTGCATTCACATGTGGCCTCTGCTGTCTAGGAATGCAATAGCTAGGAGGTGGATGAGCCGCGACTTGAGCGAAAGTTTGCCGAGGTGGTGGAGGGGGCGCAGTCTGTGCCTTTCAAGGTAGACAGAGCTGCAAAGCTTCATCATCCCTCTTCTGCATCTGTGTCATAGCCAAACAAAATATCCCTTCTGAAACCACCAGTGATTCCAAAATAGCCTCTTTCTCCCTGTCAGAAAGATTAGCCAAATTCAACCATTGTGCTCTCTCCTGTATTACCATTGAGGCCATGGCTTTACCAGCAGATTGAACAGCACATCTCTGCAGATGGAGAGAGAGATCAGTAACCACACAAATCTCATCCCATTGTACCTGGCCTGGCATGGCAGACACCTCATCCTGCAGCTCCGCTTGGTATGCGGTTTAACATAGATATTGTGTTCAAAGGCCTAACGGAGAGAGCGACCACTTTGCGCGTTCCGTCATGTTTGACTGGAAACGGTCAGCTTTGGATGGCAATGTCGGATTCGCAGTTGCCATGCACCAGGGGTGCAGATGTGCTGCTACTATAGGCTCCATAGAAGGCATGCAGAAAAGACCCTCCTAATACATCCCTTCCACGTCGAGCGCAGATCCCCCTTAAATGGGCATTTTACTGGTAAAGGGTTTATCCTTCCAGGTGACCGCAACCTCTTCCAGCAGGTCTGGGAATATAGGAAGAAGCTGTCTCGCCACCCGTTTTGCTCTCAGCAGCCTTTTGCCCTCATAGCGAGACTTTGCAGCCTCCACTACCACAGTCGGCCATTTGCCGCGTGTTTGCACACATCTTGCAAATCAACGCTGAGAAGCGGAGAGGATGGTGCCCCGCCCGCCTCTTCCGTGGTTTCCGCTGCATCCGAGGGTTGTGCCGGTTGTGCAGGGGGAAGAAATGGGAGTCTTCAAAATCATCTTCCTCTTCAGAGGAGAAAATCCGACTGCCCCTCATCCTTGTAATCCAATGCCTCCTCAAACAGGAGGGCAAACAGGACACATGCATCGAGCTGTTCACCCCAGGTCATGGTGGGCAACTCTACAGGGCTAGCTGTTATGAGGGGATCCTGGCCCAACAGACTGGAGTGCAGATTGTAGGAAAAAACAGAAAACAGCGTGGTGGCCTGTAAATCGACACAAACTCCATTCCGGGATGATGCAGCAGCGACCAGCGTGGAGACC
Organism: Myxocyprinus asiaticus; assembly: GCF_019703515.2. NCBI lineage: Eukaryota > Metazoa > Chordata > Actinopteri > Cypriniformes > Catostomidae > Myxocyprinus > Myxocyprinus asiaticus. The sequence continues at coordinate 42,921,854 of NC_059346.1, forward strand.
AGTCAATAACTATCTGAACGGTAATCCAGGCTTCTAGAGTGAAGCGAGAAGAGGTTTGTGAATAAAGTAATGATACCGTGTCGCTCCTTTTATACTGGGATGCGGAGCCTCCTCAAGACACAAGCGTCACTTCTGCCAGCCAATAAGGGCTGGCGTAATGTAATAGGGCTTCTAGGAATACGCGGAAGGGGCGCATCCCACAGTGAGACACTAAAACGTATTTTTGTATGAGAACCACAATCTCCTCTGCCATTTTGAACAGTATGTCCTCTCCAATGTGGAAACTCCGGTAAGAGGTAAGCGCCTTGAGTTTGTGTAATTAATCAGTCTGTTGTGTCTCTCAGCTGTGAATTTCAGCCTTAATGCTGAAATTGTTAAAGCCGTTTAAAGCTATTTCCTAGCTTCAGTAGTGTAGTAGTAATATGAGCGATCACGTAGTGCTGATGAATGAAAATACAGACTGACGCTAACTCACTTTACGTCACCTAACTGGCATATATTACACACAAACATTATCTTTTGCCGCCACCTACTGGCTAAAATATGTAATGTCACAAAATCTAGAGAGGACATGTTATGTGTAAAGGTGTGGGGTTGTTGATTAATTTTCATATGTTGATAAATCTTCAATCTTGATAAAATTTCACAGTTATGTTATTTGTCTATGACCCACATACAGTATAAAATAAACAGAGTACTTTCTCAGGATTCGTTAGAATTGTTATACATTTTGTTAACATAAAACATCCATTTTTACTGCTAATTTTAGAAAAAGTAACAGCAAAAAAAAAAAAAAATTATCTTTCCGGAGAAGTAACTTTTTTCTCGGACAAGTGAATGACCAATTTTCTTGTCCGAAGGACAAGCACATCACAATGCTTAATATCAAGCCCTGATGCTTCCTTCACAAAGATGAATCTGCCCAATTCCAGCCTTGCTGAAGCACCCCCACATCATCACTGATCCTCCACCTGGTCGTCTAATGATGGACGTTAGATGGAGACCTGGAGAGGCCTTCAAGCCACAGTGTCTCGCACCCACTGTGAAATTTGGTGGAGGGTCGGTGATGATCTGGGGATGCTTTTTGTTATTTTGACCAGTTGTCATTTTCTGCAAATAAATGCTCTAAATTTGACAGTACTTTATATAATAAAATAATTTTACTCAAACACATACCAATAAATAGTAAAAAAAAAATAGGGTGACATTTTGCAATCCTCAAAGTTTCTTCCAAAATTCCCTACAAAGCAAAATATCATAAGTTTTATAACCAGTGGGTTCCTAAAAACACTTTCAAGGAGGTTAAAAATATATATTTGTCATCAATTTTAATGCTTGGGTCTGTAAATATGAGCAAACTTAACAGTGATGCTTGCCTTAGCAAACCCCACTAACAAGTCTAATCTGATATAACAGTGCTATGGCGCTACCACAAGGACACTTGTTCAAGTCTGGCTTATGCCACTTCCTAATCCAACTCTCTCCCCCATATACCACCCTGTCGCTCTTCAATATCCATTAAAGGCAAAACATGCCTGTAAATAAAAAAATATTTATTATTTAAAATATTTATATTTATTAATAAAAATAAAATAATAATAATAATACAAAAAAACTAAACTGTATTGTAATTCTTTGAGTCAATGTTTTCTATCAATGTAGAGCCAATCACTATAAAAAGTGAGAAAGTGAGGAGTTATCCATAAAATCGAGCCATCTGGGCAGCTCTTGTTCATTAGATGCAGAGAAAGATCCTCAATTATTAACAGCTTAATGCTCTCCCATCTGGAGTGGAGCCCACACTGTGTCACCTAGCTCTGAGAACAGTCACTTACAGCCCTCCTCTGTGTGTGTGTGTGTGTGCGCGTGCGTGCATGCGTGCGAGTGTGTGTGCAGGTGTGTGTATCAGGTAACGTTCCTGAGCCTCCGCCCACTGAGAACATATGAACATGGACCCATGAAGCCACCCACACAAAAACTCACACGCTGTCAAACACAAAGTGTGAATGTATAAACAGTGTTGTACTGGCAGGGAGGTAAATAAAATTGCCAGGTTAACACAAAGCACTTGCATATATTTTGAGTGACACTGAAATATGCAAGAGGTAATTGGAAGGCCAAGGAGAGAGATACACACATTAAGGAACGCTTACATACAGTACAATCTTAGACACAACTTAATTAAAAGCACACAGACCAGCGAAAATTCTCAGACTTTAGGGAGTGTGCGATACCTTAACGTGAAGTAACTCTAACAATGATCCAGCCATCATATGAACAGAGGTGAGGAGATACTGAATTGCACGGACACATGTTCTGAGAGAGTGATCAGAAAAAAATTGACATGCCTGCTTACAATAACAATCAGGTAAAATGTCAATAGTACACAGACTCAATATAATGCATCTAAACTTTTTTTTATTATTTATTTATTTTTTTTACAATATTTCATTTATACCTTAGACTCTTGTATCAATACTTCATTATGTACTGTATACGCATTCATGTAATTTCCAACAGTTCAAAGAAGCAGTTATTAATCTGAAGAAGTGCAAACTCTGAAACTGTCATTTCTCATTGTGGCCGGTCAGAGACACATTCATGAGGCAACACACTGAACAAAAATGAGGAATGGGAGAGAAATTGAAATGTTTATTTTTTATTCTGACAGGGGTTTTCCTTTAAAGACTCAGGATCCCTCATTAAACCAGAGACACCCTCAATACAAAGAGTTAGATTTTCTCTAACACTCTATTATGACTTTCACAAACAAAATTAACATTTTCTTATTCTAAAATGCTTAATGTATCATTAATGTAACACATTCAGAAATATATTTGGAAAATCTCAAATATTCTCCGATTTTTTTATAGAAAATCCAATTAGATAAATAATATATAAAAAACATAGATAAATAAAATATGAATATTAAAATAATACACTTTTGTTATTTTTTCCTTTATTTTACTTACGGTATTTTGCACTGCTTTGGCAACAGTTTTTTTTCATGCCAATGAAGTACTAAAACTTTTTTCTCCTAATCAAACTAAAGCACCCTAGGTGAACAAAGCCTGTGTTTATAAGTATGTATTTATAAGTATATAGTCGGAGTCATTTTAAAATTAGTTTGAGGAAAAAAATCAATACAGAACTTTACATCCAAACCACCAATCATCAATGCTATTTGACTAGCCGAGTTCTCCTAGGTCAAGAATAGACCTTTTTCACAGACTGTGATGACGTTTCTGCCTTATTTAGCAGCGTAAATCTCACAATTTTATATATATATATATATTACATTTTTTTAAATATTGAGTGTAAGTTTATAACATTATGCTTTGTGTTATATTACCCTGAAATTAGTTTTTAAAAATTAATTACCACAGCTGCGAGGGGGTTTCGATTACAGCTGCTGAGAGAATGACAGTAAATTTGGCATCTTCTCCCATTTTACAGTCTTAATCCACCGCTCTCTATTTATTTCCTCTTCTGGAAAGTCATTAAAACGTAAGAGTGTATTTTTTATTTTAGTCTTGGAGAAAATGGGTAAGTGAAAATAATATTTGCTGTGGTCTCCCATTCACCGCTGTCGAAAGTTTACCCTGCAAACGTTTACTTCCGCATACCAAAACCTGGAGTGTGAAAAAGGTCTATTCCAAGGATGCGGGCAATCAGGAGAAATATCACCAAACGAACACCTGAGTTAAACAAAAACATCAGTGCCTTTCTTCATAATCTTTAGGCAAACTAAAAGAAGACACACACACACTATCTACTTCTGCCTCATCAATCCTAAAAATCACAATAGAGCCTTATGAGCATGCCTTTGCCTCAGTAAATTTTTCTCTCTCGCTCTCTCTTTTTCTCTCCCTGTCTCTATCTCAGTGAACCAGTCAGGGTAAACCTGTGGTCCAGCAGCTCATATGAAGTTCAAATTGAACATCTGGTGCTGCCTTCAGTCTCACAAAGACTCTCTCCCACTTCTGTACCCCACATTCACACTCTCAAATCTGAGAACACTGGAACACAGGGATAAACACTACCAACAGTAGCATTTACACAACAAAAACAGTGACAGTCAAATGAAGATAGCAAATTTTTAGTTGAATCTGGCTTTTCAGCTGAAAAGTCTATTTTTAAGATAGCATTTCAATCAACTGAACAGAGTAATCTTAGTGTACATATGCTCAAAAAAACTATTTAACCCATTTCTTTTTACAATTTATGCATTTTAATTTCATAACAAAATTCCATCAGATAGAATTAGGGTTAGGGTTATTATTTTTTGGGTGTATTATGAATTTAAAATAAATGTGTATTACAAAATAAATGTGTATTTATTTAATTAAATAAGTACCTAGTTGCAATTATTATATTAATCTAAAATATTTAGCAAACAAAATTTATACTTTTAAATAATACTGTTTGGTAAATGGCAAAGCAACTACATTTGTTTTGGTATTAACTGAAACAATTTTATTCTTAAAAAAGAAACGCATATTTAAATAGTTCTAATTTAAAGTATTTGTTTAAGTCTTACATTTGCCAGAAACAATTTGTTAATCAAATGTTACCTTTTTCAAAACCCTTTATTTTATAAAAAGCATATCTTGAAATATTGTGAATGATGGCAAATTCTGAGGATCCTTACAAAAAAAGTACTGTGATGTTACCATAGTACAGTGATGCATGAAATGGTAATATCATGGCAATATCATATTATGTATCATGGTACTGAATGATTATCATATACATATCCCATGGTATTTAAATGATACTTTAAGGTAAGACATTTACAAAAAAAAACAAAAAAAAACATGGTAATATTGAGGTACTTTCTGGTCATTTTTCCTTGAGAAGATTTTGCAAGCGTAAATTCTGGGCCTACTTATTGGTCACCTACAGTATAACAGTTATCATGTACAGACCTATATAATACAGACTGCGAAGTCATTAAGCTGACAATCTCTGTGTTGAACTTCGAAACATCTGTAAACATCACTGCCACAGTTTAGTACCTCCAATCCATTTATCCAGAGTGGCTAGACATGACTGAAAAGATAAGGTATAAATATGTTTTCTTTCTAGACTGTCTAATGAATGTAGTCTACCACAAACAAAACTTTAATATCAGGTGCCACAACAGTGATTTGATATTGTATGCATCTATATTACACACATACATCACAACTGCATTGCTCAAAAGAGTCCTTTAACACTCAAAACAATATCACAAAATATAACCTGCTTTCACTACCAGACAATTTTGAATTTACTCAGTGCAAGTTTATGAAATTTGGTCACCCACTGTTCTGCACTGAAACTTTTCCTTTGTGTTTTAGTGATGTATTTAGAGATCTAATGATAACAGGAGAGAACTGTTTTGTTTTATTCTTAAAGGGCCATTTCTCATAGGATCATACCTGGACTACAAATAAAACACTCACGCAATCCTAAAAGAGTCAATCTCTTGCCTTTGAACATCAAAAGAATAAGCATAACAAATAAAGCCAAATGATACAGATGTAAATGAGCAATGGTAATTAAGTGCTTTTACACACAAAATAACTTAACAACTGGATGAACTGCATTTGGACTTTCAAAGCCTTGTACATACATGCAGGCAGGGTCCAAAATAAACACTCGCCAAGCACCAAATTGGAGAGCAAATAAAAAATATAGTTATTCGCTGGTTGTCCGGCTACTTTAATTAGGAACTGCAACATAACGCAAAAAGTAAATTGAATTGTCAGAATGATAATTTGACTTCCGCTGAAGTGACATGATACATTTAATACAAACACTTACAAACCGTCTACTAAAGAAATCATCTGTTGCATCTTCTAACTTTTACCTCAAAAATGTACCTACATAAGTTTATCTAGGATGTTTAAAGCTTCTTGGAACTCCAAAAAAGCTCAATTATTCCATTGCCAAATGTATAAAGTTTCATTCAAAAATATAAAATAAAGGCTTAATAGTTGGAAATAAATATTTTGGCCCATATATTTAACATTGAACAACATGAGGATGAGTAAATTATTACATGATTTTCATTTTTGGGTGAACTAACCCTTTAAATAAAGCATATATAAATTACACAGCATTTTGTTTTTTGTTTTTTTTTACCTCTCCCAGTGCTTCATATCTTTTTTGATTCCATCTATGCAGGTCCTCCTTGTAGTTGAAGACAAACGGCTCTCCTGTTTCTGTGTGTCTTAATTGACCATCTAAAGGAAAAAATAAAGTTTTCATTTTTCACATCTCTTAATTCAAATGCCAAATGTCTCTTTAATCTGAGGACACTTTGGTTTGTGGGAGCAGGTCTTGTGCATGAGTAGTTTCTAAAAACCTTTTAAGAAATGTGTACCACCCATAGACTGCTACCTATTTGAGAGGCTATTTCCAACAAAAAGCAAATGCCCTAAAAAAAAAAAAAAAAACTGTAATTATATCTTGAGGCTGAGACCAGGGGAATTTCTATTATATAACCTCATATCTCCGTATTTATCATTTCACCTGCAATTCTGCGTGTACCTTGACTGTGGATAAAGACAATATTAAGGGCAATATTAGAGCAGAGCAAGAGGGAAGGCATGGAGCCAGAGCTTTTTTGAGCCAACAAGAAGAAAATGTTTTTTCAACATCATTTAAAAAAAACGATTTTGTCCTCCACACAAAGCTTTGTTGTGCTTTCACCAATTGCCAACATTGTCTGGAAAGTAAGGCCAGAAACATACTTTATGCAAGTACACAAATGCAGACGCGCATACTTAACGTGTTGTTGTGTTACTGAGATAGTAACAAACTTCAGTACTCAAGGGGGCAATAGAATTACCTTGAAAAGTTTATTATTAAAAGTTTAATATTAAAGTGATATTCAGTAAGTTGCTATGAACATATTGGCATACTTGCTCAGCAATATCCTCTTCAAAACTGTTGCTCCACCATTATAGTAGATGAGTCTAAACAGAAAGCCCACTGTAGAAGCAGACAGTTCAAACTGATGTCCGCTGTAGCACCCCTTGTGAGAAAGCAACACGTACTTATGTTGAGATATACAGTAAACTACGGGGACGGACACGTTTCAGAATGTAATGATGGACACAATCAAGCTTGCATAGCTAGAAAAATCTCTGTTAACATATTTGCATAGAACGTATTTCTGGCCTTAAGCTACACAATGATTCACTCAATGTAATTAGTTTTGTACCTGCAGTATGAGGAGCATAACATATCTCAGCCAATCCCAGGCTTCATTAGTATTTTTGATATGAGAAAATGCTTTTGCATTCATTAAAAACTTTAGTACATTAAGCCCTGAGGCAGAAGGGTCTACATTTGAGTCACAACTGTCCATGAATGGCCTACTCAGGTCATTCTGCCTGTCAGGGGCTGCGACCTTGAGTTCAGAACCTAAGGCTGGCTTGATGTGCATCATTCCTCTTCATGCAATTAAATGCGTTTAGCTGGTGTCACCCCATCTGGCAGGTACACGGCCTGCGAATGGTTAACGCTTCTCTTGTCCCCCTTACTTTGGCCTTCTGAGACATCTGGCAGGCCTTCCTCAGACAGCTGGTGCAGCAATAGCACTCTCTCCGCCGTTGTACCTCAAGCCACCAGAGATCTGAAAGAGTGTGCGTGTGGGAGTAGAGCCCGACCACTGCAACTGTTCCCTCCTATGAGCATACTTTGAGGGACTCGTTTGAGAGCGGGCCAGCTGACTTCATTCAAAGTGACCCACTTGAATGCCACTATTCTGCCAAAGCTGGACAATGAGGCCCCGCTTTTGCCAAGTACTGATGCTGCTAAACAGCTGCTGAGGTGAACATGTAAACAACAACATGCTTGGTGAGGACTGATGGTGTTTTTTGGAAAAGGACAGAATGGGTGGCATAAGAGGCTTTCATGTTTGGGCCAGTTTGACCAGTTTTTTTTATTTATTTTTTATAGACATAGTAGAGGGACATCATGAAATTAGGACTAAAAGAGGGAAATCGGGATTGGAAAATGACACAAGACTCGAACATGCATCATCCCCATGACCACCCAAGCTTAACATGTCAAAGCACATTAATAAGCTAATAAGGCCATGGCTCTGAGAGATGACCACTGAAAATGGATCCTTATGTATAGGAGGATTAGAACATAATGTTTTAGTAATTCTTAGTGCACCAAAACAAAAAAGTACCAAAAATCTGCATGGTATTACCACAGAATTTTTGACATGTACCTTAGTAGTATCATGCTTTTCTTTGAAGAACCTTTGAGTGACATGCATATACCATGGAACATTAATATACAAAAAAACAAAACCAAAAAAAAGCTCTTGGCTGATCTTGATTCAATCGTGGACAGTGGTTCCATGTGTTTTGAAATGAGTTTTCGTAACTTAAAATTACTATGTAATCTCAACACAAACACTTTCTGTAGAAAGAACCTAGTTGAATTGGGTAAACCCAACAAAATTAGATGTGTCAATGTAACTCAATTAAACCTATTTTATTTATTTATGCATAAACTAGTGATTGTGAACGCTAAAGCTTAGCACGCTAAATACATGCTGGTTAGAAGCTCTACAGAGTGTAGTTTAGTAACTATGCTATGGCTAGCACAGCAATTGATCAACAAAGAAAGCAAAACAATTTTATGTGCGACATCTAGCTGTCCTCATCGTTAGCTCAAGCTCCACTCTTCACCAAAATTGTAACCCCCAAAACTCCAACATAACAGAAATTCTTCTAAATCTCAACATAACAAAACATTAAACACTAACAAGTATGTTAATCTTTATGTTAATCTTTCACAAAAATACATAACACAACACTTAATTTTAACACTCACTCTGTATCGAGTCCCATGAAAAGCATACTGGGAAATGGAAATCCCCTGGCCAGTTTCATCAATGCTATATTAACACCATAAAAAGTATTCATGTAGTCCCAATTTAAATGGATTAAGTGGACAAATTTAAATGGATAAAACACAATTAAATCAAGTTGTAACTAAATGTTCTAGAATTGTGCTGCTTTAGTTAATTAAAATTAAGTAAATTGAACAAGCAGCAAAAATATTTTTTTTCTTAGTATATTTATTACAATAAGGTACATCAAAGTACCTAGGTATGGCCATCTGAGGCCATCACTGTACCATGGTCACACCACAGTACTTTTTGGTAGGGGATCCCAGAGCACCAAACATTCCTAATAACACAATTTTGTTCCACCAAACTATCCAACATTTAAAAAACACAAAATAGAACCCTGATGCTAAGGTTTCTAAAAACCAGTGGTGAATTCTCAGGGCCAGCAAAGCCTTCTCTGCTGGCCTAACATGCCAAATAAATAACTATTTTTCATCCGTTCATTCTCAATCACCATGTATTTTTAATCGCTTTCCACTCTTAATTACTCTACAAACAAATAGAGAGTTATGTCCCAGTCGAGGCCTTCTAGCTGGCCTTGAGTGACGCAATCATGCTTTAAGTGATGTACGTAATTTGAAAGCGAAGAGCGCGAGATCATCATCACTGCTGGTATTGCCGTTGAGAAAGAGATCCTTATGCATTTAAAAACACGAGCTGTTCTGCATGACTATGTGATTTCTTAATTTATTAAACAGGAAAGGAGGACTGATTTTCACTTCAAGTAAATTGGTATGTGCTTTTTGCATTGTTATAGCAACATCAGGAGTTTTCTAAGTGTAAATTAGGCTGCTTGAGCATTCAGTGGCTGTGTCTCGTTTCGAAGGCTGCGTGCTAGGTAGGACATGTCCTTTGAAGGCTGCAGTATACCAAGCGTCCTCCTTTAAACAAATCTCGTTTAAACGAGACGGCCTGCGTAGGACAAACGGAAACGGAACGTAACATGGTTGCTATGACAGCACGCCACTCTTTAACAAGCGGGAGCGCTTTGAGTGAGAAGGGAACAAACTCCCTCTGGAAGGGAATGTATGAGGTACATTTTAGGAGAGTTATAATGATGTAAAGAGAAAAGAAAATAGATTTTACAGGTGTACTTTTAGTCTAATACTTTATTAATATAATTATGCATATTATATACTCTGCACCCATCTACTGAGGTACTTCAACTTGGGAATTAACATTACTTGCGTTTGAACATCATATTTATGGGCAAATTGGCATCATTTTGTTTAGACATTTCCATTGAAGAATTGTGGGTTGTGAGTGCCCACGAAGGATACACCTCATGCATCCTCCGAATTCCTGTGAAAGCAGGTCGCATTCGAAGGCTGCATTCGAAGTGTCCTACTCGCTTTTCTGAAACGAGACCTCCGGAGGACGCATCCTTCCAAACGAGACACAGCCAATGTCAGATCAAGTTTTGAAAAGTAGTGCTGCGTTCCATTCAACACGGAAAGTCACAACTTCCTACTACGAAAAGTGCAATGGAATGCATCTTTAAATCAGAATTACAACCTGTAGGCTCGTGCAGAAATTCTCAACTCCGATTTCGCCGAGATGCAGGGGCATGATGTCACACAAACATGTCGACACTCAGGGAGATATACAAAGTAAGTGATAAACATTCACTTTATTAAGTAATATCGATAAATGAGTTCGTTTCCACATTACATGATATTAAAGCTTGTTTAACAAACGCCTGCAGAAACAGGTGTATAAAACATGGTCAATTATAATCTCTTTTGATAATCGTACACCTGAAGCACAAATGCTAGTGCTGCAGCATTGTTTATCAGTTGGGTTGCTAGGAGACATCTCTAATGAGAGTCAAACCCCTGCTAAGCTAACAGGAGCGTTGCAGTTCCGAATACCGGGGAATGGAATGCATTTATGGTCAGAGATAACAAGTAGGATTATCCTACTTCCAACTTGAATGGAACGCAGCATTACCGTGTACCCAGACGAAACTAAATTTATTGCAAGCAACATTTAAAATCGTAAATATTATTAGACAGATTTTTCCAGGTATTATAGACCTCCTTGGTAGATTCATATGAAAAATTATGATTTTTGATGTTCATTTCACAAAACAGTCATGCTGCAGTTAAAATTAGGCTTGCTTGAGCATTAAGTGTCATTTCAAGTTCTGGCTTTCGTTCGTGGACGTGTTTTTAAAATGTCAGTTGGTATTATTAGTTGACTGCCACATAATGTATGATAGGCATATGGCATCTTATTCATTGTGAAACTGTGTTTTCTTAATGGCATGAATCACACTGAAGGCCTAGACTTAAAATGCACGGCCCTCGGCTGCTAAAAACTAAATGTTCAATAAAGACAGGTCCATATATTGTCTTGTGTTGACACAGAGGCATAATGAAGCTTAAAACCAGTGTTAAATCTAATTGTGACCTCTCTGATTGCCAGTGCATAAAGCTAAAATACTCTAAGCAAACACAACCCAAATAGCCTATGGGCATCATACTTTTGCAATTACCCTGGCATGCGACTCCGCAAAAAGAAAAATGGCTTTGAAGATAAGATTGGGAACCACTTTCAATTAGGTGTCTTTAACTACTATAAACTTAAGCATTTTATTCAATGTACCAATGTGTTGTTGCATTGTACTTGCATTTAAAGTACCTGAATTTAATTACATCTGTAGTTAAACTGTTAGCGTACCCCTAACCCAATCCTTACCCTAAACCCTTACCCCTAACCCTACCCCTAAACCTACCAGCAACTCAACCTCAGTAGCAGCAAATGCGAATCTTGTGAGAATTTTGCATAACAACATTATAGTTACACAATTAATACACTGTATTGTATGTATTCTAACGTTAGTACAGGTTAAAGACACCTAAAATAAAGTGGGACTAAAGATCGCATAAGCACTTTCATTCACCTCATCTCAAAGCTCCAGCATAAATCCAACATGGCTAACACTGTTCGCTTTCATCATTAGCTGTTCAACAACATGTAACACAAAAAGGCAATACATCAACACTGTGCACTAAAAGCATGGCCGCTCCTTTGAGACAGGACAATAGCAGCGTTTCCACTATCAGTCCAAATGAGGGCGTGCTAGTACGTGACAGGGCCAGTTGCATTCCCATTGTCTCTTGCCTGGGATTGAGGCGGGTTCAATGTCTAAAAATGCTGGCACAGTACCAGTCCATTAAAATGGACAAAGAGGTGCCCAAAGAAATTATTTTCCATGCTTTGGTGAACTTTCATAGACGGTGTGCTGGGACATCGTCCCGCTGTTAGTGGAGAGACAACTCAGGCCATCATGGCAGTTACAATAGGCGAGTTGTTATCGCTAATTTATCTTGCTAGCTAGCTAATGTTTACATTCTATATAAATTTTATATTCTAGATAACTAGATAAGATGATACCTCAGCCTGAGCTTCAATTTTGCCTGTGAAATGGGTGAGGTGTGTGACACTGGCACCAGAGCTGCGTATTAAGGGCAGATTTTAGGGCAATGCTGCTGGGCTATTGGCCAGATGATGGGAACACAGATCGATTTTGGTCTTGCAGCTCGAGGTTCGAGGCTAGCCAGTTGATAGCCCTGGCTCGCACTGGCCCAATAGTGGAAAATTGGCTAATAAAATATTAGAGAAAAAAAACGACAGACAGTATAAGGGGAGCAAGAGACGTAGCATGCAGTGGCACCAACAAGGTAACTTAAAAAAATTACATAGGGTTGTAGAGAAATGCAGAAGTGTCTAATTGAAGGAAGAGGGACATCTAATGAAGCCAACATGCAGTGGAAGTTCAGCTCCTTCGTATTCATAACAGAGCCTCTCTGAGGAATACCCCCCCCAACTTCTTTTGCCTGCTTTAACCTGACATAATTAGCATGCTTTCTCAATTTTTTGCTTAATGAGGTATACATAACCTTGGATTTTAGTAATGAACAAGCTAAAGGCAATCTGTGATGAAGTCATCATGCCACATGATTTGGAGAAGATATTCATTACAAATGCATGCATATTTAGTGTGGCTTTGTCTCATTAGATCACACACAATAGGGTGCAAAAGAGTCCACTAGTGAAAATGCTTCTATTTTTTACTGTAATTTAAAAGCATCTTGTGTGCTTCAATGAAAGCAAAGCAATCTGACTGTCAGCAAAAAGAAGCTAACATGGTATGTGTCTGAAATTTGCTTATTTGCATGTGCCAAATCCACTAGGTCACTAATCAAAGAAGCAAATGTGTGACATTGACCATGACAACTTTTGTACAAAAGGTCATATTTCCTTTTGTCCATTGAAGCACACAAGATGCTTTGTGGAACATTCAAAAATCAGGCTGGAATAACATAAATAATAAGGTTTTGCACAATTTCAAACAACTTCTGGAGTCCATGCCAGCTATAGTGCATGCTGTCATTACAGCCAAATCGAACATTACAAATACTAAGAAATTCTGAAATGCATGTAACCTTTTACTCAAATTGTTATGCTATTATAAAAGAGTGCAAAATAGAAGCACTTTCAGTAGTATCCTTTTGTATCCCAGAGGTGGGGAAAATCTTTAAATAAGCAGGCTAATTAAATAAACAAAACTTCGCTTCAAAAGTTAAGACTAAACTCTGGCTTTACGGCTGTTTTAAATTCATCTCAGCAGGTTGGAAAAAAGTGACAAAGTGACACTTTTCTTATAAAATTGAATAAAAGTGATAATCTTTACTGAGAGACTGATATAAGGTATTCAAGATGCTAACAGGAGGCATTTTAGAGAGGGAGCAGCAAGGTTATGCAAATCTAGCCGTCAAGCCGAGCACAAGGCTGAGTAAGCCACTGACAGCCCATAGCATGCACAACTTGTCCATTCAGCTGCCACAGACTCCTGAGACTCTCAAATAGACACTATCACAGCCTAGTGCCTGCTGTCAATATCCAATGAATCCAAGGCACACTTATAATACATTCAAAGCTATAACAGCAGACAAGGTACAAAGTAATCTTATTAAAGTACAAGCTAAAGTGGCATTTGATGGGCCAGCTGGCATGCTTTTCATAGTGTTACAGTGTAAAATAATTTACTGTGCATACAAATGTTCAGAGAAATGACAAGCAAAAGGTCTTACTTTCATTAAAAGCATATTCAAATCCGTCAAGAGTTTCGGGAAACTTGAGTGGAGGTTCGTCTTTTTTCATCAGCTCGTCTAAATCTATCCTGGACAATAAATCTATAAAACAAATAAATAAAGAAGGATTAAGGAAAAATGTTGAATTAGCAATAAACAAATAATTACTCTGCAAATCAATAATCAACATATATTTGGCTTTACCTTTTAGTGCAGTCGTTTTTTCTTTTTCTTCTTGTGCCAAAAGCTGGGCCATAGTTATCCAAACTGAACAGAAGAGGAAGATGCTGACTCCGATCGGCATGGACACACCACTACAGAAATATCACAGCAGTGCACCCTAAACAAGGAAAAACAATATGTTTACAAAAAATATATATAAAGCTATGACTGTCCGTCAAAACACCACAGATGTTGTTAAATTGGCTCTTCCCAACAGTTTTTACTTTAATCAGTGCATACAAATGATAACTGTAGTCTAACTTTATCGATTAAATATAAGAAATAGAAGATGTTGCCACAAATTATTATAAAAAAAGCATTTAAAATAAATTATCTGACTAAATCCTCATATCCTACAACGAATATACAATTCACTGCCCACATACAAGTGCCTTCATGCATTAACACTCAACATATTTCTGTTAGAGACAATTAACACTGGTTCTGTAACACAGTATATGATAAATATTTCATAAATATGTTATTTGTATTAATGTTGTTGTTACTGCTACCGGACTGTGTATAAATGTAGGAGCAGCAGCAGTAGTCGCATTAGTAGCAGTGATAATAGTAATAACAATAAAAACAGTATACGGGATTTTTAAAAATCAAAACTATGTAGGTTTTTAGAGCAAGACTATTGCCACTGTAATGACTTACATTTTGAATTCTATTTGTAAGCAGTCAAATGTAAAATAATGATTTCCAACACTGCATCTGTTACCTCGCATTATGATCAGACAGTGTTTATAGGGACAATTGTCTTTATGCTTTAGGTACCTAGCCATTTAGCTAACAGGTTGATGTAGGTATACAAAGCAGCGTACGAAAGTGAGCGACCTCCCATGCACCCAAATCTCAGTGTTTGCATACAGACCTAGTGACAGTCTGCTGTTTCCGAAATGCTCGGAGCATGTAAACATACAGTAGAACCACTGCATGAACTCCAGCCAATCTTTATAAGCAATTATACATCAAACACATGGGATAACATATTCACAAAGCACACAGATTTTAAGCGGCGATTTTAAAGATATTGATAATCCCAGTACAGAGCTAAATAAAGACAGTGGGAGAGGTAAAAGTATTGACGCATGCATGTCGCCCCGCTCACGTACCATAACAACAAGCACATGTGATGTTTCACACATCCTTTGCTTCCGTCTTCACCCAAACAGGAAGAAACGCGTCCGTCTCCTCGGAAACGGAAGCGTTGTGCTCAAGTTCCAGCTGATTGGCGGGATTGAAAAAGATGGCGCCTCTTTTCTCAGAGGTTCTGTCGCTGTGTTTCAATGCATTTGACGTGTCTGAAAAGAAGTCTGTCTTAAAAGAATTAGTGTGGAATGATAGAACTACAGCATTATTAATTGCAATAATTCAAAACTGTAAAAAGCTTTAGCTGATAATATTTTTGATATCTTTGACTTTGAATATTAAAAGTCAGAAATCATGAAGGAAAACGGCTCTGTAGTAGGGCTTTTTATTATTATTATTATTATTTATTTATTTATATTGAATATTGATGGACCAACTTAATTTATGTGTGAAAATAAATAATAACAGTTTTTATTGTTTTATTATTTTATAATTTTATTATTAATTTTTTTATTTTATTTTATTAAAGTTGGTGAGGGGATTTTACCCCAAACAAAAGTCCCCCAGGGGGTTATAGTGATATCATTTAGATATAGGGCAGATAGTTATGGTGCAACATGTCAAATAATGCAAATATTTTTGAAACAGCAAAATGCATTTTTGAGTAACACATTATAAGAAAGAGTTAACCATTTCCTGTTCATTTCAATCACATTTGACATTTCATAACATCTAAAATCTTCTATCAACAAATATCCATTGTGGGGGGCCTGAGTAGCTCAGCGAGTAAAGATGCTGACTACCACACTTGGAGTCAAATCCAGGGCGTGCTGAGTGACTCCAGCCAGGTCTCCTAAGCAACCAAATTGTCCCAGTTGCTAGGGAGGATAGAGTCACGTTGGGTTAACCTCCTCGTGGTCGCTATAATGTGGTTCTCGCTTTCGGTGAGGTGCGTGGTGAGTTGTGCGTTGATGCCACAGAGAATAGCGTGAAGCCTCCACACGTACTATGTCTCCAAGGTAATGCGCTCAACAAGCCATGTGATAAGATGCACGGATTGACGGTCTCAGACGCGAAAGCAACTAAATATATATAAATATATAAATCTTTTGATCTGAAGGCGTAATATATATTATATATTTATATTATATATATATATATTAAATAGTAGTTCAAATGATCTACAAATCAATCTTTAGACACCACACGCAATGATCTCATGGATCAGGAATATTTTGCAGTGTATAGTGACAAACAGGTGTTAAGGAAAGTGCTGTGGTAGTCTGTGTTGCTATTTAGTGTTTTGGGAGAAAATAGTATAAAATGTCTTTTACCTCAGGGGGCCTTTAGCCCCGTTGTATCCTATACCCTAAATCTGTGAATAAATAAATCTATATGAAATATAAATCAATGTAAATGAACTGTAGACCATGAATGTACTCATTTAGTATGTAGACGTAAAAAAGAATAATAAATAATTTATTTTTATTTTTCTTCTTCTTCTTCTTCTTCTTCTTCTTCTTCTTCTTATTATTATTATTATTATTATTATTATTATTATTATTATTATTATTCATTTTATAAGTGCTGACATGCATGTTTTTTTTGTTTTTTTAATATATAAACAAATCACAGAGAAAGTACATTTTTACAATGGCTGTCATATTGTCACTGGAATGATAACTGATACAATGGACTATAATTTTCAGCTGAGCACATGTCAAATATTGAGTGGATGAACACTGAAGCCTTTTCTTGTTATTTGTAATATGCCATTTTTTTTTTTATTTTATTTTTTTTTTTTTGTCTTCTTATTTTGTGATTATTCTTCTTCTGCAAAGAACCAGAACCACAACATGTCAATGCAATGACACTGCATAAACTTTAAACAGAATTTGGGGCTTTCTGCTATGTTTCATTACTTGTTGAAGTAAATCTTCTTTAAATGATCCACGAAAATGTTCTCTTCGTCCTCTAGTGCTGCAGCATCTTGCATCTCCCATCTGCAATTAACCCACACAGATAACACAGAGAAATAAAAATGTGTTAGCTCAACTCATTTAACTCTACCGGTTACACACAGATCTTCTTCAAAATCAACATGAAATCAAACTTGTCCCTATTTACTTTCTTAATATTACACATGTTCCTGGTCTTATTGTGCATTATTCATTAGAACATATTATTCCAAAGAAGAAAAAAACATTTTCTTTATAATTTTTCATTATCATGTAACTTAGCCTCTGACACAACTTTTGTTTGTAGATGAAGTCACCTTGGGAACACAGCCTAGGTTAACCAATAGCCAAATACTGTAGCTATTTAGGTGTTGTTTTAGCAAATCATTCAGGTCTGACTCCATTCTGGAACGTAACACCCACTTTTCACAATCCAATCAATTGCTGATGGATAAAATCAAATTCTAATCATAAATGTTTTTGATGATCTGCTTTTCTAAACAGTACATTACATTAAGGAATCCAGATTGGTTGTGTGAATGCCACTTCATGTTGACTGGAACATGTTTCATGTTCATTAAAATATAAATAAAAAGAATTTACTAGTTTTTTCAAACACAATGCTGTTAAAGGAGGAACAGGTGGATCAAGTAGAGAAACATGCATTACCAACACCATTCTGGACTCGATCAAACACACAAAGTGAACTGTTCACTTGGTTATAGAGACGTGTATTTATTTATACAGATTTGCCCATCAAGTTAGTCAAAAGGACAGTATACAATATATAAATACACTACCGGTCAAAACTTTTGAAACACTTGACTGAAATGTTTCTCATGATCTTAAAAATCTTTTGATCTGAAGGCGCATGCTTAAATGTTTGAAATTTGTTTTGTAGACAAAAATATAATTGTGCCACTATATACATTTATTTCATTATAAAACTAAAATTTAATAAAAATAAATACAAAAAAGTTTTTGAAATTGATGACTTGGACCAAATAATAAAGAAAAGCAGCCAATAAGTGCCCATCAACACTGTTTAAAAAGCATCCCAGGGTGATACCTCAAGAAGTTGTTTGAGAAAATGTCAAGAGTACATGTCTGCAAATTCTAGGCAAAGAGTGACTACTTTGAAGATGCTAAAATATAACACAGTTTTGATTTATTTTGGATTTTGTTTAGTCACAACATAATTCCCATAGTTCCATTTATTTTATTCCATAGTTTTGATGACTTTACTATTATTCAAAAATGTGAAGAAAAAAAATTATAATAAAGAATGAGTAAGTGTTTCAAAACTTTTGACCGGTAGTGTATAAATACATATATATATATATATAAACAAAGAAAAATTCTAATCTCTTGTTGGCCAGAGAACGGGTGACATTGTGGTACTTTAAGCTCTCGCTAGCTAAATCACATAAAAATCCCAACATTAGCACAGCCATAATACAGTATTTGGTGAGACGTGGTTTTACTTCTTTAACATTTAGCAGATTTATTATCTGATGTAAAAGGACTTACAGATCATTAAACATAGTGACAGTACTTCTTAAATACTCTGTGATAAGGTGCTTCATAGATTCTGCTCTCTCAGAACATTCTATACATCTAGGTTGTAAAATGGTTTAAAATGCTGGTATGTGAAAGAAACAAAATATTCATGAATGAATATCTGGCAAGAGAGAAAACTAGATTTATAGAGCCTAATCCAGCCAGGGCGGACTGGCCATAGGGAGAACCGGGCCGGCCATGAAACAGGGCTGAACGAGCAGCAATAAGCTGAAACGGGCTGCCGTGTTATGCCGAACGGGCCACACTGGCTGAAGAGGGCCACAAAACAGTGTCATGATATGCCGAAGGGGGCCGTGATATGCAGAAAAGGACAGCGACCACCCCCCCGCTCAATAACTTTTTGGCTGGTTTCTATGTAAAATCCAGGGCCGATTTCTCTTCCCAGTACGCCCCTGATCACAGCAGTATGTTCTGTAGGAGTACAAAAGCATATCAAAGGTCTTGATCTACACACATAAAGAAGGACCTTAATATGGCGGCATTGATTGAGCCTCCACCTCAGTCATTGTGAATCTGTCCCTTTCAGACAAGCTCTTTTCTCTTCTATGGATGGTAGTGGCACTGTGGTAATTACAGTCTATATGGGGAGGATTTGTTTATGCAAATATGTGCTTTTGATGCATGGGGGCCTTTCGGGCATGTTTCCTATCAGAGCGGTGTCTCTTTCTTCCTGTTAGAGTCACCTTAACAGATCTACTGAGCCTGAACCTGACAACAACAGCTCACCTCCACAGATGAGTGTGTGCTGTTTGTATGAGTGTGTGTGCATTTTTTACATTTAGTTTCTGTCCTCCTTCACTTTCTTTCAGAGTCAGAGTTAACTAAGTTTAATTAACATTATTGTTAGCATACAGTATACACTATTTCCAAAGTGTTTACAGTACTTATAGTGCTGAAATAAACAATACAGAATATAAATAAGGTGAAATAAATAAGGAAAATTAAACAAAAAAGGTAAAAGCAAGTACTGATTATGGTCCTGCTTTGTGCAAATCAAACTGATATCGCAAACACGAGAAACAAAGTTGCAAATACAAGAAATTAAGTTGCATTTATGAGAATGAACACACCATGTGTGTATTACGCATTGCAAAAAATACAAAGCACCACCACAACTATACAACATGAATATGTTATAAGGTGTTTATGCTATAAGGTGTTTATGCTATAAGGTGTTTATGAGTGCTAATTTAACAGATTAAATTCCTCATTGCTTCATTTATTTCAAATTGTCATCTGCACACATTCAGCTGTGCCAAACTTTTGGAGTGACCCAAACAAAACAAAACAAAACAAAACAAAACAAAACAAAACAAAACAAAGCAAAACTCACCAAACTAAAAAAATAAAAAATAAAATACTAATACGTTTTTTGTTTGAAAATGTATTGAATTTGCTATATTTACGCCTCTTATCCACACTATTTTCCTCCACCTAAAACAAAGCACTTAGAAAATGTTCTCCTTTACCCCATTCTATGGAAAACGATGAGATTAGGACACTGAAATTTAGTTTTCAAATGAAAACAGATTAGTGTCGATGTGGCCTAAGTCACCCATTACTGGTGGTGCCAACTGAGATGTTGACGTTATGCTCTTTCTCTCTCTTTCTCTCCATTATTGCAAGACTGTACAGAAAATATGTGTTAGCACAGAACCAAGTACAACAATCAAAGGAAACAGCACAGGAAAATGTCAAATGGCTTCAGTCTCTCATCTGTGGTCAGTCATTACTTTGGCCCTACAAACAAATAACAAATAATGGAGAACACATGGAAAACACAATATTTACAAATGTCAGGAACGTGCTAAAATGAACAAGAGAGGAAAGGCAAGGAAGGGGAGGAGGAAGTGAAGATGCTAAAGGTTTTTTCAATGTTTAATTTTCAAATAGGATTAAACAGAATGACATTTAGCTGAAGGTTACTCGCCCGGCACTCGCCGCCGTTGTCTTAGCTGATATTGATATTCAGAGAGTGGTCTGCAGCTTGTCAATGGGACACATATGCTTGATGAATGAGGAAGCGAGCCACAGGGAAGCGTTAAGTGCAAATTTTAAAACGGGTCTTTTTTATTTGTTAGGTGGGGGGGTCTATTGAATGCAAAGCTACAAAATTACCTAGTACACACCTCAATAACTTTTGTTTCTGTCAACCTATGATGTTAAGAGCATATACTTTAACTACCTCAGTTTATCATTGTCAATGTAGCATCTATAAATTTCAGGCATACAGTATGGATGTGTACCTGCAAAGAGGGGTATAAAATCAAAATGTGTCAATAAAGTTATTCTTTTTTCAGGCCATCAATCAAAAAGTACAGGTGTAATACTGTTGAGCCTGCTCTTAGTTTTTCACTATGTGACAAAGACATGGTAATAAGTCAAAACTGAGCCTCTTTTTCATAGTAGTGCATATCTAATGTGTCCTCACTGAGTTTCAAGTCTTTTAATGTGTCCTGACAAATACTAAGTGTCAGCCAGGTAATTCAGCTGGCTTCTCTATCTTAACAAGCCCGATGTGATGTGGTCTTTCAGTCTTATTTTGCGGCTCATTTTTCATGCATAAATACCACTCTTGCTGACTCGGCTCTTCCTCTGCATAAAGAATAGCCTACATACATTATGAGCCATATATTTACTGATTCCACTCGCTTTTGTGGTTGTGGTTATTTGCTAATATCTGCATGTGTTTTGTGCATCAACTTGGCCTAAGCTGAATCCCAATTTGCATACTTTTTCTATGCTCTAAGACAGCGAAAAAAAACCTAAACACATTTAAATCTACTACAAACTGAATCTACAATCTACTATAATCTACAAAAAAAATCTATCTACAATAAAACTGCTTTGTTAAGATAAAAACAAAGTATACTTCTTCCCCTTGAATCAATAACATTTCTTTTAAATCATATGTGTTACTAAGTTGTTAATGCTACAGTAATGGCAGTAATTTTGCAGTATTTTTTCCCCGTCTTTTCCCTGTGAGCATTGTTTAGAATGTCAGGTCTGTCTGGCCTAATAAGATGTTTGACATTCTCCACAGTGCTTCAAAGTAAAAAAAATTACCGGTTAAATTCAGGTTTTGTGGTCTGCGCCATGCTGTATAGCACTCCACACAATCCAGTCAAGCCCGGTTTATGACGTGTGTCCAGTGCGAGGATGCAAGATTTTTGGAGATATAATGTATGTATATTTTTAGGGTGGGCAAGTGGTTGTATCTTCATTGGACCAGGTGGGGGGTGTCAGAAGTTTCTGGGGTGGCACAAGGAAAATCTTGGGGGTGATGCTCCAATCAGCCCCTTCTTAGGCCCGGCCATGGTTCTATTGCTTCTCTCCGTTTTTGCGGCAGAACTGCCACAAGTAGGACAGCCTGATGATGTCAGTAAGTTTTTGACAGATTAAAAACAAGAAACACAATTCAGGAGGCATGAAATAGAAGACAGCTTGCACACAGGAAGACAGTTAGCTCACGTGTGACTTAAAAAATAAAATAAAATGTGGTCCGTTTGGAAATGCTGAAAACACCCTAAGTGTTAGCATTTAATAACAATAATAATAATAATAATAATTCATTACATTTATATAGGCTTTTCTAGACACTCAAAGCGCTTATTCACAGTATAGCGGGAATCTCCTCAACCACCACCAGTGTGCAGCATCCACATGGATGTTGTGACGGCAGCCATAGTGCGCCAGAATGCCCACCACTCACCAGCTGTAAGTGGAGAGGAGAGTACAGTGATGTAGCCAGTTCATATATAGGGGATTATTAGGAAGCCATGATGGATATAGGCCAATTGGCAGATTTGGCCAGGACACCAGGGTTCCACTCCTACTCTTTTACGAGAAGTGCCCTGGGATTTGTAATGACCACAGAGAGTCAGGACCTTGGTTTAACATCTCATTCGAAAGATGGTGCTTTTTTACAGTTTAGTGTATACTGGGGCATTAGGACCTACACAGACCGCAGGGTGACAACCCCTTGCTGGCCTCACTAACACCTCTTCAAGGAATCAGCTCTATCTACTTGAATGGTGGACAGACTGAATCTTCAAAACGGTCAGTCAAGATTAAGATCAAATAGCATATTTAAAATCAGCAGTAAAATCTGAAAATGTTATCATAAATTGTGCTTCATTAGCACAGATCATGCTAAAAAACGTTATTTTTCAGGCTGGTCCAGACAATGCGCGCGTGCATTCTCGAGTTAACTGACTTCCTTTTCTACAACCTCCAAATTGAGTGTTCCAATTTCTCTTATTCATTTTAATACAAGTGGTCCATCTCGGGCTAAACAGTCTCTACTGTGTCCTAGCATTTCTCACTATTTGTCTTGCACAAATGCACAGTTCAAAAATTTACTAGAAATAGTTACATGCAAGAACCTTTACATACTATTTGAAATATACTATGATTTGGAACACACAATTCTTAATCTCGCATGCTATTTAGGATATATAGTATATGAGTTGAGACACAACCAAAGATTAAACAGAACCTGTACTGAGTGTGATTTAATGGTCTATTAGAAACGTCTTGCATATTATGCAGTTCTTTATCAACACCCTTGTATTATTGAGTTTCACTGCCATGGGCCAATTTTAACATTCAGACAGTGCACATGAAAGTAATTTAATATCGAAGCTATCTATCTTCACAGTAGGGTTTGCATCAGTTTTCTCTCACAGGTCAAGCCTGAAGAGCAAGTAGGGTAACAGTCTCTGGCACTTCTATACACTGTTCCTATCACATTGAAGTCCGCCCGGCTCTGGGCTAGCTCCACAACCGTGTCTTGTACTGCATGAATAGCCCCATTTAGGAGATGAGAGAAGGGAGAAGAACAAGTGGAGGCTATTAGACGAACTGTCAACTAGTGGAGTGGTTTTCCTCACCTCTCCATGTATTCGGGTGAGTAGACTACCAGTACAATCACCGACAGGTACCCATGTTTGTTTAAATGTGCGTCTGTCAAACAAAGAGCAATGTGATGCTCAACACCGGGTGAAAAGAAACGGTAGGCTGACAAGTCACGCTAATCAGAGGCTTTGCACATGCTTAGCACTTCAAAGATCCATCATAACCCAAACCTAAATATTTAAAGTGCTCAACTTTGTGAAAAGGTCAGGGCTTTCCATGCATGCCACAGAGGACAGGAGATGTTCTGGGGGGAGAGGGGGCTCTGAATAGGAACCTGCAATTCTGGCCTTGCCTTGGATGTGAGGAATCCAGTTCATTTCATGCTCGTGGCTTTGCCCTTTGGAAACCACTGTGGTGCTCTGCAGAGCTGGGACTCACGAAAAGGTTGTTCAAATACCTACAGATGTGAAAAGGACTGTGGAATATAGAAAATGTTTGAGCCAGTTAGGTGTGACTGCAAGAATCCTGTTAAATCTAAACACTTTTCGAGGAAGACCACATGAAATCAAAATTGGAGTATTGTGGCTTCATGTGATCTACAGTATATGCTAGGCTATTACAAAAAGTTGACAGAAATAACATTTAGCAGACATGCTCATTTAAAATGTCCAGCTTTATTGTCTCTTGTAGGGAAATGGACCAAAAAAATTCATGACTCATCTTGCACTACACAAAAATCAAAACAAAAAGCTATCACAAGGATTTTGATTAATTTGACTGTTTATAAATACAGTATGAGTGAAAAAATAAATAAATTAAAAAAAAAAAATAGAAAAAGGGACATTTTGAACTTATTCTTTTTTTTTATGTGAATAAGTAAAGGTACATTTCGAGCACATTATTTGTTCTGCAGACCTTTGTTTTGGTGAACCAGAAAAACTAGCTTCATAACATCCCTCATGACCCACATTTGGTTTTCGACCATTGAAAATGGGTAAAATGTAACAATTTACACATGTAGCCTGATTAAGATGCCCATGTCTCAAAGTAAAGATGCTGACTACCACACCTGTAGTCACAAGTTCGAATCCAGGGTGTGTTGAGTGACTCCAGTCAGGCTTCCTAAGCAACCAATTGGCCGGTTGCTAGGTAGGGTAGAGTCACGTTGGGTTAACCTCCTCGTGGTCGCAATAATGTGGTTCTCGCTCTCGGTGGGGCACGTGGTGAGTTGCGGGTGGATGCCGTGGAGAATAGCGTGAAGCCTCCACACACGCTAGGTCTCCATGGTAACGTGTTCAACAAGCCACGAGATAAGATGCACGGATTGACTGTCTCAGACGCAGAGGCAACTGAGATTCGTCCTCCGCCACCCGGATTGAGGCGAGTCACTACGCCACCATGAGGACTTAGAAAAGGGGAGAAAAACATGTCTCTGGATTCTATTTCTATGGCTCCAGACTGCCAGAGGACACTACTCAAATCAAATCAAATCACTTTTATTGTCACACAACCATATACACAAGTGCAATAGTGTGTGAAATTCTTGGGTGCAGTTCAGAGCAACATAGTAGTCGTGACAGTGATGAGACATATACCAATTTACAATAAACATCAGATTAACACAATTTAAAATCTAATATACACATAATGACACATAACACAATATACAAATAATAACATACAATGCACAGTATACAATACACACAATATAGAATACACATTATACAATAAAAAAGTATATATAGTATATATAAAATATACAGTAGATTGTATTGTACTGTATTGACATTCAGGCTGTTGGTTGACAGTAAGTTGCCAGTGTGTTGTTAAGAGAGAATATAATATAATAATAATATAATTTATGACAGTCTGGTGTGAGATATAAGAGTAATAAAGTGCAATGCTAATGTATTTTGAACGTGGGAGATCAAGAGTTCAAAAGTCTGATTGCTTGGGGGAAGAAGCTGTCATGAAGTCGGCTGGTGCAGGTCCTGATGCTGCGATACCGCCTGCCTGATGGTAGCAGTGAGAACAGCCCATGGCTCGGGTGGCTGGAGTCTTTGATGATCCTCCGAGCTTTTTTCACACACCGCCTTGTATATATGTCCTGGAGGGAGGGAAGCTCACCTCCGATGATGTGTCTGGCAGTTCGCACCACCCTTTGCAGGGCTTTGCGGTTGTGGGCGGTGCTATTGCCATACCAGGCGGAGATGCAGCCAGTCAGGATTCTCTCTACAGTGCTGGTGTAGAACCATGTGAGGATGTGGCGGTTCATTCCAAACTTCCTCAGCTGTCTCAGGAAGAAGAGGCGCTGATGAGCCTTCTTCACAATGGCTTCAGTGTGGATGGACCATGTGAGTTCCTCAGTGATGTGGACACCCAGGAACTTGAAGCTGCTGACTCTCTCCACTGGTGCTCCATTGATGGTGATGGGACTGTGTTCTCTATCTCTTCTCCTGAAGTCCACCACAAGCTCCTTTGTCTTACTGACGTTGAGGGAGAGGTTGTGCTCCTGACACCAGTGTGTCAGAGTGTGCACCTCCTCTCTGTAGGCTGTTTCATCATTGTCAGTGATCAGACCTACCACCGTTGTATCATCAGCAAACTTAATGATGACATTGGAGCTGTGTGTTGCCACACAGTCATGTGTGTACAGGGAATACAGGAGTGGGCTGAGAACACAGCCCTGCGGGGCTCCAGTGTTGAGGGTCAGTGATGAGGAGATGTTGCTGCCCATTCTAACCACCTGGCGTCTGCTTGACAGGAAGTCCAGGATCCAGCTGCACAGCGAGCTGTTTAAGCCCAGAGCCCGGAGTTTCTCATCAAGCTTGGAGGGCACTATGGTGTTGAATGCTAAGCTGTAGTCTACAAACAACATTCTCACATAAGTGTTCTTTTTTTCCAGGTGGGAGAGAGCAGTGTGTATTGTAGATGCAATGGCATCATCAGTGCAGCAGTTGTCGTGGTAAGCAGTCTCTCAAAGCATTTGCTGATGATGGGGGTCAGAGCAACAGGTTGCCAGTTATTTAAGCAAGTGATTTTGGATTGCTTTGGAACAGGCACAATGGTGGACGTTTTAAAGCATGTGGGGACTACAGACAAAGAGAGGGAAAGGTTGAAAATGTCTGTAAAAACACCAGCCAGTTAGTTCGCGCACGCTCTGATGATACAGCCCGGAATGCCGTCTGGACCCGCTGTTTTGCGGATATTCACCCGTCGGAAGGATCGGGTTACATTCGCTACAGAGACGGAGAGTGAACTAACCTCTGTAGCTTCGGCCGTGAGAGCTCTCTCCGTGAGGGCGGTGTTATTTCCAACGAAACGAGCATAAAAAATATTTAGCTCATCTGGGAGAGAGGCAGCGGTGTTCACGGCTGAGTTTTTATTCCCTTTAAAGTCCGTGATGATATTAATTCCCTGCCACATGCTTCTAGAGTTGGTGGCTGTCCTTCAATCTTGTTCCTGTACTGACGTTTTGCTGTTCTGATCTTTCGGAGGGCATAACTGGCTTGTTTATGCTCCTCCGCGTTCCCGGAATTAAAAGCGGAGGTCCGCGCATCAAGTGCCGCGTGAACATCGCTATTAATCCAAGGTTTCTGGTTCGGGTAGATCCGTATTGTTCTGGTCGGAACAACGTCCTCTACGCACTTTCTGATGAAACATGTTACGCTATCAGTGTAAAGCTCTATGTTGTCATCAGAGGCGGACCGGAACATCTCCCAATCCGTGTGATCAAAACAGTCTTGTAGCGTAGAGTCTGATTGGTCCGACCAGCACTGGATCGTTCTGAGGGTGGGTGCTTCCTGTTTCAATTTCTGCCTGTAAGCGGGCAGAAGCAGAATGGAAGAGTGGTCCGATTTGCCAAATGGTGGGCGGGGGAGGGATTTGTAGCCGTCCCGGAAGGGAGAATAGCAATGGTCCAAAACCCGGTCCCCTCGTGTGTTAAAACTAATGTGTTGGTGGTATTTTGGTGCGACTGATTTGAAACTGGCTTTATTAAAGTCCCCGGTCACAATGAATGCAGCCTCAGGGTGCGCGGTTTCCTGGTGGCTTATAATCCCATACAGTTCCTTGAGTGCCCGGTCTGTGTCGGCTTGTGGCGGGATGTAAACAGCAGTGATAATGACCGCTGTGAATTCCCTCGGTAGCCAGAATGGTCGACACAGAAGCATGAGAAATTCCAGATCAGGAGAGCAGAAAGACTTGATAGAATGTACGTTCCTCTGATCACACCAGGATTTGTTGATCATAAAACATACACCACCACCTCTGCTTTTACCTGAGATGTCTTTCGCTCTGTCCGCTTGGTGCACGGAGAACCCCGCGGGTTCAATGGCTGAGTCTGGAATCTCAGCAGACATCCAAGTTTCTGTAAGACAGGTAATGCCGCAGTCCCTCGTCTCTCGTTGGAAAGAGATCTGCGCTCTCAGCTTGCAGAGCTTGTTGTCCAGAGACTGAACATTTGCCAGTAGAATACTGGGTAGCGGGGGACGATTTGTGCGACGTCTTACTCTGATGAGAACACCGGCTCTGTTTCCCCTTTTCCTTTTGCGTTTCAGCGGCTGGGCAGCCCAGACAAAAGGCTCCACTGGTGTGTTTGTAAACAGCGGGTCGGCATTGAGGAATTTGAAGTCCGGTTTACGGTGTGTAATTGCAGAACCAATGTCCAAAAGTGTTTGTCTGTCGTAGACAATAAGGCAGACAACATCCAAGACAAAAACATAAGAATTGTAAACAAAACAAACAAAACACTACAATGTTGTGTCAGAGCTCGCAACGCAGCAGCCATACTCGGCGCCATCTTGAGTGGAATATCGTCATGTCTCCTTTCTTGCTGAGAACCTAATATAAAAGCTGTCACCTCGTGACTTGTTGACCATGTATAAATACCCATCATACATGTCATACTTCCTCCAAAGTCTTCTCACTGACACAAGTGACCGGAGGCTCTGGTGGTCTTCCGCCAGTTAAAGAACCAAGGTTACATATGTAACCAACGATTTAACCATATATAGGGCCTTAGAAATGATGATACAAAAAAGAAAGTTTGTTCTGAGCAATAATCTAAAAGAATGTTAAGGTATATTTAATACTTCTGTAGTTATAGGCACTCCAAAATTGGAAAACAACAAAACAAAAAACTTTTCATTTTATTATTAGGGGCCAAGATCCGAAGGTGCAGTAGCCCCTATTGTATCTGTTAGTTTTCTTATTTTTCTTCTGTCTTGGAGTCAATAGCAGCCCTTGGAACCGTGCATAGGACAATTATGTAATTTGGTGCACTGGTAGGTCTCTAGGACACACTCTATAGCACCACCATCAGTTCGAAAAATCACAATTCTTTTGTGCATACTACTGATTACTGCGCTTGGCTATGATTGTTCTCAGTTTGGTATGGCTCTTTGGTGACTGTCAATGTTGTGGCTGTCTGATGGAATGGATTGTGCATTAAACTGTGGAACGGAAAGGCATAGGTTCGAATCCATCCTGGGGCGACTTGTAATGTGGTGTGTGTTCACTCTGTATGTCATATGCACTCTGTGTGTTCTGTGGGTTGTGCTTAATGTTGTGCAAAGTTTGCCATGTTGATACTTGGCACCATAATTGCCACTTTCAGCTATTATTGTGTAACAGAATCAGGTTCTTGGGGTAAGAAAGGAGGAATCAAGAACGATGAACTTCAACTCAGAAAAGTATGTTTATATTCCAGTCAAACAAAAACACTCTCTCGTATCACTTTCATGCCACACAGGCTCAGCGGGTGTGCGTACGGGTCTCTCCCTCCTCTCCACTGGCGACTGGCTCACTCTTAACTCCGTCTCCACTCTCACTGCAATGACAAACAGCTGTTGTTAGAGACAATCATTGACAGGTGATGATCCTTACCGTTCTCATCTCCCGATCTCGCTCTCCATTCACCATCCGGCGGTCGACCACTACCACATACCCCCATGGCCCGACTCAGGCCAGGGGCCATCTGGCCTGCCCAGTACTCCCCCCCCATTCCCAATTTCTAGAGAGGAAGTCCACAACAGCCATCTGCGCCCTTGGCCTGTGGATCACCTCAAACTTGAACGGCTGAAGAGCCAGATCCCAACGGGTGATCCACGCATTGGTATCCTTCATGCGATGAAGCCACTGGAGCAGGGCGTGGTCTGAACAGAGGGTGAAAGCCCATCCCAGGAGGTAATACCGAAGGGTGAGGACTGCCGACTTGATGGCCAGACACTCCTTCTCAATGGTGCTGTACCTCGCTTCTCTCGCCGAGAGCTTCCGACTGATGTACAGCACCGGGCACTCCTCCCCCTCGACCCGCTGGGACAACATGGCTCCCAACCCCCTGTCTGACGCATCAGTCTGTAAAACAAAAGGGAGAGAGAAATCAGGAACATGTAACATCGGCCCATCACAAAGCGCAGCTTTCACCCGCATAAAAGCCTGTTGGCACGGCTCCATCCACTGGACCGGGTCTGGGGCTCCCTTTCTCGTGAGATCAGTCAGCGGGCTGGTGACGTCTGAATAATTAGGCACAAACCTTCTATAGTAGCCAGCCAGCCCCATGAACTGTCTCACCTCCTTTTTGGTCTTGGGTCTCTGGCAGGCCACAATCGCTGCGGTCTTATCAATTTGGGGACACACCTGCCTGTGACCAAAGTGGAACCCCAGATACCGTACCTCCACCCGTCCAGTTGCGCACTTCTTGGGGTTTGCCGTGAGTCCCGCCCACTGCAGCGACCATCTGAGAGCAGTTCTGAGCTGCACATTCCACTCCCAATTATTACTGTATATAATGATGTCATCCAGATCATTGGATCATTGCAGCAGCATATGCAGAGTGTGGTCTGAGGACTCGGTCTATAAGGTGCTGAAACGTAACTGGGGCCCTGAACAAACTGAACGGAAGGGTCACAAATTAGTGTAAACCATGTGTGGAGTGGAGAAGGCTGTTTTCTCACAGGACATTGGTATTAAGAGAATCTGCCAATATCCCTTTGTCAAATCCAGTGTCGAATAAAAATGAGATGTGCCTAACCGATCCGAGCAGTTCGTCAATACGAGGCATTGTATACACGTCAAATTTAGACACCATGTTGACCTTTCTATAATCCACACAGTACCAGACCGAGCCATTGCTAGCCCAGTCACTGTGAGATTCTTCTATTATCCCCATATCGAGCATGGCCTTTAATTCTTCTGAACCACCTTTTTTTTATATGGAATTCTATGAGGTTTGTACGACCGGAAAGGGGCGAGGACATGTTGGAGAATTCATTTTGCAACCAGGCCACATCCATGACTTGTGACGGTGAGAGGTGGTCTCCACAAGTGACTGGGACGCCTCATTTGGCTTTTACATTCATCTCCGGCACGAGCTCCTCCCTCTCCGGAACCACTGTTGCCAAAGACTCGGGGACAGCCTCCCTCCACGGTTTTAAGTAAATTTGCTGTGCTCCAGCCTAATCCGTTCATTTAACCCCATAATCGACTTCCCCAACTGGCCTTGTGACCTCAAAGGGCCCTTGCCACTTTGCAAGTAATTTAGAGCTTGATGTGGGTAGTAATACAAGGACTTTATCTCCCAGTGTAAATTCCTGTAGCCGAGCTCCCCTGTTATACAGCCGCGACTGACATACTTGAGCCTGTAGCAAATTCACCTGTGATAGTTGCCCCAATGTGTGGAGCTTTGGTCTCAGGTCAAGAACATATTGAATTTTGTTTTTGCTGTTTGATGGTCCCTCCTCCCAATTTTCCCTCACGACATCTAAGACACCACGAGGCTTATGCCCAGGGTTGGGGAGTAACGAAATACATGTAACGGGAATACATATTTAAAATGCAAAATTTAAGTAACTGTATTCCACTACAGTTACAATTTAAATAATTGGTATTTAGAATACAGTTACATTCAAAAAGTATTTTGATTACTGAAGAGATTACTTTACATTTTATTGTCATTTGTTTCATTTAATATTTAGTGCTTTCAGATGGAAAACATTTATACATATAGATGATGTGTTCCAAAGTGCATTTGAACAGTGGTGAAATGCTTTCTTATGATGTGTTACATTCATACGAGCAGACAGAGAAGTAAGTTTGAAGTAAGTTTGGAGCAGAAGAAATAGAAATAAACCTTATTGACAATCATTGACAGGTGATGATCCTTACCGTTCTCATCTCCCGATCTCGCTCTCCATTTATAAGCTGGCGCTCAACCACGCCCCCACTACCACATATTATTATAATAATTTGTTTCCTTTATTTTGACTCACACCATTGACATAACGCAAAAAGGGGTGATAAAGTCAACTGATTTTTGTAATGAACCAACCTATCTCTGTGTAAAAATAAAATAATAATGATGCTGTTTGTGCCCTCTTTCTATGATCATTTTACCTTACCTTTTGCTCCAGATTCATGGGCAATTTTTTTTTATTTTGACCCCCCTCTACAAAATAATAGATTACTTAGTAAATATTAATCCATGTAATTTTATATGTTGGCCTTTATCAACATTTATGCTTATCTTTCTTTTTTGGTTGATTTCATAAAAAGCTCTGACAATTTAAGGTGCCAGGAGAGCTTTTTAAAAATGTCCAAGTACTGTATAAATAATAATAATAAAAAATTAACATAAGATATCTCTAACCATAAAATACCATAATAATTTTATGGTAATATGCTGTTGCCAGCATATTCCAAGAACACCCACAGTGCACCCACATCCTCCATCACCGACTGTTGTTCCTTCATTCCTACTTTCCATCACCTCGCTCTAGGCCTTCTCATCCATCATTTCTCCTCCCCACCCTCCTCTTATACTCTGATCTCCCGTGCGCAAACAGCACCACAACAGCACTGGCAGGCCAGCAGGCAAGACAGACCCGGTACTTCCAGAGCATGGGGGGAGCGTGAAAGAGAAGCCAAGTTGCGAAGCAAGTGATCAAAGGACTACAGACAGCTCTTCCAGTAGCTGCCCTTGAAATGGCGAGCAAAAAGGACTCACAACCATGCCGTGGCTTTAAATTCTCAATCCCTCCACCACTGATTTGTCCTGAAACATCAGAGGACATGGACAGCACCGAAGCACCTGCTTTACACACAAAGCTGGCAGTGTAAACTTCATTGTGCCATGCTGTGTGCTGGGGAACAATTGAGCTGTGACACTTTGTGGTGTATCAAAAGTTGGATGATGAATTCATCTAGTTTGTTTTATGATCTGCTAAGGTACAGCACTGTAGAGTATGTGAACTTATAACTTCACAAAATGAGAGTTTGTCCAAATATTGTCCTTGTCAAAAATTTGTCTTCAGCCCTATTACACAACGGTCACATTGCAGTACCCTTCTGAATCATAGAAATGATAAATGGGATACCCCACAGACAGGCCAAGAGACCAGAAGTCCACATCAAGTGTGCTATTTAGGGCATGGCAAAACAACTTTTTACAACTTATTGTGGCAATTTTATAGGGTATTTTGATACATACATGTTATGTTTTGATTTCCATATTTTTATATAAAGGCACTTAAATGTAACAGTAAGGTACTTCAAATAATATGTGTTATTATATGTGTAATGGTAGTGTACAAAAAATACAATAAATAAATATGTAAGGTAACACTTTACAATAAGTTTGCATTCGTTAAGATTAGTTAACTATATTTGTTAACATGAACTAACAATGAACAATACTTCTACATCACTTATTAATTTTGGTTAATGTTAAATGAACATAATGAACAATTGTAGGCCTGTATTTGAAAATTAATATTAACCAAGACTAATAAATACCGGAAAAAAGATTGTTCATTGCTAGTTCACAATACCTAATGCATTAACTAATGTTAACAAATAGAACCCAATAGTAAAGCGCTGCCCTTAATAATTTTAAGGTAATACCATAGTACTTTTTTGTAAGGACAGCTAAAACTAATTATTCTTAAATCATTGTAAATTGTATGGAGGCATATTTACTAACTGTTCATGTACTTGTTTGGAGCAAACAGAGAAGATAAAGTGATCTCTCAGAACAGTCTTTATCAGATCGGCATTGCTTTAATGAGAGCAAAGCCTGTTCCAATGCCTAGGAGACAGTTCCCAGAGAGTGTATGCACTTTTGTTAAGAGGCCAAGAGACATTGATCATGCATGGTCGCCCTGAAAGTGGTGACTTCGTTCAAACACACCCAGTTCTTGACCTCCATTGCAGTTTATCAAATAAAGCCGCAGCAGTGCTCTGTTTGCCCTTGACTCTGTCTCTTGTCAAGAGTGCACTCTCCTTGTCTGGATGACACCCTTACAGAAATAGCAGCCCATGAGTCCCTGCTCAGGACCCCATCACTTGAGCTAAATCATTAGCTCTCTTAGTCACAGCCCTGCTAGCTTGGCCCCTGACAAGTTTGAAGCTACTATGACTATTTTTTATCCAAGCAGTTTGTACATACCTGGTGTTGCTAATGCCAGTTAGAGGTAATTTACGGTAAGCTAAATTGTAAGTAAACGATTGAATTTTATGTCGTTTGGCAAAACAGACATGAATGGTCTTCCTGTCATAACAAACGCACACTCAACTAACAAGCAGCAGCACTAGACACCTGCTGATGGCTCCAGCAAGCCTCCAGGTCCCAGGGATCAAGCAGCTCCGTGGAGGCAATCAGTCTTGCCTGACAGGCCTTCGCTGCACACCGAGAGCAGTATGACAGCTCTTATTTTACCACAGAGGGACCTACTGACATCCCGCCTCACCCTGTACTAGCAAACTCTTGGTGCCTGTAGCTCCCCAAAGCAACCCCAGCCTCGGCAAGCCGTGGCCTTATAAATGAATAACAAAGCTTCATATTTATAAACACACACACATTCTCACACATACATGCAAGTCGAGTTGTTTCTCACTGCTCCCAGCTGAGTGCGGCAACAAAAAGAGATCCATCCTGATTTCACCTAGATACGCCTCTAAGATGTAGGCTATCATTTATTCAGCAGACTCCCTTTGTAAGCGATGCATATTTTAAGTGTAAAACACACCGAGACACGCATGCATAAGCTCACAGGGGAGAACCAAAGTCATGAGTGACGCTAGTAGTGTGGAAACATAAATATGTTGATACGGTGAAACTTTTCTCAGCCCTTTTAGGGGGAAAGTAATTCATCTTATTCCCTGTGTTTTGAATTTGCATCAGTTGCCACCTTTACAGCATAATATCTGAAGAGGAGGGTGTGCTATGATATGGGAAAATAACCACTACTCTGAGAGCTGCTTTCAAAAGCAACTCTAGACTCAATCAATGGTTGTGTGAACTTCAATACCATGTCAATGCTCTTCGGTTTCCTAATAAAATGAGAGCTCCTATCTCCACTCCACTCAGAGTGGCTTGCGGTCAGGAGAAGTCACAGTACAGAGGCACGCGTGTAACCGTAATGACATGATTAGTTAATAGTCTTGCTGCTCTGGTATTTTGCCCGTCAGGCCTGGAGTGAACTGATTACCCAGTAAATCCATTGATCTCCAATTGCCTTGCCAAACTCCCAGCAGGGTGTGGTGATCTCCGAGCAAAAATCTACCCTTTTTAACTTCGCAAAGGGGGGCTTAGTCAAATCTGATCACAGCTCGGCGCTCTTACCATTTCAAACAGTTCATATATTTCCTAAGCTAATGGAACTTTTGGGGTATTCGGGAGATGAATAAGTCAATCCTATTACCTCATTTAATATCAAATGCCACCTAATTATGGCTGTGTATGTTTTCAAACACTGCATAATTTATTGTTA
This sequence comes from Myxocyprinus asiaticus, assembly GCF_019703515.2. Lineage (NCBI taxonomy): Eukaryota > Metazoa > Chordata > Actinopteri > Cypriniformes > Catostomidae > Myxocyprinus > Myxocyprinus asiaticus. The sequence goes on from NC_059346.1 coordinate 42,957,357, forward strand.
TGCTTGCCCCCTAATCTACAGATGCCTATCGGCCGGAATTTTCTTTTCTCCTCTTATAATGAAATACATTTCCTCCACATAAGATGACAGAGCTGTAGAATAGATAAGAAATGCATGCATTTGAACTTTTATAATACTATACTTACCTTGAGGGGATTTGCAGCAAAGTGGAGGATGTTTTCAAGGCTTTTTTAACAGACAAATGCCAATCTGGAGGACGCTAAGAGGGGAGATGCCTATTCTACATGTAATTCTTACAATAAATTATATGCTTTTTAAATAAACATACTGTTATTTACATGCTATACAATTGAAAGTACATAACATTACAGTACATAGTCAGGCTATGTTGTGATTTTGGAAGTGGTGGAACTAGAGCTGTCAAAGTTAACGCATGCAATTCATTTAAAAAAGTTTAAGCATTCATTTTTCTTAATCGCGATTAATGCATTCACCATTAATAAAGCATATACACTGGTTGGAGTAGGGCGAAACCTTTGTGATGTGTCCACCCGGAGTCATTTAAAACACATATAAAACACCCTGACGCGAATCATGAAGGTGGCTCACAATTGCTGATTAATATTGTGAAGGATGAAAGTTTAAGAGATTTAATGTCCATTGCAATGAAAATGCAACCTATGGAGGGTCAGTCTACATAGAGATTAGTCAACCTCCAACTTAGACTTAGCAAAACGTTAATGTTACTTGAATTGCTGATATTTTAGTACATTTCTCTCTATATATTGTGGAAGGCTTTGTTTAGAAAATGCATTATTGTTACATATTGTTTTCTTTTCTTTTCTAAGAAAGAAATAAGTGCATTTTGACAGGAAAAAAATTGATATAGAGTAAAATTTCGGCACTTTCAAAATCTGCAATTAATCACAATTAACTGAAAAATTATGCGATTAATTGTGATTAAAAAAATGTATGACAGCACTAGGTGGAAGCCAAAAATGCTTGAGATACTACCAAACCAAACAAACAAAACAAAACAAAACAAAACAAAACAAAACAAAACAAAACAAACTAAACTAAGCTAAACTAAAAACTAAAAATAAATAAAAAAAACTAAAACACACATATACTGTATACTAACAACTATACAAATATCACAAATCTAAATGGTATGTTTGATAAACATACCATTGATAAAATCTTGTTGCAGATGTGAACATCAAATGCAGATCCAACAAGCACTAAAAAAATTAAACACTGAAAATAAACACTACTCATCTCACACACTCTTTTCAGAAAAGTGTTCTCACTCTCTGCACTACAACTCACACACATGACGGGAGTCACGAGTCTCCATCGCGGAAGGCCTCGCTTCAAAGCCACCTCATCATTCCAGCAACAAACTGTCCACGATCTTAAAAGAGGTCCAAAACATCGACCGAACAACCAAAACTTTCCACTGACACAGCCAAAGAACCAAAGCAATGCAAGGAAATGCAACGACATGCAAGTACATCTCCAGACATTTGCTGAAAGTGCTGGTGTTTTACTTAATTACTTCGGGTAATCCAACTGCAAATCGAGGTATACTAAAAGAGGTACTGAATGGTTCTCAAGGCATTGTCTATAGACTCCATGAAGTTAAATTTTCTCTGTACCGATCATTTCCATTTACCTTCTGTACAACTCACTTACCAACCTGTTTATGTTTGTCTATATGTGTTAGTTAGTTTGATGTTTTAGATTAGCAATAAAGTCTTGTTTGTATTCAAAATTAATTTGACTGTGGTATATTTTGATAAATAATCTCGTCACTTGATTTTTTTAAAAGATCTGCATTCCGAAATTGGAACCATATCTAAACATATTTGTGATATTATTTTCAATAGCCATGAGAATAGTATTACTCAAGCTAATTCCTTACATATATATTGTGAACAGATACAATGAGACTGTACCAAAATATACACAATACTTAGCCTTGCTAGATAATTCTGAAAATGTTATTGTTATGACCTGTAATCACTTTGCTAACTGACGAATTGATGATTATAATATTTAATTTTGTCTTATTCAAGAGTGAAATTCAAGTATTTTTCAAACATTTTCAAGGTACCTTAATCATCTTTTTCAAGCACCACAAAACTTTAAATATTATCCAATTCTAAATGTTAATTGACAATTATTGATTAATTGATCATTTTACTTCAAATAAAAGCAAAAATTCTACAACTGATATTTTGTCCACAGCTATTTGAATAAAGGCTAAAAGAAGACTGCTTTGAAAAATACAATTTATTCAGTGACAAGATATGAGATGCATGTGGAATCAAACCTCTAATCATTCACATCTGCAGCAGAAATACATTTAGTGTGATGGGATTGTTTTCCCACACATAAGATATGACTGCAAATATCAGACCGATTTGAAGAATTGTATGTTATTATTAATATTTTGAGTAATTTCAGCTGTTTTGAGAGCTATAATATGTAAGGGATAATTGTATACACTCAGGCTGGGGCACACATTCAACAAGACCTTAGAACATGTAACACTGCTTATCAAACTGATTTTGTTTGGGCCATTCACTGTTTGCGAGCTACTGAGACAGTTGAAAACACAGTAACTGTGCTTGGACCATCTTAATCCAGAATATAATTACATTTATTTAATGAAATTGTAGCCTTTTGGGGGTTTAATAAATCACACAGGCCATATCGCAATTTCAGTTTTATTTTTATTAACTCAGCCCTACATTTGACATATTAAATATACAATGACTTTCTGCCCTACTTTTAAGTATTCATGCGATATAACATATTGATTGTAAATTATCCCAAATTAAATACAAGTTTTAACGAAATCTTTGGCTTAGAGCTGATAAGTGCAAACTTCCATTGACGTCTTTTTTTTTTTTTTTTGCACACTTACACATATGATTTCCTTGTTGTTGATTGCTCCTCCACATAGAGATTAAGTATTTTATTTCTCCTCTTCCAACCAGCTGTCACTGAAACAGCACTCCGGCATGTTGACGGAAGCAGGGTCACGAACTGCCCTTTGTTTCCCCCTTATTCATGGAATTAATTTCCCAGGATGCACCTTTGTTGATTACCCTCACCTGCCCTCCATCTTCCACAGCTGTTCCCTGTTCCATCATCATCCTTCTGTGCATTTATACCCTCTGGTTTCCTTCCCTCGTCATCGGTTCTTGTTAATTTGTCAGTTTGTTTGTTAACATGTTAATTCAAATGTTACATTCACATTTACCAGCAAACTGCTGTGACGTTTGATTTGCCCTTTTTCTACAGTGTTTTATTTTCATCTTATGTCTTTTTCATGTTCTGAGTTACATTAAATAAAATAGTCTGCATTTGGATCCACACTCTCTCGTCTCGTCTCTCCCATCAACATTACATGCAGGAGATGCAGGTATAATTTATTTGGCGCCAATCTACCACAGTGGAGGCGTGCAGTACTGCCATGTGCGTGCAACATCAAAGCAAGAGAGAAAGATGCAGAGTGGCGCATGTGAGCTCCCACGCTGATGAGAAACCACAAACATAACAACTGTATAATATCAAATGTTAAAATTTTATATAATTTTAGATCATTTATAACAGTCATCAACCTAAGGAAAAAATCAAGCATTTTCAAGGAACATTTTTAATATTCAAGCATATTTCAATCCTTTAAAGTCTAACTGTGAAAATCAAGCATTTTCCAAACTTTCAAGGATCTGTACGAACCCTGCTTATTACAAACTTATTACAAACTCTCTCTTACTTCTTAATCCCTTGCTGTCTTTTCCTCTCTTTGCATTCTTCCCTCTGGGCTCTTAGCCCATCTGCCCAGGATCCGCACAATGTAGAGTCCAGGAAGGCTCGGAATGCAAAGTTCTGAGGAAGCTTTTCTATTCTCTGTGCTACGACTCACACACGTGATGGGGAGTAGCAAGGCCTGGTCATTCCATCACCCATCCATCGACGCAACAGACAAAGAACTATCCGACATCCATGATCTTAACAGAGGTCCAAAACATTGACGAAACAACCAGAACTTCCTACAAAGAGCCAAAGAACCAAAGCAATGCAAGGAAATGCAAGTACATCTCCAAATTTGGCTGAAAGTGCTGGTGTCTCTATAATATAATTTGAGTAACCCGACTGCAAATCGAGGTATTTTTTTTTTTAAATGAATTACCGCTGGTTCTCACGGCAATGTCTATAGACTCAAGACATAAAGTTCAATTTCTCTGCACAGATCATTTCATTCACCTATTGTTACAATTTACTCACCATTTTTGTCATATTTGTCTATGTGTTTAGATTAGCAATAAAGTCTTGTTTGTATTCAAAGATAATTTGACTGTGGTATATTTCGATAAATAATCTTGTCACTTGACTTTTTTAAAAGATCTGCATTCTGAAATTCGAACCATATCTAAACATATTTGTGATATTATTTTCAATAGCCATGAGAATAGTATTACTCAAGCTAATTCTTTACATATAAATTGTGAACAGATACAACGAGACTGTTGTATTACATATTAATGGTGGAGAATTTCATTCAGATTTATGATCATTTGTCATTTATCCTTCTTATAATGGTGGTCAAACACGGCTAATTCCATAATACAATTTCCTACATATTATTGGTGATGGTACTTTAATCCATACTGTGTACATATCTATACTACCAAATTTCCCTACACAGGCACGTTTCCAAAGTCCCTAAAAACTGCAGTTATCATACCCCTTCTAAAAAAGAGCAATCTGGATAACTCTATATGAAACAACTACAGACCAATCTCAAATCTTCCTTTCATAGGCAAGATTATTGAAAAGGTTGCTTTCAATCAGCTGAACAAATTCTTAAACTTGAATGGCTGCTTGGACAATTTCCAGTCTGGTTTCCGACTGCATCACAGCAACGGTGCTTATAAAGATACTTAATGATATTTGTCTAAATACTGATTCAGGCTGGTATCAGTGCTGGTATTACTAGACCTCAGTACAACATTTGACACTGTTGACCAGAACATTCTCCTAGACAGACTGGAAAACTGGATTGGCTCTCTGGGATGGTCCTCAGCTGGTTAAAGTCATATCTTCAAAATCTTGCTTCTTACCTACAAGGCCTTAAATAATCTTACTCCTTCATACTTCTCTGATCTTTTTCATATTTATACACCTACTCGTACCCTCAAATCTTCCTCGTCAACTCTTCTTGTCATACCACTTATTTGTCTGAACATTATGGGGTCTAGAGCCTTTAGTTATACTGCCCCTCATTTATGGAATTCCCTTCCTCTGGACATTCGTAACAGTGAAAATCTTCATACTTTTAAATCATGTCTTAAAACTCACCTTTTTAAACAGGCTTTTTATGACTGTGCATGCATTGAATTCATACTTTGTATCTTCCAATGTTTTATTGTATATCATAGTATTGTTTGCTTAATGTTGTTATTGATGATGCTTTCAAGGATAACTTTTTTGTGTTCTGTTTGTAAGGTGACCTTGAGTGTCCTTGAAAGGCACCTATAAATAAAATGTATTATTATTATTATTATTATTATTATTATATTATTATTATCTAGAAGGGAGGGGTTACTATGTGAACATAGGGAACTATGAATCTGAGTGGACATCCATTACATGTGGGTCCCACAATGCTCAATTCTTGCACAGCTCCTGTTCAACCTGTATATGCTCCCACTAGGCCAAATTATGAAAAAGAACCAAATTGCCTAACATAGCTATGTAGCTGATGCCCAGATTTACAGTACCTAGACCTATCACCAAATAACTACTACCCCATAGATGCTCTGTGCCTGTGCATTTATGAAATTAACAGTTGGATGTGCTGAAACTTCCTTAAGTTAAACAACAAGACAGAGGTCATTGTGTTTGGCAACAAAAGCAATATTCCCAAGGTGAACATATACCTTGACAAAAAATCAAGTAGGAATCTTGTGTTTTGGAGTCAGACCTTAGTTTCAGTAGTCACATCAAATCAATAACTAAATCAGCCTACTATCATCTAAAAAAAGAATTTGATGTTTTGTATCCAGTCAAGACTTGTTTGAAACTTGTTCATGTATTTATCACCAGTAAGGTGGATTACTGCAATGGACTTCTCACCGATCTTCACAAAAAAGACCATTAGACAGCTGCAGCTCATTCAAAATGCTGCTGCTAGGATTCTTACACAAGCATATTACTCCAGTCCTCATGTCTTTACACTGGCTTCCAGTTACATTAAGAATTGATTTTAAAGTACTATTACTCAATGGCCTAGGACCTAAATACATTCCAGATATGCTTGTTAAATATAAAAATAACAGACCTCTCAGATCATTAGGATCATGTCAGCTAGAAATAACAAGGGTCCACTTAAAACAAGGTGAGACTGTGTTTAGCTATTATGCCACCCACAGCTGGAACCATCTTCAAGAAGAGGTCAGGTGTGCTCCAACATTAGCCACATTCAAATCCAGACTGAAAACACATCTGTTGAGCTGTGCATTTGCTGACTGAACACTGTACTGCACTTCTTTTTTATAAATTTTTCCTTTTTAAAACTTATTTTATTACTTTTTATTATTATTTCTTGTTCATAATTTATTTTTTCATTTTTATGTAAAGCACTTTGAATTGCCATTGTGTATGAAATGTGCTATATAAATAAACTTGCCTTGCACTGCCTAAAAAACGATCAATAATGGATAGGAATGTAAGAGTAAGGTCAGTCTGATCCAAAATACCACTTAAGCGACTTTGAAAAAGAAAGAGAAATTAACACAAATCTCCTCAAATTGATCTTGAATTAACAAGGTTGGCATCATGGCCAACTCTTGCTATAGAGCTAAGGTGGGAAAGCCCAGGGGGTAGAGGCCAGTCAGTAATGAGTGAATATGACCAATGCTTAATAATATTCCTCAGAGGTCACAAGGCCAGCACTGAAACCTTCATTTATGTTACAGCAACACAGAAGGGACTGAACCCAGATCAGTCTAACTGGACCAGTGAGAACACAAGACATCGCATAGATCTGACACTTTTTCATTATAAACATATTCTTGCTCTCTTTATTTCACATAAGGTTGCCCTTAAACAGAGTAGAGATAAAACTGATGTAATATTATTAAATTTAGTGTATAACAGCTGCCTACTGGGAATTAATTAACAGTTATTAGGCAATTTCTTAACCATATGGCCATAGCTTTTGGGGAAATACTACAGTAATATTAGCTAGTTAGCCACTAGTCACTATGTTGTCTCATTGGTCATATTCTCAGAGGTGCACCGCCTACAAACCACATGAGAAAGAACAAGTGGGGGACCTTACTATATATATATATATATATATATATATATATATATATATATATATATATATATATATATATATATAAACATGCTATATTCCTACAGTTATATAGTCTCTATTAATGTATAGTATAAATATTTTTTTTTTTACAAATGAGATTTGATTCAGTATTATAAAAGTCTATTTTCTTTGGTATAATTTTGTTGTTGTTGTTGTTGTTGACAAAAATAGCTCTCACCCCAACATGCCTAACAGGCAAAATATGAGGCATCATTTTGTGAGAGTTTGGGTCATGTACACTCGTTTTCATTAATGAGTGCTGATACATGTGCCAGATGGTTTGTGCATACCCAGACAGGTGCCTACCTCTGACGCTCACCACACACATGCTGGAAAATAAATGGATAGAGGAGAAACGATTTAGGAGCAGAGAAAGAAAGATGTAAACACCCAACCTGACATGAGGAGTTCAGTGCTGGGAGACTCTGAGTATTTGCCCCTGTAAAAGAGCCCTGTGAAAGCAGCTGTTAACACAAAAATGTTAATTATGTTAAAAATAATAAAAATTTTAGTCTGTTCCTCATACAAAGCTATAATATGACTTCAGAAGACTTCGAATATAGTGTCCAAGTAATATGGACTTTTATGTTACATTGGTATCCTTTTTGGAGCTTGACAATATGCTTTGAAACTTGCTTGCCAAGATAAAATACTCATTTAAGTAGTTAAACTATGGTCAAGCTACTCTTTTGAAAAAGTAGTTAGCTACTGTACACTACAAGCAACTAACAAAAAGTAGCTAACTACATTGAAGGTACACTGGCAGCCAAAAGTTTGGAATAATGTACAGATTTTGCTGTTTTGGAAGGAAACTGGTACTTTAATTCACCAAAGTGGCATTCAACTGATCACAAAGTATTGTCAGGACATTACTGATGTAAAATCAGCACCATCTATACTTGAAAAAAGTAATTTTTGATCAAATCTAGACAGGCCCCATTTCCAGCAGCCATCACTCCAACACCTTATCCTTGAGTAATCATGCTAAATTGCTAATTTGGTACTAGAAAATCACTTGCCATTATATCAGACACAGTTGAAAGCTCAGTCGAATCAGTTGAATGCCACTTTGGTGAATAAAAGTACCAATTTCTTTCCATAAGAGCAAAATCTGTACATTATTGCAAACTTTTGGCTGCAGTGTATTTACATTCGAACAAACCTATTCACTAGGATGATTCAGACTTCCATACACTACATTTGTGAGAAAGTGAACGTTCCAGGACGTTTGATTATGGTTTGGTTCACTCGTCTGCAAAGCTGCATATGCAATATAATGTGAAATTAAAATCAATTTGGTAGCATTTGTTGTGTTATACCGCTACTTGTTCGAAAAAGTAGCTTGTCACTGGAAAAGCTACTGTACACAGTCACTCATTCACTATTTCCTATACAGTGGATATCTGTGAGTGAATTATATCAAGGAATGAATGAAGTGAGAGAGTGAATTCGGACGCTGACGGATACACGAAGCAGGGGAGAGAGTGGGAGAGAGAATGCTGGAGATGATGCAGAAACTACTTTGTCACATACTTTTATATACTTTTATCTAACATGTAGGATGATAATAATAATCATAATAAAAAATAATACTTGTTATTCTTACAAAATGGTATATATACAATAAATCTTTCTGTCATGTTTAATATATATTTTCATAATTATTAAAAGAATAATACTGCTAAAAACTGCCAACAAGAATAAAAACATTTGCTCAGACATAAATTATTTTATACATTTTTTAATTTTCTATCATCTTGACACTCTCCCATCCAAACTGGGCAGCATTTTTGAGTGCCGAGAAGAGATGACATGCGCCCTCACACGGCTGTAATACAGTATTAAAGTAATTAATAACATCCATTGTTCATTAGATGAATACATGCATGTGATAACCAACTATTTGAATAATTTCCACTGTGCGCAGTCTTCTGAGTTAGCATTAATATTGCCTCAGTGAATTAGGGATGAAAGAAATTTAGTGTTTTAGTAAAACACTAAAGCCAAGGTGAAATAAAACATTGCAGGAATGAATGAAGATGTAAATCGGCGTCTCTCTTATATAAATAGGTCCTATTTATCTGACAGCTGCCACTTTGTCTGTGTAAAGGAGGAATTGTCAGATCAAACTAAAGTTAAGTATGGAGTGCCACAGGGATCAGTTTTAGGGCCTCTCCTTTTCTCCTTATATATGCTTCCCCTGGGAGACATTATCAGGAACTGTAGAATTCGTTTTCACTGTTATGCCAATGATACCCAACTTTATATTTCCTTGAAACCCGATGAAATTTCACAATTCTCCAATTTAGCAGAGTGTTTCAATGATATCAAATATTGGATGGCTAGAAATTTCCTTCTACTAAATTCTGACAAAACAAAGTTACTAATTCTTGGATCAAAAACCTCTAAAAATAAGATGCTAAAATATAATCTGACTCTCTATGGATGTCACGTTGTCTTTTACAGCAAAGAATTTAGGTGTTATATTTGATAGCAATCTGTACTTTGAAAACCACATTTTCCATGTTTGAAGAACAGCATTCTTCCATCTCAGAAATATTGCTAAGTTACGACACATGCTCTCTGTTTCTAATGCCGACAAACTAATTAATGCATTCATGACCTCAAGACTAGATTATTGTAATGCATTACTGGGAGGATGTTCTGCAAGTTCCATAAATAAACTTCAGTTTGTTCAAAATTCAGCAGCTAGAGTGCTGACTAGAACCAAGAAATATGATCATATCAGCCCAATCTTAGCGTCGCTACATTGGCTACCTGTTACATTTCGTATTCATTTTAAAATACTTACAAAGCTTTGAATGGTCTAGCTCCACAGTACTTATGTGACCTTATATCATGCTATATCCCATCACGTTCACTAAGATCGCAAAATTCTGGTCTGTTAATAGTATCTAGAAAATCTAAATCCACAAAAGGAGGTAGATCATTTTCCTAATTGGCTCCTAAACTATGGAATAATCTTCCGAAGATGGTTCGGGACACAGACACACTCTCTCAGTTTAAGTCTGGACTAAAGACTCATCTTTGCAGCCAGGCATACACCTAATTTATCTATCAGCTCATAGTTATGCTGCATTAGTTAGGTCTGCTGGAACCGGAAACACTTCTCATAATCCTGTTTTAAAGTGAATGGCATCTACGCTAATATTATTCTATCTGTTTCCCTGTCTTAACCTTGGGATACATACCCTGAGGTTACCAGAGCCTGCCAGATCCAGCTCGAGTCCTGCCTGATATCCGACTCCCACTACTACATGATACTGAGTGAGGACGACTAACTGAAGCCTGTGCCAGCCAGATATCACTTCAGTCTACTATGATGGACTTCACAGAGGATAAACTGATGCCAGCACCAACTGTCAGACATGGGATAATTCACTGGACACTGCCTGAAACTTGGACTTAAGATGGACTCCACTGGAAATGAATCTGCCATAAGCTTACAGTCGAATTACAGTGCACCTTACTGACCTATGGATTACACTCTTAAACTGGAATACATAGATAATACATTAACTGCAGCCTTCATCAGCCAAATAACAAAAGAAAATGCATCTGTTTGCACTTCCGCAGTTAATTAAGAATGTAAATTCTAAGACTTTAGTCATTAATCTACAGTTAATACAACAGCTTTTTGTTTAAACATTGGCCCCTAACATTAGTTTACTAATTTTAAATCTTGACTTGTACTAAACATAAATAACTAATTTTGGCATTATATTCATGCTGTTTAGCCAGAGGGGAACTGGCCCCCACAGTGAGCCTGGTTTCCCCCAATGTTATTTTTCTCCTTTAACCAACATCTTATGGAGTTTTGTGTTCTTTGCCACAGTCACCTTAAGCTTGCTCAGTGGGGGTCTAAATATAAAAATAATTATTTTCTATTATTTATTTTAAGGTGCAATTTACAACCATGTTTTATATAAACTGCATCATTATGACTCGAAGACATTACTATTTTACAGCTTTTTCTGTTAAAGCATAATTTTCTGTAAAGCTGCTTTGAAATGATGTGTGTTGTGAAAAGCTCTATACAAATAAAAATGACTTGACTTTACTCTCGCATTCCTTCTCTCTCTCTGCACGTCAGTCTTCCCCGCATTGGATTATGGGCAAGATAGAGTTGGTGAGTGTACATCAGCTGTACACTGAAAATTACAGTGCATTGTGGGTAAAAATGAGTGAACAAATGTAGGGAACGAATTCGAACACTACTACAAAATGGCCAACACCCAAAATAGCGCACTATATAGTGGATAGGGGACAATTTCAGACACAGCTCGAGTCACTGCTCTCACACTTTTGAAAAATGTACTTAGGTTTGTGGCGTCACTACTTTTAGCTACTCCCCATCATCGGTCACCATCCACTTTCATTGTACATTCAATGGTAGGTCAGCTGTTCATTCAGAAATCTGGACGGAACACATGACAAATGGAGAAAGGCAGTGTGGGATATCAGTATATATGTGTGAGATTGTTCTACACTGTCTGCAGCTTAGGCAGTCATTCCATTAAACAGATGTTGCATGAACAAGTCTCCCTCATTCGGGTTAAATTCCCCCAGGAAAGCATTACAGTATTGCTACTGAGTCTCCCAAATGTCAAAGCAATACTAATCTGGATATGCTCAAGGAAAGCATGCCACAATCTTCCCCTATTGTTGCAGATAATAAAACAAGGAGCATGGCCATGGGGGCAGATTTAAAAAGTGTCCCTGCATTTTTGTGTCAAAGTTTTTGATTTCACCCACTTTCTGCCTTAATTTGATTTGCTTGGAATCTGAATGGAATAGATGAAAAGCCACCTGAGGCATGGGATTAGCCAGACACCAGTGCTGTTCTCCCATGCACACACCTATTTAGATATGTGCTGTTTCTTTAACCCTAATGGTAATGGCATTATGAAACAAGTTATTTAGGGGTTATATGTTTGGGGGTCTAAAAAGGTCACACTTATTTAATGCTGCATGATATGAGCATATACTGAGATACGCAACTGTTTACAGATTGAAAGGAGGAGATTTCCTCTCTTCTAAATCTTAGTTGCTCTCACTTTCCCTCTCTCTCTCTCTCCTCTTTCAGATCAGTGCTGGTGGCAGGTGATTTGTCATGAGGTCTGTGTTGATTAATCTGTTGGTGGAGCCCGTATATTGGGCCGCAGTGCTGTCAGCTGGTAGGGAGAGAACCAGGGCTTGCTGAGCTAAGGCACACCACCACCCAGGTGTCTACATTGGAGCTAAATGAGCTGTGCAGGGTTTCATATATGCACACACTCGTGGTCCTGCATAATTTGTCATAGCACATCAACAAAAAATAAGTTATGGCCTCTTTCGCCTGTCAGCATGTCTATCCTTAGCTCTGTTCTATCTCCATCCAGACAGAGAAACAGGGAACTCTACTTGTACAGTACAGCCATGACAGTGAGCTAAATCAAGCATACCTGAGGGAGTGTTCCTAAGAGCTATTCCTCTTTAAAAAAAAAAAAAAAATTGTATTCATAAATGTTGTGGGGTCTTATAATAAGGTTGTCACAGACAAATAATAATAAATGCTCAGAAGTTGTTCTTTTCTTTAATTATTCTTCCATAATTCCTTAGGAGAAATAGAAACAGAATCAAATTAACATGTGCTGATATACAGAAAGAGTATAGAGCTATACAATTAAAGATCCAGTGAAATCAAAATGTAAGTTTTGCTGCTTTTTGTCTATATCTATTAGCTTTAAGGACATCTATGTGCTAGTGTACTTCTAAACATTGACAGAAGATATAAGCATTTTAAATCTACAGTGCCTCTCTTCTGGCTAAAAAGACTCAGGAACATCCATGACGTCACATAGAGGTTCAGAATCCTTGACCAATCAAATGCTATCTTGAACTAAAACGCACCCTTCCCCTGCATCTGTTCAATGCGCCTGGCTGTGTACTAACTGGTGTTGATCATGCCTTCGTAGGGCAAAGGGAACACAATCCATGTTGTAGGGTCGTTCCAAACAGATTTTCCAATAAGTATCACTTAAAAAGTGAGTTCTGACTGACCGTTATCACCTTTCATTCATATGAAGCTCTCACAGTGGAGGGTAATTTTCTTGGAGGGGAATAGGGCATAGGGATAAACACTTCTGAATGGGACGTGGCAACGCGGGAGCAGCACGAGAGAAAAAAAAAGTTTATTTATATAAAGCAGCACACAGTGGAAAGGGGTATGTGTGTGTGCCTGTAAACTAAAACCTATTGGCTATTTTAAAAAAATGGGATGAGTTCGACACTTCCTGTTTCAGTAGGTAATACGTCAACACCAAATCGAACTGCGCTCATCAAAACACTTCACAGGGACGTCAATGTGGATAGCATAGCTCAAATAATTTCGGTCTTGGAAGAATTTGATTTGAGTTCATATTAAAATCACTGACTTGTTATCTTTGGTATCTTGATTTTAAATGGCAGTTTGGCCAGTTGAATGCCAATCATAAACAAACATCCTGAGCATGTCCCTCCATGAAACAAGTGCATTAAAAAGGCCTTTAAAACCAAGCAGGGACTATAAATCTCACTGGACCAAGGATTGTACATTTACTCTGCCTGCCCAATCTCATCTATTTAGTCTAATTACATACCCTATACCGTTAAAAAAAGTCTGGGAGGCCATTAATCCTCATAGTCACAAACTTTTGGAATGCCTGTTAGGAAACATAAATTCATTAAATGCTGATGGGAGGGAGTAAGGAAGGAGGAAATACATTTGCTTCTTACGTAAATCTTATTTTGAAGAAAATGTTATTGAAGGAAAATAGTTTTTTGAAAAGAGAAAAGAAAGATATAGAGAAATTTGCTTCTCATTAGATCATGTTTTGATATTTTTACATGAAAACTATACAAAGTTACTGATTAAGAAATAGATTTTTTTGCAGTGAAAAGAAAGAAAGAAAGAAAGAAGATAAATGAGAGAAAAATGTAAGATATCAGTCATGTTGGTACAAGCTGCAAAGAAAAAAAAAAAAAAGATTTATGACCAGTCATTGGCTGACCCTCCCTTCACTCAACAAGTCCCTCCTGCCCTTCCCACAGGTGATGCAGATGGGCAGAATGTTTAACCTTTCCTCTGTTCTGCCACAATGCCTGTGAAAGAAATTCTCATTCCCGTTGCTTCACTTTCACTGCAGCCTCTGCTCCACGCCACATGGCTCAACTAAAACTAAAAGTCTCAGTCACGCTGCACGCTGCATGCTTGAGGTGGTGAAAGAGACCAACCATGAAATGAAGGAAGACTCTGAGTGATTAATCCACCTGCCCTAATTCAACACGCCCTCATCTCAGTCTACAACTTTTCCTCTCCATCTCCCAGAGACGAAAAACAAATTGCCAAAGTTAAACAAATATGTTCTTTGTGTGGCGAAGAGCACACCTGCTAGCACTCCATCACTGCAGGACACTGAAATACTTGAATTGAGACAGGAATCATGAACTTTATTTGGGGTGACACAAAGGTTGAAAGGTTTAAAAAAAAATGTGAGCTTGACATTGTTGCATATGAACTAATAGCAGAGATCAAAACATAAGATAAGGAACTCTGTAGGGCCAAAAGCATTCCAAAGCCACAAAACAGAATGAAATTAGAATACAAGAGACCAAACTAGCTTAAAATATGTAGCATTGTGCAACAACCTATATAAATATTATCACCTGACAACATGTCCAATAAAAGTCATGATCACGGCCAAAACAAGACATTCTAGTTTAGAAATAGATGGGAAATGTTGGAATCAGCTAAAATGAAAATGATACATAAAGGCTGTGTCCAAAATTGAAAGCTGCTGCCTTGCTGCCTCCCTGCCCAATCATTTTGGTGCCATCAATGGCACCAGACAGAAAACAGCGCAAAAGTCTGGTTTTCTCCATTTTCTCCATAGGGAAAGTGATTTATAATAATAACTTATAAACCTTTAAAGGCAAACTAACGTGAGCTCCGAGGTTGCTAATCAATGTAATATGCATTTCTTGAAGCCATCAGTCTGGGTTATTTCATTTATTTTTATTTTTATTTTTTTTTAATTAAAATTTAATTTAAAGTTAAAAAGCACAATTCCTGGTGAAGAACTACACTACCCATGATCCTAATGGTTGAAAAAGTGTGTGGGCCATTGGTCAAACAAACAGATTGTCCCACCCCAAGAAAACAAAACAGACTGCAATTCCGTTTGATGCTGTTAGAGACTTTTCCGATTGATTTCAAAGGCATAATGATGTCACTTCTAGTTGCCTAGAATAAACTGAGTGAGTTTTAAGGATAACTATGTGGATATTTAACAGTAGAAATTACTTATTTCTCAGTAGAAATACACTCATAAATATATATAAATATAAATAATATACACTGGAAGCCAAAATTTTGGAATAATGTACAGATTTTGCACTTATGGAAATAAATTGGTACTCTTATTCACCAAAGTGGCATTCAACTGATCACAATGTATAGTCAGGACATTAATAACTTGACAAATTACTATTGCAACTTGAAAAAAACTACTTCAAAGAGTTATCATAACAAACTCCTCCATGTGCAGCAATGGCAGATCCTTGGCATTCTAGCTGTCAGTTTGTACAGATACTCAGGTGACATTTCACCCAACGCTTCCTGTAGAACTTGCCATAGATGTGGCTTGTCTTGTCGGTCAGTTCTCACACACCTTACAGTCTAGCTGATCCCACAAAAGCTCAATGGGGTTAAGATCCATAACACTCTTTTCCAGTTATCTTTGTCCAATGTATGTTTTTCTTTGCCCACTCTAACCTTTTCTTATTGTTTCTGTTTCAAAAATGGCTTTTTCTTTGCAATTCTTCCCATAAGGCCTGCACCCCTGAGTCTTCTCTTTACTGTTGTACATGAAACTGGTGTTGAGCGGGTAGAATTCAATGAAGCTGTCAGCTGAGGACATGTGAGGCATCTATTTCTCAAACTAGAGTCTCTGATGTACTTATCCTCTTGTTTAGTTGTACATCTGGCCTTCCACATCTCTTTCTGTCCTTGTTAGAGCCAGTTGTCCTTTGTCTTTGAAGACTGTAGTGTACACCTTTGTATGAAATCTTCAGTGTTTTGGCAATTTCAAGCATTGTATAGTCTTCATTCCTCAAAACAATGACTGACTGATGAATTTCTTTTTTTGCCATTTCTGACCTAATATTGACCTTAAGACATGCCAGTCTATTGCATACTGTGGCAACTCAATAACAAACACAAAGACAATGTTAAGCTTCATTTAACGAAACAAATAGCTTTAAACTGTGTTTGATATAATGGCAAGTGAACTTCTAGTACCAAATTAGCAATTTAGCATGATTACTCAAGGATAAGGTGTTGGAGTGATGGCTGCTGGAAATGGGGCCTGTCTAGATTTGATCAAAAATGAATTTTTCAAATAGTGATGGTGCTGTTTTTTACATCAGTAATGTCCCGACTATACTTTGTGATCAGTTGAATGCCACTTTGGTGAATTAAATTACCAATTTCCTTCCAAAACAGCAAAATCTGTACATTATTCAAAATTTTTGGCTGCCAGTGTGTGTGTGTGTGTGTGTGTATGTATGTATGTATATATGTATATATATATATATATATATATATATATATATATATATATATATATATATATTGCATTTATAAATGTACTGTATTTAGACAGGATATTACGCAAACATTGGATTCTGACATGACTTGATGCCTTCCTATCTCTGGATACTGCACATTTTTTAAGGTTTCGAACACAGCCATAAAACTTTAAGAGGAAAAAAGGCAGCTTACCATCCTTTAACAAAATTACAGTCAAATAATTAATAATGCATTGCTTATCTGAAGCTGCAGGGTTAAACCTAAAATGCTTACCTTTCGCAAAAGAAAAGAGCCATTGTGAAAATCTACCAGTTTTCAATAAAGCTTGTTTATTCTAGTGAGGATATTACCACACAGTAAGCTCATGGGTATAAAACTGCTTTCAGTGTATATAAGGAGAAAATGCACTTATTATCCCCTGAGCCATTGCTTTAATAATAGAAAATGTGAATAAACAAACCATTTATGATTAAACAGGGAATCAACTACACATTCTCTCAGAATGTAAACAGTTCTTTAGTAAAGACGCATCCGACTGTTTTGATTTCTGTTTAGACTGTTTTGATCACTTGACATTTTTAATGTTTTAATACTCTTGAAATATTGCACATTCAAGGTCCTAAGAATGGCACCAGATTCTGCCATCTTTGATGTGTTTATGAATAATAAATTTATTAGATAACAATACATATCACAAAGTAAAATTAAGCTGGTTTCTAAGGATCATATATCACTTGACTGGCATAAAATGTACAGTATTGTATGTATTATTTTGTTTTTCGTTAGTTTTTGAGAGCTGTCCAATCCTCTTCAAAGCGACTCCAGCACAATAACTGTCTTAGTCAACTATTGTAAACAAAGCACTGTGATAAAGAGAATGGAAGAGAGAATGTAATTGTGGGAAAGCGTTGAGGGGAAGGCTTTGTGCTGATACTGTAGGGGCTTTCTGCCCTGTAGCCTGTGCAGCAGCCATGAAAGAACTGAAGCATTGAAGTTTGCCTTTCATCCAGCATTAAAAAGCCACACAATTGACTGAGTCACAGCACTAGCAGCTAGCAAGCAATTCTTCTCTAAACCGCATAAGCATAGGATCACAATGCAGGGGCTAAACTCTGCATTTCAATCCATGGATTTAAATCCGACTGTGTGTCTGGATCCTGGTGACAGTTACACACAAATACGCTCCCACTATATCTGTCTCTCATTTTTTGTCACGTTTTTAATTTTTTACCTTATCTCATGGGCAGTTCATTTTATTTAGGGGCTGAACACTTGTTAAATGATATATGCAAGTTTGCAGAATGAAACAAAACGTGTCAAGTTTGAATATATTTGATGGAACATGAGGGTGAGTAAATGATCACAGAATCTTTTTGGGTGAACTATCACTTTAAGAAGTCCTCCTGTATAACTGTCTCTTATGAACTGTTAAGTTGCAATTTTTACCACTCTTGGACTAAAAAAGATACTAATTGAAGCTGTTAAGAACAGAAGCTTTAGCATTTCTGTCATTCAGTGAGTGAGCTGACAGATACGCTACATGTGTTGACTGTATCAGCTCTGAGTGTATGAGTCCTTCACGTTTGTGTCTCTACACGTGTGTGACTGGCCATTGGGAAATCAAGCAGCACTTTGCCATGCATCCTCCAAGACTTCACGTCATGTCCCAGGGGAAGGCATCTGATTGGTCTGCCAGGTTGTCAGGCATGATAGCTGAATGACAGGCAGGAAAAGGCAGGACAGGAGGTGGATGAGAAACGTTATGCTAACCTCTAACGTGATCTGTAAAAACAGCATTCTTTTTCTTTCCTTTATTTCTTCCTTCTTTTCTTTTTATTCCTTACTTTAATGCTTTTAATTAATTCCTTCCATCCTTCCTTTTTATTCCTTCCTTCCATTCCTTGTTCATTGTTTCTTTTTCCTTCCTTCCTTGCTTCCTTCCTTCCTTTCCTCATTCTTTTTTCCTTTTTCATTTCTTCCTTTCTTCCTTCTTTCCTTTTTATTCATTCCTTTCTTCCTTTTTCCTTCCTTTATTTCCTCATCCCTTCTTTTATTTCTTTTTCCTTCATTTCTTTTTATTCCTTCCTTCCATCCTTTTATTCCGTCCTTTCTTCCTTCCATCCTTCATTTGTATTCCTTCATTCATTCATCCTCCCTTTCTTCCTTCCCTACTTTCCTTTCTTCCATTCTTTTTTCTTTCTTTCCTTCCTTCCTTCCTTCCCTTATTCATTCCTCTATGCCTTCCTTTCCTCATTCCTTCCTTCCTTCCTTAATTCCTTCCTTTTGTATTCTATCCATACTTCCTTCTTCCTTTTTAATTCCTTTCTTCCTTTTTATTCCTTCCTTCCTTTCTTCCTTCATTTTTATTACTCCCTTATTTTCTTCCTTTCCTCATTCCTTCCTTCCTTTCCTTATTCATTCCTCCATGCCTTCCTTTCCTCATTCTTTCCTTTCTTCATTATTTCCTTTTTATCCCTTCCTTTCTTCCTTCCTTACTGTTATTGCTTCCTTCCATTCTTGCTTTCTTTTTATTCCTTCCTTCCTTCTTTCCTTCCTGCCTTCCTTCCTTTATTCATTTCCTTCTTTACCTATTTACTTTTATTACTACCATTAGTATAATGATAGGGAACATTTGCAATATTTTCTTTATTTATTTTCTTTCTTTATTTGATTATTATTATTATGATAGAAAATAGGAGACTGTCAATATAATACAATGTATTACTATGTACTATGATCATGCATGCATTTGTACCCCATTCTAACACACATATCCATAATAATTATGCATCAGTGTGAATAAACTGTGCACCTTTTCAAAAAGAAGTACAAAACAATGCATTTGATATGCTAACTAAAGTTACTAAAATAAAGAGCTGGTGGAATAAAGCCTAAAATGCCATTTCAATAACCCTGCTCTGTGTTGTCTTGAGAGGACTCAAAGACACCTTTGAGTCAGGCATGGCCACAAGTGTCCAATATGCCTCTCATATTTATAATGTTCTAATTAGCTTTATGCCACACTGAGGAAACATGGTTTGTATGTATTTCATCCACACTATGCCCAGTCAAGAAGTGTCTATTGTCCTAATGGATGCACACACACGTATTCAGCCATTGCTCTTTCTCAGTCCCACACACACATGCATCATACACACAAGAATGCATGGATTTACACTTGGCGTGCATTTTTGTATTCCATGGCCAATTAATAGATTGCCAGTGTGTTGCATATTTTGCATGATAAAGGAGGGTAATATTAAAATGCCATTCGTAATGAAAATGCACTTTGCAAATTAAAATATGCCTAAACCCAATTTTTTCTAACTCTTTAGGAAGTAAACACTCCTTAACCAATTAAAGCTTATTGTAATAATTCCGTGATTTATGGCAGATCCTTTAACTTTCAAAAACTCGGCTCACCCGCATTAAGGTCACCATCCATCATGTCTGTGAAACTGAAAGAGGGAGTAATGGCTGTTGTATTTGCCACTTTTGATGATAGTATGAAAGAAGTATTAGCACTTGTCAACAAAACTGCTTACAACATAACATTAGCATGCATGAGCTGCAGAGACGATTTGTTATTCTGGCAGCCCCCCATACACATTGTTACATTCTTATGGAGGAGTGTATGTGTATGTGTGCGAGAGAGAGAGAGAGAGAGGTATCAAGAAAGCAGCACGTTTGGTTTGGTGATAGAGTGGCAAAGCCAACGTGAAGGTCTTGTTTGCCATGAGTTTCAATGCAAACAAACACCGGATCTGGGCATTAGCCATAAGACAGTATGAAGGACAACAAGGCGTAAGAAAGATTGGTTAATTATTCAAAAGCTCACCCTGATATTTACAACCCACTACCCCTCTTACTTACCTATCCATCTTTTTGACCAAACAGAGCTGATGAATTGAAAAAAGAGAGTCAGAGAGAGAGAGAGAGAGAGAGAGAGAGAGAGAGAGAGAGAGAGAGAGAGACATGGATATAAAAAAGCACACAGCGGCAGAGGTGTAGAGTTGCCAGAGTCTCACACTAAGACACAGGGCAGCAACATTCGGCCATTACAAATGGTTTCCTTGGCTGAAGTGCACATATACAGCTCCATCTCTTCCTGAGCCAAGAATGCACTTAGCTCAACGCTGGTAAATGAGTCCACCCATTTTGACTTCTAACATTACACACCACGCCGATAGTGACCGGCCCTGGACCTTTTGTTGCGGCACGAGCATTCCCTTAATCACGCTTAAACATCAGAGCTTGTGCCAGGTACTAATTAGAGGGTTGGGAGTAGGGGACAGATAATCAAGAGGAAAGCTTAATAGAGTCACCGATAGGATGACAAAAGCTATTTATTCAGCTTGTCATACAGTAGGGGCTGCAACTATGGCCCAGTCTCAACACAAACCCCTCCATCTCTCAGAGAGGATAATCTAGCGCTTGATGCTGCCTGATTAATTAGACTGCCGGAGTTGTCAGTGCCGTTGAAATGATCCCATTGGCCCGAAGTGGGCTGTCAATTTTGAGGACAGTGTTTACCGAAATGAATAAGGCAAGACAGTGTTGCATAAGTGTTGTTCATAATGTGTAGATCACGAATGTTAGCATGGTAAATACTCTTTTAAGCTGTGTGGTCTTGATGGCCAGACGTCCACTCTTTGTTCTGAGCTTCAGCTTAAAGGCGCCTTGATAATTCTAGCCTATTTCACCCTCTGACAGGCTCTCATTAGCTATGGCTCTCTGGGCTATACATTGGGCTAATTTGTGGTGCTTTGACATACACAACCAGCAGGGGAGGGAGGGCTGGGGATAAAAGCATCATTTCAATTAATACATAAAGGCTCTAGTGGCTGATAAGGGCCTTTAAGATGGGGGAATGGAGGGGGAGATGAGAGAAGGTATGAGGGTGAGGTCATGCCAGTAGATACTTAGCACTGATCCCCATTTATGGCCTGTTCATATGAGTTAACGGAGGGTAAACCACATATTTAGATCTATAGGGTGAGGGAAACAGCGACTGGGGAGGATTTGGATAATGTTGAATGTTTATGGTCATAGAACATAGAATATTAAGAGCTTTTAGCAGGAAAGCATCCAACTGCTCTTTATACAGCACATGAGATCCTAAGTCATTTATAGTCAATATCAAAATGACTAAAGTCAAAATCACTGAATTTGCATTTATGCACTCGGCAGATGCTTTTTTCTAAAGTGACTTACAGTGATTTCAAGCTATAGTTCTTATCAGTACATGCATTCCCTGAGAATCAAACCCATGACCTTGGTGTTGTAAGCACCATGCTCTACCATTGAGCTAGGAACATATAAACAGACATAAAATACCTAATACTCAAGCATTAATGTGTTTTTAAAATAAAATTTAAAAAATACAATTTAGAATCACTCACAACTACACTAAGCCATTTGTAGGTTGTCTTTCCTGAAGATTGTGTGACTCTGTGGCAATAACAATAATAAAAAATTCACTTCAGTTATTTTTAATTTGTTGAGCAGTCTGACATATTAACATATGTCTCATCTAATTTTTGGGAAAACTGTTAGGAAACATTATTTTTGCAATTCTGTATAGTGCCACTATAAGTAAAGAAATTATACACTTCCCCTTTAAATTTATAGCTGTAATGTAGCGTGAATGCCATAGACCTTCCTAGGTTATAGAGTACAACCTCAAACAACTTTGATGAGTTCAAATGTAATTTGCGAGGTAATGCAATGAGCACTATTAGAAATTCTTATGAATTATCATATCAAGGAACAGAACATGCTACTCTTGGGTTTTCTCTTCCTGTGTGAGAGGTGTTAAACTACTGCCTTTATAGTAGTGTGTAATTGTGGTAATCAGGGCTAAATGCTGCTGTTGTGTAATAATACTCAGCAATAGAGAAATTCATAGCAATGCTAATTTTGAACTGCAAAGAGGTGATTATTTCTTCGTCTTCCCAAATGAGTTCTAATAGCTCTGCCACACACGGAAGCATGCAACACATACCCACACATATGGGGTATAATACAGATACTTAAATATAAGTATATTAGTTGCTATCTGGAGTAAAATGCACACACACACACACACACACACACACACACACACACCTCCACAGTGTGCATACTGAGCCAGCTGTTACTGCCTGGAGTCTAGTACAGATGGTTGTAGACATGGCTCCTAGTGATCTCAGTCCAATCAGCACCACATTTAATAGAGAAATACCTGGCTGCAGTTGTAGCAGTCTGACACAAACACACTCAATAGCAGAATAATGAAATATCTACAGTTGCAGGAAAAATGTCTGACTCAGGTCTGATCTGCAATTACAGGAAACATTTGGCCAAAAGAAAGTCAACCAGTTACACATGCATTTTTCCACCCTGCACTGTGAATATTTACACAGTGTGCTCAATTAAGACAAGACAATGTATCATTGTTTCAGTGTTATTTGCTTAAGCACACTGTTTGTGTCACAACTGTATTTTCACCTAGTAACTTAACAAAGCTTGCAGCCATGCACAAACATAGGTTTATATACTGTGCACACTCTACTACTACTGCCTAACTCTGCTTTTCTCTCTACTGCCCTTCTTCAACATGCCATCAGATTGACATTACAGCAGACACATAATTTTTAAACCTCTCTCCAGTACTCCCTCCGCTCTTTTCCACATCTCATGTACAGTATGTGTCTTCTCCATGGCTAAATTCTCCAGGGGATTTGACTTAGTTCACACTGCCATCTTGTTGTCATGACTGCAATGACACGCCTCTCTTTCCCCAACAGTATAGATCTGACAGCTGCTTTTGAACTAAATAAAAAAGTGATGAGGAAAGCAAATTTCATTAGAATATACATTTCTAGTTATGAACACTGAAATGAGAATTGAATCTGATGTTGAGGTGGTATAACTATGTGAGGATGATTCATGTGCAATCAGCCCTCAGGGGTGTAAGCCTGGCCTGTGCACATGTGTACTGTATGTGTGTGTGAGTGTGTGTGTGTGAGAGATTTACCTTGGAGCATTTTGAACTGTGGCGACAGTTAATAAAATCCTATCAACATTTTGCCTGATTTAATAATAAAAATAATAAAAAAAAATAAAATAATAAAAAAAAAAACTTAATTTCAGCTTTGATTTTGATTATAAAGTGGAAAGTTCTGGTTCTGGATGCTAATTGGTAAATGCAGAGATCCTGCTGTAATTAGTTACTGTAATCTAATTATTTTAAGTAAAAAAAGTAGTGCAACATCACATTTTAAAATGATTGTAATCAGATTACAGTTACTGACTTTCCATTAATTTAATTATGTTTAAATACTAGTGTTGCACTAAAAGTATATTATTTATGTAGAATACATTTAAAACATGAATTATATTCTGTTTGAGTTTCTGTGACAGCTGAAGGGTTTATGCCTCCAAACAAGTCACTGTAAGGGAGAAACGTGGCGTGAGCGTATGTCTTGTGTGTGACAAAGAATAAAGAAGAAAAATACAGACATTATTTTGAGGGGAGTGTCTCTCATTTTGTAACTGTATACATCAACCATTAAGTCAACAGTGCAAAAATAACACCTCACCGTTTCTGCCAGTTATACTTACATTTAATCTAAGCGCAAACATGACATTAAGAGTGGAATTCTCCATTATTTTAGTGGAGAACCAGTTTTAACTGAGCTTTAGATGTGTTTGTTTTTCATCTGTGTCGCTTTACAACAGTGATATCAAGCACACTGAAGTACCATGAATTCTTGTGCATATATAAATGCTTTTTTTTTTCCTGATCAGATGTTATTTCATTTTAAAGCCGCACGTAACCGGCAAAGTTTAAAAGTCATATTTTAGCGCAGCAGATGAATGACAGGTAGAACTTCCATCCTAGAACTCCTGTTTTACCACACTCACACTTGGGGAGTCAAAAATCTCATCATACAGTATAGCCACTGTCATGTATATGCCATTATATTGGATGCTACACCCCTCAATGTAGCCCTACTACTTATGAAATGCAAACATGTATGACACATAAAAATAGACCATGACGGAAGTTTTACAACTTAGTCTGTCAGAGTGATGGATAAAGATTTTTTTTTGTAACCTCACCTCTGAGTGTAACCTTTTGTACCTTATTGCTTAAATATGGACTTCAAAAGCAAGGCATTTGAATTGATTACCAAATGTATAAATGTACAATTAATCTGAGATATGCTAACATCATGCACTGAGATCCTAAGTGTATTAAATTAGCTTGATGGCCCAATTACTTGTTTTTATTTGAATCTGTATTTAATCAGAACATACCCATTAGCCAACTGTTCAAACGACAGACAGGTAACAACCCACCTCATCACAGGGCTAAGTAGTTTAAAGGCGAATATATGAGTTGTCAGTAAAAGTGGCTCTTAAACTAAGCAGTGCCCAGTAAAGACAGATGAGGAAATGTCCGTGTGGCTTAAACGCGTTCCTTAATGTTAGCATAATCACCATGTAGTGCAAGACTTCCTTTTTAAGACCTTTACTGGACGTGGCACGTAATTAAACAAGGAAAAGTCATATAAATGGACGTTGTCACGCTTCTGCATGGTTAGTGCTCGGTTGTTAAAGTCACATCTGGTAGAGGTTATTTCCTGAGGCCATTGTTTAAGGGGGTTCTTGGAGTTGGGTACTGTACAGCTGTGGGTGGGCATCAAACTGGCAAGAAATTTGTGTCGGACAGGAATGAGTTCTCTTAGTCGGTCCTCTTAAACCAGTTCTACAAGTAATCCTTGATCATGAAGCCATTTAAACCCTGAACTATGCCTCTTTGCAGCATATTGGTGTAAATAAATCCCTCTGTGGTCACACACAGGCTGTGCCTGAAGCTGTTAATTAGATGTCCGGAGCAGGTCAGGGATGGGCTGATAGACAAGACCAGCTGCTGAAGTTGAGACACAGGCGCAACCCTCAGAAGAACTGATCACAGCACAGCTCAGGGAACTCTGCAGCATAAATGAAGTCTCATCCAACACTTGCCCATATACCATGGGAAATCACAGTGAAATTAACAGAATACCAGCTGATATTACAGCATGTATATCCAACCTGTCTTCTGACTCCCTGTCCACACTGGTCTTCGGCTGCACTCCCTTGAGCCTTTGCTGTAAACCTGGCTCTCCATGTGCACCCTGCATTCCCAATGATGGCTAAAATGGCATGACTAATGTTATTGCTGCTGCCTTTCCAATGAAGGGCTAATGTATGGATTTGTTGAAGGAAATCCAAGGCAGTGCATCCCTGTCTACTCTCACATTCAAACACACAGAGAAGCTAAGGCAGAGCAGCTGCAGATGGGTGATGCTATTAGTTGTGGTGATTAGGAAAAGACTGCATGCACGGTGTGGAGAGACAGTGCAGTAATACGGGTGCATTATTGCAAGATGGGATGGATAGAACAAGAGAGGTTGATAGTGCATGTCACCTGACCTCCTTGTCCATTCTACATGCAACTACACAAACATTACAACACACATGCTTATACATACAAAACCAATAGTTATGACTAGCCTTAATCATTACTAATTTCTATAAAACTTTAAAATAAAGTTATATTTGTTAACCTTAGTTAATGCATTATATATCATGAACTAGCAATGAGCAATAATTATTTAAATATTTTATTAATTGTGGTTAATGTTTGTTAACATAAATACAATAAACTGTTCATTGTTAGTCCATGTTAGTTCATACTGCATTAACTAAGGTTAATAATATAAGGCCTATATTTTGAAATTAAGATGAACGAAATTTCATAAATGACTAATGTCTTTGATGTTCATTCTGGATTAACTGCAGAAGTTCACATAGATGCATTGTCCTTTGTTAGTTGGCTGATGAAGGTTTTTGTTGGCAATTAATTGATAGTCTATGTATTCCATTTTAAGAGTGTAGTCCATCATTAGACCAAGGTGGTGTAGGCAGAGATCAGTGAAGTGCACCGCAATTCAACCAGCAGGTCATTTCGGTGAGGTCTATCCTAAGTCCAAGGTTAAGGCAGTGGCATATGAAGTATCCCATGTCTTATGGTTGGAGTTGGAATCAGTTCATCCTCTGAAGTGCATTGTAATCAGGACTGTAAACTGAAACATTTAGGAGCCAAATGGCTGTTTTGGTTGCCACATCACAGAATTGCTCGATTTAGAATGTTGTTCAAAAACAAGACAGAAAATTTCATAAATGCTGTAATAGTGTTGTTCATTGTTAATTTGTGTTACACATTATACAAATACAACCTTATTGTAGTGTTACACTGATTTCTATACAGATGTATGTCACAGAAAAAATTGCATGCTTTCAAAATATGAATAAAAGGATTAACTAACTAACAATGTTCACTGCATAAAGTTTACATCACTTTATTGAGTTTATTGCCTTTTAAAAAGTAATGCCATTTTATGCTGTTTTAAATATTTTCTACCACACTGTCATCTTCTCAACAATAACTTCGCAGTTTACATGCACACGAAAATTCTGATTAATATTGGAATATTGTCATATTCTGATTATGTATGCTCATGTACACGTAAACAAAATTGCAATAACTCAATATTTTTGCTTACAGAGATCCAAATAAGACAGCTGGCATTTGTATTAATCTAAATCTCAAGTCATAAAAACGGGTCATGAGTCATGAATTGATAACAATTTTGCCGAAAATGACCAAAAATGAGTTTAAAATAGAGAACAAGAAAGAGCATCTTCAGTATTTTTATTAGAGAACAAAGGGGAAAACATGTATGTTGAAGTTTATTTGGAATGTGTGGATTATCATGTATACAGTAACATTCAAATAACTGTGGAGCATGTAATTTATTTTTTATGTGCATGTAAATGTGGTCAGTGACAAACTGCATTAGGAACACTGCTAGGAGAAATGTGCTCTTAGGTACATTGGGGGGGGGGGGGGGGGGGGCAGGTCGACTATTGGGGCAGCCCTAAAAATGTCAGAATAATAGTAGAGAGAATTATTTATTTCAGCTTTTATTTATTTCATCACATTCCCAGTGGGTCAGAAGTTTACATACACTTTGTTAGTATTTGGTATCATTGCCTTTAAATTGTTTAACTGGGGTCAAATGTTTTGGGTAGCCTTCCACAAGCTTCTCACAATAAGTTGCTGGAATTTTGGTCCATTCCTCCAGACAGAACTGGTGTAACTGAGTCAGGTTTGTAGGCCTCCTTTCTCGCACATGCTTTTTCAGTTCTGCCCACAAATTTTCTATTGCATTGAGGTTAGGGCTTTGGGATGGCCACTCCAATACCTTGACTTGTTTTGTCCTTAAGACATTTTGCCTCAACTTTAGAGGTATGCTTGGGGTCATTGTCTATTTGGAAGACCCATTTGCAACCGAGCTTTAACTTCTTGGCTGATTACTTGAGATGTTGCTTCAATATATCCACATAATTTTCCTTCCTCATGATGCCATCTATTTTGTGCACCAGTCCCTCCTGCAGCAAAACACCCCCACAACATGATGCTGCCACCCCCATGCTTCATGGTTGGGATGGTGTTCTTCTGCTTGCAAGCCTCACCCTTTTTCCTCCAAACATAATGAGGGTCATTATGGCCAAACAGTTCAATTTTTGTTTCATCACACCAGAGGATATTTCTCCAAAAAGTAAGATCTTTGTCCCCATGTGCACTTGCAAACTGTAGTTTGGCATTTTTATGGCAGTTTGGAGCAGTGGCTTCTTCCTTGCTGAGCAGCCTTTCAGGTTATGTCGATATAGGACTCGTTTTACTGTGGATATACATACTTGTCTACCTGTTTCATCCAGCATCTTCACAAGGTCCTTTGCTGTTGTTCTGGATTGATGGGCACTTTTTGCACCAAACTACATTCACCTCTAGGAGACAGAATGCATCTCGTTCCTGAGCAGTATGATGGCTGCGTGGTCCCATGGTGTTTATACTTGCGTACTATTGTTTGTACAGAGGAACTTGGTACCTTCAGGTATTTGGAAATTTCTCCCAAGGATGAACCAGACTTGTGGAGGTCCACAATTTTTTTTCTGAGGTCTTGGCTGATTTCTTTTGATTTTCCTGTAACGTCTGTGTAAGATCAGTGATGGCTAATTACACTTTGTTTGAAAAAAAAACCTTTTAGCCTTTTGACATTTGCATATAAATTACTGACCTGGCCTCCGCATTTACATTTATATGGGTGCTAAATTGCAGATGGTCTTTATCACTATCAAAAGGATGCTAAAACAGGTCGCCTCTGGAGTGTCTCCATCAAGCTTCAAACACATTCCACAGAAAGGGGGGTGACCCCCCCGTGCCAGGCACCAGAGCAGTTGTCTGTCTCCAGTAATTCCAATACACGTCACACACACACCTAAAGACATTTTCTCTATTTAGGCCATAGTAAGCAGTTATAAATGTATCTGCTATGTGCATGTGTTGTATGTATATTCCCCTATTATATTAACTTGGTTAAAACCCTTTACTTGTATTAGTTAGATGTTAAACGCATATATTCAAGTGTATGAGTGTATCTCTGCTTTAATATCATCTGGAGGTTACCTTCTTGGTATCAAAATGATCTTCCCTTTATTTCTCACACAATAATGTACACCATGTGATCGTGAAATGCATCAAACAATTCTTACTATGTTTTGAATTAAAAGCTGCACTAGCAGTCCAGATCAGCAATAAAATGCGAATGGGCCATAAACGGAGACAAAGGATGTTTCTCCCGCTCAAAATGCATGCCTCTGATTGGCCACTCCACCCACAAAATGGGTGCGGCAATGAACTATCAAAACTCCAGAGCGCAGACTAATCATCACTCAAAACTCTTCTTCTTGAGACCAACACACTCCAAAACTCTCTCTTGAGTTTAACCTTCTGGCAGTGTTTACCTTCAAGTAACTTTGTGGATTTCCTGTGGACTTCTTCAACTCACTCCTAAAGAAATCGTCGAGAACCTCGTCTACCGCATCAAGACTCTTATTCAGCAACAAACCAATGCAAGTAACCATTTACAACTGATTAGATGCGCGTTTAAGTTTGAACCCCTTTTAAGGTGAATTGTGCCTCTGATGATTCTCATTTAGGTTGTGGTTAACTGACGTGAAATACTGCCATTCTCTGCTCTTCTCTCTCTCTTTTCCTTACTTTCCTTCATTCTATATATGTATGTTTTGCTTAGTTTGTTTGTATGTTAGTTATAGTTTCATTTATTAAATCCCTTATATTCACAATTGATTGTCTCTGTGTTCCGCTCACAATTCAAAGTCACTGAATGTTGCTCCTTGCTACATGCTAAACTACTGCTAGCACTGTATAAGTAGGAAGGCTATTGCTCCTTGGCCAGGAAAGTAATCTTCCAAGAGTTGATAAATAATTATATTGTCTGCTCGCTGGATGGACAGATCAAGTAATTGTAATATCGATTCTGCTACAGTTAATTCTAAGATCTAATCTAAATATTTATTATTAATTATAACCAGTTATAATTAATTATAAATAATTCCCTTTTTAAGCTAATTTGTTACATCCCATGATGTCAAACAAAGAGACACTGAGTTTGAAGGTAGGCCTTAAAATACATCCATAGGTACACCTCCAATTCAGTACACCTCCAAATTAGTTTTCACTGATATGCCGATGATACCCAACTTTATATTTCTTCGAAACCTGATGAAATTTCACAATTATCTAAGTGAGCAAAGTGTATTAATGATATCAAAGATTGGATGGCTAGAAATTTCCTTCTACTCAATTCTGACAAAACAGAGGTACTAATTATTGGACCAAAAACCTCTAAAAATAAGATGCTATAATATAATTTGACTTTCGATGGATGTACTGTCACGTCGTCTTCTACATCTAAGAACTTAGGTGTTATATTTTATAGCAGTCTGTCCTTTGAAAACCACATTTCCAATAATTGTAGAACAGCATTCTTCTGTCTTAGAAATATTGCTAAGTTACAAAGATGCTCTCTGTTTCTAATGCCGAAAAACTAACTCATGCGTTCATGACCTCAAGAATAGATTAATGTAATGCATTAATGAGAGGATGTCCTGCAGGTTCCATATATAATCTTCAGTTAGTTCAAAATGCAGCAGCTAGAGTGCTGACTAGAACCAAGAAATATGATCATATTAGCCCAATTTTAGCGTTGCTAGATTGGCTACCTGTTAAAGTTTGTATTAATTTGAAAATACTTCTAACTACTTACAAATTTTGAATGGTCTAGCTCCACAGTACTTATGTGACCTTCTATATTCCATTACATTCACTAAGATCACAAAATTCTGGTCAGTTAATAATACCTAGAATATCAAAATCCACAAAAGGAGGTAGATCCTTTTCCTATTTGGCTTCTAAACTATGGAATAGTCTTCTGAAGATGGTTTGGGACTCAGACACACTCTCTCAGTTTAAGTCTAGACTAAAGACTTATATTTTCAGCCAGGCATACTCCTAATTTATCTACCAACTCATAGTTATGCTGCATTAGTCTGCTGGAAACGGAAACACTTCTAATATTCTATAATCATGTTTAAAAATGAATGGTATCTATACTTATATTATTCTGTCTGTTTCTCTGTCTTAAGGTTACCAGAGCCTGCCAGATCCAGCTCCGGTCCTGCCTGATGTCTGACTTCCACTACCACGTGTTACAGAGCAAGTACGACAGCCTGTGCCAGCAAGATATCACTTCAGTCTACTACGATGGACTTCACAAAGGATGAACTGATGCCAGCACCAACCGTCAGACATGGGATACTTCACTGGACACTGCCCGAACTTGGACTTAAGATGCAATCCTCTGGAAATGAATCTGCCACAAGCTTAAAGTCGAACTGCAGTGCACCTTACTGACCTCTGCCTGCATCACCTTGGTCAAAGGATGGACTACACTCTTAAAATGGAATACATACAGTATATAATAAATTAATTGCAGCCTTCATCAGCCAAACAACAAAAGACAATGCATCTGTTTGCACTCCCGCAGTTAATTAAGAGTCAAGATACAATTTTTATTTGTATAGCGCTTTTCACAACACACATCGTTTCAAAGCAGCTTTACAGAAAATCATGCATTGACAGAAAATGAAATTAGTCATCATTGTGTAGTTTGATTAAATATGATTGTAAATTGTGTATAAACATAAATAATTAAATAATAATAATAATAAAAAATAAAAAAAATATTTAGAACCCCAGTGAGCAAGCTGAAGGCAACAGTGGCAAGGAACACAAAACTCCATAAGATGTTGGTTAATGGAGAAAAATAACCTTGGGAGAGACCAGTCTCACTGTGGGGGCCAGTTCCCCTGTGGGGAATGAATATAATGCCAATATTCATTGTTTAAAATTAGTAAACTAACTAAGTGTTAAGGGCCAGTGTTTAAACAAAGATTTTGTATGAACTGTAAGGTTAATGACTAATGTCTTTGATGTTCATTCTGGATTAACTGCAGAAGTTCACATAGATGCATTGTCCTTTGTTAGTTGGCTGATGAAGGTTTTTGTTGGCAATTAATTGATAGTCTATGTATTCCATTTTAAGAGTGTAGTCCATCATTAGACCAAGGTGGTGTAGGCAGAGATCAGTGAGGTGCACCGCAATTCAACCAGCAGGTCATTTCGGTGAGGTCTATCCTAAGTCCAAGGTTAAGGCAGTGGCATATGAAGGATCCCATGTCTTATGGTTGGAGTTGGAATCAGTTCATCCTCTGAAGTGCATTGTAATCAGGACTGTAAACTGAAACATTTAGGAGCCAAATGGCTGTTTTGGTTGCCACATCACAGAATTGCTCGATTTAGAATGTTGTTCAAAAACAAGACAGAAAGCCAAAAAAAAAAAAAAAAAACAGCTGATAGCTCATTAATCAGGTGTTATATATATATATATATATATATATATATATATATATATATATATATATATATATATATATATATATACTGTACAGCTGAGTGCACAAATTTGCATTCCCATTTTGTCTCATAACTTTTCACACCCCTTTCAGAATTTATACAAATATAAGAGATAAAAGATCTTTTTTTATTTTTATTTAGTACTGCCTTTCAGAATCTGCATTACAGTTATTTACATAATATGCATATAGTTGTGTGTTGCCTTCTTGAGCATCAGTAGGTGGGTTTCCATCCTACGCTTTTAATTCCGGGAACGCAGAGGAGCATAAACAAGCCAGTTATGCCCTCCGAAAAACTATCAGAGCAGCAAAACGCCAGTAAAGGAACAAGATTGAAGGACAGTTTAACACCACCAACTCTAGAAGCATGTGGCAGGGAATTAATATCATCACGGACATTAAAGGGAATAAAAACTCAGCCGTGAACACCGCGGCCTCTCTCCCAGATGAGCTAAATACTTTTTATGCTCGTTTCGAGGGAAACAACACCGCCCTCGCAGAGAGAGCTCCCGCGGCCGAACCTACAGAGTCTCTGTAGCAGATGTAACCCGATCCTTCCGACGGGTAAATATCTGTAAAGCCGCGGGTCCAGACGGCATTCCGGGCCGTGTCATCAGAGCGGCTGGTGTTTTTATGGACATTTTCAACCTTTCCCTCTCTTTGTCTGTAGTCCCACATGCTTTAAAATGTCCACCATTGTGCCTGTACCAAAGCAATCCAAAATCACTTGCTTAAATGACTGGCATCCTGTTGCTCTGACCCCCATCATCAGTAAATGCTTTGAGAGACTAATCAGAGATTACATCTGCTCTGTGCTGCCTCCATCACTGGACCCATTGCAGTTTGCTTACTGCAACAACCACTCCACTGATGATGCCATTGCATCTACAATACACACTGCTCTCTCCCACCTGGAAAAAAGGAACACTTATGTGAGAATGCTGTTTGTAGACTACAGCTCAGCATTCAACACGATAGTGCCCTCCAAGCTTGATGAGAAACTCCGGGCTCTGGGCTTAAACAGCTCGCTGTGCAGCTGGATCCTGGACTTCCTGTCAAGCAGATGCCAGGTGGTTAGAATGTGCAGTAACATCTCCTCATCACTGACCCTCAACACTGGAGCCCCGCAGGGCTGTGTTCTTAGCCCACTCCTGTATTCCCTGTCCAATGCCATCATTAAGTTTGCTGATGATATGACGGTGGTAGGTCTGATCACTGACAATGATGAAACAGCCTACAGAGAGGAGGTGCACACTCTGACATGCTGGTGTCAGGAACACAACCTCTCCCTCAACGTCAGTAAGACAAAGGAGCTTGTGGTGGACTTCAGGAGAAGAGAAAGAGAACACAGCCCCATCACCATCAATGGAGCACCAGTGGAGAGAGTCAGCAGCTTCAAGTTCCTGGGTGTCCACATCACTGAGGAACTCACATGGTCGGTCCACACTGAGGCCGTTGTGAAGAAGGCTCATCAGCGCCTCTTCTTCCTGAGATGGCTGAGGAAGTTTGGAATGAACCGCCACATCCTCACACGGTTCTACACCAGCACTGTCAAGAGCATCCTGACTGGCTGCATCTCCACCTGGTACGGCAATAGCACCGCCCACAACCGCAAAGCCCTGCAAAGGGCTTCCCTCCCTCCAGGACATATACACCAGGCGGTGTGTGAAAAAAGCTCGGAGGATCATCAGAGACTCCAGCCACCCGAGCCATGGGCTGCCCTCACTGCTACCATCAGGCAGGTGGTATCGCAGCATCAGGACCCGCACCAGCCGACTTCATGACAGATTCTTCCCCCAAGCAATCAGACTTTTGAACTCTTGATCTCTCACGATCAATATACATCAGCACTGCACTTTATTAATCTTATTATCTCACACTGGACTGTCATATATTATATTCTCTTAACAACACACTGGCAACTGACTATCAACCGACAGCCTGAATGTCAATACAGTACAATACAACCTACTGTACATTTTATATATACTATATATACTATTTTTTTTTTATTGTATAATGTGTATTCTATATTGTGTGTATTGTATAATGTACATTGTATGTTATTATTTGTATATTGTGTTGTGTGTAATTATGTGTATATTAGATTTTAAATTGTGTTGTGTAAATTTGATGTTTATTGTAGATTGGTATATGTCACGTGTCACTGTCACGGCTGCTATGTTGCTCGGAACTGCACCCAAGAATTTCACACACTATTGCACTTGTGTATATGGTTGTGTGACAATAAAAGTGATTTTATTTGATTACTATTTTTATGCGCATTTTGAAATTGTGCATAAGAAATCCTGAAACGCTTAATATGTGAACTTTCTAAATTCATTTAAAATTTAATGCGCTGAGAGGAGGTGGATTTTCTAAAGTTTCGCGTTAGATAAAATGCGCATTAAGGTGATGGAAATGGTTTATTAACAAAATGATGACGTGTTTTGACCATTTATGCATGTGTTATGTGTGTGCGATAGCTTGATGTGACTAGCCCGACTAGCCTGAAAGGTCCGACCTCGACACAGAATTCTTTGAACATAGCACTTGTCTTTCGGAAGTGTTTAACCCACAGCTGGTCGATAAAGTGGGTCCTCACAATCTGGTACAACAGTTTTGAGAGTGGGCGCTCCCAGGTATGCGGAGACTGGCGGTGTGTGGGCATCGCAGCTATTTCACCCCACATTATATCAGATATTACACTTATTCTGCGGTGTCTCGTGGATACATTTAATAAAATGAGATACTTGCTCCAATCTTGCAAATAAAACTATCCCCAAAGCAGGGAGAGGTCATTCTGCTGCTCCATCATGACGAGGCAGCTCACTCGTGATAATGTGCATTACGTAGTGAATGGAAACACGCAACAATTCATAGTCATAATTTTTAGAAATGCGCTTAAAAAAAGCTAAACATTTTGGATGGAAACAAGTGAATGTTTGCACCATGTGTAATAGTTGTGTATGAGTCCCTCAATGGTCCTAAGTATCAAAAGCTGGATTTCACATCACAAATAAATTGTATATATATATATATATATATATATATATATATATATATATATATATATATATATATATATATATATAGTCTTTCTTTACTGTAACTAGATGGCCCAGACACAAAGACTACAAGAGTGCAAATTGAATGAAATCCCAGATGCAGTTTATTGTGCTACTACTTCAATCACAATCAATAATAACCAAAAAAAAAAAAAAAAAAAGAAAAAAAAAAGATTTGGTACATAATACAGGACTTTTAATTATAAACAAGCCCGAAATACACATTGAACTACTATTTTGAAACGTCCGCACTCCCAGTTGTGAACATACTGATGGCTGATTCGCTGAGAAAGTGACTCGAGTTCAAACCGCTAAACTGTGCTCCTGATTTCAAATGAGCTCTTGTTGGATGATTCATTATAAAGACCCGGTTCAAAAGAGACATTTGTTCATGAATCGGACATCATGGCTCGTGCTGTGTTTGGTGTTGCGTGCAGCCTGCAAGCTCATAACATCAACAGAAAGGGTGAAAAGCGTCGCGAGACACACTGGCACTCTAAAGATGTATTCAATAACTCACAAGATGGTATCTGATGAAACCGCATATGAACGCAACCCGACTGTTGACAATTTAAATTATTGTCACAATAATTTTTGGTCGCATTTGTGACCATTTTAGTCACAGTCTGGAGCCCTGGTAATAGATTGAAGTGATGTCTCGCTGGCACTGGCTGCATTTAGTCGTCATCACTCAGAGACATGTAGCAGTGGAGTCCGACACCAAGCAGGAACAGAGCTGGATCTGGCTGGCTCTGGTTACCTCGAGATATGAATCCTGAGGTTGAGTTAGGGAGACTATTCCATAGTTTAGGAGCCAAATAGGAAAAGGATCTACCTCTTTTTGTGGATTTTGATATTCTAGGAACTATTAACAGGTCAGAATTTTGCGATCGTAATGAACATGATGGAATATAGAATGG
This sequence comes from Myxocyprinus asiaticus, assembly GCF_019703515.2. Lineage (NCBI taxonomy): Eukaryota > Metazoa > Chordata > Actinopteri > Cypriniformes > Catostomidae > Myxocyprinus > Myxocyprinus asiaticus. Next base: position 42,994,272 of record NC_059346.1, read on the forward strand.
TTGAAGGTCACTTAAGTTCTGCGGAGCTAGACCATTCAACGTTTTGTATGTATTTAACAATATTTTAAAATTAATACGAAATTTAAAAGGTTGCCAATATAACAACGATAAAATTTGGCTAATGTGATCATATTTCTTGGTTCTAGTCCACAGTCTGGCTGCTGCATTTTGAACCAATTGAAGTTTATTTATTGAACTTGCTGGACATCCTCCCAATAATGCATTACAATAATCTAGTCTTGAGGCCATGAATGCATTAATTAGTTTTTCGGTATCAGCAACAGAGAGCACGTGTCGTAACTTAGCAATATTTCTGAGGTGGAAGAATGCTGTTCTACAAACATTGGAAATTTGATTTTCAAAGGACAGAATGGTATCAAATATAACACTTAAGTTCTTCACTGTAGAAGACGATGTAACAGTACATCCATCGAGAGTCAAATTATATTTTAGAGTCTTATTTTTAGAGGTTTTTGGTCCAATAATTAGCACCTCTGTTTTGTCGGAATTGAGTAGAAGGAAATTTCTGGCCATCCAATCTTTGATTTCATTGATACACTCTGCTATTTTGAAGAACTGTGAAATTTTGTCAGGTTTCAAAGAAATATAAAGTTGGGTATCGTCGGCATAACAGTGGAAACTTACTCCACGATTCCTGATAATATCTCCCAGGGGAAGCATATATAAGGAGAAAAGTGGAGGCCCTAAAACTCATCCCTGTGGCACTCCATACTTAACTTTTGTTTGATTTGACAATTCCTCGTTTACATAGACAAAGTGGTAGCAGTCTGCTAAATAGGACCTAAACCATGCTAATGCAAGTCCACAAATGCCAACATAATTCCAAGCCTATCCAAGAGAATTTTGTAATCTATGGTGTTGAAGGCAGCACTAAGATCTAAGAGCACTAGAAGAGAAATCAGATCAGATGATAAAAGCAAGTCATTTGTAACCGATAAGTGCAGTCTCTGTACTCTGATGGGGCCTAAATCCTGACTGAAATTGTTCATATATACTATTTCTCTGTAAAAATGAACATAGTTGGGTGGACACTACATTTTCTAGTATTTTTGACATAAATGGGAGATTTGAGATCGGTCTATAGTTAGCCAATTCTCCAGGATCAAGCTGTATTTTTTCATAAGCGGTTTGATAACTGCGATTTTAAAGTTTCTTGGGACATGTCCTAGGGATAGTGAGGAGTTAATAATATTAAGAAGAGGTCCTGAGATTACAGGAAATACCTCTTTTAAGAGCTTAGTTGGTTTTGGATCTAACATATATGTTGTGGTGTTTGATGTTTCGATAAGTTTTGTTAGCTCTTCGTGACCTACAGTATGACAGCGAAGGATTGAAGTTGCTTGTGAGGAAAGTTTTTCTGAGGTACCGTGACAGACGATTGCATCATTCTAATTTTGTTTATGATGATTTAAATTTTATCAGTAAAGAAATTCATGAAGTCATTACTATATTGCTGCGACGGGATATCTGGTTCAGTCGAGGCTTTATTTCTAACTAATTTAGCCACAGTACTGAATAAACACCTAGGATTGTTGTCGTTATTTTCTGTGAGTTTGCTAAAATATGCTGACCTGGCAGCTTCAGACACTATCCTTCCATGCACCATGAAATACCTCTAATTCTGTATTCTTCCACTTGCACTCCATTTTCCACGCTGCTTTCTTGAGAGCATGAGTGTGATCATTGCACCATGGTGTGGGGCTTTTTTCTTTCATTTCTTTATTCGAAGGGCAGCGACACTATCAAGAGTGCTAGAGAAGACTGTATTTATATTTTCTGTTATTACAACAAGTTCTTCTAGACTTTTTGGCTTACTGAGTATATGAGATAAATCTGGAAGATTATTAGTGAAGCTTTCTTTTGTGGTCAAAAGAATAGTTCAACATGAATGATAGCGTAGTATCGATTGAGGAACATTTGCTGATCGCAGCACACAAGAAACAAGGTAATGAGATCTGAAATGTCATCGCTTTGCAGCAGAATTTCTATTGTATCAACATCAACTCCATATGACAGAATTAAATTTAGCATATGATTATGGCGATGAGTTGGTCCTGTCACATTTTTTCTGACTCCAAGAGAGTTGAAAATATTGATAAATACTAATCCCAATGTGTCATTTGAATGCTGAAGTCACCAACAATTAAAGCTCTATCCACAGTAACTACTACATCAGATAGAAAATTTGCAAATTCACCAAGGAAATCAGAATACGGCCCAGGTGATCTATACACTGTAGCAAGGGCAAAAGATGACAGAGATTTTTTATTTGTATCTGTATCTGACGGTGTTACATTAAGCATTATTAGTTCAAAAGACTTAAACTTATATCCTGTCCTCTGAGTGACACCAAAAACTTCACTGTAAATTGCAGCAACATCTCCTCCTCGACCCTTCAGACGAGGCTCATGTTTATAACAATAACCTGAGGGAGTAGTTTCATTTAAACTAATATATTCATCCAGTTTAAGCCAGGTTTCAGTCAAACAGAGTGCATCCAACTATGATCTGTAATAATGTCATTTACAATTAGTGCTTTGGTTGAAAGAGATCTAATGTTAAGTAGCCCTACCTTTAATTGATGTTTATCTTAATTAATTTATTTTTTGTTATTTTCAAGTTTTACCTTTATAAAAATGTTTCCTAAATGATTTAGTGAGAGTTTTGTGTTTGGTAGTTCGGGGAACAGACAGCCTCTATATGATATCTAGGTGATACAGTCTCTATATGTTGTAGTTTATGTGACCTGTGTGACATCTCAAGGCATCTAGCAGACTTTCAGATTAGCCAGTTTGTCTGCTTCCTGACTTGGACCCCAGTTAGTCAAATACTATCACTATTAAGACTATGAGCCAAATTACTAGAGAGGAGTGCAGCACCTTCCCTGGAGGGATGGAGTCTGTCTCTCTTTAGCAGGTCAGGTCTTCCCCAAAAACTCTTCCAATTGTTTATAAATCCTGTTATTCTCCGGACAACACTCAGACTTCCAGCTATTCAGTGACACCTTATCTTTATCTACAATAAACCTCATTACCACGATGAGCAGGGAGGGGCCCAGAGCATATTACAGTGTCTGACATCATTTTTGCAAGTTCACACACCTCTTTAACATTCTCTCTAGTGATCTCCGACCGACAAAGCCGGACATCATTAGTGCCAACATGAATATCATTTTTAGAAAATCTATGTTTAGCATTAGCCAGCACTTGTAAATTTGATCTGATGTCAGATGCCCGAGCCCCCAAAATGCATTTAACAATAGTGGCTGGAGTCTCTATTTCCACATTCCTTACAATAGAATCTCCTATAACAAGGGTGCTTTCAACATGATTCTCAGTGGGTGCATCACTGAGTTGGGATAATCGATTGGAAACCCTAACAGGAACGGGAGAGTGGTGTCACTTTGCTTAACAACTTAAATTTTGGTACTATGTTCATCATGCAACTTGATTGAATGCCTTCAGAAGACTTGGAATATGATGCACAGATTGCATGAACTAATTTGAAGACAATTGTGGGTCCCATTTTCGAGCCTTAAAGTGAGTCACTATCAGCTGCCATTGTATCGAAATCTGAGGACTTAAACTACTACGTACTTAAGCATTTGATACAATGTACTTATTGCATGTGTTTTTACATTGTACTTACATTTAAGGTACCTGCATTTAATTACATCTGTGGTTACACTGTTAACCTTAACCCCTAAACCTAACCATACCCCTACTCCTAAACATTCCCGTACCTCAACCTCAGTAGCAGAAAATGTGATTCTGGTGAGAATTTTGCAAAACAATATGTAGTCACACAATAAATACTTTGTATTGTATGTACTTTAATGTTAATACATAGTAGTTAAAGACACCTAATATAAAGTGGGACCAAATCGGCGATCTAGACATTCTTCAGAACATCTCCCTTTGTGTTCTTCAGAAAGAAATCAAAATTCATACGGGTTTGGAACAATATGAGGGTGAGTAAATAATGACATAATTGTAGAATCGGAGTAGCCTGGCAGAAAGAAATTAAAAAGAATTAAAATAGAATTTCACCAAGATGGCCATAAAACTAAGAGCTGACAAAATGGCTCCCTAAAGTCTGGCATGGACCAGCTAAACAAGATGAAAGACATCTGGCCAATAAAACGAACAAAAGAGACTTCTTTGAATGCAGAGGACCCCTTCTGGTACATGTCGTAAATCAGGGAATCCCCTATGACCCCTATGAGTTAGATCACACTCCCTGGAAACCCCGGGAGAGGCTAAGGGTTTGTTCAAACTTGTAGTTCGGTACTCTTGGTCCTCTTGGTCCAGGCCAAAAAAGAAAATTATACATTTAGTCCTGGTTTGCTTAGCATTCACACTGGCATTTTTAACACCAAACCTAAAGATACGAAACAAAAGGCATAAGTATAAGGTCACAACCTGATTGGACAGCTTCTATGATGCATATTTTGCCACAAAACTTTCCGAACATCCAAAACAATGCTGGCTGCTGGGCAAAATGCGCTCGTTAGATTTATATATGTATATATGGTGGTATTTTTACCAGCTGAGAACAAACGAAGAGCTAATAAAATGTGTAAAGGAGTCAAAACAGCACCAGGAATTCCTCCGTTGCACACACAAACGAAGATATGCTGCAAGGACGGCTGACGGTGGTTCCGATGCCTGTACTGAACTGTAATGGGCAACATAGCTCCTATGATGAGAAGAACCAGGTATGCTTGGTCAGTATTAGGCAAATTAATTGTTTTTGGTCCGTTTAGACGTGTTTGGTCCATGTTGCGTTCATATATCAATTGAACCGCACCAGAGTTCGTTTGGAAGTGGACCAAGACCCACTATTCAGGCGGTCTCGGTCCGCTTGTTTGGTGCACACCAAGGTTCAGATGGCAGCGTTCACACTTGTTCAAATGAACCGCACTAACAGAGCAATCGCACCAGAGTTCGTTTTAACCGAACCAAACCTGATATGTGTGAACACACCCTAAAACACTCTCCTTTAGTCCTTCGATATAAACAAATTTGCTGCACTTAAACTAGACTCATCAGATCACGAGACATTGAGATCGTTTCCTGCATACAGCATTTGAATCTATAACCTCTGACACAATCGCAAAACTTACTTTACTGTAATCTTATCCTGTACATAATCTGCCAAAGTGCCTAGAACTCTCATTCAAGGCTTAACCTGATAATATACCCTGACAATCATGTTTCTCATAACGTGTAATGTATTATCCATGTTGTAAAACCACTGAATTAACCATAATGATTTGTAATCAGGTATTTTCATGTTTTGTTACTTACACATGGAATATTCATTAAAGTATGTCATATTTAGTAAGTAAATGCTTGCTTGTTTACGTAAAGAATGTTCACATACGAATGTCATGTCTCTTGCACCATTTTCAAGATATAAAAGTTCATGATTAAACATTGCCCTATTCTAAGCGGGAAACGGGAGTCTTCACAGACAAAGGCTCATAAATCACCAATCAGAAGGAGGGACAGAAATTACCATGTGCCTCCGAAAAGGCACTTCTGATTGGCTCAGGACACCTTTGGGGTATGGACAGTCTCAATGCAAAAACTATTGTACCAAGGAGGAAGGCCCCTTCACCCTCTTCTTCTTCGGCTCTCTTCCTCTTCCACTTCCTCTTCAGCTCCTCATTCCTCTGCGCTTTTGCCCCATGGCTTGCAGCCTTTGTGCAATGTACAAGTTCAGGAAGGTTCGGAGTAAAACTATGAGGAAGCCCTTCTCTTCTCTGCGCTACGACACACACACATGATGGTCCTCCCTGCGGAAGGCCTCGCTTCAAAGTCTGCATCATCCTTCGATGCAACAGACAACAACTATCCACAATCTTAACAGATGTCCAAAACATCGACAGAACCACCCAAACTTTCTACAAAGAGCCAAAGGACCCAGCAACGCAAGGAAATGCAACGACACACAAGTACATCTCCAGACTTTTGCTGAAAGTGCTGGTGTATTATTTAAATACTTTGGGTAATCCGATTGCAAATCAAGTTAGACTGAATTAAGTATTAATGGTTCTCAAGGCATTGTCTACAGACTCCATAAAGTTTCTTTTCTCTGTATAGATCATTTCCATCCAAGTCACTCTTTCACTTTAATCACCAACCTGTTTCATGTTTGTATGTGTTAGATAAGTTTTTATGTTTAGAATAGCAATAAAGCCTTGTTTTATTCAAAGAAAATTTGACTGTGGGATATTTTGATAAATAATCTCATCACTTTTTCAAAGATCCGGCCCTACATCTATACCTAACATATTTGTTATATTATTTTCCATAAGCCATGAGAATAATATTCCTACAATAAGTGAATGAATCATAATTCCCTTATTAAAGCTAATTCCTTACAATAGAAATTGTGAGCGGATACAACGAGACGTTGTATTATGATTTTAATGGTGGAGAATTTTATTCAGACAAATAATCAAATTATTTGTTCTTTATCTTTCTTATAATGGTTGTCGAACGTGACTAATTCCATTATACATAGACATATGAACATTTTAATTTAATTCCTAACACAGGGCTCCATACTGCGACTAAAATGTTCGCAAATGTGCCCAAAAATAATTGATTGCAACAATAATTTAAAATCTAGTTGCCACTGGTGACAGTCGGGTTGTGTGCGTTCATATGCGGTTTCATCAGATATCATCTTGTGAGTTATTGAATATATTTTTAGAACGTGTACAATCAGTGTGCCACTTTACACCCGTTCTGCTGTGACCACACAAAACAACAACCCCAATGTGAGAGAGTCGTGAACAAATTATTCTTTTGAACAGGATCTTTTTCATAAATCACACAAAAGAACAAAGGGTTTGAACTCAGGAGCTCAGGTTAGCTGTTTGAATCAGATTCTCTTTCTCAGCGAATCAGCCGTCAGTGAGCTCACAACTGAAAGTGCAGACATTTCAAAATAAGAGTCCCATGTTTATTTCAGGCTTCTTTATAATTAAAAGTGCCGTATTGTGTACCACTTTTTTTCATCTGTTAATCATTGATTGGGATTGGAATAGCACAATAAACTGCATCTGGGATTTCATTCAATTTGCACTCTTGTAGTCTCTGTGTCTGGGCCATCCGGTAACAGTAAAGAAAGACTAAGGCAATATTTTAAAACAATTAAAATTCTATGTATATATATATCAAGCGTTTGACACTTAGGACAATTGAGGGACTTGCAGAGGTGGGTAGAGTGGCCAAAAACTGTACTCAAATAAAAGTACAATTACATTAAAAAAATAATTACTCAAGTAGAAGTAAAACTACTAACATAAATAATTACTTGAGTAAGAAAGTATCCAATTAAAGAGTACTCAAGTAGTGAGTAACTCGTTACTTTCATAAATGACATAATAGATGTTAACTCCCCTATATTCCATTACATAATACACATTTAATATGTATTACAGAATTATTATTAATGGAAATTCTGTCATCACTCACCATCATGTTGTTCCAACCACATATGACTTTCTTCCATGCAACACAATAAGGAGATATTACACAGAATGTTTGCCTGAGTCACTATTTACTTTAAGTTTTTTTTTTTTTTTATCCATATTGTGAAAGTGAATGGTGACCGAAACTGTCAGTCCCTAACATTCTGTCTAACATATTTTATGTTCCACATAATACAAAGGGTCACCTTTGAACAACATGAGGGTAGGGAAATGATGACAAAATATTAAATTATGGCTACGCTATCACTTTAAAGGGATAGTTCATCCAAAAATTTAAATTCTCTCATCATTTACTCACCATCATGCCATCCCAGATATGCAGAACACAAATTAAGATTTTTAGAAGAATATTTTAGCTCTGTAGGCCAAAAGGTTGATGCTCTAAAAAGCATATAAAGGCAGCATAAAAGTAATCCATAAGACTCCAGTAGTTAAATACATATCTCCAGAAGTGATAATGATAGGTGTGGGTGAGAAATAGATCAATATTTGTAATTTTTTGCTAGACATTTTTCTCCCTGCCCAGCAGGGGGCGATATGGAAAGAAGAATGTAAATCATCAAAAACACAAGAAGAAGAATGTGAAAGTGATCTGTTTCTCCATTTCTCATCCACACATTCTCATATCACATCGCTTCTGAAGATACTGATTTAACCACTGGAGTCTTATGGATTTTTATGGATTATTTTTATGCTGACTTATGTGATTTTGTTTAATTTTAAAATGTTGCCACCCATTCACTTGCATTGTATGGACCTACAGAGCTGAGAAATTCTTCTAAAAATCTTCATTTGAATTCAGCAGATGAAAGAAAGTCATACACATCTGGGATGGCATGAGGGTGAGTAAATAATGTAGGGCTTTACCGGTTGTTTAGATCAGTGTTACTATCAGAAATAATGAATAATTATTTCTGTAGTTATTAATTAATATTTAAATTAATTAATTGGATCTAACTCATTAAAACCTCATATGGGACTCCAGTAAATGTAGTGTGCTACGTTTAGGAGCAAGTTTGGTTATTAGCAATAATTAATAATTATCAAAGATAATTACTAATTATTAAATCAATAGAACATTGATGAGAATCAATGTTCGCTTTTTTTAATCCTTTAAAATCAACAATTATCAAAGATAATCGTCAATTGTTAACATCGATGAAACATTAATTAAAATTAACACTAGCTTATTGATTGTTCAAATTCAATCGTCAAAGATAATTATCAATTATCAAAAATCAGTAGAATATTAATAAGGATTAACATTGACGGGACACCACCCTGAAATCAGGGGCTAATAACCGAATATTAAAACAGTCTCAATATTAGATTGTTTTCTTAGGAAAATCGACATCCGAAGAATATCGATTTTCGGGAAAAAAAAACAATGAATGAAGGTTTGAATCCGAGCACTGACATCCCGTCAGCATGACACAGGTGTATGCAAAACAAACCAAAACACTTCTCTTTGTAATATAAACAAAAGTTTATTTATGCAGTAATATCAATTAATAATTAATACAATGCAGTCAATAAACTTCTGACTTACAACTACAAACTAAACAGTGACATGATTAGATATGGAAATAAAAATAATCCTATATCACATAAGGTGTGTGTGTGACAGTGTGTGTGTGTGTGTGTGTCAGTGTGGTTAGTGAGAGAGAGAGAGAGAGAGATAGAGAGAGATTATTAAGTGACAGCCCGAAAGCTGATTTCGCGATAGCTGGAGAGAAAGCAGCTGTGCTCATCACTCAGAGATGCGGTTTTACGAGCGGGGCTCGTAGAAGTCCTGCGTTATTTGACTGTAATGGATGAACTCAGTTTCTGTCTCACCCGCGATGGCGAAATTGCACAATCCAATTTGGTTGAACCACGATACAGCAAAACAAATTTGTGATAATTAATACCCTGAGTATTAATAATGAGCGGACATGGCGGTCCGTAAACTGTACAAGCAAAAACCTTGAAACACAAGAATAACACGCTATAATATTCTATCTCTACCCAGACGTAACCTCTTACTTGAACCGCATGAGGACACAGGTAGAATGTGTTTTCCTCCGTCCTTTAACTTTGACCCGGTTCCTTGAGGCTCGTGTGATGACGGGAGGCCGTTTCCTCGCTCTGTCGGCGGGCGGTACGGCTGTTGATTCTCGGCGGGCTGGTGGAGAACTCAGAAATGTCGACTTGATTGAAGATGGAAGAGAAATCTTTAATCTCTTCACTTCTGTAGGCCAACAGATGAAGATGCGAATTGCTCAGCGGTCTCCTTCGGATCTGTTAGAGTGTTCAGTGGAACACAGAGTAATCTCAACTCGTCCAGCGAGATGGAGATTGTATGGCTACAGTTTCAAGTCGGACATTACTTCCTTATGCCACGAGGTTGCACCAGAGAGCAGCAAAAAGCTACGTCCGTATTCGGTGAACTAAGTCGCTGGAAGTGAAATCTTTAAGCATTTCAGAATTATTTAAACTCCTGATGATGTCATGTTTTAGGGACGTTCTGTTGTGTGCCTCATCCAATAGGAGTTGAGCGCTCGATCCTTTAGTGAGCAAGGCTTCATGGATTTGTAGTCTGTTTTGGACTCCCTTTGTTTGATTTTGGCGCGATTTTTATCAGTAAAATTTACGACTTAGAAGGTGGGGGCTTGAGTTATGTTTTTATGACTGTTAGGACTGCCTTTGTCTTCTATCTGAATACATGAGGCCCAACAATAATGAGAATTTTTATTTTTGGGTGAACTATACCTTTAAGGGCTCTTGTCAGACCTGGATGAATTTGTCAATAAGAAGAGAGGTTTGGAAACATTTCTAGTAATTAATTATTATGGTGAAAATGTGAAAATGTGCCACAAGGACATTATATATAATGCTGAAATATAAACCAAAGCAAGATCATGCTTTATTAATGCGTACTTTTGCTATTTCATAGCTTTTCAAGTCCTGTGTGGATTCTTATTTCAGTGTCGTTACAGTTTTTAGTGTCGAAAGAATTTACATCATTAGTTCTGTACAGCAGTACTGCCTAGTTCTGTACATTTGATGTACACTCGACAATGGTTAATTGCCCACAATCCACCACGGGGAAGACATATACGAGCTGGGAATTTACTGCTTCCTTCACTCCTGCAATGCAAAACATACAGATACATTTTAAAATAATATATATAGGAAATAGTGAATGAGTGAACGACTTCAGACACAGCCACTCTCTTCGCCATACAATCACCTCACGCCCGCACACCTCTCACCCGCGTGTCTCGCGCTCCTCGCTGTGCAAGCGCAGAAATGATGTCTGTTCGCGCTCCAGTTGTCAATCACGCGAATGGCAGAGCAAAAGGCATTCACACTTAACTTGGATTTTTACATGGATTTATATAGTTAATCCACCAGAAGTAACTGCAATAGTTTCCAGTAAATGCGTAAATACTGCTCATGACATGCGGGATTCGGGACAAAGCGCACTGATATATTGCTGCACTGATTTAAAAATTTACGCTTAAAAATGGATATCGTAAGAGCCCAGTTATATTATCACCCTGAAAATTACCATCACATTACACAGAAAAGCCCGCGTTAGCATTAGAGCCAAAACTTACCACGACATGCTTCCTTAAGTTGAAGCTGTGATTTTAATTTTGAAATATCAGCTTGTCTTGGTGTTAAATGAAGGCACTGCATGACGAAACTATTCATTTTTTCACTGTGCGGAGCGAAGAAAGTGTTTCACTTTGAAGAGTTTGATGCTGCAGCAGTGATGCCGGCCATTGTAAAGAAGTAAAAGTAAAAAAAAATAAAAAATCATTAGAAATTTACTTGAGTGAGAGTAAAAAGTACCCACTTTTAAACCTACTCTATAAGTACATTTTTTTGTAACAGAGTAAATGTAGCACATTACTGCCCACCTCTGGGGACTTGTACACTACTATTACACAAGGTGCAAACATTCACTGATGCTCAAGAAGACAAAACACTACTATACTTTATTTAAATATCTGTAATGTAGATTCTGAATAGCAGTACTAAATAAAAAATAAAAATCTTTTATCTCTTATATTTATATAAATTTTGAAAGTGGTATGAACATTTATGAGACAAAAGGGAATGCAAACTTATCTTCTCAACTATATATTCTGTTTATTAAACCTTCGATGAATGGGTTATCAGCTGACTTCCTTTTTTTGGCTTTCTGTCTTGTTTCTGAACAGCAATCTAAATCGAGAAAATCTGTGATTTGGCTACTAAAAACAGCCATTTGGATCCTTAGTGTTTCAGTTTAGTCAATGGCTCCTAAGTCATTTTTTTAATCGGGAGCCCTTTAACACACATATTGTTCCCCTACACAAAGTTTTCCTGTAAACTATTCCTTTAATTTATAAATAGCTACGTATGCACAATCAAACATAACTGCTGCCTGCCTTTGTGTGTGTGTTCTTCCAATAGGATGTTCCTATCGCTGTCATGAAGTGTGACACTGTACATGTGTGTTTTGGGGGTGCCACCCTCAGAGGGGGGTGAAGCTGGTGTCGTTGATAGGAGAGGGGGTTGCAGCCGGGTTCCTGTGCTCCATTTGCAATTGAAAGCAGCAGGCTGAGGCATAATGAAAATGTAAAGCAGTAGTTTCATTTTATTCACTGTGGCAGATCCAGATTCCCAGAGAAGCCTCACTCCAGCAATCAGTCTATTAATAATTGAATCTGGTTCAAGAAGTGAACAAGGCGAGCTGGTGCCACGACGCTACGCCTCACCAGCTGCTGACCCTTATACACACCAGCCAATTACACATCTTCGGTTAATTGTCGGGTGATATGATTGTGGCATTGTGGGGGAGGATGCTGTGTCACTTGGGGTGGGGTAGACCCCAGGGTGGCATTGAGAGAGGGCGGAGATGATGACGGGAGTGAGGCAGAGAGAAAGAATGCTCCATAAATATAACTATAAGGCTAATTTAATTATAACTATTGCTTTACAGTTGCCAACAGTTGTGTAGTAAGTCATTTTTATTTGTATAGTGCTTTTCACAACACACATTGTTTCAAAGAACCTTTACAGAATATGATGCTGTAATAGAAAATGATGTTGTAATCTCTTGAAGTCCTCATTAAGGAATAGTTCATCCAAAAATTAAAATTCTCTCATTATTCACTTACCCTGATGCCATCCCAGATGTTTATGACTGTCTTTCTTCAGCAGAACACAAATGAAGATTTTTAGAAGAAGATAGAGCTCTGTCAGTTCCTTATAATAGAAGTAAACGGGTGCCAGCACTTTGACGGTCCAAAAGTCGTATTTAGGCAGCAGTAAAGTAATCCACACAACTCCAGTCGATCAATGAATGTCTTCTGAAGCAAATTGATACATTTGTGTAAAAAATACATTGATAATTACGGATAATGACTCCAAAATGAATAACGGATTCATCCGAATAATATAAAAAATATTATTTGACTGATTATCCAAAAAGCATAAGGATAAAGCGACATTTTAAATAAACATATCCAACATTACAACGAATTTATGAATCTGTGCAGCCAATATTTCGAAAGTGTAAACCTTATGATTGAAAATGCGCACGGTGTGATTTCAGATCGGATGGGTGTGGTCTCGACTCCGTTTGCGGTCTCCGTTTATTGTTTGCGTCTGGAGCTTATCAAGTGTAACATTAACTAAGATACGACATCATATACACTTTTCACTTCTTGAAATGTCTTTGTTAATGTATCACACGATTCACACGTGATATTTATAGCCTAAGCCTGAGCCTATGTTAAATTCCTGATCTGAAGTGATGATTTCATGTCGGAGCCAGTCTATCTGTCTTTTAATGTTGACCACAAAACTAAATAATGGTGTCCTACCATACAAATTCCTGATAGACTTATGGGATTTTCACCTGTTTGTAGGCTACATTGATTTTATTTTAATTTCTTTTAATGTTTGAATTTGTATTTATTATTCACTGCAAAAATGTGTGCACATTTTGCTTGACACCTCCTGCCTTCAGAATAATGTTGTTATATATGCACAGACAAATGAAAATTCTGTTTTGTGCAGCAGAAGAAACCACAACATATTCCACAGTTAATGTAGCATACAAATTCAGCTTCATCTGGTAAGAAAAAAAAGAAAAGAAAATAATATTTTTTTAAATAATAATTGTATATTATTATTATTATTATTATGCTATTATTATGAAAAGGCATATTTTATTAATAGAAACAATAAATGTAGAGTAACACTTAAAAATGGGCATTTCATTTAGTATTGACGCACTTCCGCTTTAAGCCACACCCACACCCAGTTCTATTCGAATACAGAGATACAGATATTTTTGTCATATGAACAGATACAGATACAAATACAGATAATGGCTCCACTGCACAACCCTACCAAAAACACTGTCTTTATGAAGCAACACAACCAAAGTGAGATGCTCCAAAAGTGTCCATCTGACGCAGGTGTACACTGACGCGTTCTTAGAAAAGCCCTTGTGATAAATCTAACTCGGACAGATTGACAAATCCAAATGCAAAAGAGATTGCTGTGGACTGTAGGCCAATGATAGGTTTATGCCGAATGATATGGAAACAAACAATATACTGCCTTTTAAAGCCACTTCTTGTATTGTCTTATCAATGCTTTACTTGTCTGCCACAATAATGTAATGCATTTTAATTATCAGAATTATTATTTTTATAATATATATTATATGTGTAATTATCTAAATATAACTATAATTATTAAATCATTTTATATTGAATTAATGTGAGGGACTTTCTCACCAAATATTAATAAATTCAGTTAAGTAATCGGCATGTCATGTTATTAATTCGATAAAAATGTTAATCGATTGACAGCCCTTAAAATAAAACAAAACATCACCCACATCTCCCGAACCACTGTCTCATCATTATTTTCAGCTGTTTTTCCTGTTCTTTTGTTTTCCATGTTATCACAAATAAACTCTTCTGTTGCTATGTGCATGAGTTGGGAATTAATTTTGGGATTGTAGCTTCAGTTGGGACGAATGGTCTTGTAATTGATACACCCAGCCTGCGATCAGTCGTGCACACCAACACTACCCAAAACAAAAGGCTTGGCTTTATCATCCGCTTAGCACCATAGAAAGAACTTACAAAATCCTAGCATGGCGGCAAATTTTGCACGAGCAAGCAACATTCGCATTTTCTTCGAAAATGTAAAAATTTAGTTTTGTCCATCACAGACTTGACCAAACACAAAACCAGCAAAATCACTCAGAGGCTGCTTAAAGTTTGATATAATAAGCATGAACAAGTCACACACATACACAGTGTGGGGTCAAGTAGACATACAGTATAAACAGACCCCTCAATCACTTGTAACCAGCAGTCATTTCAGCTAATGACGCTTTGAAAAGGCAAAAATAAAAATAAAAAGTTAGTGGATTACTGGACATGAACTTGAGACATACAGACTGTTCTTTGCATGTGAGGAAAAGAGTAAACTAAACTACATATAAGAGAGAATCAAGTGTTCATGCAAGCAATGGAAAGTTTTATTATTTTCTTTGTATACAAACCGTATACTATCTTTTTTTCCAAACTATACTATCCTTTTTTCTAAGCGTCACAACGATACATTTTCTGGTAGATGCTTTAACAACATTTATGATTTTGAATGTACTGTATGTGAATATACCATTTTTAATATGAGATGCTTGTACACAAAGATGTAACCAACGTACACACATTAAGATGGACAAATCTGAGACTTACAATGACAGATTCTTAAAATTAACTTTGAATGTTTGGTTACATCCTTGTTTGTGCAATAAAAAAATTAAAAATAAATAAAAAACACAATGCTTTCCAGATGATGTGCTCTTTGAGGTCTTGGTGACATGTGTGTGCTACTGGTACTACATTAACGACGTTTTATTTGACACAGCAGTCAAGTTCCTGTGGTCTATTCAAAGAGAAGCTGTCAAACTGTCTCTTATTTTGGTCTTTGCTGAGACAGAAATAAAATGCAAACTCTGGAGAATGTAACATTTGAAGACTTGATTACTGTAGATGCAATCACTGCATGCAGCATGACTAGACATGAAACACTGTCCCTCACAAACCCCCCTCCTTTCATGAGAAAACTTCCTCCATTCCTCCCCCCAACTCTCTCTCTGCTTCTTACATGTGCCCAGTTCTTTCACTTCAGCTAATCAACATTTAAAACTCCTGCAACAGATGCCAAATCAAGCGCTTATTGGGCTTGGGGACTTGATTTACTCTCTATGTGGCACCACCAGAGAGGGGATGAAACTTTGTGCCCAAGACAGTTACTTTGCATATCATTCAAGATGTAGGATATTTCTTGTTGATATCTCTGGCTGCTGACCATATACTGTAATGTTCTTTTGGTTGATGTTCACAATTGTTGAGCAGGTGTACAATTATTTACCATGTTGTGCATACTTTTCTCTCTAAACATTAACAAACCAGGTTTCAATAAATGTAATGTTTATCATGTTTGAACTTGACATATTGATGTATTTTATCATGAACTGTGTACAACTCTCTGGGTGCTACCATGTCTCTGACAATTTTGCTCATATTTTAATTTTTTTGCACGCTTACGCTGTATTTTTCTTTGCTTATGTTTCCAAGTTCTGTGCTTGGTTTTCCAAAACTTGTGAGTATAGTTTCATGTAAATCAGGGGTGTTTTGTGTCCCTATTCATCCACTAGTTCTTGATCGACAGCTCCTCCTCTAGACAATCATTCGAAGAGGGGAGGTGACGTTACTCCAATGCAACTCTGACAGCTGTTGCTCAATATTATATTATTTGTGGTTGATAGATACACTGCTTGTGTCTGTTAACACATGTATCGAGTCAGCTGAATTTAGTTAGCAGAGTTTTAGTTTAGGCATTATTTAAGACTTCCTTGTTTATAGGTTATTGGCTGCATATCTAAAAAAAAAAAAAAAAAAAACTAGGCTGGGTTGGTGTGGATGTTTGATGCATGTTTTTACTAGCTGTACCAATGTAGTCTCGAGTTCAGAACCCAACTTGATCCGCTTTTCCATGTTGCTGAATGTGCCGTTATGTACTGATACTACGTTGGCATCGTTGGCACAACTACATGTAGTTTCTTTTTCCACGATACTGCAGCGAAATCAGAAACAAGTGACCAAGCGTCCCCACATCAATAAATAATGCAATAAAGTTGGCCTGAAGTTGGACGTTCTTTATTCACAAATAGTCAGAAATTTAGGGACCATCTCTAAAGATACAGGCAGCATTGGAGCATACATATCCAAAACATTTACAAACATTTCCATAACATAGAGTATACAACTTCAGTAACATTTGAAGCAAATGACTTACAGGCATACAACTAAATCTAAAGTGTGCATGTAGGTGTCAGAAATAATGCACACCTTTTAGATTTTTGATATAATAATAATTATAATAAAAAAGTCCAATGTATATGTAAGCAATTCTATATTCATCAGTATTGTAATAGGCCTTGGTGTCAGGATCTGGATTTTAGAAAAATACAGCGTAAGCGTACAAAAAAAATTAAAATATGAGCAAAATTGTCAGAGAGCACAAAAAACAGAAATATAACTAAGGAAAACATGATTTTGTTTGCAATTCCGATGACTTTGCTTTATTTTTTCTGTTGTTCTTTTTTTTTTTTTTTTTTGCAGCATATTTTAAATGTGTTTATATATTTTTGATTCAAGCCTGTTATTTTTTGATCTGCGCTAAATATTTTGATCTGCGCTTATTATTTTCATCTGCACTTTTTATTTATTTTTGCGCTTATTATTTTTTTATCTGCACTTATTATTTTTTGATTCACACTTATTATTTTTGGATCCGTGACCGCAATACTTTTGACAGGATTTTGATCCCATAGTTTACACTTGCCTTAAGCGTTGTCCCATTTCAAACTGATCGCCCAAAACACATGTTAAAACCAGTTGTAAATGGGGCCAAAGTTGAGTTTGAAATATTCCGCCAAAGTTTCCAAATAGGAATTCTGATTTCAAGTGCTGTTTTATCGCACTTTCCGAGTTAAATGGAACACAGCAGTGCACACTGAGGACACAGAGCAGCCACAAAGTGAATACTCATCTAATACCTAAAAATGGCAAATGGGACACCCTAAAGTCTCGTGGACTTAAGGACACATGCACGCGATGGTCATCGCAAGTCCACAAGACTGCAGGTGCACATAAAGTGTGCAATGTAAGACAGGGCCTAGCAACCAATTGAGACCTCCAGCAATTTAATCACTTTCAGTGTGAACACACCTTTATGCATTGAGGCAATGTGTCTTGAATAGGGAAGAAATGCCCCAAAAATGCCCTCTGTTGTTTGTGTGTGCATCGGGTGAAGGTCTACAGGGGACAGGGGGAAAGGTGTGTGTATATATGTGTGAATATGGGATTATGAACAATAACAACAGAATACAGAGTAATCTCAGCCCAGCAAAGAAATCCATAGTGCAATTTACATCATGAAGGTCTCATATCTCCACCTCCCTCACCCTCTCTCTCTCTCTCCTTGATTTGCTTGCTGCAACCATGTTCTAGATAGAGATATTCAGACTGTCAGTATAAACTGCCTCTGTTTTCATTTTGCATTTATTTCAATGCCAGACTTGAGGCATACATTTTTCATCACTTGCTAGTCCATGAATAAAAGATTAAAAAGAACTGAGAGGAGAGGGGACAAGAGAGAGAGAGAGAGAGAGAGAGAGAGAGAGAGAGAGAGAGAGAGAGAGACAACACAAGGCAATGTATTGTGGAGACACTGTGTGCTTAAGGAATGTCTCTCTGGTTAACTCTAGTTCTCTCTCTCTCTCTGTCTCTCACTCTCTCTCCATAATTTTTACATCAGGAGCAGTGTGGCAGGGTAAATATACAATAATGAGGGGTGAAGCTGTGGATCGTCTCACCTTGGCATTTTATAGAATTACCTGCTGGGAAAATTCAGATTTCTGGCCACCTCTCAGCTCTAATCTATAGTTTTTTTTTCTCTTTCCCTCTTGATCTGGGCTTTGACAGGCAGGCCTGGAGTGAGATGTTAGAGGGTGATGGGACTTGTAGAAAATTCCATGATGCAGACTCTGAGAAAAAGTTCAGGTGTGAAAAAGAGGGGAAGACAGATGGAGGGATGGAAGGATAGATTCCACTCCCGTACCCCATGTGCAACCTATCATCCTGAGGACTCAGTTCATTCAGAATACTGCAGCGAGAGATTTGTCCAAGAGAGATTTCTCAATATGTGTACTGTATGTCATGGTTATGTAACATCCTTATATTCTACAAGCTGTCAGAGTGCATAATATCAGTGTTTACTAACACACAAACTCATGTTGTTCATGAATACATACAGACTGAGAACACATTGAAAATCGGGGATCCACAATTTAATTTAGTTTAATATAAACATGGAAATAAAGGAGTTTGAATATTTTAAAATAAAGAAATGTTAGGATGTAAATGAATGAGAAATATTTAAATGAATACTACACCCAAAAATGTCATAAATTACTCACCCTCATTTCGTTCCAAAGCCATATTACTTTCTTTCTTAAGCAAAACACAAAATTAGATGTTTTAATGAATATCACAGTCTGTCTTTTCATACAATTGCAGTTGAAAGTGACTCACTTAAAAAAAAAAATAAAATACAAATAATAAAAAAAAAGATTCAAAAGAGTCATAAAGTAGTCCATGTGACTTGTGCGTGATATTCAGGGCTTGACATTAACTTTTTGGCTCATATGCCACTGTGGCTAAAAATGTTCTAAAGTCACTAGCCTCTTGGAATTTTCATTAGCCAAAATCCCCCACCTCACAAAAAGTGATAAAGGTAAACTTAAGACTAACTTTATGCATTTGTTCAGACATTTTATCAGCACACAGGGCTAATGATTTAAATCATCTATTGAAATATCTGAAGGCAAACATGGCCAGTTACAACAGTGGGACATAACAGGAGGAATGTAACATCCCAGGTTGTTACCTCTCCTACCAACCACCAGAGGGAGCCCTCTCCCGAATACTAACTCTGTACCGTTTCTTCTATGGTGACTTCCTGTTTTGAACTATATAAATACCATGCTGTTCCACTGGTCATTGTGAAGTATTGCCAGTTTACCCTGCTTTACAAAGTGTTTTTCCATTGCTGATTGTTCTCTTGTTATGACCATTGCCTGTTTTCCTGGATTTACTGCCTTTTGGATACCCCTTTGTTTTGTTTGCCTTGTTAGACTGTCTTTTTGGTTTATTGGGTTATACCGCCTGCTTAACATTTACCTCTATTTGCCTGCCAATTTGGATTTTGGAAACTTCCTGCACATGGATCCTAACACACCGTCTCCATGGCCAGTTTGTTACACAATACTTCGCCTAACATGGATCCAGTGGAAGTTTCACAGCTCCAGGCCGCATTCGTGCACCAGTGCGAGGTATTAAGGGGTTACCAAGACCAGCTGAACAACCTACGAGCTGCCAACGAATGTTTGACACAATACATTCACTCACTGCCAGCTCCCCATGCTAAACCGGTAAGCTTTGCTCTACCTGATAAGTTTGATGGTTCTGCTGAAAAATGCAGGGGTTTTTTATGACAATGCAAAGTATATTTCTCAAATCAACCTGAATCATTTGATAAGACACCAGAACATTTGCTTTTATGATGTCACTGCTTACCGGCAAAGCTCTCAATTGGGCCGCCGCTGTTTGGGATAAAGATCCTAAAATCCAGGTTTCATTTGATTACTTCGTGCGACAAATCCACGAAGTCTTCGAATATCCAGCGGGCGGCCAAGATATCTCTGTTCAGCTGCTTCATCTATGCCAGGGTCATCGATCAGCAGCGGGTTATGCAGTTCTGTTCAGGACACTAGCGGCTCAGAGTGGATGGAATGATGTCGCTCTGAAGTCTGTTTTCCATGAGGGGCTTAACCTAAAACTCAGGATGGAGCTGACCTGTAAAGGTGAAGGTACTCTTTCTGAATATATAACCATGGCCATCAAGATGGATAACTTGCTTCAAAATGCTTCACGGCCTCAGTTTCACTTCGCCTTAAATTCTACAGTCTCAGTCCAGGCCCAAGCATCCACTGTATCACCAGAACCCATGCAAGTTGCTTACGTTCGTGTTTCCATGGAGGAATGCCGATGTTGACGCATAGAAAACCTTTGCTATTATTGTGGCTCACCAGGTCATCTCAATGCTGCATGCCCATACAAGAAATCAAGTTCTCCTGAGTCAAGGCAAAATGTGAGTACAATGAACACTGTTTCACATAATTTTCTGTTACCTGTAGAGGTCTCCATTGGTGATCATGTAAAGTGTTTTACAGCTTTAGTGGATTCTGGTGCTGCTGTAAATCTCATTAATCAGGAGATTGTACAATAACTCAACATACCCACCATTCAATGCTCCCTAATGATTAACATCACCACTGTTGACAACACTCCTATTGGTATTGGCATAACCCAACCGACTGTTCCGATAACCATCAAGGTTGGACTTTCATGTAGAAAACATCTCACTATGTTATCAACTCACCCAAGCATGCTTTTATCCTGGGTCATCCCTGGCTGGCCATCCATGACCCATCGATATCTTGGAACCAAGGTGAGCTCACGCAATGGTCAAGTTTTTGTCACAAACATTGTCTCCATGTTTCTGTTTCCATGCCTTGTCTTATCACCAGTATTGAGAGCCCTGAATGACAGAAGGAGCCCACGATCCCCAAGGAGTATGCAGAGTTCAATGAGGTGTTTGGCAAAATCAAAGCTACACAACTTCCTCCTCATCGTCCATGGGACTGCGTCATTGAACTTCTGTCCAATACAGCCCCACTGAGAAGCAAGGCATATGCATTGTCACGCCCCGAGACCCTCGCCATGGAGAATTGCATTGAGGAAGCCCTTGCCTCTGGTTACATCTGTCCCTCTACCTCCCCAGCTGCTGCAGAGTTCTTTTTCGTAGAGAAGGATGAGGTCTATGTCCCTGTATCGACTATCAAGGCCTGAACTCTGTCACCATAAAGTACCATTACCCATTACCGCTTAACCCCTCAGCACTTGAACAAATCTGTGAGGCAAAGATCTACACCAGACTTGATCTGAGAAGTGCTTATAACCTTGTCAGGATCCAAGAAGGGGATGAGTGGAAAACTGCTTTCATCACCACCAGGGGGCACTATGAATATTTGGTCATGCTGTATGGACTTGCTAACGCCCCCTCGATTTTCCAGTCTTTTATCAATGAGATATTCAGAGACTTACTGAATCATTGTGTGGTGGCTTACATTGACGACATCCTCATCTAATCGCAAGACATGGAACAACATATCCAGCAGGTCAAGACAGTTCTATCATGTCTCCAGGAACACCAACTATTCGTCAAGGCAGAAAAATGTGAGTTCCATACCACTTTCTTAGGCTAGAATATCAGCCATCAAGGTGTTGAAATGGATGTCTCTAAGATAACAGCAGTCACCGAATGACCTCGACCTTCAAAAATCAAGGAACTACAGCGGTTTCTGGGCTTCGCCAACTTCTATCGCTGTTTCATCAGGAATTACAGCATCATTGCAGCCCCACTCATGTCGTTGCTCAAGGGAAAGCCCAACAAATTGCCCTGGAATGATGCCGCATACCAGGCCTTCACCTCTCTCAAGTCAAGCTTCACGACCGCTCCGATACTGAAACATCCTGACCCCAATCTTCCCTTCGTCGTTAAGGTAGATGTTTCAGATTGTGGGATTGGAGTGGTCCTGTCACAATGTCATGGAACACCAGGCAAGCTTTACCCTTGTGCCTTTTTCTCCAGAAAATTTAACTCTGCAGAACATAACTATGATGTGGGAAATAAGGAATTACTTTCCATGAAAGCAGCCCTCGAAGAATGGCGTCACTGGTTAGAGGGGTCAGTCCACCCTTTCCAGGTCATCACCGATCACAAAAATCTTGAATATATCAAGGCAGCCAAGAGATTGAACCCATGTCAAGCCCGATGGTCATTGTTTTTCACCAGATTCAATTTTACAGTCACTTACTGCCCTGGCAGCAAGAACAGCAAGGCAGATGCACTTTCACACAGATATGATCCACCCTACCTCCAACCTCACCCTGGGTCCATTCTGCCACCATCTGTCATCATAGCACCGATCAGTTGGGACAACATGGAGGAGATACAATGAGCACAACAGCATGAACCGTCACCTCCTAACTGCCCCCAACCAAGCACTACGTACCCCAAGCTCTACGTCAGAGGACTATCCAATGGTTCCACACTTCCTTGAGCACTGGACATCCTGGCATCCAAAGAACTGTTACCCTGGTGCATAATTCCTTCTGGTGGCCAACTTTGATTCATGATGTAACCAACTATGTAAAGTCTTGTCAGGTGTGTGCCCAATCCAAGACCCCCAGAGAACTGCCTATGTGTTTGCTTCAACCACTGCCAATACCACAAAGACCATGGTCCCATTTGTCCATCGACTTAGTCACAGACCTGCCAAACTCCCATGGTAACACTACCATTCTGGTAATAATAGATTTTCTAGATCATGTAGACTTGTCCCTCTCAAGGGTTTACCCACTGCCATGGAAACTGCTAATGCTTCGTTCCAAGTCTTTAGGGTCTATGGAATACCAGAGGACATCGTGTCTGACAGAGGTCCACAGTTCGCATCCTGAGTTTGGCAGGTTTCTGCAAACATCTGGATATCAATGTGAGTCTCACATCTGGTTACCACCACCTGTCTGTTGGCCTGAGGGAACATCTAAACCAAGAGATAGGCAGATATCTTCTGAGTTATTGTAGCCATGAACAGGAGAAGTGGAGCAATTTCCTGCCCTGGGCTGAATATGCACAGAATTCCCTCACTCATACCTCTACGGGTCTAACCCCTTCCAATGTGTGCTGGGCTACCAACCCCCAATGGTCCCTTGGTCAGGTGAACAATCTACGGTGCCAGTGGTGGACGATTGGATAAAGTGAAGCGAGAGGGTGTGGGACAGCACACATGTCCGGCTACAGGGAGCTAATGGAGGCTCCCCATCCCAACTATCAGCCAGGACAGAGGGTCTGGTTGTCCACAAAGGATCTCAAGTTGCGGCTACCCTGCAGGAAGCTCAGTCCAAGGTATGTGGGTCCTTTCAGAATTATCCGTCAAATAAACCCAGTTACCTACCGTTTAGAGCTTCCTGCTAATTACTGCATCTTCTTCCTTCCATGTGTCCTTGTTGAAACCCGTCCACCCGGCGTCTGGCTCTGGAACCATGGATTCTGAGCCTCCACCTCCATTGGAGGTAGATGGAGCCCCAGCGTATGTGGTCAGATCATGAATTCAAGACGACGAGGGAGCCAGATGCAATACTTTGTGGACTGGGAGGGCTACGGACCAGAGGAGAGATCATGGGTAGCTGCCAAGGACATATTGGACCCGTCCCTGATCCAAGAATTTCATCATGCCCATCCTAATCGTCCAGCACCACGACCAAGGGGACGTCCCAGCAGAAGAACACCAGGAGTTGTTCGTGGGGGGGGGGTTCTGAAACATCTGAGGTTGTTACCCCTCCTACCAACCACCAGAGGGAGCCCCCTCCCGAATACTAACTCTGTACCATTTCTTCTTCGGTAACTTCCTGTTTTGAAATGTATAAATACCATGCTGTTCCATTGTTCATTGTGAAGTATTGCCAGTTTGTAAGGCAGGGTAAAGTGTTTTTCCATTGCTGATTGTTCTCTTGTTATGACCATTGCCTGTTTTCCTGGATTTACTGCCTTTTTGGATACCCCTTGGTTTTGTTTGCCTTGTTGGACTGTCTTTGTGGTTTATTGGATTATACCGCCTGCTTAACAACTACCTCTATTTGCCTGCCGATTTGGATTGTTTGCTTGTGTACTTAAACTTCCTGCACATGGATCCTAACACCGTCTCCATGGCCAGTTCTTTACAAGGAAAACTTTCTTAATTTGTCCATAATTCATGAAAGTCCAGAGTTTAACCCCCTTCATTCTAAATTGTACTCGTTTTTATTAAAAAGTTTACCATTGCTCTTCCATTGTTTTACAGTGGCATTTGTAATAAGGCCATAACCACAAGTAAGACCACGGCTCATTACCATAGTTGGGTATATCGTTTAGCAAAAAGATAAAGTATTTGTTATGAAAAAACAAATAGCCTAAACACATCTAGAATCTTAATTTAAAAAGCCTTGTAATTGTTGCTAATACATGGCATAGCTTTGTCTCCCTTTACCTAATCAGTGCTGTTTATAATGTCAGGATTGTCTAGCAATTTTAGAGGTTTGAGTTTCTCCATATAGCGCTTCAAATTAGAACATTCTCTGTAGAATTCAAATGGGTCACGTAAGATTTGCGGTCTTCGCTGCGATATCAAGTAAAGCCCTGATTGCGCAGTACGGAACTAGCATCTATCTATCTCTGAAGCATGTGGGTGTGCACTGTTGTGGTACTTTACATAAAACCACACTTCATTCCCCCCACGCAGATGTGCCTATCAGATATTAGAGGCATATTTAGGGCTTATAAACACTGAACGTGAGATGAATATAATTACATTTGATTTGGCGGCAGGCCAACATTCACTGAATTTTCAATACAGGGAAAACTCTAAATGTCACCTGTCCGAAGAAGCTAGTAGGACTGATGGAGTTACCGGCCACTGCCATGTTCTAAATGCATTTGGCAGGTGGGTTTTAATGTCAAGATCTGGTCATATTTCAAGCCTTCTGAAGGCATACATGGCCTTCAGAAGAAACCAAAAATGTAAGTAATTTTTCAGTAAAAATCTTGAAGTCTGCAGTATTAATTAAAAGAAGCCTTTTTGTTTTTAAACAAAAAGTTAAATGGGTTTGGAACAACATCAGGGTGAGTAAATGATGACATCATTTTCATTTTTGGGGGAACTATTTCTTTAAGATTCTGCACAATTTCTAGGTCTAGGTGATAATGCATGTTAATTCATTTGTAAAATTACATTGCTTTCATTGAAAGACACAAGATGCTCTTAGAAATGTTTTTTAAATCATGCTGGGTTAACACAGCTCATCAGGTTTTTCACAAACTTGTCCAGTCCAGTACAAACTTGTGGATTGCATTCTGTCACTACAGCAAAAAGGGGACATCTCAAATACTTTTTCGTGTTCATATTTCAGTAGCTTTCTGACATTTGGAACTCAGTGTACACGTGTCCACATTCCCTCACACACTGGTAATGCGCTGATTTGTGTTTGTTAGGCTATAAGTGACACAGAATATTGATTTTACTTGACACAAACAAAGCTGCAGCATATCAGTCCACTTCCTGTCACTTACCTGTGCATGTTTGTGTGTTATGCCACAGTGGCATCTTGAGGCAAAGAGATACAGACAATGTGACACAACAGTCACCAAGATTGTGTGCCCTTTACAGCATGTGCACACACACACATACACACACACTGCATTTATTTATATTTCATGACATTGTTACCTTTAACAACCCTACTCAATTCCACACACACGAGCATGAAGCTTCCCCTGGTCATAATAGCGCATGTCCCACCAGGATGTCTCCTATCACTGCTAATCTTTGTCTGGACCCTCACCAAATTAATTTCATCAAGCATACATTAAAGGTATAGTTAATCTGAAATGACAAATTCTGTCATCATTTACTCACCCTCATATGCAATACTTTTTGTCTTTTTTTATTTTTTTTGAACTTGGAAGTGTAAATCAGCATCAATATTCACTGTATTTAAAAGACCAGCCAAGACATTATCCAAAATGTATCCTATGTGTTCCACAAAAGAAAGTCAGTCGCGTAAGTTGAAAATGGCATGAGGCTAAGTATGATGATGATAGAATTTTTCTTTTTGGGTGAACTATTCCATCTAAGAGGTAAATCAAACTTTGTCTTATTCTGAATCCAAAATAAACACCAGAGTGGGAATTCTAAGAGTTAAGGGTTAATTCAGGTTGAAAAAGAGAACAGAATTCATCATCCATTCTGCTCTAAAAGGGTTAAGCGGGTTCCACAGTGTAAATTTTTTTCATCATGTACCTCAAGTTCTGGGACAGAGTTAAAATAGACACTGGGACTGTAAAGATGAGGAAAGGTGCACAGGTGGGCCAATCAATCTGTAGAACAAGGCTGGCTGCCAACCCTGTGAGTGTGTGCATGCTGTGGGAGAGTGACAAAAGGACTTTCAACAGAGGAGAGGGAGAGAGAGCCTTAGGGTGTACTCACACTAGGCAATATGTACCGTGCCCGAGCACATTTGACCCCAAAAGTCCAGTTTGTTTGACTAGTGTGATCGCTCCATACTGTGCCTTGGCCCACCTGAGAAAGTGGGCTCGGGCACGGTTCAGTTGACTCAGGCGTGGTACTCATCTAGTGTGATCGCGAGCACGGAACTCGAAACATGATGTCAATGATGCAACTGGGCAAAGGGATCACTTTGGTCTACAGCATAGGTGCAGTGTTTACTGGAAATTTGGGCAGACGAGAGTATACAGGAACAACTGGATACAACACTGTAACGTCTGTGTAAGATCAGTGATGTCTAATTACACTTTGTTTGAAAAAAAACCCTTTTAGCCTTTTGACATTTGCATATAAATTACTGACCTGGCCTCCGCGTTTACATTTATACGGGTGCTAAATTGCAGATGGTCTTTATCACTATCAAAAGGATGCTAAAACAGGTCGCCTCTGGAGTGTCTCCATCAAGCTTCAAACACATTCCACAGAAAGGGGGGTGACCCCCGTGCCAGGCACCAGAGCAGTTGTCTGTCTCCACCAATTCCAATACACGTCACACACACACCTAAAGACATTTTCTCTATTTAGGCCATAGTAAGCAGTTATAAATGTATCTGCTATATGCATGTGTTGTATGTATATTCCCCTATTATATTAACTTAGTTAAAACCCTTTACTTGTATTAGTTAGACGTTAAATGCCTATATTCAAGTGTATGAGTGTATCTCTGCTTTAATATCGTCTGGAGGTTACCTTCTTGGTATCAATATGATCTTCTCTTTATTTCTCACACAATAATGTACACCATGTGATCGTGAAATGCATCGAACAATTCTTACTATGTTTTGAATTAAAAGCTGCACTAGCGGTCCAGATTAGCAATAAAATGCGAATAGGCCATAAACGGAGACAAAGGATGTCTCTCCTGCTCAAAATGCATGCCTCTGATTGGCCACTCCACCCACAAAATGGGTGCGGCAATGAACTATTAAAACTCCAGAACGCAGACTAATCATCGCTCAAAACTCTTCTTCTTGAGACCAACACACTCCAAAACTCTCCTCTTGAGTTTAACCTTCTGGCAGTGTTTACCTTCAAGTAACTTTGTGGATTTGCTGTGGACTTCTTCAACTCACTCCTAAAGAAATCGTTGAGAACCTCGTCTACCGCATCAAGACTCTTATTCAGCAACAAACCAATGCAAGTAACCATTTACAACTGATTAGATGCGCGTTTAAGTTTGAACCCCTTTTAAGGTGAATTGTGCCTCTGATGATTCTCATTTAGGTTGTGGTTAATTGATGTGAAATACTGCCATTCTTTGCTCTTCTCTCTCCTTTCCTTACTTTCCTTCATTCTATATATGTATGTTTTGCTTAGTTTGTTTGTATGTTAGTTATAGTTTCATTTATTAAATCCCTTATATTCACAATTGATTGTCTCTGTGTTCCGCTCACAATTCAAAGTCACTGAATGTTGCTCCTTGCTACATGCTAAACTACTGCTAGCACTGTTTAAGTAGGAAGGCTATTGTTCCTTGGCCAGGAAAGTAATCTTCCTAGAATTGATAAATAATTATATTGTCTGCTCGGTGGATGGACAGATCAAAAAATTTTAATATCGATTCTGCTATAGTTAATTCTAAGATCTAATCTAAATATTTATTATTAATTATAACCAGTTATAATTAATTATAAATAATTCCCTTTTTAAGCTAATTTGCTACAACACACAAGAACTACGAGATATTTGGTAAAATTTACAACTATCTTTGTGCTCATGGATACCAAAGCACCATTGAGCAATGACGTGACAAGCTGAAAAAACTGCATGTTCAGTATCTGAAGGTACGGGATGCACTCCGTAAATCTGGCAGCTCGTTGAACGAAAAGGATTAATTCCAGTGGTACGATGCTGTTGACAATTAGGCATGTGAGAGGGCCGTGTGTCACCGTGCTACAAACGACTCAAAATAAGCCACAAAGTAAGTAACGTTACAATGATGGACTCCAGTGTGCTGTACGTGTGTGTGCTTTCTTCAAAACAAAAACTCACATCGTAATAATGTAAGCGTGATCAGAACGTTAAGTGCAATGGGAGTGCAGGCCAGCGGGGAGTGGGGCACGGCACAAGGCAACCAGGCCTAATGTGAGTACGCCCTTATGTTCATAATGTCTTGTTAAATGCTTATTTTATATTGTATAGTGTATATTGTTATTATAGTTTGTATTTTATTTTATTAATTACCTGGCACTTTAATTATATTTTTATTGTTATTTGTTACTGTTTTATTATTATTTTTGTCTTGTCATTATCTGTTTTGTGTATTAATGCTTTGGCAATATTGTACGTAAACACTAGTGCCCGACCGATTTATCGGTCAGCCGATATTATCAGATATATATAGCCTTTCACAGATATATGAGTATCGGTGTATATGTTTTCCGATATGCGCAGATATGAAAACTTTTTTTTTCAGAACATATAATGCAGAAAACAATGCATGGGGTGATTTAGAGTTGGTGTCATAACGTGGTTTGTCCAGCAGAGTGCGCTCCGACTCCACTGTTTACAGAGCTGAGCTGACGGTGGTTCTGCAGACAGTGCGGAGTTAAGCGGTGTCTTCATGGTAAGTTGTTAACTAGTTTGTGAAATACATACTGGAAAGTTGTTAAACAATGACCCCATCATTTCCCTTTTCAATATAACTAATATATCTTTAACCCTGTCCGTGACAACTATGTCAATCATGTTTATCACATCTGTTTTGCTATGTTACCCAACTATAGTTTGTCAGTGCAGTCAGTAATGTAGCAGATTGAAAGGTAAACATCAAATCATCTTTTTGCAGCTCAACAGACAATGTTGCGGTGGTGGATTTTGTCTGTTGAGTGTTGATTTCACGCTATGTTGTTACCTAGTTGGTGAGACGCAATGCTGGAAAGTAAATAAAGTCCATCTTTTACTCTCCGTGACAACGAGCTTATAGCTAACTAGCTAACGACGTAGCTACTTTCATTGCTTGTCAGATGAGTGGAAGCTAATGTGTAAACATGTATTCACCAAACTGTTTTGTTCAGGATTCGCAGTTTGGTACCTCCTTCAACCGAACAATTCCAGTCATTGCATTTACAAAATGTAATATTTAATTTACATCCCAAATGTGTATGACTTTCTTTCAACTGCAGAACACATATAAAGATTTTAGAAGAATATTTCAGCTCTATAGGTCAATTCAATGCAAGTGAATGGCGGCCAGACATTTCAAGCTACAAAAAGCACATTAAGGGAGCATAAAGTTATCCATACTGCTACAGTGGTTAAATCCATGTCCTCTGAAGTGATTCAGTTGGTTTTGGGTGAGAACAAACCAAATTGTAACTAATTTTCACTGTATATCTTACCATTGCAATCTCTAGGCACGATCATGATTTCAAGCTTGATTTCACTTTCTAGTGCTTGATGCATGCGCAGAGCCCTAGATGGCGCTATAGGAAGTGTAATCGAGCTTGAAATCCTGATCGCCAAGGAGACTGCTAATGTCAAGATTTATAGTAAAAAAAGAAGTTATATTTTGGTCTATTTGGTCAAAACCAATTGGATCCGTTCAGAAGACATTGGTGAAACCACTGGAGTCTTATGGATTACTCTTATGCTGCATTTATGTGCTTTTTGGAGCTTCAAAGGTCTGGCCACCATTCACTTACATTGAACTGACCTACATAACAGTGATATTCTTCTGAAAAATTTTGTTTGTGTTCTGCAGAAAAAAATGAAAGTCATACACATCTTGGACTGAATGAGGGTGAGAAAATTATGAGAGAATTTTCATTTTTAAATGAACTATCCCTTTCATGGTGCATTCAAGTCACATCAGAATGAACATATTTATGGGATGAATGTAAATGAACACCACAGTCCATAAAAATTGGAACACTGAAGAAGGGAGTTGAGTCATTTTTTGTAACCAGAACAGAGACTTGTGGGGGTGGGCTCTTTTCATTTGGGCAAATAAGCAACCACCCAGAACACCCTGGCAACTGCATAGCAATGTGCTGAAACACAGTTAAAACAACTTAACAACAGCATAGCAACAACCTGACAACCACCTAGAACACACGATCAACTGCAGAGCAATGTGCAAAAAACACAGAAAACAACTTAGCAACAGCATATTAACAACCTGGCAACCACATGCTGTATCAATGCGCCAAAACATACAGCAGAGATCACCTTGACAACTGCATAGCATGCCCTAGCAACCATCCAGAAAACCCTAGTTACCACATACTGTAGCATAAATGTGCTACAAATCAAATATAACACTTTAGCAATGACCAGAAAACTAGTTTTGCTTAGGCAAAGACCATTCACGAATCACAGATCACTATCGCCGATCTGCATGCATTTTTGCACTTACAGCTGTTATTTCTTTTTTGCGGTGTTCAGTGGCAAAAGTAACGAAAGGGTCTGGAGAAATTTATCGGAGTTAAAGTATCAATATTCTCTTCAAAATGTAGTGAAGTGAAAGTAAAAGTCCACAGAAATATTTATACAAATATTAAAAAACTGTACTT
This sequence comes from Myxocyprinus asiaticus, assembly GCF_019703515.2. Classification (NCBI taxonomy): domain Eukaryota; kingdom Metazoa; phylum Chordata; class Actinopteri; order Cypriniformes; family Catostomidae; genus Myxocyprinus; species Myxocyprinus asiaticus. The sequence goes on from NC_059346.1 coordinate 43,025,671, forward strand.
AAGTATTTGTACTTTGTTACTATACACCTCTGGACAGGAAGAGGTATTGCAGATACAAGAGACCTCAGCCAGATAAAAAAAAAACATGCTGAAACTTATATGTGAAAAATTATTAGCTGATTAGCAAGAGCTTAATTTAAGCATATTCATTATTATTATTATTTTATATTTATTTTATTATATCTTCTATTTTTGTTATACAGTTTATATTCTAAGGTATTTCATTTAATTCAGTATATTTAATTACATGATTGGTCAGGAATCATAAATTCTTATTTCTCGTAAAAATCACAATGTCATCAATTAAAATCACAAGCTACAACATTCAGGGAATGTTTTCTGCTGCTTTTGGAGAACAAAAGCAAGATCCCTGATTTTGTAAATACTGTATATAGTTCAGATATCATAATATTACTTGAGACATGGACATACACTCCTTCAAACTACAGAGAATTACGTATACAATCAGTGAAACACCCACACGTCAAAAATAGAAGAGATTCAGGAGGAATTATTGTTTGGTTTAAAGAACAAATTTTCCATTACATTCAGCCTGTTAAAAAAGGGAGAACACATATTTGGATTAAAATTAAAAAGGAACTCATTTGTACAGATGAGGATACTTACCTGTGTGCCACCTACATCCCTCCACATGAGTCACCCTATTATAATGAGGAGGTCTTCAACACATTACAATCTGAAATCATTCAGTTTCAGTCTCTTGGCTCAGTCCTGATAATGGGGGATCTGAATGCAAGAACTGTGAATGAACTGGATTATATTAGTTCATTTGGTGATAAGTTTATTATTAATAATACAAATATACATCAAAACAAATGTCCTACTAAACCATGTCTGAACTATGACGACATGACAAACAAAAATGGAAAGCAAATTATGCAGCTCTGTAAAAGCCTGGGACTCTATAAAGTTAATGGCAGAACAAAGGGTGATACTCTGGGTCGATTTACCTACTGCTCCTCTCTAGGCAGCAGCACAGTGGACTATGCCATCACAGATCTAGACCAAAACAAGATAAATTACTTTACAGTGATGCCACAGCTACCTTTCTCAGACCACTGTCACACTGTCATTAGTCTGAACAAGTCAGCCAGTCTTCTACCATCTTCAGATCAGAAGTCTAAACTGTATCCCCTCCCAACCAGATTCGTCCGGAGAAAAGATAGTCCAGCCCAGTATGAAGCTGATCACCACAGCACTCAGGTTAAGAACATGATAGATGCGTTTCTCTTCACCACATTTGGAGAAGATAAGAAAAGCATCAATATGACAACAAAACAATTAAATAAAATCTTTTTCACAATTGCCAGCAAATCATTGAAAAAAATCAAAATGAACAGGAGTAAAAAGAAAATTGTTAAAATTGACTGATTTGACAAAGAATATCAAATGTCAAGAAAAGAACTACGATTGTTATCAATTAAAAAACGCAGAGACCCCTCAAACCAACAAACACGTGCCACCTATCAACAAACTCTTAAAAAGTACAAGTCACTGATAAAAAGCAAAAGAGCTGAACATATGACAACAAAGCTCAACAAGATTGAGGAAGCAGTTGATCAAAATTTATTCTGGGAATTATGGAACAATTTAAATAAGTCCAAAAAAGAAGAACAAATTCCCATCTGTGACCCAAACACCTGGACAGAACATTTTGGAAACCTTTATACACAAAGTGAGCTAAACGCCACCCAAAAAAATATGACCTGCCAACTACATCAACTAGAATACACAATAAAGGGTCAATTAAATCATTTGGACATCCCCATATCACTAAAGGAACTCGTGAAAAAATCAAATCCCTCAAAAATAAATAAAACCTTGTGGCTCAGATGGAATTTGCTTTGAGATGTTGAAACATGGCAGCCCAAAACTGAATGAGGCCATTCTCAAATTATTCAATTTGCTCTTAAAATCAGGACACTTTCCTGAGAATGTGACACATTTAACCCAAACAACTACAGGGGCATTTCAGTGAGCAGCAACCATGGCAAACTTTCTGTTGTATAATGAATGATAGATTTGTCCAATATCTCCAAGAACAAAATACTTTAAACAATTGTCAAATTGGATTCATGCCTAAACAGAGAACAACTGATCATATCTAATGCACTTACTGTTACTCATTGTTCTCTGTATGCTTATTATTATTTTTATTATTATTAATATTTTATTATGTAATTTTTTTTATGTATGCAATGCATGTTTTTTTCTTTGTTTTTTTTTTTCTGTTTGCTTGTTTTGTTTTTTGCTAATGAATGCTTTAGCAAAATTGTATATTGTATATGGTCATGCCAATAAAGCTAATTTGAACTGAATTGAGAGAGAGAGAGAGAGAGAGAGAGAGAGAGAGAGAGAGAGAGAGAGTTTTAATGTGCCTGAGAGACAGTGGGTGAATATGTTTTATGTGTATTACCCCAGTATGTCACCCAATTGTTCACCACAGTGATCCTCAGTATATGTAAGTGTGTGAATATACAGTATGTAGACGTGTTATTGATGTTCAGTTTTATGTCAACACTGTGATCTTCTGCCATTCAGGAATGTTATAATATGTTATATTGTTTAACTTTCGTTAAAGTATTGATTAATATTTTTTTTTTTTTTTTTTTTTTTAATGTTTTACATACAACCTCTGCTTTGGCAATATTGTATTATTCACAGTCATGCCAATAAAGCCATTATGAATTGAATTGAAAGAGAGAGAGAGAGAGAGAGAGAGAGAGAGAGAGAGAGAGACCCCACTGTTCCTAATGAGCTATGAGAAAGTGCCTTCTCAGCAGAGTAACACAGACAAAATCTGTGTGTATCTAGAGAGTTTGGAAATGGCATGTGGGGAGTTGATATTATTTCTCTGTTGGAAAGATGCACCGATTCTCAGTAAAGCTGACACACTTCTCACTTTCAGAAGTCGCTGTATTATTCTACCACTCATCGCTCACATACACACACCCACAGAATAGTTAAAGCAACATTGCTTTGATCACATCTCATCGGGAGCCCAATTCCAACAGGATACAGGCACATGGATGGGCATCTGTGCCAGTGTGTCAGACATTTGCCAGGCAACGTCAAGTTCCCAGGGGCTGGGCACATATCCAGTGAGTGCTAAGCAAGAAATACCAATTCAACCAAAAAACCTTCAGGGATTCTGGGTGATACATATAAACTAGATGGTAGAAGTATGTTTTTCAATATGATTTCCAACAGTTTTTAATGCTCTCTTTTAGAAGCTTGCATCCAGAGTAGAAAATTTACCAAATTCTATTGTTCAAATCAATATGAAGCACCATTTGAAACCCATTTTACTTCTGTAATGTGAAATATTTCCAATTTGCAATGAAAAAAGAAATAAATTGACCTGATTTGATCCATCTTGATCCGACTTGATTGAGTAGAATGTGGAGGACTGCTCACCTCCTGAAACACCATCGGCACCCATATTTGAGAAGGCTTTTTTAAAAGGAATTGAAGCCTGATGGTCATGTTCAACCTCAAGAGAACCTCAAAGTATCCATATTGAAATTCTTTTTTTTTAAATCTATTTTTATTTGCTTTTATAAAATGTATTAAATTAATGCTGTCCGGCATTAAATTACTGCAGTGACTATTGGTAAGATTTTAGAAAGGCTGCATTACCTACAACAGTAGCCTAAAACAGCTATTTGGTTATCATTTAACATCAGCATAGAGAAAAGCTGCTTTCGAGGAAAATAAAATGATATTATATTAATAAAATTAATTATAATAATTAATGATAACATGCCCCCCCCCCAATAAAAAAATGTTTAATAAGACCAGGAATGTGTATTAAGAAATAAACTGTTTAAAAAAAAAAAAACTATAGTATTTGTTATGAGCAAGCAAATAGCCTAAACACATCTAGAAACTTAATTTAAAAAACCTTGTAATTGTTGCTAATGCATGGCATAGCTTTGTCTCCCTTTACCTCATCAGTGCTGTTTATAATGGCAGGGTTATCCTCAATCTGGATGATAGAGGACAGATCTCATTTGCCTCTGCTTCTGAAACAGTCAGCCCATGCATCTTATCTGGTCGCGTTGCCAAGGAGAGTTAGTGCATGTGGAGGCTCATGCTATTCCCTCCGATCTCCGCACACAACTTACCACATGCCCCATCAAGAGCGAGAACCACTATATCGTTAAGGAGTTATATGTGTGCCACAATTCTGCAATGTGATATTTTGAGAGCACAAAAATGTTCAAGTGTGCGAAAAATTATACTTTGAGGATGCAAAAATGTTCTGCACGTGCAAGATGACATTTTGAGCTCACAAAAAGGTATTTTGCATGCACGTGAACTCAGTTTTGTAAGGCAATGTATTTTCTTGAAAAGATGAATTCACTTTGAGCAAACAAAAATCAAATTTGCACTTGAATAAAGTTTATTTGAATATGAATTTGCACAGAATTCTGAAATTTACATAACTTCACTGTTTTCTGCATGTGCAAGATCTCACTCGTTCTCTTCTCATACCCACTCTGCGTGCACTCATAGCTTTGACTGCTTGTTTGCTCAACAAGGTCACAGCATTATAATGTGCCAGAATTTCAGCCAATCAGAGATGAGGTGGTAAATTTTGATTGGCTGGCTAGACCACAGGTCATACTGCTAATAAAAACAAGAGGAGAAGGGGATAGTTTGTTTTCAAGAAAGGAAATGTGTAACACACTATGGCCACATAAATCCAGCTCTTTTCTTGACTTAACTGTTTTTATTTAACCTTTGTGAAATATATTTTTCAGTCTGTACACTGCCAACAGGCTTACTAGCTAGCTAACTATCTGGCTAGCTCTCTTAGTATGGTTCTCTTGGCTAGTATTTGGTTATCTAGGTTACCAAGTTACACTTACATAGCCTGCTTGGCCTAACGTAATAGTGTAGTTTTGGGGGAACTTAATTTGACAACTATCTATCCCACAGGATTTTCTGAGAGATCAGTTTATTAAAATAAATGTGACCAGATTCAAGTCTACCATGGATCAGCAACCACTGAACCTTCTTCTTTTTGTTGTTATTATATGACATTTTTTTTTTTTTTTTTTTTTAATAAACATGCATTTTGTCCACCTTCTTTAGTATGTCCTCTTCTATTTTTTTGACAGCCTTGTATATTATAAATATTATGAATATTATAAATATTGCCTAAATTAACATTCTATTCTTGATAATAAATTAGAAAAGCTGTTTATGTTTGCATTTCAAAGCTGTTGGGTATCTTGAAATGTTCAGTATGCTGCTTTTATGAAGTTTATGCATTCTACCACAACCCTTCTGGCAAAATTGATTAAAGAGAAGAAATGGAAGAAAAGGAAAAGAGGCTAAATATGTCTCCTGTCATAGTTTGGGGTAAATTAAATGGACAGTATATTGAACCTCAATTGTTTGAAACTGCAAAAAGTTTTAAAAAATAGAAAGAAATCCTTTGCATTGCATGGACTCAGGCAACTATATTTAAAAAAAAAACTTACATTACAGTAAGTTAAGCCTTACAGTACAGTATTCCTGGTATGTCTATAATCCATGGGTAAATATCTTTTGTAATGATAACTGCATACAGTATATAAGTGTGCACTGAACTTGGAGCATTGTGCCTGTTGGCTCTTTTACTACATTTACACTGAGATGTTCATGGTTGCTGTAGCTACCTCAACTGTCCAATTGCAGAGCGCTTGTAAGCAGCTTCTAATAGCCAGTCCTGATGTAGGAGGCGGGACTTGTTGGAATATGGTTGCAAAAGCAAACGAGCAGTCTAAAGTTCCAAGCGCATGCAGAGGGCATATGAGGAGAGAGAACGAGTGAGATCTTGCACACGCAAAAACATTATTAATCTTTGCAAGAAGATACATTGCTTTACAAAACAAGCGCATACAAAATACGTTTTTGTACGCTCAAAATATCTTCTTGTGCACGCAAAATATTTTTGTGGCTCAAAATATCATCTTGCACTTGCAAAATTACTTTTTTACGCTCAAAATATCATCTTGCATGCACAGAATGTTTTTGTGTCCTCAAAATATCATTTTGTATGCTCCAAACACAATTTTGCGCACGCAGAATTTTGGCACATATATAACTCCATGGTAACTATGATAAGGGTAACCCATGTGACTCTACCATCCCAAGCAACCTGGCCAATTTGGTTGCTTAGGAGGCCTGGCTGGAGTCACTCAGCACAACCGCGACTCCAGGGGTAGTAGTCCGTGTCATTGCTCGCCGAGCTACCCAGGCCCACAGTGGTACAGAAATTAAACAGGTTTTCCGAACACTTCCCCATCTTCCATCAGGGAAGATTCCTTTCAGTCAATCAGATTGACTCACCCTAAACTCATGCCATTGGTTGCAATTTAATTAAATAAATATACAATCTGCATGTGCAGTGCACTTCAAACTGAGGGTGAAGTCCCTCATATGCAGAAAACACCACATTTATGAGCATCCCACGCTGTGCTTATTGAAGTAGATGACAGAAGAGGGTGCGCATTCACGGCGAAGTGCACAGCACCTGCAGACTATAGATGTATATAATTTAATCACAGCATTTTGCTCTTTAATAATCACACTGGGCCATAAAACCAACATCTTATCCAGAGGTGTGAAACTACCGTAAAAAACACAGAAACTAAAAAGCCATCATGTCAAAATAAAAGCTTGACTCAAAATAAAAGCTTGACACGTGACATTGAAGAAATTGCGAGAGAAATGTATTACTACAGTACTGTACAGTAAAATGTAATATTTACTGTAATAACAATTATTATATTTAAGCAATATGTTACAAGCAAGATTGCTGTTGTACTGAATTGAAGTTTTGACCATTTAAAATGTAATGCTCTGTTGTGCAGCACACAACCAATGTTGTGTTTTAGATTATGCTGTACTGCAATAGTATGTTAAAATTGGAATTGTTCTATTTTCCTTAGATTAAAGTTTTATGAATGAATTTGATTAGACAACATTTTAATGATGAAATTGAATTAAACTTTAAAAAATGGATAGGAAAACAGAATTTGGGGGAAAAAACATAATTTAGAAAAACATAAAACTGATTTCATAGCAATGTTTACTTAATTAAGAAATACTTGAAGGAAACATGCAACTGTTTTCATTTATTAGGCTAAAGGACTGTGTTCAATAGCATATTACCTATTTTTGGGGGGTATCGAAATTGGTATAGAGAATCATGAAATTATACTGGTGTTGGTACCGACTACTGAAATTTTGGTATCGTGGCAACCCTAAAACATGCAACAATTCTTATTTTCTTTAGTTGAATTTTTCTAAATGTGCTTACAATTTTTTAAACGTGGATGGAACCCAAGCTAATGTTGCTGTGTTGGGCTGGTCATGATCCTCAAAAGACCAAACAAATGTTTTGTTAGTGCCACCGAGCCACAAAGTTTACACTGTTTGGGGAATTCATCCTACAAGTGAATTAGTTATAGTAGACTCTGCACATTAACTGGAATAGAAGAAAGTATTCAAACATCGAAAAAAGAGGAAATGAGAGAAAGACAAGAGAGAAAGTAATGTTTTAAATTACAGTCAGAACAATGAGATCATTTTGTTTGTTTGTTGCATTGACCTGAATACTTAGAAAAATGACAGCGAGAACTTGAACTCTTGGTCTCACATACGTCTTCACTAGCCAGAAGAGATTAACATTAAACTTTCACACACACACAGGCATATACAAGGTGAAAGAGAGAGAGACAGAGCCTGCAAGGCACTCATCTTTACCATCCTTTCAGCACATGCACGGACACATGCACTCACACACACCATCTCACACTGCTCCAAATGAGATCTCTTACACCAGCCCTCTGCTTGCCATCCATTTTTAATGGGCTGATTAAAAGCATGGCTTCCCTAAAGAATCACACCATGCCTGAGATAGAAAAAAGAGAGAGAGAGTGAAGCAGCACAAAGTTAAATGGGTTCATGGGCGAGAGGAGAGAGAGTGAAGAGGAAGGAGGGAGAGAGGAAGGCACAAGCAGCAATGATGTCTCTTTTGAAACCCCTCGCAAGGCCATGAAGAGCTGAGGGCATGACTGAAGAACGTTAAAATAACTAGCTACACACATGCCGTGGAAAAGAGCGCGGCAGGCAAAGAGAGACAAAGTGAGTAAGAGATGGAGACAAAACCATCCTCACATCCTCTGTGCATGTCTACTGGCTAGTCAAGCATTCACTTCAGTCGAGAAACAAGATCATCATTATGTAAACGAGGGTTCCCTCTCATGTGAATGTTAGATTGTCTTTCGGCAGACAACTGTGGCCATATGACTGCGACTCAAAAGGGACACAAATAGCATGTAAATGGGGGTGTATTTGCCAGATTGATTTGAGAGAACATGTATGTATGAATGTCTGTAGTCTCTATGGTTAGGCATAATGGTCTGCTAACGGCAAGACACTGAAGCACTGAACACGGATTCTTGACACTGCATACACACACACACACACACACACACACGCACTCACTTGCATAATATAATGCATTATATATGCATTTTAATAAACGTTTAATAACAGGCTTCCCAAACACCCCCCCCATATCTGCCATTGGTTGCACAAACAGATAGTGTCTAGTTATTTTTGGGTCTGCTAATTTTCCATGGGTTCAAAACTGGTTCAAAACCTAGAGGAGGTTATCCATGAACTAGAAAATTACAGGGAGTCCCTACCAGAAGTAGCAAACTTAAACCAATGTTACTTTGGAGGCAAATACGTTACATAAAAAAAAAAAAAAAAAATGGGGGCTGCACAAGTATTCAAAAACATAATCGAGATTACATTTACAACTGCCACAATTAACTAATCGTGAAAAGTGTCAGTTACAGCATTGAGGTTATATACTGTTTATAAATTATATACTGTATATTACATGATGGCCAAAATTATTTTACTATTTTATCTTATATATAAGCTCTGTGTAAAAGCTGGTGACTGTGGAATCTCCTCTCTTCCTATATCTGTGATATTGATATTCGAGAAGTCTCTACATCAGGATCTGTTTCTCAATGGAGATGGCAGTGTGTTTGAGTGCCAGCTCCATTCTTGGCTCCAGTATGCTCTTAAACGGGCCCGTTCATTCACTTCCTCAGCCTCTGATGTAAAGCTAATGCTAAACACGAGCACTGGTGCCTCAGTTGACATATGTTCTGTTCACCACAGTGTCACTCTTCATTTGTAATTACTTTTCCTCTTTGGAACTCTTTCCCTCTCTCTGAGATAAATAGTGTTGGGACAGTGGGGAGCACAGAGGAATGATGACCTGTTCCGGAGCATTAAACCTGTGGTCATGGCTGGAGGAGAGTGAGTGAAGATGACAACCATCATAGGCCTGAACTCCACTGTGATGTATTATCAGTAGGCTATATGAATTAACTTACTCTCATTCTCTTAGAAAAAAGGTTGTCGTCAGGTCTATAGTAGGTTAGCTAAAATCCTAAAAGTAAAAGTATTCCATTTGGGTGATAAAAGAAGTGAAACCTGGCTCACACATTATAACATAGTAATTGTTTATGAATTGCTGTAATAATAATAATATGATTAGTTAGGGTTTGCATTAATAAATAAATGAAAACAACGCATTGATTACAGAATTTAATAATTAATTATAATTATTATAATAATACATTGCACATTAATTTCTTATCCCAAATTTTACAAAATGACCTATTTTCAGTTGTAAAAACCCAACTTCTGGCATTATTTCTGGTTACATTTTTGTGCTCAGCATTATGATCAGTATTATTATTGCAATACAATACTACACACACTTACATTATCACTCTTAATGTACTTTTTCTTGATTTACTAATTTCTTAATAAAAAAGCAATCGAGTCATCAACATTTGGTTACTTGTTTAGTCTCTGCTCTGATTGATTAAGATTTAAGTACACCATACAAAGAAAAACACTAAAGAGGATTTGAAGGCCACACTTGGTCTATGCCTAGAAAAAAAAAAAGAATACATAAAAAAAAAAAAAATAAATAAATAAAAAAAAAAGACTCTCCAGACCAATGGAAATTAAGAGATTTTACTGTAGGGTGCATGTGTGTGTGTGTGTGTGTGTGTGTGTGTGTGTGTGTATACAGAAGCCAAGGTGAGTGAGAGTTCATCATTGGATTAAAAGGCTATTAAAGTTGAAAGTATTGCTCTGAGACAGGGGCGAGTGAGCAGAAGATGAATAAAAGACCCTGGTGGGCCCTGTCACAAATGTTCTTTGTTGCCATTCTTTCACACATTTCTACACAACCACCAAAACTTAATCCTTCACTCATGATCTTCAAAATAAGAGCTTGGAGGGGTCTTAGGATGCAGTTTGCATTTTGTGTTGCTATGGTATGTTCCAGCCTGTACTAAAATAATAAAGAAGAAAAAAATCAGGACCACCGGCCTGGTGGAAAGAGATCAAAGGATTAAAATTGAAGTACTACACCAGAACATAACGTCCGGTTGGTTGGTTGGTCTGGTACGTAGTTTGGTAGGTAATTTGTTAGGTACTGTAGCTAGGTAGTGTGTTTGATATGTTTGATATGTAAGTATTTTAGTAGTTCATTAGGTAGTTCAGTAGTTAAACATGTAGTTTTTCCAGTAGGTAGATAGTTAATAGTTCAGTAGGAAGGTAGATAATTCAGTATTTAATTTGTTTGGTAGGTTGGTCGTTCGGTATATAGATAGGTAGTTTGATGGGTAGTTTGTTCAGTAGGTAGTTCATTCGGTAACTAGTTTGTTTGGTCAGTAGGTAGTTCATTAGGGAGTCAGTTTTTTGGTGGATAGGTCATTTCGTATCTAGGTAGGCACTAGTTTGTTTGGTAAGTAGTTTGATACCTAGGTAGTTCTGCAGTAGTTCAGGTGGTTGATAGTTTGATAGATACAGTTGAAGTCAGAAGTTTTCATACACTTAGGTTGAAGTCATTAAAAAAAAAATAATAAAAAATGACCACTCCACAGATTTAATATTAGCAAACTATAATTTTGGCAAGTCGTTTAGGACATCTACTTTGTGCATGACACAAGTAATTTTTCCAACAGTTGTTTTCAGACAGATTGTTTTACTTTTAATTGACTATATCACAATTCCATTGAGTCAGAATTTTACATACACTAAGTTAACTGTGCTTTCAAGCAGCTTGGAAAATTCCAGAAAATGAAGTCAAGCCTTTAGACAATTAACCAGTTAGCTTCTGATAGGAGGTGCACTGAATTGGAGGTTTACCCATGGATGTATTTTAAGGCCTACCTTCAAACTCAGTGTCTCTTTGCTTGAAATCATGGAGAAATCAAAATAAATCAGCCAAGACCTCAGAAAAAAAATTGTGGACGTCCACAAGTCTGGTTCATCCTTGGGGCAATTTCCAAACGCCTGAAGGTACCACGTTCATCTGTACAAACAATAGTACACAAGTATAAACATCATGGAACCACGCAGCCATCATACCGCTCAGGAAGGAGGCGCATTCTGTCTCCTTGAGATGAACGTAGTTTGGTGCGAAAAGTACAAATCAATCCCAGAACAACAGCAAAGGACCTTATGAAGATTCTGGAGGAAACAGGTAGACAAGTATCTATAGCCACAGTAAAATGAGTCCTATGTGGAAATAACCTGAAAGGCTGCTCAGCAAGGAAGAAGCCACTGCTCCAAAACTGCCATAAAAAAGCCAGACTACAGTTTGCAAGTGCACATGGGGACAAAGATATTACTTTTTGGAGAAATGTCCTCTGGTTTGATGAAACAAATATTGAACTGTTTGGCCACAATGACCATCGTTATGTTTGGAGGAAAAAGGGTGAGACTTGCAAGCCGAAGAACACCATCCCAACCGTGAAGCATGGGGGTGGCAGCATCATGTTATGGGGGTGCTTTGCTGCAGGAGGGACTGGTGCACTTCACAAAATAGATGGTATCATGAGGAAGCCAAATTATGTGGATATATGAAGCAACATCTCAAGACATCAGCTAGGAAGTAAAATCTCAGTCACAAATGGGTCTTCCAAATGGACAATGACCCCAAGCATACCTCCAATGTTGTGGCAAAATGGCTTAAGGACAACAAAGTCAAGGTATTAGAGTGGCCATCACAAAGCCCTCACCTCAATCCAATAAAAAATTTGTGGGCAGAACTGAAAAAGTATGTACGAGCAAGGAGGCCTACAAACTTGACTCAGTTACACCAGTTCTGTCTGGAGGAATGGGAAAAAAATTCCAGCAACTTACTGTGAGAAGCTTGTGGAAGGTTACCCAAAATGTTTGACCCAAGTTAATCAATTTAAAGGCAATGATACCAAATACTAACAAAGTGTATGTAAACTTCTGACCCACTGGGAATGTGATGAAAGAAATAAAAGCTGAAATATATAATTCTCTCTACTATTATTCTGACATTTCACATTCTTAAAATGAAGTAGTGATCCTAACTGACAGGGAATGTTGTCTATGATTATATGTCAGGAATTATGAAAAACTGAGTTTAAATGTATTTGGCTAAGGTGCATGTAAACTTCTGACTTCAACTGTAGGTAGATATGTAGATATTTAATTGATCCCATTAGGAAAATTGCAAGGAAATTAGGTTATTCTTAGGCTATCACACACTGCCTCAATGACACACACATACACGCTCTTTCACACTGCCTGGGACACCTGCTCACAGTCAGAGGCCAGGCCTAATTCCTGCTGCTCTGTTTCCTGAGCAAGTGGGCTTTTAATTTAGCAGTGGCTAACCCTGCCCAAAACACACACTAACTGTGGGGGAGATAAATTGAGAGCTGCCAGGACCTTAGAGAGCACAGTCTGTCTCTGTGTGCCCAGCACAAAGACCTGGGTCACCTGAATATTCATGTCAGTGATCTGAGAATGTGAAGAGCTTTAAACAACTGTGTGTATAGTTATGCATATGGAGATATTTATGTATTATTATGTGCAACATATTTATAAGATAATTAATGATGTGCCATTTGTTAGACTGCTTTGATATTACTGTTTATTTATTGTTTTCAATAGCTCTAGAGTTCTGACAAACTTGCCATAAATTTCCCACTCGTTATTTTCACATGTAAATGAGCTTGCAATTTCCCGCAAATGTTTGCCAAAGGTTTGCAGCTCTTCACCGGTAGTGGTGAACCTGCAGCTAACCTTTGGTGACAATAAAGAGTTTGCCGCAAAGCTCATTTGCATGTGAAAATAATGTGGGTGTGCACTCTAGTTTGACAAGTTTGCTAGAAATTTCCATTTTTGTAAGGGAAAACCTAGTGAGCTACCTCACTTCCCACTTTCTACATAGGCAGCTACCATCTAATGCAGCATCCTAACTCTAAGCCATAACCCTAACCTTGACTTTTAACAGTCACCCACATGCACCACTCAACTAGCTCTCACATGAAGTGCATGAGAGATTCGATGCTCATAAGAGTTTTGTGTTAGCATGTTGCTAAGCTAATAAAGCAATACGCTAATTAAAAAAAATAAATAAAAAAATACATAGCACACCCCAAAATGAGTGAAACAGTTCATGGAGATATTTTTTTTTCAATAACTTTCAGTATTGAATGAAATAAGTACATTTATAAATGTGCAGGGACCCCTTACAATATGAGACAATTATATTTTCAAATTTGCCAATATAGAGCTGTTTTTACACTGCATATAAACCTCATCTAAGCTGTGTTTGCACAGATGCACAGAGACGACATTAATGTATATTTACATGGATTCACAATTGCGGAAAAAGTAGATACTGCTTGATACTGATTGTTGATCCGTGTGCAAAGCAGACAGAAAATAAAACATGCACAGATTATCATAAAAGAGCTGCTGTAGTTGTATGATGTACCTACCTATGAAGTGTTTACTGTTTGGTTCAAAATGTAAATACGCAGTGCTCTAGATTTGTTGTAGCCCATCAAATGTACATCTTTTGAATAAGAGAAAGAGAATAAGAGCAGCCTCAGAAACATACGTTCTGATTCCTTGGAAACCGGAAAGTAATTGCATTCACATAATCAATGATGAGCGCAATTTGAGGCAACATTTTTCCTCTATTACATTTGTACTCCACTGACGGTTTAGGTTTAGGGTTAGGGCATATGTTTAATAAAATATGAATTCCTGTTGACTATATTACATCATTTACAACCAAAAGAAATTCGTTTTACAACTCACTTTTGGTGTCATTCTATGGAAATTTCATCAGGAATCTAGAGCTCACATGCCCATACGTTCAACAACACTTCGACCACTAGGGGTAGTTGTTTGAATTAAGCACAGACTGATTTCAGCTGAATTCACAGTGAAATTAGTCTGTTCACCCACAATACAAACATCTGTGGATGATGTCACTACTTGTGGGCAGGGCCCTGTCTCATGATTCAATGGGGGGGGTAAGATTTGCGGTACACCATTGATAGTCAGCATGATAGTCTTGCCTACGGCTGACATCAACAGTTCATTAAATTGTTCATTAAATTGTTAAGATATGCTCAACCAGTCTTCTCTTGCCCTGTAAATCATTCAGACTTCCAGAGAAAATGCCCAAACACATCACCCGCCATACATACTGCTTTAGAGGTGGATTTCACTTACAGGAAACACACAATAGCCTCTCAAACGCACACAAACTACTTTCATTCCATTCTCTCTTTACCTCCTTTGTCGTGCCCCTTCTGAAGGCATTTACAAGTATCTCACATTAATTTACTCTCTATGGGGGCCTGCACTCAGAGTCCAGGGAGTGAGGGAGCCATTGCAGTCATTCCACAAGCCATCAGTTTTCATCCAGGCTGGTCAGACCTCTGCATTACCGCTGCCCTCACGTTTATTGTTCTCTTATTGCACCTGTCAGCACAGCCTGACAGCACATTACCAGCACTGTGCACCAACAGAGGGGTCCATCAGGCAGCTATCAGGGCAGCCCTCAGCTAGCCACACAGCATGGGAAAATGGTAATAAGGATCCGGGAAAGATTGTGTGAATGGGTAAACACACACACAAACACACACACACAAACACACACACACACACACACACACACATGTTGGTGCAGCTATCATTATGAGGACTCTCCATAGACATAATGATTTGTATACTGTAAGAACTATAGATTCTATCCCCTAACCCTACCCCTAAACCTAACCCTCACAAAAAACTTTCTGCATTTTTACATTTTCAATAAAACATCGTTTAGTATGTTTTTTAAGTGATTTGAATTATGGGGACACTAGAAATGTCCTCATAAACCACATTTATAGCATAATACCCTTGTAATTACCAGTTTGTAACCTAAAAAAAGTCCTCGTAAACCACTGAAACCTGCCCCCCACACACACACACACACACACACACACACACACACACACACACACACACACACACACACACACACACAGTGAGGTTCAAATTTCCGAGTTCACATTGAAAACTTGGTTAAATTAGGAAATAAACAGTTTTAGGATAATAATAAATAAATTTAAAAAAAAAAAAAAAAAAAAATATATATATATATATATATATATATATATATATATATATATATATATATATATTAGGATGTTAAACGAATAAGAAATATTTTAGATTCAGCACTATTTCCAAGTCACTAAATTGTAACAAATTTGCGACATTGACCATGTTAACTCAGATTTCTTTGCTTCCAATGAAGCTCACAGATGCTCTTTGGAACATTCTCAAATCATGCTGGATAACATGTGCATGCTGGATCTTCAGGTTTTGCACATACTTTCAGAGTCCATGCCAGCTAGAGTGCATGCTACCATTCAGGCAAAAGGTAGATATACCAAATATTAAGAAATTCTTGTTAAGGGGATAGTTCACCCAAAAATGAAAATGTTATAATTATTTACTCACCCTCATGTCATTCCAGATGTGTATGACTTTCTTTCTTCTGCAGAACACAAAGACTTTTAGAAGAATATATCAGCTTTGTTGGTCCTCACAATGCAAGTGAATGGTGACCAAAACATTGAAGCCCCCAAACGTCACATAAAGGCAGCATAAAAGTAATCCAGAAGACTCTAGTGGTTTAATCAATTTCTTCAGAAGCGATATGATAAATGTGGGTGAGAAACAGTATATTTAAGTCCTTTTTTTCACATTTTAAAAGTGAAAGTTAAGATTTATGGTAAAAATCTTATGATAGGTGTATGTATTCTCACCCACACCTATCATATCGCTTCTGAAGATATGGATTGAATCACTGGAGTCTTATGGATTACTTTTATGTGGCCTTTCTTTGATTTTTGGAGCTTCAAATGTCTGGTCACCATTCACTTGCATAGTTAGGACCAGCAGAGCTGAGATATTCTTCTAAAAAAAAAAACGTTGTTTGTGTTCTGCAGACGATAGAAAGTCATATACATCTAGGATGGCATGCAGTTGAGTAAATGATGATAGAATTTTCCTTTTTGGGAGAACTGTCCCTTTAATTTTTCCAATTCAGCATTTCACTCAAATTGTTAGGATGATAATAAAATTTGTCATGGAAAATATTGTAGTAAATAAGACAAATATTTTGCTGTTTGTGTCTGCTTTGCTTGTTTAAGTGGATTGTGTTCTTCAGCTGCACTCATCATGTGTTATTTAGATTTTGGCAGACAAAATAAGAGTCATTTACTGTACAGTTTTGTAACTGAACAGTTTCTGATAATAAATAACACTCCCACTAACAGTTCTGACAAAGTTCAGTTCCATTCCACAAATCGAACCCATTCACACAGGCTACATTTACAGTATACAGTCAGTGTTAGGGATTGACTACCGTATTCACTATCATGTGTGACTCTCAAATCCTGCACATACAACAGCAGACATGAGCAGATGAAGTCTGTATGGATATGTAACAAACTTGAATCTCTTCCTTTCTCTAACTCATGAGTAATGCCTGTAACCATAGTGACAGATAAAGATTTTATTTTTATTTTAAGCTGCTCAGATTTTCAGGACACTCCCACTGCTTTCATCCTCTCAGATCTGTATCAAAAACACTCCAGTTTCCCCCTTTTTTTTTTCTTTTTTTTTTCTAGTATTCCATAATCTGCCCAAATACAATGCAGGAGTTTTGACCTGCTCTACGACTACACAATACCCATATTTTATGTCATTTTTTCATAATCTAATTTTCATATTATTAGCCAAAAACAACAAAGAATAACACATGAAGCTTGTACTTATATACATATTTCAATGACATAACAGACAACTAGCTGTCGAGTGTGGTTCCATTTATTCATTTGGTTAAAGAATGCACTTATCATGCTCTTTTATAACAGAGCTGTATATGAAAGAACCATATTTAGAACTCCAGAAAAGACTGACAAATATTTTCTGCTGCTGTGTTAACGTAGCTATAGTACAGGGATCTAGCATGCAGCTTAATATAGTACATTAGTTATGTACATTAATGATAATGTACATAGCTAAAAAAAATAATAAAAATGGGGCAGGTTGATGTGTCTTTGTGATTTTGTACATACATGCTGTTTTTTCTTTTTTTTTTTTTTACTTATTTATCAGAGTTTATCAGATGGCAAAGGTCCATGCTGCTCCTCTTTCTCTCTCTCTCCCCCCTTACTAGCAGACATTCATCGTTGACACAGACATATAGACCAGTTGCCATAGAAACAACATAGCGATCCTCTTGAAATATATTTCTGGTTGTAAAGGGAGACACCACATTGAGCCATTTTTCTAATGCAGGGGACACGAGTTTGAATCTGGCTTGAGATATTTCATAATGCCGTTCCCCTACTTCTCCCCATCTTTGGCTATCCACTCTTACTTTACTTATCAATTAAAGGATAAGTATAAAATAAAATAGGCTTTTGTTGCCTATTGAATGCTTTATAATTGTATATTAATTAGTAAAACGCTTTTTAAAATAGTTTCAGATGGAGTATAGCATGTCAGACTGCAGGATGCTTGTCCCTCTGAAGTATTTCATGTCAACTACCTACATAGTGTACGTGTGTATAAATAAACCTCAGGATGATAATCAGGATGTCCACTGTGGTGCATTAAAACAGATGACATGAAAATTGGACAAGAAGTCATCCAAGTTCCCCTGCAAACAACTGAAAAACATTACATTGAAAAAATCAAAGAGACTGAATTCTTGCTGAGCCCCTTAGAGGACAGGTCGGGAATATATATTTCTTTTCTTTCTTTTTCTGAAAAAGTTTTGCGTGCCCTTGCAATAGTTTTGCGTTCCCTCGCAAATACATTTACCATGGTTTAACAACAGTAACCATATTTTAACCATGATATTCGTAGTGAAACCATAGTGATAATACAGGAAAACAAAAACCATGGTCATAATTTCATAATTTTGTGGTTATTATGGTTTTTCTATATAGATAACATAGTATGGTTTTACTATAGTAATATTGTAGAAATTTATATATTTTCTTTTCCTTAGTAATATTGTAGTAACCATGACTGTTGTAGGATAAACTTTTTTGGTTTTACTATAGTAATATTTTAGTTACCATGAAAAGAAAGTAGCCATTTTTTTTTTTTTTTTTTTTGGCAGAAACCATGATACAGTATACTGTAACTATATTGTAGCTATTTTTTTCTATAGATTAACCATGGTAATTATTGTGGTTACTATGGTTTTACTACAAATACCATGGTATTCCACTTTGCAGAACTTAATTAACATACAATACACCAACAGTTTGCGCATATGGCCACAGATAGCACAAGCACTCCCACGGCCACTTGCGGTTTGCACTGGCATGAAGAATTAGCACTCTCACAAAAATTAGATAAGACGTAGCACACAGTCGTTGCACGTAGTCCTGCGCCTAGCATGGTCACGACAATATAGCCCTTAGTCTCTTGTTGTAAGAGGTCAGAACTTTATCTGCACCATCCTGCATGATAATCTTCACTAGAACCTTTAATGTCCTTCATTGGGCCTCTTTAAAGGTGAACTTTAATACAAAGTAATTAATGCTGACAAGATATGCAAAATATATAGATCAAACATTTAATGAGGTCCTTTTAACTTCAAGTTGAAATGAAAGGGTACAGAAGAGATCTGCTCTTAGTCCAAGGATAATCTGCAAATCTGCATGAGTCAGATTGGGAGAAGCTTCTATTTACACACACTTATAAACTGAATTCAAAAGATCAGTCATTATATAAATCGGATAACAGCTGAACTTTTCATATCTTAATGCACAGATCTGGTTCATTTCCATCCCACAATCTGTCCTATTTATAGGGATAATTTGATGCTTTACTACACCAAGCAGGTCAACATCCCAACAGGCCTATAGAGACAAAAATATATGATTAATGTATTTTGAATCTAGATTTTTACATTTTCTGAAGAACATATGAGTGGTGCTTGCCTGTGCAGAACTTGCAGACATGATGCTAGAGTGAATGACAGGGCTTACTATGGGGTTGCTAATTTGTTATTAGTGGTTTTTAGCATGTTATGTGGTTGCTATGGTATTCTGGGTGGTTACTAGGTAGTTGCATACTGGCCCTAGTCAAAAGACACCACCCTTACACTAGCGGCCAAAAGTTTGGAATAATGTACAGATTTTGCTCTTATGGAAAGAAATTGGTACTTTTATTCAACAAAGTGGCATTCAACTGAGCACAATGTATAGTCAGGACATTAATAACGTGAAAAATTACTATTTAATTAAAAAAAAAAATGCTTCAAAGATTTCTCATAAAAAAATCCTCCACATGCAGCAATGACAGCTTTGCAGATCCTTGACATTATAGCTGTCAGTTTGTCCAGATACTCAGGTGACATTTCACCCCACACTTTCTGTAGCACTTGCCATAGATGTGGCTGTTTTGTCGGGCACTTCTTACGCACCTTACAGTCTAGCTGATCCCACAAAAGCTCAATGGGGTTAAGATCCATAACACTCTTTTCCAGTTATCTGTTGTCCAGTGTCTGTGTTTCTTTGCCCACTCTAATATTATTATTTT
The DNA here is from genome assembly GCF_019703515.2 of Myxocyprinus asiaticus. Lineage (NCBI taxonomy): Eukaryota > Metazoa > Chordata > Actinopteri > Cypriniformes > Catostomidae > Myxocyprinus > Myxocyprinus asiaticus. The sequence continues at coordinate 43,045,696 of NC_059346.1, forward strand.
TTTTTTCTATTTCAAAAGTGGCATTTTCTTTACAATTCTTCCCATAACGCCTGCACCACTGAGTCTTCTCTTTACTGTTGTACATGAAACTGGTGTTGAGCAGGTAGAATTCAATGACGCTGTCAGCTGAGGACACGTGAGGCATCTATTTCTCAAACTAGAGACTCTGATGTACTTATCCTCTTGTTTAGTTGTACATCTGGCCTTCCACATCTCTTTCTGTCCTTGTTAGAGCCAGTTGTCCTTTGTCTTTGAAGACTGTAGTGTACACCATTCCATGAAATCTTCAGTTTTTTGGCAATTTCAAGCATTGTATAGACTTCATTGCCCAAAACAATGATTGATTGATGAGTTTCTAGAGAAAGCTGTTTCTTTTTTGCCATTTCTGACCTAATATTGACCTTAAGACATGCCAGTCTATTGCATATTGTGGCAACTCAAAAACAAACACAATGTTAAGCTTCATTTAACGAACCAAATAGCTTTCAGCTGTGTTTGACATATTGGCAAGTGATTTTCTAGGACCAAATTAGCAATTTAGCATGATTACTCAAGGATAAGGGGTTGGAGTGATGGCTGCTGGAAATGGGGCCTGTCTACATTTGATCAAAAATAATTTTTTTCAAATAGTTATGGTGCTGTTTTTTTTACATCAGTAATATCCTGACTATACTTTGTGATCAGTTGAATGCCACTTTGGTGAATTAAAGAACAAATTTCCTTCCGAAACAGCAAAATCTGTACATTACTCCAAACTTTTGGCTGCCAGTATAAGTCTTAATTATATTCTGATAGTCTAATCGCTCAGATAAGTAATAGCACACCTCTCCTCAAAAAGCCACATGATTTGAGGTTTTATGTATAATTACTGTAGGTAGCACAAACGGGACAAATTACACACCAAAGTTTAATACATAGAATAAGGAATTAGTTCAAATTCCTAACCTTAAGTACAGTATGATCAATAGTAATAGTGATGATTGCCTTAACAAGCACTTCTAATAAACAACATTAATGCTAGTTCATGCCATCATACTGAATGTGCTTGCTCTACACTCTCTCACAAAAACTCAGACACACACACCTTATCTCGCCTGCAATCTTAATTTCATTAGGGTACATTGTTAGCAGTAGAATTCTAGAATATCAGATTGACTCCTGGTATTTTTACCCATGCATCAGCCCATTACTATTCTCACTTGTGGCACTCAGCGGGAACCTCTGGCCTCCCAGAGCACCTGCCTGACCAGCACAGCCTCCACAGCTGCCCGGCTCCATGCCTCTCAAAGACTAATTCACTCCATATTTAAATAAGGTATTAAAGTTTCATTGCTGGCACCTGAGCTGCTGCCTGCCTGAGACTGAGGGGCATCCAGAGGCCTGTTGTGCCTTTGGGATGAGGAGAGGAGACACACACACACACACACACACACACACACACGTTGGTGCGGCCTTCCTTATGAGGACTCTCCATAGACATAATGATTTTTATACTGTACGAACTATAGATTCTATCTCCTAACCCTACCCCTAAGCTTAACCCTCACAAAAAACGTTCTGCATTTTTACATTTAAAAAAACAAAAAACAAACATTGTTTAGTAGTTTTTTAAGTGATCTGAATTATGGGGACACTAGAAATGTCCTCATAAACTGTAATTACCAATTTGTAACCTAAAAAAATGTCCTCGTAATGCCCTTTAATTGTACCTGTCCTCAACCTAAGCTCAAGCTCCACTATTCATCATAACTCCCAAAACATTATAGAATCTCTTCTAAATAACACAACAAAACAATAAACACTACCAAATCCCCCCCCCCCCCCACACAATTTTGCACAAAGACACATTATAACACTTAATTTTAATATTTACTCTCCCTGTCAAGTGTCATGCAAAGCATTCTAGGAAATAGAAATCCCCTGCCCAGTTTTACATTTAAGTTTCTGTAAATTTAAAGGTGCAGTATGTAAGATTCAGAAACCCTTGTTATTAATGATACCTGTGGCCATTAAGTGAACTGCAGCCAGCTACCTGTTGCTCGTGCTCGCGCACACACTCCAGAGGGACACGAGCATCGGACAAAACAATGACGTAACGTACAAAGAGGCTGAACATGATTCACCGACATCATGCTGACAGATGAGGTAGCATAATTAAAATTATACAGTTATGATTGTTTTACTACAAACTTTGAGACTGAATATTATATTGGACTCTCCAGTGCTGGAACAGGGCTAAAACAAAGTGTGGATATAGGTCTGACTATGCGAGTCTGTAGTTTGAAGTAATCACTTTTCTTTGCATGATACATTGACTGCATTTATACGATAGCCAATGTCGGCGTTAGCTAGCTAGCCAGCTTTATCAATAGCTGTTAGCTAAATTTGGTGGATGATGACAGTAGCTGTTTATAAAATAGGCTGTACATTATAAATATGTTGACACAATTCAGTATTGATGTGATTCCATCACAACTGTCATTTTGATATATCGATGCGCTATTGTTTTATAATAATAGAATGTATATCTTTTTTGTATAACTAAGTTACGCTACACTAATGAATGGAGCTTTTTGCATGATCTTCAACATTGTCTAGCATTCATTTCATGTGTTATTGTAGTTTACCTTGCTGAATAATTACAGATTAACATTATGTCAGTTACTGTGAATCAGCATACATGACTTTTAGTATAAAGAGAAGATCGTTGAAATTATTTGAAAGTTATGAAGCAAGGTAGCTTGCAATCCGTCAGCATTAGCAGGAAAGATCAAGTTAGCTAAAATTACACAGATCAATCCTTATGGCATTATATTTCACATGCTTTGCAGTGATGTAAGCTTACCTGTCCAATAAGAAGAATGCCAATTCAGGGTCAGTTTTGATCCCCAAAACCAAACGCAGGTCCCTCCAAGAATCAAATGCCTGCCGATGTTCACTCTAGTTTTCGTTCAACCACGATCACATTTCCGCTTAGCCAGATGGGATTCAGTAGATACATTTTTTTTTTTTTTTTTTTTTTTTTTACATTTTTGCTTACTCTGAGTTTGTGTAGGAGTTGGTGTTGTGCTGGGGGTCGGACGTTTGCTGGATTCCATCTCTAAGATAACGTTACCTAGTGTTGCAGTTTGTTGTCGCTGTTGAATAGTGGAACAGATGCTACTGTCTGAGGCAAGGCTCTCGGGAACCTACAGGCTTTAATAGGCAACCTAGGAAGTCCAGGAAGGGCTCATTTTTTAAGTTGTGTTAAGGCGAATATTACATGAAAAATGTTACATATTGCACCTTTAAAGAAACAGGTTTATTAAACTCAAAACAATAAAACAATTCAGGTTACTAAAAAGGTGTCAGTTTCATGAACTCAAAAGAAAGAGAAAGTTCTAAATACTCATCATGGTTAATTTATTTGAACTAATTTGTATAATTGAATTTTCCCCTACTTAAAACAATTCAATATTTTGAGCAGGGTTTACAGTGTATGTGGATCCATTTCAGTTAGGATGCTGCCATAGAAGGTTTTGGCAATACAGATGTGCAGGTTCTATCATACCAATAAAGCATACTAACATTTAAATTTAAATTGAGGGAGGGAGGGAGAGAGAGAGAGAGAGAGAGAGAGAGAGAGAGAGAGAGAGAGAGAGAGAGAGAGAGAGAGAGAGCGAGCATTTATCCATGCATACTTGAGGAGTGAAATGGAATTTTACATCTCACTGTTGAATAAATACATCTCACATTTGGCACAAGCCGAGACAAGTAATTTCTTATAAACAAACCATTTCACTTTTTAAATCATTAGCACAGAGTCAACAGAGTGAGGACGAGACCACCTGATGGGATTGGATAAAACCTCAGCCATATTTTGGATGGATCAGAGGCTTGATTTTTTTGGACAGATTTGTTTCTGGCTACAGCGGTGTGAACTTTATGACGAAAAGAGAGAACAACCCCTCTAGCGTGCAGTATGAAGTATATCAAAGGAATCAAATTAGCAGGGCCCTGATATTAAAATAATAACATTTACCCCTAGAATAAATGGTTTTAGTTCCAAAATCAATATGCGCACCCAATAATGCAAGTGCATTATTATAAAATAACCTGGGAAAAAACCTGTGCATTCCATAGAACATTAGAAGGAACACCACAGAGGACTCCGTATTATAGAGTTCATAATTTCATATTAAATGTCACATACTCCCATAGGAGGTAATACGGTTACATCTCTAATGGGATTTTTTTTTCTCTAATATAAAAATTACATTGAAAGAAATCAGACACACATGGTAACACAATGAAAAATAATTTACACCTCTCTTGCCGAGTGCTCTACATGTTTCGTACCTTAAGGTCCTTTTGTAAGGGGCATGAAAAAATAACCTTTATATCAGTTTTTTAAATGTAAAAATACAGTCGGTAAGATTAATCCACACCATAATTACAGCATTTCTCCTGTAAACCTTTCGAACACATATGTTCTACATTGAAGCGAGAATCACAACAAATCCAAATGGGGAACAAAACAAACACAGCCATTCACAGTTCCATTGGCAAGTTCTACAGTAGTGTCGCGAATGAATGTTCAAGGATTTGTACCTATTTATAGGCTTGATAAAAGGCCAAGTATTTGATTCCTCTATAGAGATCTCTTTGTATATTTGGTCTCATTTCTGCCTCTATCAGGTTTGACTTAAAGCTCTTTGTTAAGACAGAGGTGTAGACAGCCAACAAAAGCGATTCACAAACAATGGCTGTGTTTGTGCTTCATAAGCTTTTACAAAAAGATGCTTTGCGAAAGATGCCTAGATCAGACAATATCTCTTTTTGTGTAAAAATTAACACAAAATAGGCTATATTTATGTTATTTATAATTTAAAAAATGCATATGTGTTAAAGGGTTAGTTCACCAAAAAATACAAATTGTGTCATCATTTCACTCACCCTCATGTTGTTCCGAACTCATAAGACTTTCTTTCTGCTATGGATGACACAGAATGACAGAATCAGTCCTTTCGCATTCATTGTATGGAAAAAAGTTTCAACAAAAGTGAATGGTGACTAAGACTACTATACTTCCTAACATCATCTTTTGTATTCCATAGAAGAAGGAAAAAGTCATACAGGTTTAGAACAATATGAGGGTGAGGAAATGATGACAGAATTTCCACTTTGGGTGAACTATCCCTTTAAGAAGAGACCTTGTATGGCTTTAGTCTCAATGATGTCATCATTGCTTGAGATCACAGCTATTATCTGCCTAGCTCTTCTGTGTCTCTGTGATAGACAACTGAGTGGACTCCACCCCAATCCGAGAGAAAGAGACTCGTCAATATGGCATCTCTTCAGATTCCTGCCGACACTAGCAAGCTCACCTGAGACAAAAGCTTGTGCCTGTACTCATCTAATTGTTCACTGGTCAATATCACAAATCCAGCTATATCAGTGCTGATATGATACAACAGTGAAGTACATGCTCAATATACCGATATATGGCACATACGTTTACACTTTGTTCTGAGAGATCTGTTTGAAGCATTCCACAATTTTCTCTGATGGCCAAAAATAGTGAAGGCACTATGAGGAGTTCAAAAGAGCCTGGAAAAAGCTCTCTCCTTTTACCTGCTGCTTTTGAGAGCACTTGAGTGAAGATGTTTTCTAATATGTGGTGGGGTAATACTAGAAAAAGCTGGTTGGAGATGGTCAGCCTCACTGCTGATAGAAGAAGGTGTTATATTGCTATATCAAAGCCTGATCAGGACTATCCATCTTATAAGAGCTCAGAGAAACCAAAGAAGAAGAAAAAAGAAAAAGAAGACAAGCCTCCCTATGATAAGAGGAGGCATTATGCTGATGTGTCGTTTTGTTTTCTTGTTGTCACGGATAAAAAGCAGATGCATAAATAAGGTATTTAGGGGGCTTTGCTCTGATGTCTCAATTGCGTTCGTTCAATCGCGCTATTATTTTTTTTCGGTTGGAGGCATCTGCTCAGATCCGGGCCATTTTATGCAGACAGTCACAGAGCCTCTGTAGTGGCACTACAAACGGCAGAGCTGGCTGTAAACTTTTCCCCCTGCAGGATAAGCGTTGTTGGGATAGCGCCACCCTGGGGAATCTCCTCCTCTCGCTCGACTCAGCGTGGATCTGAGAGTGTGTCTGCCTCGCTCTCCTTCAACTGCAAACAAAGCTTTTCTCACAGCCCATTTCACTTAGTCATTTCAGCAGGAATGTGTGTTTGTGTGTGTGTAGTGCTGCTTGTGCCTTTGTGTCTTATTTTTTAGAGATGGTGCTTAGTGTTGCTTTGCGGTTGCTAATGTGTTCTGAGTGTTTTTTGTTGCTTTGCTATGTGGTTGCTAGAGGTTTCTGGATGGTTGCTAGGTGGTTGCTTACTGGCCAAAGTCAAAAGATCACACCTGGTCCTTAAAAGGATAGCTCACTCCAAAAAGAAAATGTTGTCATCATTTACTCAACCTCATATTGTTCCAAACTCATATGACTTTCTCTCTTCAGTGGAACACACAAGGACATGTTAGGCAGGATGACAGCCAGAGTCAATATTCAGTTTTATTATTAGAATGGATAAAAAGATGCAATGAAAGTGAATGGTGACTGAGGCTGTCATTTAACCAAACATCTCTATTTTTATTCCATGTAAGAAAGAACATCATACTGTTTGGGGAAAACATGAGGGTGAGAAAATGATGCCAGAATGTTCATTTTGGGCTCACCTATCCCTTTAAATATGGCTTGGACCCCTCCAATTTTTTTTCACATGTTATATCGTCTGTTTGCAAAAATTGTAAGAACGATTGCTAAGAAACGTCATGGTGGAGGTTTTTTAGCATTATTCAGATAACCTAGTCATTTTGGTCAGGCAAAGCTGAATTCTTTACACAATGGCTATGATCCTGTGGATCTTCAGCTGCTTTGTGAGATCTAAATGGAGACAGCTCCACCTTATTTTCGGTGTTGTATTTTTTTTTTTTTTTTTTTTTTTTGTCTGCTAAGGTGGCGAATTGCATCTTCTATCATATCCACTATCGCTTTTCCCATACATAACATATCAAACATCTGAGGGACAACCCAATGACCTCTGCTGCCCTTTACTCCCTTCTTTCTCTCTGTCTCTCTCTCTCTCTGTTACCACCCCCCCCCCCCCCCACACACACACACACACACAATCACACTCTAAGAGAAGCACCAATCTCACATCCCCCACTACATACGTGTCTTGATTTATTTTCAACAGTCCTCCACCTTATGATGATGTATTTGCGACATCTGGCGGTATTCACGATTTCCTTAGCTATAGCAAAATGAAAGGATGACATGGGGGAGATCAAGATGGACAGACGAAGAGATAAAAGAGAGAGAAAGCCTGACAGACTGTGGCAGAGAGAACGGAAGACAGAACATAAGAGAAAAAAAAGACACTAAAGAAAGAAAAATTGTAAAATTGAGCCTGAGTCAAGAAGTACCGCAAAAAATCGAAAGACAACTGCGACAAAGTTGCAAGTCTTAAGCCGCAAGTCCTTCCAAATCTATTTCAAACGGCTTGGATACCCCCTAGTGGGAGGACAAAGGCAGCTATACTTGTCAAAAAAGGGGCGACGAAACAGCCATGAATCCATAGGGTCCAGAGGTCATCCTTCTTGAGCTGCTGTGACACCAAAACAAAGGGGCACTTCTACAGCATTAGAATTCCAAGCCGATCCATTCTGTGAGGGACTAAATAGGAGCGAGCCTTGTAGTTCCCACACATACAGAGACAGACAGCAAGAGAGGGAATGAGACAGACAGAGAGAGCAAGAAACAGAGGAGGAGGAGGTGCTGCCTAAAGGAGGATAGCAGCAGGGAATGGATAGGCCTCACTCCATGCTTTTCTTTCATTTTTTTTCTTTCTTCAGTGAATGTATTAAATGAGATGACTTAATTCATTCTCATTCTATGTCCAGAGAGTGGTTTTCTCTCTGTGCAAAACATTATCATAGAGAGACGTCACAACCAACAGAAGAGCCTAGCCATGCATACTTTGTGTCAGCAAAGGAGAGTTTAGAATAATATGAATAGTGTAAAAGGGCACACTCATTAGGTATATAAATGTTCCATTTCATGCAAGCAGCTCATCAACTTTAATAGACAATGATTGATGATATTTATCTCCTAATTAGTGAAAAAAGACCAGACAATTAGCTGAAGAACTACCGAAATATATGACATGGCATATCCAAACACAACTTTTCGAATACGTAAATGTTTACATAAGTAAACCACAACTCTAAGCACAAATATTCTAAACAACATTAAGCGTCGCTCACGCTTGCAACAATGGTGCATTTCTGCTTTGCTAGCTAGTTATGTAAGCATTGGAGCTATAATGAGATCATGCATTGATGTCGAAAGTGTTAATTAGTCTATCTGCCCGAGGTTGAGGAAGCCAGGCGAGGGATTCTGCTTGCCTTCGCTCATTGTTTTTATAATCCTCCACACACATTTATAATTCATCACATTGCGTCGAGCTAACACGTTTTAGCCATCTTTTTTGTCTGTTTATGGAAGCTTCATCGCCTTCCTGATATACTTGAAAGAAAATGAAAATCTCTCGTTCTGTTTCTCCCCCTCTTTTGCTGCCTGACTCAGCTGCCAGCCATTTTGACAGCTTCATTTGTGAAGCCGTTCTTTGATCGAGGCTGTCACTGATATCCAACCCCAATGAAAGACTAAAACTGAACTGACATTTGCTCGCTGCTAAGCTGGTCCGTTTTATTGGGTGTCTGCTTTAAACAAACGTGCTGTCTCATCTTCTATAGTGATGTGAATGTCCCTTGAGGATGACTGCTTTTGTAAACTAGGAAGCGAGAATTGGTTTGCGAATGTGCGTCAGTAACATTGCATATACACTGGCGGCCAAAAGTTTGTAATAATGTACAGATTTTGCTGTTTCGGGAGGAAATTGGAACTTTAATTCAACAAAGTGGCATTCAACTGATCACAAAGTATATCCAGGACATTACTGATGTAAAAAACAGCACCATCACTATTTGAAAAAAGTCATTTTTGATTTGTGCTTGCCTTATTTCTAATCACTACGTCCAGTGGCCAAAGCTGGAACTGTTATGTTTCTATTCTCTGCAGAAATTTTCTTCTAGTGAGTAACTCACAGTCTTTATATCTCTTGCATATATTTTTCTCATTAAAAACATTGTTTCTCCAAAATCAATGAATAGTAATTTTGAAACATATGTATGAAATCATGAGCAATAACATGAAATGAAAACTCCAGTCATATAATGAGGGCTGCCAAGTTAGGATCACATGACCAACCTTACACGCTTGCTTAATCTTAATAACTGTCCTGTTATTTGAAACCTTCACTCATAAATTAAACGAATCATGGCTAACTATGAATAGTGAATTTCTACAATGGCATCAGTAACTAAAAAATATTGCATTTCAATGATGCTGGATGCAGTTTCATGTGTTTTAAACAATGTGTCTCGATATATGTGCATTTTGTTCTATTTGTTGTGCTGCTTCTAGCGTTTTTAGCACAAGAACGTGTTCGGTTTGAACAGCCCCTAAGATATTTCTGGCCAGAATAAAGTACAGAGGAAGAAGGCAGTTGCCTTTGCTTGTGCCCTCGCCTGGTTTTTGTAACGTGGATGGCTGATGCTCACAGCTGGGGGCGGTAAACTGAAAGGTAACTGGCAGAGCTGGTCAGAAACAACGGGCGTTCTGACCTCTCTCAAACCAGAAGAGGGCAAGAGCCACAGGCATGAAGCCAGCAGGTGGTAGAGTTTTCAGAAATACAAAGGGAGAAAGAGAGGAAGTCTTCAAACAGACCACTCAGTCAAGTAGTACACGGCCTGACATTGGGTCTAGGTTGTGTGTGTGGTTGTGAGGAGGGCCGGAGCTGATCTGTACATGCAGCACTGAATGACGGATTGCCTGAGTAAGCATCAGATCAAACTAAAGCCAAAGCAGAAGCTACAGAGATGCCCCCAGTCCAGGCAGCCCTCTCTCTAATTAGATCTGTTCCCTTTCCAATGAGATCACCCATGTTCAAAACAGACAAGAGATGAATGAGAGGATGGCAGAGAGAGATAGAGAAAGAAAGATAGAGGGACTGACAAGGAGCATCACTCATCTCCAAATGGCCTTTCATAACATTGTCACTGGGTATCACACAAATTGCAACAAACAAACACATTGGTTGCCAGCAGACGAGACATACAGTAATAAGAGTCAGAGGTGGAAAAGTCTTTCCATAATGGAATAAGTGCATTTTGAGAAATCAGCTCCAAGCTAATCATGGCATCATTTCAAAGACATCATCAAGATAGTCAGCTTGTTTTAACTGAACAAACCAAGTTTAACTGTCATGACAAAGCAGAGATACAAAGTAGATGCGACTTACAGTAATGAGTCAGAAGTGGATGTTCCCATCCAATCTGGTCATTGATTCAAAGAAGTCATCAAGACTGAAGGGGTTGAAATATTATTATAAAACAGACACTGTAGTTCTGGTCCTGGATGCTGATTGGTTTAATTAAATTAGTTAATTAAATTAAACGATACATTAAAAAACTTCACAGCACCCATAACAGATTGTTATATTTTGTCCATAGCAATTTTCTTTGAAAAGACAGATGGACAGAGGGACGGATGGACGGATGAAAGAAAGAAAGAAAGAAAGAAAGAAAGAAAGAAAGAAAAGCGATATTATTCCAGAGACTTTTGCTTCTGAAGAACAATTCAGTGTGCATTTCTTTTTGGTCTTCTTTTCTTTGTGTTCTGTCAGAATCAACTTGGGCTAACATAGTTGCCTGTCACATCAAGGCAATTCTCAGCAGAGCACAGAAGAGAATACTCTGAACCTGCTTCATAAAATTAACCACCACACACGTAAAACCGAGAAATATATAACCAAAGTCAAGACAGCAATACTCATTCTGTCAGTTCCTAAACATATTGACGCCATGTGCAGTATATATTATATGCATATGTTATGTATACATTGTTATCATTATAAAATTTCAATGTTCAACCACAACACTGCTTCCAATGTACAAACTCACAGACTCATTGACAAAATGTTCAATTTCTTTATCTTCTGTTAATTTCCTGAGGATCCTAATGGCCTCAAACTGGCCCCATATTGGTACTGGGTTTAATAACTGTGCAAACACTTATTAATTAGTGCATGGTACTCAACCAGAAAGGTTGCAGAAGGGCAGATGTGGTGACAGATCATTGTCTGAGCAACCTTCATCTTTCCATCTTGTCCTTCTTACCCACCTCTGAGGAGCTGGGTTTGAATGTGGGCACTGAATGCCAATGAAAGACCCAGGTGCCCTCGGCTTTCAGGGAACTGGCTGACCATCTGCCCAAGGGCCAGAGTGGCACCAGGGCCCCTGTAACAGTCAGGGCTCAGGGCTCCGGGGGATCTGTAGCACCTCTGCGGAACACCAGGATCATCATCTCATTGACAGGATGACAGTCTTCAGTTCCTCTAAAGCTACTTTGAAACAATGGCATTGAGGCCATTTAAAGTTAGCGGAGAGGGAAGGTCACATCTGATCAGGGCTTCTATGGCAGAGCCGTTGAGTTTGTAAAGGCAAGATTCACTAGGCCAATACAAAACACTTGTCAAAGCAATGGAACAAGTGAACAATGGCAGGTAAACCTCCAACATCTCAAACTCCCTTTCCACTAAGAGCAGAGCGCCTATTTAAAGTCATTAAATAAAGTCAGTGTTAGTGGAGGGGGTGATTTTCGGTCTTCTCCTTGAAACAAAAGTTACGGAATATGTGCATTAGTTTCTTTATAGAATCATTTTATGGTGCTTTTTTGTCCTTTTTGAAGCTTGACAACCCTAGTAACCATTAACTTTTGTTAACTCAAAGATGACAACATTTTCATTTTTTCATTTCATTATCTGTTCAGAGTTTGCAAAGTATGGATATACACTCATTGAGCACTTTATTAGGAACACCTGCTCATTCATGTGGTTATATAATTCAGATACGGGTCAGGAGCTTCAGTTAATGTTCACATCAACCATCAGAATGGGAAACATTTTTATCTCAGTGATTTTGACCATGGCATGATTGTTGGTGCCAGACGTGCTGGTTTGAGCTGAATTGCTGATCTCCTGGGATTTTCACGCACAACAGTCTCTAGAGTTTACTCAGAATGGTGCCAAAAAAAAAAAAAAAAAAACATCCAGTGAGTGGCAGTTCTGCGGATGGAAATGCCTTGTTGATGAGAATGGCCAGACCGGTTCGAGCTGACAGAAAGGCTATGGTAACTCAGATAACCACTCTGTACAATTGTAGTGCACATAATAGCATCTCAGAATGCACAAAATGTTGATCCTTGGGGCAGATGGGCTACAACAGTAGAAGACAACATAGGGCACTTTATTAGGACCACAGTGTTCCTAATAAAGTGCTTTGTGTGTACTAACTAATACAAAACATAAATAAATAAAATATTAATCAAACTAAAGATTATATCGTACTCTTAAAGGTGTCATGAAATGCTTTTTTTTATAGTTTTATTATCTTCCTTGAGGTCTGTTGAAAATGTTAATAAAGTTTTTTTTATTTTTTTTTATTTTTTTTATTTTTATTAAAACAGTCATAATTTAGTAAAATATGATCATTTTGCACCCTATTTTTTTGCCCTCTGTCTGAAACGCCCGCTTTTTGCATAAGCGCCTCCTTAAAACGTCTGTTAAGTTATAACAGTTTTATGATTGGCTAACATCATGCAGCCCCTTGAAAAGAGCCATTTTTTAAATTCATTTGGTAGAAAATGAGTAAGCACCAAAACATTATGTCAGGGTTTACATATAACACACATCCAACATATTACATCCGAATATTTTAAACTGTTCATCTCAAGCACAACCGTTAACACTCTCACCCTGTCTACACCGGAAGCAAGAGTCGCGTCAGTAGCAATAGAACCCATTATAATTAATGATGCTGTCCACCATGGAAGCATCCTTTGCGGCACGTCGTGTTGCGCCGGCAGTAAACAGATGTCCCGTTCCATTTTGTGCTGCACACGATGGCACTATTACTGCCAACAACACAAATAAACAGTTTAGAAAGTTCGTTTCAACACGCCAAGTGTAGACAGCCTCAAGCCATTGCATTGCATCAATGGACATGCCCGGTATAAAAAGTAAATGTCAGTACCATAAACTATCACACAGTCATGACATATGAAATATTCATGAATTAAACTGTTTACTCACAGTTTTTGTGATTGTGTTCAAGTGTTTTTAACTGCCCTATCCTTCAAAAACAGTTCCTTTGCAAAGCTTGAATCGTACTATGAGCCGAACATACAATCCACTCTAAAAAACGCTAAAGACACATCCACATCCAGTTTCCAGTATCATTCCATCATGTTTTCATACACCAACTACTAAAAGTAGCACAGATTGGTGAAACAACGTGAGGCAGCAGCTGAATGACAGAGAGCTTCTCCGCTTCAGAGTTGTAACTTGACACCGCATCTTTTAAAAGTGGCCCAAGATATGTATCAAGCTGTCAAAGACGTCTGTCTGTGCATTTTTATGTAGAAAAACATTTAAATTCAGACAGGCATAAGAAGGAGCCCACTTTGGATGAATCTCCCATGACAGGCCCCATCTCTCTGCTCTTCACCTGTGTGACTGACTCTGAGCACCAGAGGGCAGGGCCAAAGGTGCAATGACGGAAATATAGGTGTTGCATATGCAGATGTATTTGGTCCTTGTAACAAATTCACAAGTTCCACGAATTCCAAACGAGCCGTTTTTGCAGTTTGGTTTTAATAAATGCTCTTTTTCTAATAAGGAGGAAGTTTTCAGTTCTGAAATTTACAGTATGTTTTTATAATACAATGACCTCTTATATGTCACAAGATCAAGGAAAATTCCTCATGTCATGACCCTTTTAAATTGGGCTCAGTCAAGGACTGGTTGTGAAATAAAAGCTAGACTTATTTAAAATACAATGAGCCATGCAAGATAACAAATTACATATTAAAATATTTGTCTTATACATTGTTTATATGCATGTCATAACAGCTTTATAACAAATCAGTTATATAAATCATATAAATAATAAGCATTCAGTTCACTTCAAATGGATTACTGTTATAGGCCACTAATATTATCACTCTTATTTGTAAGGAGCTATGATTGCCTTTACCAAACCACACTCTCCTTCTCTATCCATCCCAGCTAAAGCTCTCCATCTCCATTTTCTTGTCAATGCGTTTCACTGCTGCCCAGATTAATGCTGACAGGCAGGAATCCTTCTAATTATCTGTCCATGGCCTGGATGCAAATGGCTGGGTTCTGGTGGCAGTGTGATGAGACTGCCATAGCAGTGACATCGGGCCCCCAGCGTGGAAGCCTGTCACTGGCCTTCTTCCATCCAGGGACCACACAGTTTATTTATTTTATTATTATTTTCCTCCACTCAGGCTAGCAGGGTGGCTTTGTCAATCACAATATGGGGATGGCAGTAGGTGTCTGATTAAAGCTCTGTGCGCTGAGTGTGATTGAGCTGGTTGCGATGGCTGTAGATTAAGATCACAGATAATGGGAGATAATGGTTCTTCACTAAGATAGAGAGAGAGAAGTTTGAATTGAGTTAAAGAGTGTGGCATAATCAAGGATGCGGTAAAAGAATACTGACAGGCCAAATGAAAAATAAACAGAATACCTGCAAAGCTGGAATAACAGTGTAACATATAAGCAGGGGCTTTCTGAGTAATTTTAGAAAGATTTAGTTTAGTTGGTAGCTAATTAACTATCTGTCCAGAAAGTTCATCTCACATCTTTCAGCAAAAAAACAAACAAACAAACAAACAAAAAGCAATAAATAAATAAATAAATAAATAAACAAATAAATAAATAAATAAAAGTAAAGAAAAAAAGGACAAAACAAAACATTATATACAACAAATAACAAAATTAAATATAGATAAATGCTGCATGACACTTATTTAAGCAGGGCATCTGAACTGTGCTAAAAACTGCATTCAGGTGATAAACTTATTGCCTTCTAATATAATCGTGAGTGTGAAGCTCACACTCTAATTGGTTATTATAAGTGGTAGGAGAGTGAGAGGCATTCTTAGAAAAAGAATGAGGAATGAGTTGGGCTAGGTGGAAATGGCGGCCTAGCTGCTTGACGGTTGACTCTGTTGGATGTGACTTTCACAGTCTGCTGGCAGTTTGTGTGGAAGCCATCACATCTGTGACTCGGAGTTTGATTAATGAGCCTTTCAGCTCGTCTCTGCCATGTGAGGTGGGGCCACGGCCTTCTCCCAGGCTTCAGTGATTCACCCACCAGCGTGTGCGCACACACACACACACACACACACACACACACACACACACACATACACACATACAGAGAACAAACTTAGATACCAGGAGCTCTATGCCTGCTTATGCTAAACAAAACCTCATTGTGTCTCCTAATTTCAAACACTAGCATCCAAAACAAAGGCAAAATGATGGAGAGACACAATGACGCTTTCCCACAGTCACTCAATCGTCAGTCAGTCAAGAGAATATGATGGAGCGGACTTGTTTGTGAAAAAAAGACCCCTTGCAATGATATGTCACACTATTGTTGTTCCAAAACCTAGTGAACTGCCTATGAAGGCAGCATTTTAAAGAGATAGTTCACCCAAAAATGAAAATTCACTCATTATTTACTCACCCCCCATGCCATCCAAGATGTTTATGACTTTCTTTCTTCTGCTGAACACAAACAAAGATTTTTAAAAGAATATTTCAGGTCTGTAGGTCCTCACAATGCAAATGAATGGGTAACAAAAATATGAAGCACAAAAGCACCTAAAGGCAGCATAAAAGTAATCCATAAAACTCCAGTGGTTAAATCCATATCTCCAGAAGTGATATGATAATTGTGGGTGAGAAACAGATCAATATTTAAGTCCTTTTTATTATCAATCCCCACTTTCACTTTCACAATCTTCTTCTTTTGTTTTTGGTGATTCGCATTATTCATACATATCGCCATCTACTGGGTAGGTACTTCTCTTCCACCTCTCAGCATGTCAAGTCACTCTGTGAAGATTACCTCAAAATCTATGCATCGCATCACATTGTATTTTGGCTCATTTTAATCGGGAGCATGCTTTAAGCAATCCTTTTTCATATTTTGTTTATGTTTCATGAAAATAACGTAACAAATCCACATCTGTTTAGAACATATGTATCTCTGGGTGCTTGCACATACAAAAACACCTTTTAGTTTTTGAGTGAATCAATGCACCTGTTGTTTTCTATTCATTAACGTTAACAATTGTCTATCAAGGATGTTTCTGAAATTTGCAACCCTATGTTCTATGCACTTATTTTCTAGTTAAATTTTTTCCTAGGGTAGTGATGAAACGTCAGTTTGTGGAGATGTGAGGAGTTGTGTGGACAGCAGTCTTAGAGTACCAGTAATCCTGTTTGTTAGCACAATATTGTAATAGTGGAAAGAATATTTAAACTGGTTGCATAAAATACTCTGTATACACAAAACACTCTGAAAAGGTTTCTTAACAAAGCTACTGGTGTTTCTATGTCTGATGTTTTAATCTGTTTGTAAGAATTTGTGTTAAGTGGCTGCGTCCCAAGGATCTCAGGACCTTAAAAATTAAACACACACACACACACACACACACACACACACACACACACACACACACACACACACACATACACTATTTAAATTATTATAAAAAAAATCACAAAAAAAAATCAACATTGTTGTAATGAGGTTTCAAATACAGCTGTTGAAAGAGTGACTGTAAATTTGGCATCTTTCTCTCTTCTGACTGCTATAATCACCACCATCTATTGTTTTTGTCCTCTTTTGGAAAGTTGTGGAAAAACATTCCAAACCTGAAAATGTAAAAAGGGTCCATTGTGTAGGCAGTCAGCAGCAAGGCAGCTCACCAGGTTTTGGAACAGAGCTGATATCTGTTTTTACATACAAAATATGGGCAAATTCCACCTTTAAAAAGTCTCTAAAGTGATGGGTTAACAAGAAAGTGTTTGCTTTTCCTGTAACACAGCAAAAATGTCCCTTTCGTCAGCCATGACACATTCTCTCAACCACCACCTAAAATAGATAAATAAATAAAAAACAACAAACTCATAACACAAAGGTGATGATAACAACAACTTTCCCTCACATTGTGATGCTGTCTCTTGCCAAGTCGCTGCATGTCTGTGGAAAAAGCCCTTACATTCTGACACATTTGTTTGTATTTTATACCCTGGGAAAGAAAGCTAACCATATGGCCATCATTTGGAACAGATGGCATTTGCCAATGTGAACGGTGGTGCCTATCACTGCAATTTAAAGCACTCCACTCCCCACATCAACTGCCATCTCCTTCAACAGATATTTCTCCCCTCACTAATGTTCTGGCTGATAGAATAATGACAGCGCTAGGCCGAAAAGTTAAACTAGCCAATGTTCTACATAGTCAAAATTCATGTCTTTTCAATGCAATATGCAATGTAACGGAAGAAAACAGAGAAAACTTATTTTGCATTGTTTGTGACTGTGGTGTTATGGGATTCAAATTGTTTTAAGCCGCGACCAGAGGGTGCTTTTTAAGTGTGTCCCGTGGTATTTTGTAGCTTTGAGAGGCACATATGGTGATTTTTAAAGACCCATCTATCAGTAGGTCTTATAAGGGTGAAACTAGCACTGTGTCAAACTATGGCACAATAAATTAAAGGAGAAAGCTATTATAGGAAAGTGTTTAACTGTTAAGAAAAATTACTACTCTTCAACTCATACTCGAACTCTTGCTGTGACACAGATGAGAGAAAACTGGTCAAAATGACCAAATGAAACATTATTGTGTAAAAACAAATCATGCAGACAACAGCCGTCACGCAATAGCAGATTTATAGTTGATGTATGCAATTTTCTGTGCCACTAGCATCACCAAACTGAATTTCAAACAGGTTCCCCAAACACTACCCTGATATGCTATTGGTTGGTCAAACAGGTAGTCCCTTCCCAAAGTTACACCATTGGCTCAGCCAGTGTTGCTTTGTCAGGGTGGTTGGGATCCTATAACGGAAATGTTTAAATTTTCATCGAATCATGTGACAAAACAACATGGTGAGTTTGTCTTTGGGAGAAACGTCAACAAAAGTACATCTGGTAAAAAACCTCATAAAATGTTTACAATGAAACCTGTTTGAGTCAAAAGATTAGTCTCTAGTTTCAAACGGTATGCCATTTTTTAAAATTTGAGTGATTTATCACAAAACGGCACACTGCTAAATATGATGTACACTAATGTGTACTGTAGTGTATTTTTTCCTTAAAAATTCTATATTTACTGTGCATTTTCACATTGAGAATCAATGCATTCATACAAAAGCTGAAAGCTGTGGCTTTCAGAGGCTTTATATGGAGTTAGGATGAAAATAAGGTGCATTCCGAACTGTTCTGAGACCATTGCAGACAGAGAGCACACTGGAGGTTAAGTCATTCATTTAATAGTGAGCAAGGGAGCATCTCACAGTTCCCAGTGCAGCTAAGTGCATTCAAAAATCTGACCAAAAGTTTCAGGCTGCTGATGATGTTTTGACAACTCAACAGACATGGGGCAATGGTAATCAGTACATAGATTCTGCATTTATAATGTACAATTTTATTTTAACCTGGTTGGCAGTGACTGGACGATGCTGGCCATTACTTTGAATCAGAATTAATTATGCTAATGTATGTAACGTCTCAATAATACGAATAACCAACATTCCTGAAAACACAATAACCAATTTGACATATATATATTAAAATAAAATAAAAATCTGACTTTCCATAGCTTGGTATTATTTACATATAACTTAGTCCTACTGTTCACATATGCTGCTATCAATTTTGAGGAAAACTAGTTGGTCTTGCTTTTTAATTTTCTTAATTTTTTAATTGGAATTGCTTTTTTTTTTTTTTTTTTTTTTTTTTGCATATTTATTAGGTGCTACTAGTTACAAATCATAAAGGGAAATGGAAGATGCACACAGCAGTCAACCTCGGGTCTCAGGAGGTTAAAAACCAGGAAAGCTTTTATTCCAACTAGTCCATAAACATTAGATGGGTTTACATCCAACTAATTTTATGCTAATTTTGAAAAAGTGCATAAGAACACCTGAATGGAAACACTTGATATGTGAATTAACTCCCAAAATTTGCTTAAAAGTTTATGCGCTAGGATAAGTGGGATTTTATTAAGTTTTGCATAATTCCAAAAGCACATTAAGATGATCGAAAATGTTATGACCATTTGTAAACCTTGATGGCAATGCCATCACTGACTGGTTTAGGCAGAGCCGCATTTCCGCAAGGGCTTGCCTGGGCTTAAGCCCCGGGGCCCGTGGCTGCAGGGGGGCCACCGACTCCCAACTATTCGCCACATTCATGGGAGGATGTCCATATAAACAGGTTCAGTGATATAAACACGGAGATGGTGGGCAACAGTGAAAGCTGTCCATGTAGAGGATGGTACATTAAAAACATTATCTTACTGCATCTCGCATTTTCTTTAGTCGAATTTTCAGAAATGCAAAACATTTGGACGAAAACTCAGCTACATACTGCAAACAAGTGTCCCAATCCAATGCAAGGGGTAAAGGTTTGTTCCGTTCTACTCAGAAAATCTGAATTCCCAACTCTCTACTTGTAAAAGTGCAACAGAACGCTACTTGAAATTAAATTTCCAGCTTGCAAATTCAAGCAGAAATTTTCAACCGCGACTTTGAGATGCAGATGTTTGACACCCTGCAAACACAGCGGCACCCAGTGAGATGTACAATGCTAACAATAGCATTCACTCAGCAAATATAATACGTAATTGTTTCAAAGTTCCAATGGTGCATGACAATAAAACCTGTTTAGCAAACGTTTGCAGTGACAGGTGTGTAAAAAACAATAAATTATCTTCTCAACTGAGAACTGCACACCTTTAAAACAAATGCTACTGCTGCTATTTTCTTTCTTTATATGACATTTTCTGACCATAGGACAATAGTAGGCTATATGGTCAGAATCTGGAGATATCAAGAAGGAATATACCATATTTGACTTTAATTGGAATGGAGCAAGTATTGCATCATAGTATCTAATGCCAAAATACAGAGAAAGCAAATATAGATAAGAATGCTAACACAGATTGTTGAACCACTGACTGTGTTTTTTTTTTCCAGCACCAAACACTGTAACTCTGTCAAAAAGTTAGTGGGTCATGTCTGGAAGTTTGTTGTAGCTGTCTGTGTGTCAGGATGTTTGATGCTGTGTTTGCAGGGCGTCAAACATCCGCATCTTAAAGTTGTGGTTGAACATTTCTGCTTGAATTTGCAAGTTGGAAATTTTTATTTCAAGTAGTGTTCTGTTGCACTTTTACAAGTAGAAAGTAGGAATTTCAGATTTTCTGAGTAGAATGGAACAAAGCTTTACCCCTTGCATTGGATCGGGACCCTTGTTTGCAGTAAGTAGCTGAGTTTCCATCCAAATATTTCGCATTTCTGAAAATTTGACTAAAGAAAATGCAAGACGCATTTGAGGAAGTCTGAGGAAGAACAGGAACATTACTTTCTGCTGAAAAGCATAATTTGAGAATGATTTATGACACTGCTGCCACAGACAGGCAAATGACAGGTGACAGTAGAGGACACCCACACCTGTGTAAATCTCTCTCTCACACGCACATACTCTCTCGTTCTGAGCGAGAGAATCGAGAGAGCGGAAGCCACATTACAGCACATGTCTTATTCATATATAACCAGATGAACAGAGCTCTCATGGGGCCAACAAAATATGTACTAATAATGTTTCATAATCTCAATCCATTAAAACGACTTCTGAAAAGACTATAGTGAGACGGATATGAGAGATAAATAGTCTTGGATGAAAACATCCAGCTCTCACTCTTATAGTAAGTCAGATCACTGCATATCTGCATATAGAAGACCTACATACATTTTAGTCTCAGGAGAGGAACTCCAGTGTCTAACAGTCACTACATGACCTAATACTGCTTTTTTCCCCCATACATTAGACCTTATATATTAGCATACTGTATATGTACTCTCTCTGTCTTTCTCTGTTTTATCAACCTTCCTTTTCAAATTCATCTCTTTCTCTCTTACTTGGTGTCCCTTCTTAAAGCGATGGAAATGGAGCTCATGTAACTGTGTGAAAAGGTGTAAGAAGCCTTTTCAATGCCAACTGAGGTCTGAAAAAACTGACTCATTGTGTAAAAATTCTATAATAGTCTTCAATAGAATGTGGGAGATAGGCCTAAAAGTATTAAATCAGGTGATATACAGTATAAACCCCAACTATCACTTTATGACAGTTCACAATTCATGGACTGGACTTCGGACATGAGTTTGAAGGTAGTAGATAGTATGATAATCATCAAACAAAGTCCTTGAATCTCTGTGTTTCTGAAGTGCAAGCTAGTTTCACCTTCTGTCCTTCACCTTGCTTTCTTTTATCCCTCTTCCGGACCTCCGCGCGACCACGAGGGCAGGTGCTCCATCATTGAGATACTGAACATAAAAGAGGTGCTCTCAGAGGTTCCACCCCACTGTGAAGGAAACACTAACATCTGGACACTCTACAAGCTGGACCCGTGGGGGTGATTCGCCATGCATGCAGAAATAGGTTCATATTAAATTTGATTCAGTTAAGTTTATTTCTGTTGACTCTGTTCCTGACATTTTTTATTAATTCATTTATTTAGATTTTTTTCTGTGTCTCAACTGGTAGAGCACAGCGCTAACAACACCAAGGTCATGAGTTTGATTCACACAGAATGCACGTACTGATAAAACGTATACATTAAAAGCCATGTAAGTCACTTCAGATAAAAGTGTTTGCAAAATACATAGATTTAATGTAAAAATAAACTAATTAAAAAAGGCACAATTTGGTAAAATACACTTCCATTGTAGGTAGGGCTAGGCGATATATTGAATATTAACAATATTCTGTAATCGTGGTGATTTTGCTGACGATACAAAATTAAGCAATATTGTGTATACAATATTGTCCAAACAGCCAATGTGTACAATGGCTGTTTGGATTCAATTATGGTTCCTCTGACTTAAAAAACAAACAAACTTTTGAGCCATTTCCGAGGAAATACATTATTATCGAGATATATTTTGAATATCGTCAGTAGGTTGAAAAATATCGAGATATAATTTTTTTTTTTAGCTATATTGCCTAACTCAAATAGTAGGTGTTTTCAACAGTAACCCGGTACGAGGCAATGCTAACAGAAAATATATGTTTCTCCCCTGTACATGTTGTGGGTATCCAGGAGTGTTTTAATCGACATTTCACAAAAAAAAAAATCAGTTCTATGGTTCATAATCCATTGTTCATTCATTTGGTTCATTTAGAGCAGCAAACGTTGCTTCTAGTTTGAGATACCCTTTTAAAATACTGAAAAACTTAACCTCAACCTCACGCTATACAGCAGCCTACCATCAGTAACCTCTAAATAACTTTCTGACACAGTTTGACATGTCAGAATCTGATTTCCACTCAGTTCTAAAAAATGCAGACACTTTATTTTCTCAGAAAACTGAGCTCAGATTGGTTTTTCATTTTTTTTCCTTAACTGATGCTTCTTTAGGAGGCTCTCAGTGGAAATGCACTTTCTTCACCAAACTTTGAGAAAAGGCTGCAAGCTGGGAATTAATAGCTTGAAGAGTGACAAAACTCAAAAGTCATACAGAGACACCAAATTCTATACATACAATCACAAACAGGTCAGATAAGGTTTATGTAGACTATATTGTCTGAAACTACACAGACAAATACATACATCCATATTCAGATACACACACACATTCAAACATTAAGCCTCATACTGTAGGATTCATCCATTCTCTCCACATATTCACATTCATTACAGCGTTTCACGGTGGGACATGACAGGCAGCACTTCAACAGAATGTAAATGGAAGGAGGGGGCGAATCTCGACGAACGAGAGCAGCAGCCATTACCTGTTCGCGAGCAGCATGGTGAAGGTCACCTGACTCATGCTCTGATAGGCTGGCAGCAGTTGGGTGCAGTCCCACTCCTTCTCATCCATAGCAGCCTGTTGATAAATGAGCAGCAAGTATTGTTCGTTATTAATCAGAGTTAATATGATCAGTAAATTACTGCTCCAGCTGGGCTGGACTAACAAAGGAGGAGGGGGTCCAGGACAAGGCTGCCCTAACCTGATCTATCTATCATGTCTGCACAAGAAGGTTTTTATTCCAAAAAGACAGCAATTAATTTATAAATCCACTTGGGGAGGGATGTACCATCATTTATAGAAAGATAAATCAATTTTGGGAGAGGAGTCGTTATTCTTCTCGCTGTTGTTCGTGGCATGTCGCCCAACGTTTCCTTCATTCCCCCTACCACTGTGCACGAGCGCAAGTGGACCGTTCCCTTGTTACGGAGCCAAATGAAATCTGATTACTTTGATAGCCAGAATGTCACTCTTAACTTTGAGTTTAGTTTTTTTATTGACAAAAGGACAGGAATGTGCCAGCCCCTCCTGTTCTCCAACTGCCTGATTGATGGGTCGGCACTCGTTTTTTCTCCCTCCGTTTGATTTGACAAACAGCACAGGAACCTGAAAGCGAGGAGGCTTTTTAATCATCCCCTTAATAAGGTGTTTTATGCAAAGCAATGCAAGCGCAAGTGATAAGAAGAAAACAAAAGGGATTAAGAGCACCACAGCTAGCTCTGAACAACGGGAAAAAGAACGCATTTTAACAGACGCAAAACTCTGAGCCAAATAAGATAATAAAAGAAAAAGTTAACTAAAAAAAGGTTTCAGACTTTCTGGCTTCAAAGATGCTCCAAAAAGTCTCCTGACATGAGCAGAGAAAACATATACTACCCTTAAGAGGAAGCCGAAAGAGGACCATGGCTCTTGTAATTAAACCTTCAACCTACACCGTCTTTAATACGCAAGGGATGCTTTTTTCACCCTTTGTTCAAAGCCACATCACACTTCAAGAGTTCACCTTTCAAGTCTTTTTTTTTTTTTCAATTACTCTGCTCTTTTGGTTAACCTTTTTTAATGTTTTTCTTTGTGCCTTCTTCACACTAAATTATTGCTTAGGGACAGAGCGACCTATGGAGAATTGTCAAGTTTATCCTAGAAAAGCAGTTTCAGTCTTTCAGTCGCTCTCTTATATTCACCTTGCCTGGTGGCCTTGACGAGAAGTTATACTCACTCGAGCGTGAAAGAGTACAGAAGAGAAGTAGTTCACGGCTTTAACAAAGTGCTGTAAATAAAAGTTACATAAATGAAAAATATTCAGGAGTACATGTGGCACCTCAACTAAGTGCATTGGAAGGCTGAAAGGTTAAAATAAGGTAAATAACAAAGAACCAACCTGATCTAACTTGTTACAACCGATTGAATTACACTCAGTAAGAGGGTTGAACTGAGATATATGGCAGTTTGGACCGTTTGCTTCAGAGGAGAAAATGACACGTCCTAAAGGAGACTCTGCATCCATCTCTGGAAGAGATGTTAGAACGGACCTCAACAGTGCCTTCAAAAAAAAAAAAAAAAAAAAAAAAAAAACATAAAAGGGTCAGGTTTGCTACTAACATCCTCAAAATACATTCCATTATTCCTGACTGGAACAAATTCACAGAAATCTGGACATGTCTAGATTAATCTTATTATTAGACTGCATTAAGCAAAACTAAATTACTATTAAAATGGTCAAGTTAATCTCTACAGGCTTGTTAAAACACATCACCGGACAAATTAATACATTTCAACAATTATTGCATACCCAATTTTGGCCATAATGGACATTTCTTTCCTTACTATTCCCTGAGTAATTGGCCGACAATGGTAGAAATTAATCAGTATATCTAGGAATAGGATTTGAAAACAGGACATTGGAAGAGGACAAAGATATGTATAGATATAGCACAAAGAACCACCGTTCTCAAGAACAGACTTAAGTGAGAGTTGTACTAATTTCCCAAGATGCATTCTTATTGTTAAGTAGAGCAAGGGGCACAAAAGTATAGTTTAAGTGTCGTTTATGCGCTAGATTTCTCTGTTGGGTGGGGGCGGGGGCGGTACTTGCTTGTTTTGATTATTCCTGAGGGGGTTACCTCCCCCGCCCCAGGAATGTATGCCCCTGATAGCAGGACTTGATTTTATCAATAGTAAATTGATTGGATCATGAAAAGAGGATGGTGGAGAATGGAGTCAGACCTGAATGTGAGAGTGTGGTCAGTTGTGGATAATACTACTACTGTCCTGAAACATCGCCAGCACCCATTTTGAGGAGGCTTTTAACATGGAGGCTCAAGGTCAAATTCACCCTTGAGAACATCACGATGATCTCAATGGAAATGCTTCTTTTTGCAATCAGTCATTATTTGCTATTATTGTCTTATCCATTGTTATTAAAGTTATAGTTTACCCAAAATGAAATTCACTCACCCTCATGTCATTCCAAGCCAGTATGACTTTTTTCTGTTTAAGAAATACAAAAGGAGATGTTCATATGAGAACTTCCATTGTTTAGTACAAAAACAAAAAACAAATCAGCGCTAAACAACGCATGTTCACGCGAGAACTTGCATTGTTTATGAACTAGCAAATACAATACAAGTTTTCATGTGAGCACGCATACCACTGTGAACGGGCTTCTCTCACAGCACCCACGTATCTACAATGGACTGCAAGATTGTCACAAATTTTTTTCTTTAATTTCAGGTTAATTCTCACCATTCATTGTTTGTCTTAAGAAGACTACAAATATGATGCAGGAGTCACATGTGCTTATTTTAATATTCTTTTGGCTCCTTTTTTAAAGTAACATGTAGAAGATTGCAAATGTCATTTTTGTGGTTTTCAACATGCATACATTATATTAACATATTTTATTCTTTGTTATTCTATTTTATATATATATATATATATACAGGTGCATCTCAATAAATTAGAATGTCGTGGAAAAGTTCATTTATTTCAGTAATTCAACTCAAATTGTGAAACTCATGTATTAAATAAATTCAATGCACACAGACTGAAGTAGTTTAAGTCTTTGGTTCTTTTAATTGTGATGATTTTGGCTCACATTTAACAAAAACCCACCAATTCACTGTCTCAAAAAATTAGAATACATCATAAGAGCAATAAAAAAAAACATTTTTAGTGAATTGTTGGCCTTCTGGAAAGTGTTCATTTACTGTATATGTACTCAATACTTGGTAGGGGCTCCTTTTGATTTAATTACTGCCTCAATTCAGCATGGCATGGAGGTGATCAGTTTGTGGCACTGCTGAGGTGGTATGGAAGCCCAGGTTTCTTTGACAGTGGCCTTCAGCTCATCTGCATTTTTTGGTCTCTTGTTTCTCATTTTCCTCTTGACAATACCCAGACAGGTCTGGTGAGTTTGCTGGCCAGTCAAGCACACCAACACCATGGTCATTTAACCAACGTTTGGTGCTTTTGGCAGTGTGGGCAAGTGCCAAATCCTGCTGGAAAATGAAATCAGCATCTTTAAAAAGCTGGTCAGCAGAAGGAAGCATGAAGTGCTCCAAAATTTCTTGGTAAACGGGTGCAGTGACTTTAGTTTTCAAAAAACACAATGGACCAACACCAGCAGATGACATTGCACCCCAAATCATCACAGACTGTGGAAACTTAACACTGGACTTCAAGCAACTTGGGCTATGAGCTTCTCCACCCTTCCTCCAGACTCTAGGACCTTGGTTTCCAAATGAAATACAAAACTTGCTCTCATCTGAAAAGAGGACTTTGGACCACTGGGCAACAGTCCAGTTCTTCTTCTCCTTAGCCCAGGTAAGACGCCTCTGATGTTGTCTGTGGTTCAGGAGTGGCTTAACAAGAGGAATACGACAACTGTAGCCAAATTCCTTGACACGTCTGTGTGTGGTGGCTCTTGATGCCTTGACCCCAGCCTCAGTCCATTCCTTGTGAAGTTCACCCAAATTCTTGAATCGATTTTGCTTGACAATCCTCATAATGCTGCGGTTCTCTCGGTTGGTTGTGCATCTTTTTCTTCCACACTTTTTCCTTCCACTCAACTTTCTGTTAACATGCTTGGATACAGCACTCTGTGAACAGCCAGCTTCTTTGGCAATGAATGTTTGTGGCTTACCCTCCTTGTGAAGGGTGTCAATGATTGTCTTCTGGACAACTGTCAGATCAGCAGTCTTCCCCATGATTGTGTAGCCTAGTGAACCAAACTGAGAGACCATTTTGAAGGCTTAGGAAACCTTTGCAGGTGTTTTGAGTTGATTAGCTGATTGGCATGTCACCATATTCTCATTTTTTGAGATAGTGAATTGGTGGGTTTTTGTTAAATGTGAGCCAAAATCATCACAATTAAATGAACCAAAGACTTAAACTACTTCAGTCTGTGTGCATTGAATTTATTTAATACACGGGTTTCACAATTTGAGTTGAATTACTGAAATAAATGAACTTTTCCATGACATTCTAATTTATTGAGATGCACCTGTATATATATATATATATATATATATATATATATATATATATATATATATATATATATATATATATAATGTGGCATAATAATGGCATAGCCCCATCCATGGGTGCCTGTAGGATTTCATCTCAGGGTCCGCACAGAAATCTGACCAAATTATGAAGTGTACCTTTATTTTAGAGATTTTCAGCATTCAGTTCTGGTGTCTTTGAGAGAAGCATTTTATTATTATTATTATTATTATTATTATTATTATTATTATTATTTTCTTGAGTATGTATAGCATTAATGTATCTATTGGCTAAAGTATTTCTAAAAGAGGCTATTTAGTCTAGTATCAGAAATGAACTTTTCTATTAAAGGGCAATATTTGCCCCTCTGGAGTTGTTTTTAGGAGCGTTTTTATTTTTTATTTTTTTTTTACCATTATGAGGGCATTGTTAGGGTATATTTTTTCTAACCATACAAAATATGACAATATGACGTCATTGTGTTAGGTCAAATACTTCTAATTAATTAATTCCTTAAAATGCATGTTCAGCCTAAATAATCAGATAAGCGGTTACCTATACATTTAAATGAACATCAGATAATTTCAAGTGATACGTATATATTAGGTCTACAATAGAAAATGAAATATATCTGATGTTACAAATAAGAAATGGCTATCATAAGTGGCACTTTTTTTATTTATTTTTGTCACCTTCAGTGACATTTTTGCCCTGAGCCCGTTAATTTCTGACTCTGGTTCAGACCAAATGCGCTCTTGCGCTAAAAAAAAGCAAAATGCAGCACAAGGAATAGGCAGAATGCATGTGTCTCGAAATGCTTTTTTAACAGTTGAAGTTCTTTTACAGTGTCTAAAAACATAGCAAATGCAGCAAAAAGATACACATCTAGCACATGTTTATTTGCACATGTCTACAATTGAAACAAGGAAAAAAGAAACTTTATGAGGAGGCTTTGCCTAACATCTCTTTTTGTGGAAGAACGAAGTCATTAGGGTTTGGAACATGACGGTGAGCAAATGATTACAGACTTTTCTTTTTTTGGTTGAACTATCCCTTTAAGTTCAGTTCAGCAGCATCTCTTTCCCCTTTTCCCATCCTTCTTTCAATCAGGTCAAGGCTGTTTCCTCCACAAGAGGCACGCAGCAGCTCTGTTTCTGCACAGAAGCTTTGCACAAGTGTTCCCTCAGCTTCAGGTCACACTGTCTGCCTCAGGCTAACAGCCACCTAATTGCTTGGTGAAAAACAGCAATTCGCTACCTCATTGAGCGGGATGCTGTGATGGATTTGCCGGAGGTGCTGGCTGCCACCTGCTCTATGGCACAGTTCCAGCAGCAACTGCCTTATTTTATGCTCAGTCAGTTCAGTGGGCCCACCTCTCTCCTGTGTCGGGCTGCTCTCCATGTGCTCAAATACACTGACGGAGGGACACAGAGAGAAAAGTGGGGAGAGATCAATGTGAAACGTTTACAAAATGCATTATATGATTCAATTTAATTTATTCTAAGAGCTAAATGTGCAGCTGATCACATGGTTTGCTACAAATGAACAGTTGGGTCCAAAATGGGAAAATGCTTCTATTTTGCATTTTTTTCAAATTGAATATTATAATTTTTTATCATTATATTTCCTTCATTATATTATCAGCATAACAATGTGAGTGAACAGCTGAAAAACCGACTGGACATTAACATGAATTTCAGAAGTTCTTAGTATTTGTTATGTCGCCCTTTTTCTTTAATGATAGAATGTGAAACCTGATTATCCCTGTTATCCCAGCATGATTTGAAAATGTTCCAAAGAGCATCTTGTAATGTTACTGTTTGGCTTTGTTGATATTTTGCACAAAGGAGTTAGCATAGTACTGTAACTAACACAAATTGACTTACATTTGATTAGTGACCTAAAAATAGTACATAATCTTATGTATGTCTTATTCATTTCAAGTAAGAACTCAAAATGCTAAAACTTTTTGTTTATATACAGGTTTAAATGGAATTGATAACTTCATATTTTCAATGTCAGACATTTGGACCCAACTGCATTTCTACATAAAGTTCCTTTGGGTTCACTAATCAAAAAGGGAAATGGAGAGAGTGGAGGGAGAGCAAGAGAAAGGAACGATCAAGAGACACAGTGCCGCTACAATAACCTCAAGGTCCCCTGAAAACACCTATCCCTGTGCCCTTCATCTCTATCCAACATGCCTCATCACCCTCACCACCCTTCCCATCGGATACACCCCTTGGTTCATTGTTTCCCCCCACTATCCTATTCCTTCCTTTTTTTATTTTTCAATCACAAAGTGACAAGGAAAGTGTCGCCTGTCAGGCAGGCCTTTAGCTTCAATGACACCGAGAGAAGCGGCAAGGCCCTGGGCAGCCCAGACAGTGAGTGGCCGGGTGTGAGCACCTGTGCCTGTATCCTTCCCTGTCCATCAGTGTGCAGGTGAAGCAAATGATTGGATCCAGTCAGCGGCTTGATTAATGAGACACCCGTCGTATCCGGGACAAGCTATCAATCATGTCATTAGGACCAATGTGCCCCGAAAGAAGCAGAACACCCCCTCCGCCCACCGATTTCACTGCATTCATCTTCATATGTGCATGCATGCCGTCAAAGCCTGCCAGGGTCACTGTGATGGAGAACAATCATCTTCTCCTCTACAAATTACTTTGCAAAGACAAGAGATGAGGGAGGTGTGTGTGTGCATTTGTGTTTGTGTGTTGACAAGGTAGGGAGGGTGGTGTTTTTCAGAGAAGCCGCTTTCCGCCGACACACTGTACGCTGATTGTTTACACCGGAGGCAGTGCCTGAAAGTGAAGGTTATTTTAATGAATAGTAATGGTTCCACTGACTGTCTAAGACAGGCAATACATAATCACTCTTCCTCTTTGCTATCTCCCATTTTTTATTTTTTTTTTGCCCCCCACTCTTTCTTTTTTGCTTTTCCTGTAACTGGGAGCAATGTTTCTCGGAACACTAAAAGTTTTCTTTTTTACCGGTCTGTTATGATGCTTAATCATTTTCAATAAGGGTAATTAACTCTGAGCAACGTTTTCTGGACTTTGCTTGCATACGGTAAAAGTTGCTTTTGCCAACATTGATAAATAGTATGGAGTACAGGTCACTTCTCAAAAACACTCAAAAATCAATTGTTTAAAGAAATTATTAGACAAGGATCATTATATAAGGTAGGCATTATCTCATCCGTCAGTATTCCAGATTTTGCAAATTGCTAAGATGATTAGAAGTACAACTCAAAGTTTATATATATATATATATATATATATATATATATATAT
Source organism: Myxocyprinus asiaticus (assembly GCF_019703515.2). Lineage (NCBI taxonomy): Eukaryota > Metazoa > Chordata > Actinopteri > Cypriniformes > Catostomidae > Myxocyprinus > Myxocyprinus asiaticus. The sequence goes on from NC_059346.1 coordinate 43,076,590, forward strand.
ATATATATATATATATATATATATATATATAGTGTATTCAGAAAGTATTCAGACCCCTCATATTTTGTTATGTTGCAGCCTTGTGCTAAAATGCTTTAAATTATTTCTTTTTTCACACCAATCTACACTACATACCCCAAAATGACAAAGCAAAAACCAGATGTTTGATAACTTTGCAAATTTATTACAAATAATAAAAAAAAACTGAAATATCACATTGACATAAGTATTCAGACCCTTTGCTATGGCGCTTGAAATTTAGCTCAGATGCATCCTATTTCTCTGGATCATCTTTAAGATATTTCTACACTTCGATTGGTGTCCACCTGTGGCAAATTCAATTGATTTGACATGAAAAGGCACACACCTGTCTATATAAGGTCTCACAGCTGTAAATGCATATCAGAGCAAAAACCAAGCCATGAGATCAAAGGAACTGCCTGCAGAGCTCAGAGACAGGATTGTGTCGAGGCACAGATCTGGGGAAGGCTAAAAAAAAACAAACAATTCGGCTGCATTGAAGGTTCCCAAGAGCACAGTGGCCTCCATAATTCTTAAATGAAGAAGTTTGGAAAAACCAGCCAAACTGAGCAATCAGGGGAGAAGGGCATTGGTAAGAGAGGTGACCAAGAACCCAGTGGTCACTCTGGTTTAGCTCCAGAGATCATGTGTGGAGATGGGAAAAACTTGCAGAAAGACAACCATCACTGCAACACTCCACTGATCTGGGCTTTATGACAGAGAGTCAAGAAGCCTCTCCTCAGTGTAAAAAAGCAAAAAAGAACTCTAAGACTGTGAGAAACAAGATTCTCTGGTCTGATGAAATGAAGACTGAACTGTTTGGCCTCAATTCCAAGCGTCATGTCTGGAGGAAACCAGGCACCGCTCATCACCTGTGCAATACCATCCCAAAGGTGAAGAATGGTGGTGTTAGCATCATGCTCTGGGGATGTTTTTCAGTGGCAGGGACTGGGGGACTAGTCAGGGTTGAAGGAAAGCTGAACGCAGCAAAATACAGAGATATCCTTAATGAAAACCTGGTCCAGAGCGCTCAGGACCTCAGACTGGGTTGAAGGTTCGCCTTCCAACAGGACAATGACCCTAAGCACACAGCCAAGACAATGGAAGAGTGGCTTAGGGACAACTCTGTGAATGTCCTTGAGTAGCCCAGCCAGAACCCAGACTTGAACCCAATCGAACATCTCTGGAGAGACTTGAAAATGGCTGTCCACCGATGGTCCCCATCCAACCTGACCGAGCTTGAGAGGATCTGCAGAGAAGAATGGCAGAAAATCCCCAAATCCAGGTGTGCAAAGCTTGTCGCATCATACCCAAAACGACTTGAGGCTGTAATCGCTGACAAAGGTGCTTCAACTACTGTAAGTACTGAGTTAAGGGTCTGAATACTTATGTCAATGTGATATTTCAGTTTTTTCTTTTGAATACATTTGCAAATTTACTGCAGAACTGCCACTCGCTGGACTTTTTTTGTTTTGTTTTTTGGCACCATTCGGAGTAAATTCTAGAGACTGTTGTGCATGAAAATCCCAGGAGATCAGCAGTTACAGAAATACTCAAACCAGCCTGTTTGGCCCCAACAATCATGCCACAGTCCAAATCACTGAGACATTTTTCCCCATTCTGATGGTTGATGTGAACATTAACTGAAGCTCCTGACCCGTATCAGAATGATTTTATGCACTGTATTGCTGCCACATGATTGGTTGATTAGATAATTGCATGATTGGTGCCAGACAGGCTGGTTTGAGTATTTCTGTAACTGCTGATCTCCTAGGATTTCACACACAACAGTCTCTAGAATTTATTCTGAATGGTGCCAAAAACAAACGGCAGTTCAGCGGAAGGAAACGCCTTGTTGATGAGAAAGGTCAACAGAGAATGGCCAGACTGGTTTGAACTGACAAAGTCTACAGTAACTTAGATAACCACTCTGTACAATTGTGGTGAGAAGAATAGGACTGGTGCCGTTTTGGTGGCATGAGGGGGACCTACACAATATTAGGCAGGTGGTTTTAATGTTGTGGCTGATCGGTGTGTATATATATATATATATATATATATATATATATATATATATATATATATATATATATATATATAGATAGATAGATAGATAGATAGATAGATATATTCTTCAGCTTTAGTGTTTCAGTAGGAAATATAAATTTTAAACTTCCAAACATTACTTTTGCAAAAAGAATAGAATAGAATAAAAGAACAGGGAGCCCTGCAACATATGGAATGGACCCCACAGAGCCCACCACTGAACATCAAATCAGTCTGGGATTAAGACAGCCAAAACAGATTAAAGAACTGTGGTGAATCCTTCAAGAAGCTTGTAACATCCTATCTGCCAACAACCAAGAAAAACTGTGTCCAGGTGTACCTAGGAGAATTGGCGCTGCTTTGAAGGCAAAGGTGGTCACACCAAATATTGATTTTGCAATTTTTTTATTTTTTTTTTCACTAGACTTTGTATGACGTTTTAAACTATTTAAGGCATTATTTTTTAAGAAATCCTCAGTATGCATATACAGTATACACAATATATATACAGTTTGTACACTGTTTAAATCTGGTAAATACAGTATACTGGGTGACTTCAAACCAACTTTTAAGTTATAAATAGTAAAACACTTTAAGCAGGTGAGTTACTGGTTTTTAGGGGAAAAAAAAGAAAAAAAAAGATGGAAAACTAAAAACACAATCATTTTTACCAAAGAGGATGAAGGTTGATTTTTTTCTGTAAAAGACTGAATGGTGAGGCTGATTTCTTTAAAATTACATAATAATACAACAGTTGCAGCTACAAGAAAATAAAAACAATTTTGTTATCATTTACTTACCCTCATGTCGTTCCAAACTCTTATGACTTTCTTTTTTCCATGGAACACAACAGGAGATATTATTACCTTATTAGGACCTTATTCAAGTAGTGCCATCTTACATTTTTGGTGAGAATGACAACAGAGCTGCAAGGGATAAACTTACAATCTCCTCAATGAGTAGTACTGTTGTTTAAAGTGTTTTGGATCATTCAACTGATCAAACATAAAAATAAAAAAAATAAATAATAAAAAAAACATCTTTCCAAGAAATGTCTGTAGACAAAAAAACTTCAGAAAACATTGTAGAAAATTAGATGTGATCTTTGAGCTTTATACAGTGCATGCCACTGAAGAAACTGTAAGTTCATTCCTCCCAGCCTCGTTTTCATTCACTTTAAACATAAAATATGGCTCTGTTGTGAATAAGGTCTATATAGGTAGTATGTAATTCTCAGTCACCATTCACTTTCTTTACATCTTTTTTTTTTTTTAATAATAAAAGTTAATGTTGACTGAGGCTGTCTATAATCTTTTTTGGTATTCCACAGAAAAAAGATTTGGAACAAAATGTGGGTGAGTAAATGGTGACATAATTGTTATTTTTGAGTGAATTATTCCTTTAACTGGTTGCATATGGCATAAAACAAGTCAAATAAAACAATAACAAGTCAGTAAGACCCAGATGAGCAGGCCGGTGGACCTGAGCTACCGAGCATGCTGGAAAAGCCTCTTCTCAGCCACGGTAAAGAGGAAGCACACAGGCAGATGGAGGAAGGCTACAGCAGATGGAAGGTGTGTGAAGATAAAGGAGAGGGCTTGGATTTCTAGATTCATGCTGCCTGATGTGGAGAGAGAGAAATGTTAACAAAACAGTTGGTTTGATTTTAGCATGTAGTATGCATACACAGTAGAATGACAGAACGATGGATGGACAGACAGACAGACAGACAGACAGACAGACAGATAGATAGGATAGATATTTCCAGAGGTAATTATATTAAATTATAAATGTAAAACAAAACAACAACAAAAAACAATAAAATACAAAATTCGACTAATTATTATTAGTAATGAAACTAATGAAAACAAAACAAAACAATACAAAATACTACTGATTATTATTGCTAATGAAACTTTACATACTCTTGTTGGTCTCGTTAAACTTGGGTTCAGGAATGTAGTTCCACTCTTTTGGGACCTTGCTTAGAACATTGTCTGCTAGGGCTGCCTAATCAGGGGTCCAGGCTGGTCCTTACATGCCTGCACCATGCCAACTAGGTGGGTCAGGTGTTTCATTGTTGGTCCACAAACAAAAGACCTTATGCATTTAAACAAGCTTTGTTCCTTTTTACTGGAGTCTGGAACCAAGAGAAGAGTCAAAGTTAGAGATTTAATAATAGCATCCTAACATCATTTCTTAAATCATTAGGAAATGAATCACAAATACTGTAAAAAAAAAAAAAAGAAAAAAAAAAAACAATCTTAAAGTTTTCATTATGTCATATTCGGTCAGAGGACATTACCTCAGAGAAGGAATGGATCGGATTTATTAAAGATATATTGCAAAATATTACCAGAGACAGTATAAGGGAGAGGAGATGGACCGCTCGAAACAGAATAAATGCAAGAAATTGTAATCATAACGAAAATAAATGGTGAAGAAATTAAGAGCAAATAACCTTTGTTGATGGTTTGTTTACTCTAGAGTGTGCATGTGCATTAGCTGAACCAGCCTGGTATTGTGCTCTAAGCTAAAGAATCAGAATTTATTATAAAATTTAACTGCTGGTTTGAAATATATTATTGAAATGCAATTCTGACCAACAGTTTTGGAGATTTCAGTCTTTCCACATTCAATTAGGTAGTGTTGTACTTGACCGTTACCAAGATAATGGCAGCATGAACTAACTTTCTGTACAGCAACTTTAATTTGAATAAATATAACTAATACTGATAATATTAATGTGTACTTACCCTGTGTAATATCAGAGTACTAATCAGATTTTGTTTTGACATAAGCAACATTTCTTCAGTTGTTCAGGATTATGGACATAGTAAATTAAGTCAGAATAACACTACAAAATCACAACACACCCCTCTAATTTATGTAAAAATAATTACACCCCATATGAAATAAATATACAGAAAGTTTGAGCCTTGAATGTGGATTAAATCCCCTCAGTCAGTATGAGTAAATAGATATGGCGACCAATAACACAATGGGAAATATTCATATTTTACAGAAGGGAAAAAAAGACATTTTTAATTAAATTAAATAAGCAATCAAAAAGATAGCTGAAGGTTTAATTACGGCTTTGATTTGATGATGGGCTTCCTATATTTCCACAGGGCATTGACCAGACTGCTGGTCAGATTTTAAATTGAGGCAGTTAGGGGACACAGTGGGGGGACATGACAATTGTGGTTATCAACCGAACTGTAAATACCCTACGAATGGTATTTTTGAATCTGACCAAAAATTTGTCTTTTTGAAATCTAAGTGTATGTAGGACAGAGCATGGCATGAAGTGTCGTGTTGGGTTGTAACTGCTAGATTGTAAAATTGGTCCCAAAGGTGTCTCCTGTCCAGGTAACCCTCCAGAACTTGAGTTAAAGCTCTAGGGGGTGGTTTAGAGGGGACAGGGTGGCAAAAACAGCTTCCAAAAAGTCTTGAGCCGCTGTCTGCATCTCAGGGGACACCTCCATTTCTTTCACTACACAAAGATCTGAAAGCACATTTTCATTATTATTAATTTTCAATTAATAATAATTGCCACAATGCTAAAAATACGGAGGCCTGTTGTTAAACATTAACAAATTATTTACAGTACAATGCACTGGCATTGGCTAAATAGATTAATGGTATGAAAGGAAGCATTAACAAATTAGATTTTTTTTCGGACAGACGGACGGATGGACAGACAGATAAAATAAACAAATGTGCCTATTACTTAAGACATCTGAGCTTAGCAAAGGAAATGCATGTCTTGTAAATCAATACAGTGATAAAAGTCCATTCTAAGGCAAAGAGCCAATTGACTGTCTGGACAAACACATGAAAGATGAGACCACAACATCAAGATCTGACTCAATGCCCTTGTCCAAATCCTGTCAGGCCTGTAGGATTGTAGAATAATGTAGAATGCCTTTGCATTTGGTTCAGCCCGTCAGTCTAGCTTCCAAGAGATGCGGGCGTTAGAATAGGCAACTGAATGCAATGCAGCATTCAATAAGTGTCTTCGATATAAAGAAGGGTGCTGTTTTCACTTTTTTGACAAATGTTGGACTGTTTTGAAATGACAGGCCTAAATTACCTGTCATGGTAGAGTGTGCAGCATTAATTGCAACATGCAAATAATCAGACACACTGCTACTCTAATAAATGAACACTTGCTCAGCCCTAAAAGCACGACATTGTGGCCACTGTGAGTTTTGGGCAGTTCTAAGCATTAGCATTTACACTTTCAGACATGCTGTAATTAAGATAAATATGCAGGTTTGTTTTAAAAATGTAATATGACATGTGTATGAATTGTAAGGCACCCGCTTTCAAGAGTCATTATGGTGGTTATTCTAACTCGCTGTAAAGTTAGAGACAGAGAGGACACTGATGCTGCAAATGGATGTAAAAACAAATTAAACAACAAATAAAGATGTGAATACAAATTTGAATATACTTGAAGTAATGTGAGTCACAATAGTCAGACGGTGTGTGGTAGTAGATGAAGTTACTGTTCCGGCCACCTCCAGGTTCTTTTTGCAGCCCACAAATATGCTGCGTTCAATGGGCCTTCACACAAATTGAGCTGAAAATGCCCAAATCATTTTTGGGAGGACTGAAATGCCCCATTTCCTAGAGATTATTGGAGATTTGGGCCTCTTTAAATTTTCATCATAATCACTGGATCGTGAAAAAATAGATCACCATCATTATCGTGTCTGCTTTGTTAGACCCAATTGACCCTCATCTGCTGTTGGTGGATTTGAACTTTTCACAAAGAAATCAAACAGACTCCAAAATGCAAACTGCTGTTTTATATCCCAAAGTGCAACAGCTGTGGCAGATATGAGGCCAAATATAATCTAACGATGATCTTATATGAACAAAACCCACGGGAAGACTAACGGGAAGAACGGGACCCCGTATCCACCATCACAACGCATAGGCTACTGTTTTTGAAAGGATATGCAAATCAAAATGGTGTCATACTGCTAAAATGATGTGTTTGTATTTATTTTGAATGCAATTAGTAACAATTGTTCAATCGAAAACGGATATTAAGTTTGAACATGGAATATGATCATATTGAAGCCAAATATTATTATTTATTGTAAATGGGATTTAATAAGACACATATTATACACATACTTTCTGATAGTCGTTTTACATTTTCTTCTGCCACATTTCTCATGCTTTAGAAGTGTGTTAAGCATGTGAGGATGTGTATTCATCAACCTGTTACATTCCTGACATAATCATACAGGCCTATTGAATCAAGTTAAAAAGTCCTGGTTACTTTCGTAACCTCCATTCCCTGATGGAGGGAACAAGATGTTGTGTCGATGTAGTGACACTAGGGGTCACTCTTGGGAGCCCCAAACACCTCTGATCTTTGAGAAAAGGCCAATGGGAATTGGTGAGTGGAATTTGCATGCCACTCCCCCGGACATACGGGTATAAAAGGAGCTGGCTTGCAACCACTCATTCAGGTTTTGTGCTGAGGAGCCGAGACAAGGTCCCGGTCATTTCAGCAGGTAGTTCAGTGTTGTGGCAGGAGGGATACAATGTCTCGTTCCCTCCATCAGGGAATGGAGGTTACGAAAGTAACCAGGACGTTCACTATCTGTCACTCACTCGACGTTGTGTCGATGTAGTGAAACTAGGGGTCCCTATACGAAATGCAACAACTAGCTGAACTGTGTTACGTGGACTGGTGGTGGGAGATGGGCAGACCATTGTGTGCCTCGTAGCCAGCGCACCTGGCCATCACGTAACATCCCCCAATGCTCCTACAAGCATCGTACAGTCCCCTGCACCTTGGGGACAAGTCGACTGCCCAAAAATGGGGACAGGCTACCCCAGCCGTGGCCTCTTCCCTTCTTTTTCTCTCCAAAAAAGAGTGGAAATCAATCAACTGGGGGCCATAAATGTCCACGTTGGGGGGGTGTCACTCCCAAGGGGAAGACACCGTGGAGACCACACCCTGCCCGAAGGGGAGAAAATATGTGGAAATATGTCACATGGTCTTACCGAGTTTTGTCAGCAGTGTCGCATGTGGAGAAGTCCCCGTGGTAGGTCCTACCCAGAGGGGATGGAGCTCTACAAACATGGCGACTCTGCCCAAGGAAGACACGGGTTAACCAACGTGGAAACCGTCTCGTGGAAGATACATCACATGGGGTTACAGACAGGCAACCAGTGCATGTGGAGCACCTATCCCAGTACAGGGCCTACTAGCACATGTACTGGGCCGGCATTGAGTTAAATGGAGGAAGGACATCCAGGGTCCACAGTCTTGTGAACACGGCTGGGGGGTAAAAGCGCACGTCTCCCCCTGCAGGTGGGGAAAGGCACTATGTGCAAGCGGTACACCCGGCCAGTTGTCCCGCACACTTACCTGTTCGTACCTGACAATACACGGGACGAAACCGGCTCAATCCGGAGATTATAGAATCTCGCAAATGTATTGGGTGTTGCCCAGCCCGCTGCTCTACAGATGTCTGCTAAAGAGGCGCCATTGATCAGGGCCCAGTCGTCCTGGGTGTGATATGCCAAGGCGATGGCGTCAATGACCCAGTGGGAGATCCTCTGTTTGGAGACAGCGCTTTCTTTCCACCGTCCTCCAAAGCAGACAAAGAGTTGCTTAGAGCGTCTAAAGCTCTGTGTGTGATCCAAATAGATGTGCAAAGCGTGCACCGGACACAGCAATGACAAGGCTGAGTCTGCCTCCTCCTGGGGCAGCGCTTGCAGGTTCACCACCTGATCCTGAAATGGGGTCATGGGAACCTTGGTCACATAGCCCGGTCGGGGTCTCAGGACCACGTGAGAGTATTCCGGACCGAAATCCAGGCACGTGGCGCTGACAGAGAACGCCTGCAGGTCCACTACCCTCTTGATGGAAGTGAGCGCAGTCAGGAGGGCAGTCTTCAAAGAGAGAGCCTTTAGCTCAACTGACTCCAGGGGCTCAAACGGGGCTACCCACAGGCCTTGTAGGACCACGGAGTGATCCCATGAGGGAATGAGGTGCGGTCTGGGAGGGTTCAGCCTCCTCGCACCTCTAAGGAACCTGATGATCAGGTTGTGCTTCCCGAGAGGCTTACCGTCAACTGCATCGTAGTGCGCCGCTCTAGCGGCCACGTACACCTTCAAAGTGGAAGGGGGACAGCCGCCCCTCCAGCCTCTCCTGCAGGAAGGAAAGCACCGACCCGACTGCACATCTCTGGGGGTCTTCGCGTCGGGAAGAACAGCACTTAGTGAACAGACGCCACTTCAAGCATACAGGTGCCTCGTAGAGGGAGCCCTAGCCTGAGTGATTGTGTCTACCACTGCGGGTGGTAGGCCACTTAAGCCTTCCGCATCCCGTCCAAGGGCCAGACATGGAGATTCCAGAGGTCTGGTCGTGGGTGCCAGTTGGTGCCCCGTCTCTGAGAAAGAAGGTCCTTCCTCAGGGGAATTCACTGGGGGGGTGGGGGGGGATTGTCGCGAGGAGTGTGAGGTCCGAGAACCAAGTCTGGGTGGGCCAGTAGGGTGCTACTAGGACGACCTGCTCCTTGTCCTCCCTGACCTTGCATAGGGTCTGTGCAAGTAGGCTCACTGGGCGAACGCATACTTGCGTAGCCCCTGGGACAAGCTGTATGCCAGCATGTCTGTGCCGAGGGGAGCCTCGGTCAGGGCGTACCAGAGCGGGCAGTGGGAGGATTCCCGGGAAGGGAACAGGTATACCTGCGCTTGACCGAATCGACTTCAAATCAGCTGGACCACCTGGGGTTGGAGTCTCCACTCTCCCCTGAGTGTGATCTGCCACGACAGCACGTCCGCAGCCCAGGATGTGAGTGGCTCGCAATGACTTGAGTCGCTGCTGACTCCAGAGGAGGAGACGGCGGGCGAGTTGCGACATGCGACAGAAGCGCAAGCCGCCTTGGAATTTGATGTATGCTACCATCGCTGTGTTGTCCGTCCGGACCAACACGTGCTTGCCCTGGATCAATGGCCGAAGCCTCCGCAGGGCGATCAACACTGCCAGCAACTCGAGGCAGTTGATGTGCCAATGCAGTCGGCACCGGGGACAACTTGCTCTTTTCCCAGTTGACCCGAAGCCCCAGTCAGCTGAGGTGCCTGAGCACCAGGTCCCTGTGCGCACACAACAAATCCCGAGAGTGAGCTAGGATTAGCCAGTCATCAAGATAGTTGAGGATGCGGATGCCCACTTCCCTTAGCGGGGCGAGGGCTGCCTCTGCGACTTTCGTGAAGACGCAAGGTGACAGGGACAGACCGAAGGGGAGGACCTTGTACTGGTACACCTGGCCCTCGAAGGCAAACAGCAGGAAGGGCCTGTGTCGAGGTAAAACCAAGACGTGGAAGTACGCGTCCTTCAGGTCTACCGACGCGAACCAATCTTGATGCTGAACGCTTGCTAAAATGCAACCCACCGCCTTTCTTCAGTACGATGAAGTAGGGGCTGTAGAACTCCTTCTTCATCTCGGCTGGAGGGACAGGCTCTATCGCGTCCTTCCACAGAAGGTTTGTGTAACCCAGATGTAAAATCAGAGTGAATTGTATTCTAAATTATCAGCTTAAAACTAACTAAAGTGCATATTTAACTAAAATATGTGAAGTAACTAGAAACAGAATGAAAACCAAAGAGTCAGAAAAATATGCAAAATTGTATATTTATTATTAATACTTGCAAACATATGTAAAAAAAATATTGCAGATAAACTTGACCAATAAGAGCTTGGATCAGCGCTGGAAATGTGATTTATCCAATCAGCCAATCTTGCTGTAGCCGCTGACTCCACCCTAGAGTTAACACAGACAGACACAGAACAGAAGCAAAGAGCAACGAGATGCCGATCAACTGTGCTGTTAGGAATTTATAGCAGCGAAAGTCTGAAAAATAGAAAAGATTAGTTTAATCTTAAACTAAAGCTCTAGAAAAAGAGAAAAATACTTACCTGAGAGTGAATCTTGATATCTAATCGAGATAAAGCTGAGTGATGAAGTCATTTATTTCACTGTTCATCCGGATAAAACCTGGAAGAAAAGAAAAAGTTTAGTTCATTATTGAGGCAATCGGTAAGTTTAATCTTTCATTCTAAATATAAATAAGAATCAGAAACGTAAACTTGTTTGAGTAAACTTAGTTGAGAAACTGTGTTGTGTAAATGCTACCACGAGGCATAGCATTTAGAGCTAAAGCTAATGCGTGTATTGTAAGTTAACAAAGTTAAAATAATTGTCTGAAATGTTTCTGAGAATGTTTTCTTGCTTTGTGCGGGCCAGCTTTTGTATATATGTTTTGTTCGAGTTGGACCACGTTTTCAATGAGGATAGGGAACAATTAATCGTGGATGTTTCTGCACAGTTTGATGGCAAGTCAAAAAAGTCTTATCTGAACTGTGAATATCTTCTGTTCGTGGATTTCCGAATAATCTTCAATTCATCTCTACTTTCATTCGATAACGAAAAGGTTGAGGTATTTGTGAGTCTGGACATTATTGAATGTTATTTAGTACATTAGGTAATTCAGTTGATTGATTATTGCTTGTTTAATTGAATAAATGTTTATTTGAATTGTATAGGTAATTAATAGGTAACTGTAATTTTATTTGTTTGGTTTCAATTACATTTTGAGTTCATTTGGGGTAAAGAGTTACAAAAGAGTTACATTTGATAATAGATTAGGAATTGAAATCAATAAACATTTTATTAGCTTCAAATAAACTAAATAGACGTAATTAGATTAAATTAACAATTTGAATGAAAGAACATTGCATTTAAATCTCTGATTGTGTTTATTGTATTATTTAATATTTATTTGTACTGTTTATTGTTTTATCTGTAAAGTTTGTTACTTAAGTTATTCAATACAAATCTGTTTCACTAAAGTCGGTTGTTGAGTGTGTATGTGTATATTTTGCCTCCTTCACGTACCTGGTTATCTTCTGATTGGCCCAAACTCTTTGCCGCCCCGGGTGCCATCACACGTGCTACCCATACTATGTGCATGCCACCCGCTACAAGGGGAAATTCTTTGGCGAGAACAGCCAGGAGGCAGAGTGGCATACACAATCAACAATCAACTTTCCTGCGTAAATAGCCCAATTTAGCAGAAACAAATTTCGGAGAAATCAGAAACAAAGTGGATGTTGTAGAAGAGAAAGGCATAAAAATTCCGAATGCCATCTTAATTTCTGGCATCACTGAAACTGACATTGATGAGGAAATACTCAACTTTGTGAAAAAATACAGGTCAATTCACAGAATTATCCCATGCGAAAACCCCAGTGCATAGTCACAAAGTTCGTTGATAGTTGAGTTTAACTCTGGACAAGCAGTGAAAAATTTGCAGCTGATGTTGCCTTATGTCCAGCAGTCTGAGAGCAACCCTGATGTTTCTTACTAAGTTGATGCTCTGTCTAACGTTTATATTCAGTTAAACAGCTCACAAACAGAAGGGAAGGAGAACACAAGGAAGCAGGTTTTTCCAGGCTCAGGTAGGACTTTTAATCGGCTACTTCAATGCTTCAATAGGCAAACTTCACAAACTCGTCAGCTTCACAGGCACATAGTAACTTAAACACATCAGCTTCACAAACATAACAGATTAAACATAGCAGCTTCAGGAGCACCGTGGCCTTCCTTGTGCCAGACTCTCTCTCTCTCTCTCTGCTGGTGGTGTGGCTGCTTATATGCTGCTCTCCCCATGCTCACTGGAATTAGAAACAGGTGTTAAACATAAGCTAGCTCAGGTGCAAGCGCCCTTACTGCTTTCTCTCTCTCCGGACGGACGCTTGACCACGCCCCCGCTGCCACATTCAGAAATTGGGAAAAGACACAACTCAAACTTACCTCACTGAGCTAAAAAAGTTGGCTAAGTGCAGTGGGGAAACCTTTGAGGATGTCTTAAAGGGCATGCTAATGCATATTCATGAGGTAGTAGTGCCGACGCCAAGTCCTGTGTCTGTTGATACTGCAGTCAGTGATACTTTACCTGCAGACTCGGTTGAGCAGTCTTTGACTGATTTCACGTCTGCGCAGCCACAAAGAACAACCAGCTCTGAAGAGCGTCCCTTTGTTCTGTTGGTGCAAACAGTCACAAATTCAGAAGTTCCATCTGTTACAATCAGTAACTTGAACCCACCTGTAATACAGAAAGTTGTAGTGGAACACCTTGTGCACAACAATGATCTGGCAGTTCATGGAAACTCTCCATTGCGACTTCTCAAGTTTTCTGGCCGAATTCCTCGCTCTTCCAACAAAGTTGACTTTGATACTTGGCGCGCTAGCATTGATTTACTAATTTCAGATCCAATGGTTTCCGACTTCCACTGAGTGCATAGAGTCTGTGAGACTCTTTTGCCTCCGGCAGTTGACATTGTTAAGTCAGTAGGGTCGACGGCATCACCAATCACTTACCTCCAACTTCTTGATTCTGTTTTTGCACTGATAGAGGATGGTGATGAGTTGTTCATTAAGTTTCTGAATACCTTGCAAAACTCAAGTGAAGCGCCGTCCACTTACCTGCAACAGCTACATGTAACGTTGCAATCCGCCCTGCGACGAGTTGGAGTGGATAGTTCTGAAGTAGATAAGCACTTGCTCAGGCAGTTCTGTAGAGGGTGTTGGGAGAGCTCTTTGATTTCAGTGTTAAAACTAGAACAGAGAAAACACTCCCCTCCATCCTTCACAGAACTGATGACCTTACTCCGAATTAAGGAGAGTATGCAAGCTTCCAAAAGTGCTCGCATGAGGCAGCAATTGGGGAACGCTAAACCGCGTTTTATGATGCACCTGCAAACAGCTGTGGAAAATGATTAAGAAACTTTGCTCAGTTCACTTGCAGTGGAACTGGCGAGTCAGGTAGCTAGGCTTCGCAACCAACTTGCCGTGTTAGCTACAAAGCAACCCAAAGATAAGTCAAAGCACAAGGTTCACACTGTCAAAGTTCGGAAAGAGCACAGTTCGAAAGGTTCTGAAGAGGAACCCCAAGTCCCAGACAAACCACAAGCAGCCAGACCCAAGCCAGGTTATTGCTTTAATTGCAGAGAAGATGGGCACCTTGCTCGATCGTGCACCAATGATCCTAACCCCGCACTAGTAGCGGATGCAATTTTGAAATGACAGAGAGAGTGGGACTTGCGAAATAGCAACCCCAAACCGCAGTTAAACTGAAAGCAGTTCCTATTGAGGGACAAACAGACTTTTGTCTTTGACAAAAGGACTCGTTGGGACAAAATGTACTGCGCAAGTAGACATCGCAGGAGTGACTTGTAACTGTTTGCTTGATGGTCAAAACGTTCCTTAACTTGGCTACCTGGAAGTAACCATCACTTTCCCAAGGGACTTCATGGGAATTGACATGCAGATAACCATGTTAGCTCTGATTGTTCCTGACTTTTCTTCTGTTCTTCAGCCATCCGCGCTGATTGGCAAGGACACTTTGGATGAGTTGTACAAGGATTTCTCACAGCAAGAAACTCATTTTTTCTCTCCTACATTCGGGTATTAACAAGTTCTTAAAACCCTGGAATTGCACCAGAAGCAAAGTGTAGATGGAAATGTTGGACTGGTGCGAATGCCTGAACGAACCTCTCAAGTAATTCTAGCTGGTCAAAGCATAGTTCTCTGTGGTACAGCTCATGTCCATGGATCGCACTCTGATAAGTGGATAGTTGTTGAACATCCGTCTCTTTCTCCTTTACCTATAATGGTGGAGGCATGTGTCGTCACTTTGGGAGAAACTCGGAACTGTCACTTACCTGTAGTAGTTGTAAATCCTACGGCTCATGATGTCAAAATTCCTCCTAGATGCGTGGTTGCTGAGTTAAAGGCAGTACAGTCCGTGTCACCTGGTGAGCAGCCGAGCTGTAACAAAGAAGCAAACATTACTGAGAGCCCAGCTCTTGAATTCGACTTTGGGAATTCACCCATTCCATCTAAGTGGAAGGGCAGACTTACGAAAAAGTTGCAGGAAATGTCAGAGGTATTCTCTCTGCATTCCCAAGATTTTGGACGCACTGATAAAGTCAAACACCGAATGAATCTTGCAGATAAAACCCCTTTAAAGCACAGATCCCGACCCATCCATCTTGAGGATCTAGAGGCTGTAAAGAAACACCTCCAAGAGTTACTTGATGCTATGGTCATTCGTGAATCCGAATCCCCTTTTTCCTTGCCCATAGTTGTGGTAAGGAAGAAGAGCGGTGACATTCAGTTATTTGACATTTATTCAATGTTATTTAGTACATTTGGTAATTCAGTTGATTGATTATTGTTTGTTTAATTGTATAATTGTTTATTTGAATTGTATATGTAATTAATAAGTAACTGTAATTTTATTTGTTTGGTTTCAATTACATTTTATTGAGTTCATTTGAGGTAAAGAGTTACAAAAGAGTTAAATTTGATAATAGATTAGGAATTGAAATCGATAAACATTTTATTAGCTTCAAATAAACTAAATAGGCGTAATTAGATTAAATTAACAATTTGAAGGAATGAACATTTGAATTTAAATCTCTGATTGTGTTTATTGTATTATTTTAAGATTTATTTGTTGTACTGTTTATTGTTTTATCTGCAAAGTTTGTTAGTTAAGTTATTCAGTACAAATCTGTTATTTCACTAAAGTCGGTTGTTGAGTGTGTATGTGTATATTTTGCCTCCTTCACGTACCTGGTTATCTTCTGATTGGCCCAAACTCTTTGCCGCCCCGGGTGCCATCCCACGTGCTACCCATACTATGTGCATGCCACACGCTACAGTCGCGATCTCCGCACGCAGGGCAGCGGCGTTCTCGCCCTTCACTGAGTTGAAACGGACACCGTTGAACCTGGGCGGATGCCTGGTGAACTGAATCGCATAGTCGAGTTGGACGGTCCTAGTCAGCCATCGCGACGGGTTGGAGAGCTCACACCATGCCTCCAAACTCCGGGCGAGGGGGACCAAGGGGACAATCGCGTCAGACGTACTGTTGGGTGGGGCCTCGCGGCCGGGCGGAGCCTGAGGCACCATGTTGAGGGGGCTCGAGCCCCGAACTCGTGGCCGTACTGAGTCTGGGGACATCGAAGCACTTACCTGGCTCCGGATACCCACTATAGAACCGGTCAGGGGGAGGAGGGAAATCATCATCGTAGTCTGTCAAAACCGCCCTGGCATGGGTGTGTTTGTGCCACAGCTGGGCGTGCAGGGGCAGGGGGCCTGCCTCCGGAGCGTCATGCCTGCCATAAAGGTGCGGTGTCCGGTGGTCGTGATAACGACGCCCATGTACACCGGATGTGTGACCCAGGGAATGAGGAAACCGCTCTTTTCTTGACAATGTGGGTACCGCAGCTCAAACCAAAGATTCTCCTCCCAGCCCTCCACCAGGGGATGGAGTGGTCTGCTTACCACCTCCAATGCAGCGGACAGGGGCGCTTCAAAGCCTTCCTTGGGTTCTTGGCGGTGGGCCATGAGATGGGGGGAGTCTGCTTCCTGCGGTTGGCTTCACGCCGGTGCCCGGCCGCCGGGGCGGACTGCGGCGGAGCCGGTGTTTTTGCCGCAGGGGGACGCCCTTGGCGACGAGCAGACGGGGTGCGAAATCTTGATCCACGCCGGGGCAGGATGTGCTGAATAGCCTCAGTCTGCTTCTTATCCACCAAGAACTGCTGGGCAAAGTCCTTGACTGTGTCGCCGAATAGGCCAACTTGGGAGATGGGGGCATCAAGGAACCATACCTTGTCAGCCTCCCTCATCTCGACCAGGTTGAGCCAAAGGTGGTGTTCCTGGACCACGAGGGTGGACATCGCCTGCCCGAGCATCCGTGCCGTGACCTTCATCAACCGGAGAGCAAGATTGGTCACCGAATGCAGCTCCTGCATCAATCCTGGGTCAGAACTACCCTCGTGCAGTTCCTTTAGCACCTTGGCTTGGTGTACTTGCAGGAGAGCCATGGCGTGCAGGGCGGAGGCGGCCTGTCCAGCGGCACCATAGGCCTTAGTCGCCAGAGACGACATAAATCTACAGGCCCTGGACAGGAGTCTCGGGTGGTTCCACCAGGTGGTAGTGTTTTGCGGGCACAGGTGCACTGGAAATTACAAGGAAAAATTGTGAATAAATCATAGACATTATCTATTTCTCACTGAAACAGTTTTGGAGCTTGTCATGGATGCATCTTTTTATATTTATTTTTTTTTATCTCTGTGTGTGATGCTCTCATGGTGTTTACTGGTTGCCAGTATGTCACAGTGATCTTTAATTGTGACAACAAAACTATTCATAACTGTTTTCTATTCAAATAAATGTTAGCATTTCACAATTAGTATAAACTGAATGTAATTAAACAGTGTAAGGCAGTCACATGAAACTGCAGCATTTAACTTAAAGTGTGGCAAGGGGCACTATAAACAAATATAAGAGAGCATATCATTATCGGCCAATTACAGTGTTAAAATATTGTTATCGGCCTCAAATTTCCTGATCGGTGCATCACAATCCTTTATGGCTGATGTCATCAAGCCCTCCTATTTGCAAACTATATTTGTAACATGTATTGTTTTGTATTGAGTTTAATTTTGAAGTATATCACATTATGAAAGTTTCATTTTGACTTTAAAGGAATACTCCGGATTCAATACAAGTTAAGCTCAATCGAAATGTATTGATTACCACCAAAAAACATTTATTCTTCAGTTAAAACTCATGTATTATTTGAGTTGAAAAGTTGTTTAAATTGTAATTTTAACAGCCATTTTAGGGTTTTAAGGTTTGTTGACATTACGTCGTCATGGCAACAAAGTTGTAAAATTGGCTATAACTATACACAGAAAAGGTTAGTAAGCAATTGTATCACACTAAAATCATGTTAACACGCATATTGTTTACATCTTGTGGCTATACTTTTGAAACAGTGAGTATTTTAACATTTATGGATTGGCCTCATTCACTTCCATTGTGCCTCACTGGAACCCAGATTTTTGCTTTTTTTTAAAGAAAAGTAGGGGCAAGTCAAAATGTATTCTTGTGTTAATCAATATCTTGCCACAAATTATGTCTTTTGAGCTTAACTTGTATTGAAGCCGGAATAATCCTCACAGCGATCTTATGCACAAAGGGTAGGTACATAAGTTGGAATCCAGTCTGCGTAATGTCCCGAACCCATCCCTCTCTCTCTCTCTCTCTCTCTCTCCTGCTTTTTTATTTCCATACATTAAAAGGCCAAAAAAAGAAAAAAAGAAACCAACAACAACCCTCAAATGCTTTGGTATGTTCGTTACAAGGCAGAGGACTTATATTAACGGCCACAAGGGGCACTGAAGAGTCGAACAGTTTAATGACCTGCCTCTTCATAATCATCTCTTTACAAGCAGCTGGATGAACCATGATAAATTAACTTCTGCTGCTTTTCTCAGGAGGATAATCCAAAAACCAATTCTCTCCTCTTCTAACAAACCTTTGCAACCTTGAAGTGTTGCCAACAAACACACCTGTTGATTTTCTACCAAGCCTTGCAGATGAGTTTTCACTGGAGGCCCGTAATTGGAACAAGACATTGCTATCAGTCCCTTAAAGAATTCAAAGAACAGATTTGTATTTAGAGCACAGCTTAGCACTAAGCGTTAAACTTAAAAAAAGGTTTCTCTAAACGGTAGACAAGCAAGCCACTGCGCTTCTTAATTAGCCAGGCTGTGGCCAGGCAGTGTTGATTTATGGCAACTTGATCCCACACCACAGCGTGCAGGCAGACGTGCTCTCAGCCAGGCTCGGTTATTAATGAGCTTTGCCATAAAGTGAATTAATGTGGAAGCACAAAACAGCCTTTAAAGGTTAGACTTTTCTGAGTGGATGGAAGAAAGAGGAAAATCTTTAAAGGTCATTCACTTTGCTCTCACATGAGTGTTTATTACTAAGCTCTATTGATTCAGAAATGATAAGGAAGATGATGAGGGTGATGAGTGAGTAAAACGACATTCTCACAACATTCCGGATGAATTTCAGATGTGCCCAAGAAGGGAACACAAATTTGATAAAGCTAAGAACATGCTAAAATCAAAATGGATCTTTCTTACTTTGACTAGACTTTAACTTTTTCTAAAGAAAATGTGTGTGGTGCTTGCCGGTGCAAAGCTGGGCTGCTGTGGGTGGATGTGAGGGTGTTGCTAAGGTGTTCCGAGTAGTTTTTAGCTTGTTGCTAGTGTTCTGTGTGGTTGCTTACTTAAAGCTTCCCCCAGGGGGAGCCTTCAAGGTTTGCACAACAAAAAAGCATCATGCAGGACACTGGCAAGAAGACAAGCGGCAGTTATTTTTGAATGGATGTGAATAGAGGACATGCTTCAGTATTCTGATTAAACTGTTTTTGAGGAAGCAACTTACTACTTAATGAACTGACTGCCTGTCTGCTAATCTTCAACATGTTTTACATTTAAAGCTGAAGTATGTAACTTTTTCCCTGTTAAAATACTTCTATCCCAGCTTAATATGCAGTGACAACTATAAGCAAGCCATTCATAGGTTAAATTTCTTTGTGGCACTATAAAAAAATCATGTGTTTGTTTTGAGAGACCCACTTAGACCTGTCCCAACAACGTTACTCAACCAGTAGCTCAAGTTGGAGGCGGGACTATCTGACTGTTTGAACAACAGCGAGGGGCGTATTCGGAAAGCTGTTTTGAAAACATTATTTACTGTATTTTTGCCATTCCATTCAGTGGTGCTAGTGGCGTAGAAATTACATACTTCAGCATTAAATAATCCTTTTGGATTGAACTACAGTATGTGTGGAGTTTTTAAAGGAAAACACTGAACCGACTAATAGCCCATTTTTACAGGCTGGGCATTGGCAGCGATGTTTGTAGGTGGTGTGCGGCATGCCGTGAATGTCAGCTGGTGAATCCACCAGCCACCCCAAAAGCGCCATTGTGCCTCCTTGCACTGATTGAGGTCCCCTTCGAGAGAATTGGCATGGACCTCGTCGGGCCATTAGAATGGTCAGCACACAGACATCGCTTTGTGTTAGTCCTAGTGGACTATGCAATGCGATATCCGGAAGCAGTGCCTTTACGCAGCATCTTGGCACGTAGTGTTGCGGAGGCACTCTTCAAAATAATCTCCCGGGTGGAACGAAATCCTCACTGATCAGGGCACAACCTTTATGTCACGGACACTACGCAAGCTTTACGAACGATTGGGCATTAAGTCAGTTCGCACCAGCGTTTACCATCCGTGCATTCATGAGAGGGATGACGTAAGCTCATTGGTAAGGTCACACGTCATGTGGAGGAGTCAGGATGCACGTCATTCTTTAATTTTTTTTTATTATTATTTGGAAATTATTTTTTATTTTATATTGTTTTGAAATTGTTCTGGACTGTTTTGGTTTGTGAACGGCGCTTGGTCTGTGCTCTGTGCAAGTTTCTGTTGTAAACAATGATGCGCTTCCTGCCTCCTCCTCCACGTGACGCGTGACCTTGCCAACAAGCTTACATCATCCCTCTCATGAGCACACATCACAGAGATGTATGGAAGCGAACATTTGTAGTTAAAAAGTATATAAGTATTGTTTTGTTTCTCAAAATAATCAATCGTTTGCATTCAGAAGAACTTTATTTGTCGACTGAAGTCGTGTGGATGATTTGGATGCACCCTAAATATGCATTTAGGACCGTCAAAAAATGGAGTACATTCACTTGCATTGTTTAGAGGAGGAGGCCTGAAATGAAATCCTAAAAGTCTTATTCTGTTTGATGAAGAAAGAAACTCAGATACATCGTGGATGGCCTGAGGGTGAGTAAATTATCAGCAAATTTTCATTTTTGGTGAACCATTCCTTTAATAAAACCCTTAAGAATATGATTCGTAAGTTTGTTCACGAGGATGCTAGAAATTGGGACAAATGGCTTGATCCCCTGTTATTCGCAGTACGAGAGGTCCCACAAGTGTCCACTGGGTTTTCCCCATTCGAGCTGCTGTATGGGCGGCGCCCGCACGGCGTGCTTTATATCATACGCAAAGCTTGGGAGGAGGGACCTTCAGCTCGTAAGAATGAAATTCAATACGTTCTTGATCTTAGAGCAAAACTCCACACCTTGGGGCAACTAACACAGGACAATTTGCTCCAAGCTCAAGAACGACAGAGCCGACTGTATAACGGGAACTTAGCTGTGGGAATTTGCACCGGGAGATAAGGTACTCGTATTTCTCCCCACATCGAGCTTGAAATTGCCAAGTGGCAAGGACCCTTTGAGGTCACACGACGAGTGGGGGATCTCGATTATGAGGTAAAGCGAACCGATAGAGGGGCGCACGTCAAATATATCACCTCAACTTCCTGAAATTGTGGAGGGAGGCGGTCCCTGTGACGTTGGCTATGGTAGTTCCGGAGAGGGCGGAGGTGAATACAAAACCTAATCATATCACCCCGGTCACTTGCGGAGACCACCTCTCACCGTATCAAGTCGCAGAGGTTGCCAAGTTGCAACAGGAATTTGCAGACATGTTTTCCCCTCTACCGGGTTGTACGAACCTCATACAGCACCACATCGAGACCAAGCCAGGGGTGGTGGTACAAAGCCATCCCTACCTTTCCCCGAGCACAAAAAGAAAATAGTTTGGGAAGAAATGGATGCAATGCTCGATATGGGAGTAATAGAGGAAACCCACAGCGATTGGTCCAGCCCGGTTGTTCTAGTTCCTAAGAGCGACGGGTCTGTACGGTTCTGTGTGGATTATAGGAAAGTCAATGCGGTGTCTAAATTTGATGCATACCCAATGCTTCGCGTTGATGAGTTGCTCGATCGGTTAGGCACTGCTCGATTTTATTTGACATTGGATTTGACAAAAGGTTATTGGCAGATCCCCTTGACACCAATTTCCCGTGAAAAAACAGCCTTCTCCACACCGTTTGGATTACACCAATTCATGATGCTTCCGTTCGGTTTGTTTGGGGCTCTGGCCACGTTTCAGCACCTCATGGACTGAATCCTCAGACCGCATTTGGCTTACACCGCTGCCTATTTAGATGACATCATCATTTACAGTAATGATTGGCAGCGGCATATGCAGCATCTGAGGGCAGTTCTGAGGTCGCTGCAATCGGCGGGGCTCTCAGCAAACCCCAAGAAGTGCGCGGTTGGGCGGGTGGAGGTATGGTAACTGGGGTTCCACTTGGGCCACGGCCAGGTACGTCCCCAAATTGACAAGACTGCTGTGACTGCGACCTGCCCGAGACCCAAGACCAAAAAGGGGTGAGACAATTCCTGGGGCTGGCTATTACAGGAGGTTTGTGCCTAATTATTCGGACGTCACCAGCCCACTGACTGAATTCACTAAAAAGGGGGCTCCAGACCCGGTCGAGTGGACGGAGCAGTGCCAACAGGCATTTATGCAGATTAAAGCCGCACTTTGCGTGGGGCCGCTTTTACATGCACCTAATTTCTCTCTCCCTATCATATTGCAGATGGACACTTCAGACAGAGGGCTGGGGGCTGTACTCTCACAGGTGGTGGAGGGGGAGGAGCGCCCGGTGCTGTACATCAGCCGCAAGCTTTCCTTGAGGGAAACAAAGTACAGCACCATGGAAAAGGAGTGTTTGGCCATCAAGTGGCGATCCTCACTCTCCGTTACTACCTGCTGGGGTGGGCCTTCACCCTCTGCTTGGATCATGCTCAACTCCAATGGCTCCACCACATGAAGGATACCAATGTGCAGATCACCCGGTGGTATCTGGCTCTCCAGCCCTTAAATTCAAGGTGGTCCTCTTTCCAGAAATGGGGGGCGGGGGGAGTGGTAGACAGGCCGGATGGCTCCCCGGCCTGAGTTGGGCGGTGGGGATATGTGGCAGCGGGGGCGTGGTCGAGCATCCGTCCGGAGAGAGAGAATGCAGTAAGGGCGCTTACACCTGAGATAGATTATGTCTGACACTTGTCTCTAATTCCAGTGAGTATGGGGAGAGCAGCATATAAACGGCCACGCCACCAGCAGAGAGGCAGAGAGAGTCTGGCACAAGGGAGCCTACAGTGCTCGTGGAAGCTGATTTATGTTTGTGAAGCTAATGTGTTTACGTTCGTGAAGCTGAGTTTGAGTGCCTACGTGCCTCTGAGACTGTTGAGTTTGTGAAGCTTTAAAGCATTGAAGTGGCCGATTAAAAGCCTTACTTGAGTCTGGAAAAACCCGTTTCTCTGTGTTCTCCTACCCTTCTGTTGTGGAGTCCTTCACATCGTTGCTCCAATATTTTTACATATCCTTCTGCATTCATGGTTTTCTCACAGATGTGCGAGTTACCCATGCCATTGGCACTGACACACCTCTGGCCCATACAGGCACTGGCTTTTGGACCTGACCTGATAACAGCTTAGATGGTCCTTTTCCTCTTTGGCCCGGATAACATGACGGCTGTGTTTTTCAAAAACTTTGGACTCTTCAGACCAAAAAACAGTTACACTGTTCTACTTTTCATCTAAGATGAGACTGAGACCAGAGCGGCAGCGCTTATGGTCAGTGTTGATGTAGGGCTGCTGCTTTGCATAGTAAAGTCTTAACTTGCATCTGTGGATGCAGCAGTGAGTGGTGTTGACTAACAAATGTTTACTTAAGTTATCCCAAGCCCATGTTCATGATATCCATTACAGATGAATGCCATTTTTGTGTGCCAACAGTGACGTCTGAGCGATCAGAGATCACGTGCATTCAGAAGTGGTTTTCGTCTTGCCCTTTACACAACGAAATTTGACCAGATTCCTTGAATATTTTAACTATATTGTACACTTTAGAGGGTAAAATGCCCAAAGACCTTCCAATTTGTCTTTGGGGAACATTGTTCTCAAAGTGCTGGATTATTTGCTGAAGCATCTCTTGGCAAATTGACAAGTCTTGAACGATCCTTGCTCTTGAAGGACTAGGCTGTTTTTGGAGGCTTCTTATATAGTATACAGTACTATGATACAGTTGCCTCACCTGTTTTACATCTCCTGTTTCACATCACCTTGTTATTAGTCTTAAATTTATATTTATTAATTTCATTTGCAAGACGCTTTTATCCAAAGTGACTTACAAAAAAGGAATACATTGTAAGCGAATCATCTTAAGGAGACAGTGGTACGAAAAGTGCTGTATTACAAAGTTTCACTAGCATCACAATAGAAATTTTCAAGACAGATTAAAGTGCATTTTTATGGAAAAGATGTGTTTTAGCCCCCATCTCAACTTTTTTTGAAATGTGTTGCAATCATCTGATTTCTTATTCGGATTTTTCATACTGTCCCAACATTTTTGGAATTGGGGTTGTATATGGCATACGCACATTGGTGATTTACTGTTGTAAAACTCAGTTGACCATTATACTTAAATGGTTTGCTAGCCTCAGTCTAACAAAAATCGAGAGTTCATGGCAAATTTGCCACAAACCAGCCGCAAATTTGCCACTGATTATTTTCTTATGCAAATGAGCTTTGCGGCAAAATAGTTGCAAATTGTCCATTGTTGCCAAAGGTTTGCTGCATGTTCACCACTACCAGTGAAGAGCTGCAAACTTCTGGCAAATATTTACGGCAAATCACAAGCTCATTTAGAAATAATGAGTGGCAAATTTCTGGCAAGTTTGCGGCTAGTTTGTCACAGGAGTGTTTCATCCACTGTATTGTATGACAGGCGAAACTCGTACATGTAAGTACAAACGCTTAGAAAAGTAAAAGCACACCTCTCCTCAACAAGCCACATTCTTGTCCGTAGCACAAATTAAGTAGGCAAGTTACACACCGAAGTTTAGGAGTTTTGAAAAATCCCTAATGCTAAGTATGAGCAATAATAATAGGGATGCTAGCAAACACCTCTAAATATGGTTGATGAAGCCGAGTTTTTCAAAACCACGTTTACTTATCAAATTCAACAGAGTGTAATTTCAAACTATAGACTAGCAATTAGCGATTTCCATGGGTTATTTTCCAAGACTCAAAAGGACTCGGCATGGTTCCTCAACGCAGGTGTTGGAAGACTAGAGCTATGTTATCGCCTTGTGACAGTTCAGAAGTGCACACAACAGCCTACTGAAAATAAGCGGAGATGTGCGAAAAGAAAACACATTAGAAACAGGTGCAGACTATTAAGAACACCAAGGTCACTGGGCCATCCTTACAGCTAATCAGTCTTTGTACCAATAAATTGCACTAAATTCATTTGTGGAAACCGATGAAAGCATTGATGAACAGAGATGGTTCAAAGAGCCATCAAGCTGTCTCCTTGTAATCTCTTATTGCAAGCCTCTCTTTTGTTAGGCACTAAAGCATGTTTTACATATACAGTGTATAGGCCTATATAAAAATATATAAAATACAACATATGCTTTAAAAATATACAGTCTTTCTCTTCAAGGAAAATGGACAAACAATATTGATGAGGAATATACACATTTTGGTACAATAAAATGTTCTCAAGAATGAGAGTGTCTCCTCCACAGTGAAATACCAAATATTTCCAACCAACTAGCAATGACAAGTAGAAAATTATGGATTTGCTGAGATGTGATCTAAAAGCTACTGTCTTCCAATGTGTCTGTACCCAACTGCTTGTTTCAGTAGGAAATAAGTCAACACAGGAAAGATTTTTTATTTTTTTATTTTGTCAATCCATTTAATGGAGTCTTTAATTGTGCTTTATGAAAGCTAGACCAAAAACCAGAGAACATAAGGATTCAATACAAATCTAATATTGAACCGTGAAGTATCCAGGGTTCAGTATAAATCTAGCTCAATCAACAGCATTTGTAGCATAATGTTGATTACCAGGAAAATGTATTTCAACTTTTCCCTCCTTTTCTTTAAACAAAAAGCAAAAATCTAGGTTCCAGTGAGGAACTTACAATGGAAGTTAATGTGGCAAATCCGTAAACATTAAAATACTCACTGTTTAGCCATAAGGCGTAAACAGTGTGCGTGTTAACATGATTTTAGTGTGATAAAATAGCTTATTAATCTTTCTTGAAGTGGTGGGTTTACCAATGTCTCTTCTGCCTATTGATAAGTTGAATAGATTCACTAGCAATTGTTATAATCAAAAGGTTGTCACCATCTTTTTAATTATGTGCATTTATTCAGGTTATGTTATAATTATGAATGTTGCTGGTCATGTTTGTAATTGGTCTCTGAGGGGTCTGACCCATGTCAGGAATGCAGTAACAGTGCTTGCTTATTAAGCCTGGCTCCTAGAGAAAAAAATCAATCAACAATCATATTATGATCAAATTAAGCAAGATATTTAAGTCGCTAATGTACCACATGTGATACATAAGTGACACAAATGCATTCTTAGCATTTTAACTAAAATTTTATTTCGGCCTAACTTTGCTCTGTTGTGTTTGAACGTATAGTTCTATAGTCATGTTTGTTTCAGCTAGATAAGGCCTGTGCTCCAGTAAAGCCTGACTCAACCTTGAGGGAAAAACAACCTTGTTTTGTTCTGTCTAATTATGTCATTGCAGGGATTGTTTGGAGTTTTAAGAGTCATGTGACAAAGCCAGAGTAACTGAGCTCCAAGGGTATCAAAACAGAGAAGAGTGCTCTCTATCTATGACTCACATCTGTCCCTTAATTTACTGATTAAAAAAATATTATCTTTGATAGCATTCACATAGTTGAACACAACACCATGTTTGGAAATATCTAGAATTATCTGTACAGTTCACCAATCAGGGACTGTATTCACAATGATTTTTTATCTTACCACTAGGAGTTCTCCAAAGAGTTCTTAGCAAGGAGTTTTTGCTTAAAACCTATTCACAAAACTGCTAAGAGCAAGTTTTACTAAGGAAACCTTAAGAGTAAGGCAGAGTTGACCTCGTTGCTATGGATGATGACACGTTTTATTTGCGCACTCTTTTAAATCACCCTCAGTGATTGGTAGACAGGTTGTTGTTTTTTCGGTTGATGAACATTTCTCCATCCTGTGTTAATGTAATGAAACGAATGTGCATCCCATCAAGAGCATCAAAACACCGGGTAGCCCCGCAATAGACGTGATTCCCTGTGAATGCCTTTTTTTTTTCTTCACATCGAGTGCACATCCATAGGAAAAAATGCGCTATGAATTGTCAGACGACGTGCGGGCTGGAGAGGGAATAGTTTGACCAGTTATTCTGCTGACGAATGACAGAAATTCCCAATTTATCCTCACTACACAGATTCATTTTGATGTGGCCAGGGAGCACTAAGTTTTTAAAACCTTTATCTCTGGTGTAACTGGGTTGCTTCAGTTTTTGGGAAAGGTAACTGCATCTCTAACTAAGCTTACAATAATGAAAACACCCTCGTGATTCAGGCGATACATTTTTAAATGTCAATGTCAACATTATAATATTTATAATATTATATTATTAAAATACACTGATTCAGTTTTACTGTGTACTTGACAACAGCAACCATGCTTTGGATCATTTGTGAGTCACACTTAGGGATTTAGAAGTCCTCAGGACAACTTCTAAGCTGTCGTGGGGTTACTTTTAGTGTTAAAATGCTTCATGAATTACTTTTAGATGGAAAATTTTACGAGTCCTAAAATTAGGAGAGACACGCCCCTAATTTTTAAGAGTCGCTCCTAAATTTCGACGTTAGGAGCTACTTTTAACCTTAAGATCTTTTGTGAGTTACTGTTGTTTCAGTAGTCTAATTTAGTTCGAGGTTAGATCCTCAACTCATTTTCTGTTTCTGTCTTCTGCCTTTGTAAATGTGGAGAACTTTGACTTCAGTAAACTCTCATCTGAGTGAAACTCAACTTTGACTCCTGGTCTTCATTGAACATACTTGGTCACTTCTTCCATTTTTACTGACAGCTATCTGATCATGAAAAGACAAAATATAAATGCCCTCCACGACACATCTGAGACTGACACCAATCTGATCACTCAGGAGGTGGTATGAGATGCATACAAGTCGCGACTCTGCCTAGTGTAAATGGATCTAGTTTCTCAGGCAACATACAGAAACTTTAGTCCTCACAAACAGAACAGCCTCAGCATATGGAACTTTGGAAGCCCTGCAATCAATATGTGAGCAAGCAAACATGGATGAGACACATGGTTATAGCAACTGTAAAATGCAGTTTTCATTAATCGCTACATTTTGCGGGGAGAGCATTCAAAAGAATCTCTCAAACTTTCATCAGCAAAAATGTGCTGCCTGCATTAGCATCATTACAGAAGTGAACTCCATTATTTTTGTATATAATTCAGGAAAATCTGAATTAAATTTGATTTGCAGAGACACATTTATGCTGACCAGTCAGACAGCAATACAATCAAAAAGACACAGTGTATTGTCCCCTTATGTGAGTATGATAGGAGGATCTGTAATAGTAGACAGTCCCTGTGAAGGATGGTCTGCAGAAGAAGATCTGGATTGTAGCAGGGCCCAGATACCAGTAGTTGGAACAGACAGGGAGATGATCCTTTGGATGCTGGGAAATCCCTTGAACCACAGAAGTAAATAAATAAATTAATAAATGTACAAACAAAAACTAATTTAGCTCATTACTCATTAGCTAAAACTAAGCTCATTTATGATGTTCTGTTGTTTGGCCAACACACTGTGTAGGACCCATTTATATTATACATTTTTTTACATCCACTAAAATGTTCAGCACTGAACATTTCAATCACACTTAAGATAAATAATTTGACTGGAGTTGGATAAAGTCTAAAGACAGATTAGGGTGAATTCAAAGAAAATACTGAAGAGGTATCCAAGCAATCCAAGGTCAGCTCTTCATTGATATACAGTAAATGTATCAGAATAGCAGCTCTACCAAAGAAGTGGGTAGGATTTTTTAGGTGGTTGCTAGGTGGTTACTTACTGCCCCAAATTCAAAAAGCCCAGACCAAAGTCTCTGTGAAATATCTTGAGTCCCTGATTCAGTGGTATTTTTTAGTCTTTTTTTATCTCATCAGGTAAAAATTGTCTGCTTGGAAAAGTATTTGCAATCATACCTCTTCTCAAGAAGCTGCACATTTTGTGGTATCATTAATATCCATAGAAAAAAAACAACAACATGCAGGACGATTTACACCCTGAATAATAATACTTGGGGTTAGGGTAATGCTTAAATGCCAAACCCTAAGATATGAGCAATAGAAATATTGATGCTTCCCTTAGCAAGCATGACTAATTGTCAGCTTTTTCTCTGAGCAAAGATCAAGAAATTTGAGCAACTCATAAAGCATGAAACTTATAAACACACAAAAAGTGAGGGAGGGTGAATCCTGTTACATGAGAGGGGAACATTATGATATAGTTAAGCAACAACTTTGTCATGTCAAAGATCCGGTAATCCACCAGATATCCTTCTTTAATGGTCCCGATAAATCTTAGAGCTGCGAGGGGTCTGCTTTCCATAATGCTTTTTGATTTATCTATATTCCGTGTCTCTTTTATTAACATTTTATTTAATAATCCAAATTGTCAGTTTGTTGGCATGTCTGTGTGAGGAGAGGAGTTTGCTTTTGGTGTCTGGCCTCTTGGCTCTGGTGTGGCCCTCACTGCTGAGCCCTCAGGGAGTCATGAACACAGTGAGACAAAGTAAATAAATAAAAATGAAACAGGCAATAAAAATGAACCAATTTAAATCCTCTAGGCTTCATTAATTCAGGATGGCGACCGGTGATTTGTGTAAGCAGGACACGCGATGAGATCACACTGGAGTGGGAGTCTGGAGCTGCTGGGGGGTTTGTGAAGGGTGATGTGAGATGTGGCTGACATTCTGCCCGCCTTCGCAGTCCTCCTACAGGCACCATTTCAGCCTTTCACACCCAGGCTGAAGACCCGCAGTGCATGTCAGCATAAACAGCTTGACTAACTGTGGCATCTGCATCTGGCCTGTATTAGGACTGTGAGTCTGGGGGTCTGGTGACTGCAGTAATGCATTAACCGTGTTTGTGTGCATCTAACACATACATAAAAAAAAGCCTGTGTAGAACTGCACAAACTTAGTGTATTAAAATGCATACATGTGGGCACTGCAAAAAAAAAAAAAAAAAAAAAAAAAAAAAAAAATTGGCAGTTAGAAAATATGATATAATGCATTAAGTGAGGTGTATGCAACACACAAATAATAATAAAAAAAAGTCTGGCAATGGACCAAAACAAAATACAATTATTTGCAAGATACATTCTCTCAAAACATATCTATAGAATTGTACTTTGTATGTAAATGTTTCTTGTTTTTGATATATTTAATATTTTACTCGATTTAGAAATGTTTACTGGAATCCATAACATACAATATCTACGGATTAAGAATATGATTATATTTGCAGTGTGTGTGTTTTCCTTAAAACTAAACTTAAAGGGATGGTTGACTGTGGCAAAAATTCTGCCTAACATCTCCGTTTGTGTTCCATGGAAGAAAGAACGTCAAATTGGTTTGGAACCACATGAGAGTGAGTAAATTATGACAGAATTTCCATTTTGGGTGGACTTTCCCTTCAAAGAAGAAATTTGCCATTTTTGCACCACTTTCATTACCAAACAGATTTATGGAATACTTCCTTGTCTTCATTGGTTGGGCAAACAGATAGTCCCACCCCAAACTCACACCACTGGTTTAGCCATTGTTACTATGTTGGGCTAGTTGGGATGCTTAAACAGAGCCACAGCATTTACGATTTTCATGAGAATGAAACTACAAATAGCTTACCCACAGTTGTTTCTGAAATATTTTCATATTTTTACATAAAAAAATGACACACATAACATAAAAGAAATCTGACTTAGCAGTAAAGCCACAGAGAGATGTTCTCATTGTGTCTTTTAGTTCCCACTATATTAATGAATGACTTGGCACTTTGGTTTTTTCAGTACCTCAGCAGCTGCTCTGTGAACAGTCTGGGGTTGATTGTACTCAGCCACTTAGTGTCATGACTGTTCACTCCCTCTGAAAGTTGTGCAGATATGGCATCTCCTTCACCATAGACTCCAAGAAAAATCCTGGAGTGCAAAAGAAACAGTGGCTACTGTATAGAGGGAATTACTTATTTAAAGTACTAAGCTCTGCATTATATTCCAGAGGGTAAATTTCAAAACGTAATGTATGGGTCAAATTTTGCCCTAAAATAAAAAATAAAGACCATTTAAGGACCTTTTTTTGTTTTTGTTTTGGGATTATGACATTATTTTGAAAAAAAAACTTAAGCACATTTTAAAATAAAATTACCTTTTGAGAAAAAACAGCGCTTCCCTCTCAGTAATAAAATGGAAAAAGGCACTCTTAACGCTATTTGATGTACAAAAAAGCCAAGATGGAACTTATCTAAGGTGCAATTTAATTACCACAGAAGCACGTCAAGTCATAACTATCACAAAATCTAGTTTATTTATTTTATTCTTTTGATTTTGGAAGGAAATATATGACAATTTCTGGTGTGTCACCTGTGCAGCTCTGGCAGAGGTGAGGTCAGGATGAGCAGCATGGTCAGTAGCTGGTTACACAGGCTGTGTATTGACCTCACCCAACTCCCATGGGCTGCATCAGGTCTGAGCAACTCCTCCACTGTCTCACACACACACTTCTCATCAGATGCTCCACGCAAAGCAGAATAGCTGTAACGTCAACCCTGAAAAAGGCAATGAGACCGCATAGATCACAAGTATTTCAGTAGCACTGTCATAATCTAGTGAAAGTTAACTTTTCAAAATCATTTAGTGGATCAGTAGAGGGCTGTCTCCAGGGTTGGACAATCAGGAGCCCGGTCACAAGAGAGGCCCTCAAATGTCCTCTATAGTATAACCTACACATTGGGACCACCCATAAAAATGCAGTGGGCACTGAGAATTTAAGCAATAGTCCTGGGTTGTTCTCATTTATGTACAGAACATTTCTAAACAAGTGAATATGCATCTATAATGCACATATAATAAACATTTTATAGACACATGTACAAACACTCACTGAGCACTTTATTAGGAACACCTGTACACCTAATTATTCATGCGATTATCTAATCAGCCAATCGTGCGGCAGCAGTGCAATGCTTAAAATCATGCAGATATGGGTCAGGAGCTTCAGTTAATGTTCACATCAACAATCAGAATGGGGAAAAAATGTGATCTCAGTGATTTCGACTGTGGCATGATTGTTGGTGCCAGACGGGCGGGTTTGAGTATTTCTATAACTGCTGATCTCCTGGGATTTTCACACATAACAGAGTCTAGAGTTTACTCAGAATGGTGCCAAAAACAATAAACATCCAGTGAGTGGCAGTTCTGTGGACAGAAATGCTTTTTGATAAGAGAGGTAAACTGAGAATGGCCAGACTGGTTCGAGCTGACAGAAAGGCTACGGTAACTCAGATAACCACTCTGTACAACTGTGGTGAGTAGAACAGCATCTCAGAATGCACAACACGTCGAACCTTGAGGCGGATGGACTAGAACAGCAGAAGACCACTTCGGGCACTTTATTAGGACAATATTGTTCCTAATAAAGTGCTCAGTGAGTGTACATATACATATATTTAATAAACATTCTGCATATCATTTCAAATAAATGCATTTTCAAATACTTTGTGCAAGGTTAATTCTCTTGAATGTGTGTATTATGTACATCTGTATAGTCTCTCAGCAGCCAGAGAGGTCAATCTAAACACCCAATTTGGTTTCCATAACAGCCTCCACTTTTTATCACCTATCTCCATGTTCTGCTTTATAGTGCACAGAAAGCTCCCCTTTCAGTAGATAGGAGAAAAAGAGAAGGAACGAGAGGGGAAGAAAGAGAAAGCAGAGCCCATCTGCCTGGCAGACCCTGAGCTCATCCGGTACTGAAGGGCTCATAACCGGGTGTCCTTGCAGCAAAGCTCATCTTCTGAAACAAAAACCGGTTCCCCTATTCTTTCCCCCTTCCTTACCCACGACCCTGGGCGATCTGCTCTTTCTCATCAGTCCTGGACTGGAAGGGAAGCATGCTCTTATTGCATCTTTAACCACTTTAAGTATGTGTTAATGCTACACACAAGGCCCGGGCAGTTTGGGCCCGGTCTAGCATGAAAGAACCGGGCCCTCCGCCAGGCGCTGAGGCAGGGCCATGTGCTAACAAAGAGAGACTGTTCTACAAATCTGGAGATCTGCTTTGACCCCCGGGGCCGAACACCGGCATAATCACTAAAGCATTCAATACTGTCTGCTGAGCCTGAGGTTCCTAATAGAGGGTGGGCTTCTCGGTACAGCAGAAATACGGTAAGATCATTCGATCAGACAGCATGATTATAATTTAATTAATTAATAATAATAATTAATTATAATAATTAATTTATAATTATAATAATTTTCTTTATTTATCACACATTATACATTTGCACATATACGGTGAAATTCTTCTTTTTCACCGCATGGATGACTGCTCTTTGTTAGAATATGCTGAAGTGGTACCACTGACCACAGATGAAGACTGTTGACTTTAACCATGCATGGCCATTTCCTTCATGACACAATCCAACAATCGAATGTATGTGATTACAATTCTACATAGAAAAGAGAGCAACTGAATAGGTATTTGTATTTCTTACAGGCTATAAACAACAGCCAAACTCTTATGAAATCTAGCATGTTCAAAAACTCTTTGACATTTGGTTGGGAAATGAGAATGGTTCTTATCCAGTACCAGTTCTTAAAAAAAAAAAAAAAATTGGAACTCATTGCAATATTGGTTTGCATTGGAGCAGTTATTGATTTGCTTTCATCATGTCCAACTCTGAATAAACACTGTTACTGTGTTATGTGTAGTTAATATTGTTCCAACCTGATAAAGTGTGAAATATGTTGTAATAAATAGCACTTTAAAAAATAATTAAAAAAACTGTTTAGTATCTTTGTAATATATTTTGTTATAAATTGCTTATATATTTAAAATTATGTTTTGAGTATTTCTTCAAAAGTACTAAGAAAATTGTTAATGGAATTCAAATTTGAAGGAATGAATAATTAAATAATAATTAAAGTCCTTACAATTCCCATCTCTAGACATCTTTGACAAAGGGCAATAGACCTCAACTCTAAATGTTAAATGTGGCTTTCTTCAGGCTATCCAGTTATCTGGTACCTGATCTGGGAGAGTCTTTTGTAGGAAAGCCACACTTTTGAGCACCTCTGAACTAAGACATCCAGGGTCTGACACAGCACCTGGGCCAAGGTCTGCTGGGCCTGCAAGGGGCCAAGAGCACCCCAAAGGTCATTGTGCAGGCCTGTGAGAAAATAGTGCCACAACTGGATAGAGAAAGAACACCTTTCACCCTGAAAAAAAATGTGGAGGAGACACAAAAAAGAAAGGGTGAAAGACTGGTAAAGAGATGATGATGATATCAGTGGCAAATAAATAACAAAAAGAACGCATGAGAAAGGACAAGATAAAAGGTCTTTCCAGACTCTCTTTCTCCAGATCCTTTTGGTCATGCCACCTGCACGCTGCACCTGGCCCCCTCATTTCCACAAAGAAAGAAAGACAGAGAGAGAAAGAGAGAGTGCAAGGATACTTTGAAGCTTAAATATGGATTCTCAATCACCATTCCTATGAACTTTACCCAAACATTCAGGAACACATTTGCTCTGTTTCAAAACTTGCAGAGTGTTTATTTATAAAGACTTTCAAGGCATGTGAAATCTGTTTTAAAAGGTAGGTAGTTTTGATTAGTCAAATTCTAAGATAACATCGCATGTATCCTTCACACAGAAGGAAATCTCATAATGCATCCAAGATGGCGGACGAGGCATGAGAAATCTAATATATACACTACTGGTCAAAAGTTTTGAAACACTTGACTGAAATGTTTCTCATGATCTTAAAAATCTTTTGATCTGAAGGCGTATGCTTAAATGTTTGAAATTAGTTTTGTAGACAAAAATATAATTGTGCCACCATATTAATTTATTTATAAATTTTTTTGAAATTGATGACTTGGACCAAATAATTAAGAAAAGCAGCCACAAAGTGCCCAACATACATGGGAACTCCTTCAATACTGTTTAAAAAGCATCCCAGGGTGATACCTCAAGAAGTCGGTTGAGAAAATGTCAATAGTACATGTCTGCAAATTCTAGGCAAAGGGTGACTATTTTGAAGATGCTAAAATATAACACAGTTTTGATTTATTTTGGATTTTGTTTAGTCACCACATAATTCCCATAGTTCCATTTGTGTTATTCCACAGTTTTGATGACTTTACTATTATTCTAAAATGTGAAGAAAAAAATTATAATAAAGAATGAGTAAGTGTTTCAGAACTTTTGACCGGTAGTGTGTGTGTGTATATATATATATATATATATATATATATACAGTACTGTGCAAAAGTCTTCAGATGCTTCACAAAAAACATTTGTCTCAAGATGGTTATTTATATTTTCAGCTTTAGTGTTTCAATAGGAAATATACATTTTAAACTCCCAAACATTTCTTTAGCAAATAGAATAGAATAGAAGAACAGGGAGCCCTGGAACAGATGGCATGGTCCCCACAGAGCCCCCCACTGAACATCGTGTCAGTCTGGGATTACATAAAGAGACAGAAGCAATTGAGACAGCTGAAATAGATAGAAGAACTGTGGCAAATTCTCCAAGAAGCTTGGAACATCCTATCTGCCAACAACCAAGAAAAACTGTGTCCAGGTGTACCTGGTGATGTTTTAAAAGCAAAGGTGGTCACACCGAATATTGATTTAGCTTTTTTATGTTTACTGGACTTTGTATGACATTAAGTGATGAATGAAAATTATTTATGCCATTATTTTTGAAGACATCCTCACTATGCAACATTTTTCCCAAGTGCCTAAAACCTTTGCACAGTACTGAATATATTTCTTTCTTTTTTTTTTTTTTTTTTCTCAGTATATAACTGTCTGCTTTAAACATAATTTTAACTGATAAACACCATTAGTATAATATAAATAAATGAATTGAAAGCATAGTGGTGAACAACAGCACTTAACTAAATATTCAGCAACACATTAGAAAACGTGAAATGATGCGTAAAACTTAACTGAATCTTTATTTTATATGGATCATCAACATGAATCATCCAATTCACTAAATTCACTGAATCAGATTCCCCAATGTTTTATATGAGAGGACTGAGGACTGTTTAGGAGAGTTTCACTTATTTGAACTGTCCAAAGTAACCGATTCACTAAAATGAACTGGACTTTCTAATGATTCATATGAGAGAGTGGTTTAAGAGAGTGCAATTGATCCCTTTTTACTCCTTGCATAGTCTGCACTTAAAAAGTGCTCAAATGTGCTAAAGGAATAGTTGACCCAAAATGAAAATTCTCTCATCATTTACTCACCCTCATGCCATCCCAGATGTGTATGACTTTCTTTCTTTCTGCAGAACACAAACGAAGATTTTTAGAAATATATCTCTGCTCTGTTGGTCCTTACAATGCAAGTGAATGGTGGCCAGAAATTTGAAGGTCCAAAAAGCATATAAAGGCAACATAAAAGTAATCCATCCTACTCCAGTGGTTTAATCCATGTCTTCAGAAGTCACATGATAGGTGTGGGTGAGAAACAGACCAATATTTAAGTCCTTTTTTCTTTAAATTCTCTTCTCCCTGCTCAGAAAAAAAAAAGAAAGAAGAATATGGAAGTGAAAGTGGATATTTATAGTAAACAAGGACTTACATTTTTATCTGTTTCTCACCCACACCTATCATATCGCTTCTGAAGACATGGATTAAACCACTGGAATCATATGGATTACTTTTTTTGTTGTCTTTATGCGCTTTTTGGATCATCAAGGTTCTGGCCACCATTCTCCTGCATCGTGAGGACCTACAGAGCTGAGATATTCTTCTAAAAATATTTGTTTGTGTTCTGCAGAAGAAAAGAAAGTCATACATATCTGGGATACCATGAGGGTGAGCAAATGATGAGAGAATGTTCATTTTTGGGTGAACTATCTCTTTAATGCTAAAAAAAAA
Organism: Myxocyprinus asiaticus; assembly: GCF_019703515.2. Taxonomy (NCBI): domain Eukaryota; kingdom Metazoa; phylum Chordata; class Actinopteri; order Cypriniformes; family Catostomidae; genus Myxocyprinus; species Myxocyprinus asiaticus. The sequence goes on from NC_059346.1 coordinate 43,113,584, forward strand.
AGAAAAAAAAAAAAATTGGGCTATTTTGCATCCCAGAATGGAATTTAATTTTCCCAGGTCAGATGACAAAAACCAGGATGACCCTGCAAAGTCCAGGATGGGTGGCAACCCTAAGTAATGCGCTGTTAGCTTAGCATTATGCTATTGCAAAATGCTTTCAAAATCTATTGTGAATCATGTCACCCGTGTAGAACACTCTTTGTGTGTCACGCAGAGTTGCTGCCAATGTAGAGCGCTACAAATTAGTCACTCATGAGTTTCCATGACAGCTAGGATACTGCCTTAGAAGGCAGCTGCTTATGTAGTCAGTAGGCAGTGCACTAGGTTTTGGAACAGCTGAACTGGTAAGCTGGTGTATAGATGGCAAAAACAAAAATGACCACAATAGGGAGTCATTGTGGTTGAGCCAGCTGAGGATTTTGTGAGACATGCTGAACAGCTCTAAAGGAGCAGCATGAAATGGAGACACAAATCAGAAAGGGCGAAATAGATAAAAAGGAAGCTAGAGCCTTGTTTCCTAAGAGGCTAATTACTTTCAGGCAAAGAGGAAGCTGCATTAGGGGTTTACAGTGTGACCAAAGAGAGATTATTAACAACCATGTACTACATCTCCTAATGAGAGCTGGGACGTGGTCCACCAGTTAAGCCGGCCATAGAAAGAGACACACACAGGGGCATGACCACATGTCCGGACCCAGGAATTTAGTGCAAGGGAGTGGGCCTCTAGAAGGACTCTGACCCATTGACATTTACTCTGGAGGAAGTGAAATGGAGGGGGGAATGGAACAGTGGGAAGAGGGGATACAGGTCAACAGAGGCACAGACACACAGAGCCAGCCTCACACCTGCACACAGCAGGCCAGTCTGCCCCACAGCCCGGATGTGTGTGTCTGTGAGAGTGCTTGTGTGAACATGGATATCTTAATGAAGGTAAAGGTTAGGGCTACAGAAACGGCTAGACTGTTCCCCTCACAGATGGTTCAGTGTAATGTAGCCTCAGGGTAGCACAGGAACCATTGGGATGACTACAGAAAGGGTCACTATGAGAACAATAAAAATATTATTTGAGAATACAACAGGGTGTTCCACAAAACTTGTACTGATTAAATGAATTTTTTGGAAAATCGGTTAACTGAGATATATTTGTGGTACATTTTAATGTTTTTTACATGGCTCTCTGGAAAAATTGATTTTGATTACTCAATCCTGGCATTCTGTGGCCAAATATTTTGGTGTAATGATGCTAAATGGTATATTTCACCATTGTCCTTGGCAACCAATCTCCTACACTGTGCTAGTTCCATGTTACACATTATCACATTATCCACACCATGGCGTCACCATGATGATTCTGATTGCCGCGGGACTGTTTTCCAGTTCTGGTCTCCATAAGAAGCAATATAAAAACTACTGAAATGAGTGAACAAGATGGAGAACAAAAAACATTTTAAGTGTTAGTTGGAGTAAAAATGTGACTTTTTTGTGTATCTGCACTCTAAAGCTTTGTTTTTTTGTTTTGTTTTTTGGCAATTTATACAATTTTAATATGCTAAAAATCACATTTTCCAATAAGAACATGCAAGTGAAAACACTGTACACCAGAAAATGAGAACATGCTTCTGGTATGAATCTGCGGACACTTCCGTGATCAGGAAAAGGTGGATGAAATAATTTTGTAACACTTGGTTCCGTTCGTTAACGTTAGTAAACACATTAGGTATCATGAACTAACTACAAACAATATTTTTGACAACGTTTATTAATCTTGGTTTATGTTCATTTATAAAAACCAGAATAATTTATTGTTTGTTCATAATGCTTTAACTATACATTATGTTAATGTATACAACATTTAATTTAAAAATGTGTTAGTATATGTAAAAATTAGCATTAGTTAATAAGTGTTTTAAAAGTATTGTTCATTGTTAGTTCATGTTAACTAATATATTTATTATAATATATAATAATATAATAATATACCAATTATTAAAATGCAAATCAGTATTTCATGTCCAATTTTATTTATTTATTTGGTAATTAGCCATGCAATAAGTGGGATAATGCACAGTCAGCGAATCATTATTGCAAAATAAACCCCTTCATGATAATATGAGTCCCCTCCACTTTGCGACTGTGTCCTGATCACCCTGTCTGTGTTTATTTTGTGAAAATGGCTGGTTGAATGTTAATTATCCCTTACGAACAACATACCTAAGCAGTTTAAGTAAGTAAGATCTTTTCAATGTGTTCTTGAATAACCCTCTTTAGCACAGTAGGGCGTCTAAGGATTGCGGTTGGATGAACACAACTGACTCTCTATGTGACAATCTGAGAGGAGCCATCTAGAAACTCAAGGACATCATGCTTTAACGGCATGCAAATCCAAGAATTAGAGGGAGCCTACTTAAGGATACAATAAGAAAATGCATAATATATTAACGAATCTCACTGCATTTTAATACAGAAACACTTATGATTTGAAAGTGAATATGGCATGTGACTTAACCACAGCTCTGTCCTTGAGCACACTATAGTAGAACAGGATGTTTAGTCTACCAATAACCTAACCCAAACCACAAAAGTGCCCACTCAACAGGCATGTAACAAGAACTATTAATAAAATATTGCCAGAAAAACTAGAGCCATCTGTATCTCGTAAAATGGGTTAGGGTCACTCCAGTAGTGACTCTCGGCATCCTGCAGTATAATAGTGGCACACACATAGACGCAGTAGCTGGTCAGGTGTTTGTGCAGGGCTGCAGTCACATCCTGGCTTCTCTGAATGGGCAGCAGAGTTAGAGGCCTGTGGAAGGAGACATCAAAGACATGAGGCCTGGTTTAAGGCATGAGTGGTGTAGCTTACAGGTCAAACAGCCACTTAGTGATTAATATCAGCAAATGGCTCCGATTATTACCTGTCAATCATTCAACACCTCCCTCTTTCTCCCCTAATATTTTCTCACTCTCCTTCTTCAAGTATAGGGCCATACAAACGGACTGATACAATCATCACCCCATGCTCACCCCTTTCTGTCGGTCTATCTCTCTTTCTGTCTTACAACATCATCATTGTGGAAGCTTTTTGACAAATTTTGACATTCTTGTGAAAACTCACATTTTGTTCAGGTCAAACTAGTGTAATCCTAATGTAAATGTAAATAAATCTGGAAGATTATTAGTGAAGCTATCTTTAGTGGTCGAAAGAATAATTCTATCTGAATGATAGCGTGGTGTAGATTGAGTAACATTAGCTGATCGCAGCATACAAGAGACAAGGTAATGATCTGAGATGTCATCGCTCTGCGGCATAATTTCTATAGTATCAACATCAACTCCATATGACAGAATTAAATTTAGCGTATGATTATGGCAATGAGTTGGTCCTGTCACATTTTGTCTGACTCCAAGAGAGTTGAGAAATCAGAATATGGCCTAGTTGATCTTTATACTGTAGCAAGGGCAAAAGATGTCAGGGATTTTTTATTTGTATCTGATGGTGACACAATAAGCATTATTAGTTCAAAAGACTTAAACTTATATCCTGTCCTCTGAGTAACACCAAAAACTTCACTGTAAATTGCAGCAACACCTCTTCCTCGACCCTTCAGACAAGGCTCATGTTTATAACATTAAACTGTGGCAGTACTGTAGATTCAATTAAACTAATATATTCATCTGGTTTAAGCCAGGTTTCAGTCAAACAGAGCACAGCCAAACTAAGATCTGTAATAATTTAATTACAATTAGTGCTTTGGTTGAAAGAGATCTAATGTTTAGTAGCCCTACATATACAGTTGAAGTCAGAAGTTTACATACACTTTAGCCAAATACATTTACACTCAGTTTTTCACAATTCTTGACATTTATTCATTGAAAACATTCCCTGTCTTAGGTCAGTTAGGATCACTACTTTATTTTAAGAATGTGAAATGTCAGAATAATAGTAGAGACAATGATTAATTTCAGCTTTTATTTCTTTCATCACATTCCCAAAGTCAGAAGTTTACATATACTTTGTTAGTATTTGGTAACATTGCCTTTAAATTGTTTAGCTTGGGTCAAATATTTTGGGTAGCCTTCCACAAACTTCTCACAATAAGTGGCTGGAATTTTGGTCCATTCCTCCAGACAGAACTGGTGTAACTGAGTCAGGTTTGTAGGCCTCCTTGCTCACACATACCTTTTCAGTTCTGCCCACAAATTTTCTATCGGATTGAGGTCAGTGCTTTGTGATGGCCACTCCAATACCTTGACTTTGTTGTCCTTAAGCCATTTTGCCACAACTTTGGAGGTATGCTTGGGGTCATTGTCCATTTGGAAGACCCATTTGTGACTGAGCTTTTACTTCCTAGCTGATGTCTTGAGATGTTGCTTCAATATATCCACATAATTTTCCTTCCTCATGATGCCATCTATTTTGTGAAGTGAACCAGTCCCTCCTGCAGCAAAGCACCCCACAACATGACCCTACCACCCCCATGCTTAATGGTTGGGATGGTGTTCTTCGGCTTGCAAGCCTCACCCTTTTTCCTCCAAACATAACGATGGTCATTATGGCCAAACAGTTCAATTTTTGTTTCATTAGACCAGAGGACATTTCTCCAAAAATTTAAGATCTTTGTCCCCATGTGCACTTGCAAACTGTAGTCTGTCTTTTTTTATGGTGGTTTTGGATCAGTGGCTTCTTTCTTGCTGAGCAGCCTTTCAGGTTATGTCGATATAGGACTCGTTTTACTGTGGATATAGATACTTGTCTACCTGTTTCCTCCAGCATCTTCACAAGGTCATATGCTGTTGTTCTGGGATTGATTTGCACTTTTTCCACCAAACTACGTTCATCTCTAGGAGACAGAATGCGTCTCCTTCCTGAGCGGTATGATGGCTGCGTGGTCCCATGGTGTTTATACTTGTGTACTATTGTTTGTACAGATGAACATGGTACTTCAGGTGTTTGGAAATTGCTCCCAAGTATGAACCAGACTTGTGGAGGTCCACAATTTTTTTTCTGAGGTCTTGGCTGATTTCTTTTGATTTTCCCATGATGTCAAGCAAAGAGGCACTGAGTTTGAAGGTAGGCTTTAAAATACATCCACAGGTACACCTCCAATTCAGTTCACCTCCTATCAGAAGCTTATTGGCTAATTGTCTAAACACTTGACATCATTTTCTGGAATTTTCCAAGCTGCTTAAAGGCACAGTTAACTTAGTGTATGTAAACTTCGGACCCACTGGAATTGTGATACAGTCTATTGAAAGTGAAACAATCTGTCTGTAAACAATTGTTGGAAAAATGGTAGTTCGGGGAACAGTCACAGTCTCTATGTGATCTCTAGGTGACCTGTATGACGTCTCAAGGCAGCTAGCAGATGTTTGGATTAGCCAGTTTGTATGCTTCCTGACCTGGACCCCAGTTAGCCAAATACTCTCACTATTAAGACTATGAGCCAAATTATGGATGGAGTCCATCTCTCTTTAGCAGGTCAGGTCTACCCCAAAAACTCTTCCAATTGTCTATAAATCCTATGCTATTCTCCAGACACCACTCAGACATCCAGCCATACAGTGACACTATTCTACTATAAGGATATTCCACTATTCTACTATTACCACGACGAGCAGGGAGGGGGCCAGAGCATATTAAAGTGTCTGACATTGTTTTTGCAAGTTAACACACAGATAATGTTAAAATGTCTTTAATATTATCTCTAGTGATCTCCGACTGGCAAAGCCAGAAATCGTTAGTGCTGACATGAATAACAATTTTAGAAATTCTGTTTAGCATTAGCAGGTACTTGCAAATTTGATCTGTTGTCAGATGCCCGAGCACTCAAAATGCATTTAACAATAGTGTCTTGAGTCTCTATTTCCACGTTCCTTACAATACAATCTCCTATAACAAGGGCGCTTTCAACATGATTCTCAGTGGGTGCATCACTGAGTGGGGAGAATCGATTGGAAACCCTAACAGGAACGGAAAAGTGGTGTCGCTTTGCTGAGTGAGTCTGCCGTCGAGACTTCACCCAAACACCCTGCTGCAGGGGCTCTACAGCCGGAACCAATGTGTGTGTGTTTCTCGCTGTTCTACCCACATCCGAAACAGTATCTACCAGCTTCTCTTTCTCACTGACCTCCACTTCATTCGGATTCATGTCTCTAAACTTCTCCATCAGCCTCACTAATTTCTTATATTTATCACATGTAAATCCCTCACTGCTGACGGAAGAAGCTATAGTAAACATGTGGCATGCAATGCAGGAAGCAATAGCATGAGCAGATTCCATGACAATGGCAATTGTTTGTTGTTGTTGTTATGGTTGTTCTTTAGCGGCAAGGGTTTGAGATCTATGTGAATCCCTCACACAATTGTTTGCTGTTGTTGTGCTGGTTCATGATCAGCAGAGGTTTGAGACTGATGCAGTAATCCATGTAAAACACAGATGAGAAAACAAATGCACACAGCCAAAATGCGAGAAGAAGACAAGTGGGAAAAAAAGGTGCACGCACTGATATACACGCAGTTGAAACAGTAGAAAAGCAGAACAAAAACCGAAGCACACGGTAAAATGGCAAAGGATAAAAAGATGACTGTAGCATAATAAGCAGTGCTAAGCAGGCTAGCAAGCTACAAACACAGACTCGTGCAGCATGCCTGCCTGGTTACTGTCCACTTTCATTGTACGGAAAGGATCAGCATTCTACTAAACATCTTCTTTTGTGTTACACGGAAGAAAGTCACAAGGGTTTGGAACAACATGAGGATAGTAAATGATGAAATTTTTTAGCGAAGTATACTTTTAAGCAGCTATATGTAGAAGTTATGTGCTCTTCAGAAAATCTGAGATTTTTTCATTATAGTGTGAAACTCGCAAGCTGTAGAGTCTCTGAGCTGGCTTTCATACTGCACGAGTGTCTGGTGGATATAGGCACTGGTGGCCATCAGTATTGGCAGATTCTTAAGGGGAGCTGAGGCTGGCATTTCTCCTGCCCTCTCTTCCAGTCTCGTCAGTAGGGAGGTGGTACTTAAAAATAATTTTAAGTAAATTCTACATTCAAACACATAAAAATGAATGCTCTAGCTTATAAGTAAATATTATTTATGATTGATAGTAACCTTTACAATGTTTCATCCTGTATCAATCCTAATTTATTTGCTAAGAGTACATTTTTTGTAAATTTCACTGGTAAATATAATGAGTAAATGTAACTTTTTGAAGTTGGTGTTCCCAGCATGCGATAGGCTTGAACAATTAATGAGCTTGCATGGTTTCACTGTTTGTAAATTTATTTACACTGTTTTTAGTGGTAATTTTGCTGTTATGTTTAGTAACTTCTTGTTTTGTGAATTCTGAAGTTTATTTTCTACTCAAAATTACCCATTAATGATAAAAATAAATTATCTGTTTTTTGTCACCGTCATCGAGTTTTGTGCACCAAGATTTGAGGTCTGTGTGCTCTGTATCTTGTGTACCTGCAATGCAAGGTAATATTGCCTCAAAGATTACATAGTATGCATTAAGCTTTCCTGTGGGAGTCTTCCGTATGTCAAGTGGTATATCATCAAACGTGTGTTTGTAAGGAAAATTTAAACCCTGACGTTCTAATAATGCAATATTTTCATTTAAATATAACTATGTTTATTTAAGTATCATGTATATCATGTTTGTAAGTAAAATGTTACTGTATTTACTAACATTTTTAAGTAAAATTTACTCACTCACTTTAATCAATATTATGTCATGAATTTAAATAGATTGAAATAGAATTTTATACCATTAAGATTTACTTAGAAAAACTGTATGCCATGCGTAAGGTGATTTTTATTGAAAAGTATAAAATGCTTTCAAATATTGATCTGTTTGTTTGAGCATCCAGTCCAGCCCAACACAGCAACACAGCATTAGCTCAACCAATGATATAAGTTTGGGGTGGGACTAACTGTTCGACCAATGGCAGATGGAGGGGTGTATTTGGAAATCTGTGTGGAAACTATTTTTATTTTTGCAATTTCATTTGGTGATATCAGTATGACAGAAATTAATCCTTCAGTTTTCAGAGTATTGATTTGGATTCCTTTATGTCATGAGACAATAATATTTTTTTTTTTTTTAAATCATAAAAAAAAAAAAAAAAAAAGATTTACTATGGATATGGTTCACAACTCAAATAGCATTTTGAACATGCTGTAATTACGCAGCACTTCCTTCTCATTTGTGAAATAACCAAACAAATGTTTAGAAAGAGTATATTTTTGACGAGTTTAAATGCAATTTGATTTCAAATAAAATTATATTAATTGTAAAAGTCAAACCTTAAAGGGATAATTCACCCAAAAATGTAAATTCTCTCATCAGTTACTCACCCTCATACCATCTGTGTATGACTTTTTTTCTTCTGCTGAACATAAACAATGATTTTTAGAAGAATATTTCAGCTCTGTAGGTCCTTGCAATGTAAGTGAATGGTGACCAGACCTTTCAAGCTCCAAAAATCACATAAAGGCAGCATAAAAGTAATCCTTTAGACTCCAGTGGTTTAATCTATATCTTCAGATTTTTTTAAATATTTTTTTTAATTATAAATCTCCACTTTCCCTTTCAGAATGTGAAAGTGAAAATGGAGATTTATAGTAAAACAGGACTTAAATATTGATCTGTTTCTCACTCACACCTATTATTTAGCTTTGGAAGAAATGGACTGAACCACTGGAATTGTATGGATTACTTTTATGCTGCATTTATGTGATTTTTGGAGGTTGAAATGTCTGGTCACCATTCACTTGCATTGAAATGACCAACAGAACTGAGATATTATTCTAAAAATCTTCATTTGTGTTCAGCAGAAGAAAGAAAGTCATACCTGTGATGGCATGAGGGTGAGCAAATGATGAGAGAATTTACATTTTTGGGTGAACTATCCCTTTAAGGCTCTAAAATGTAAACTGTACATAAACTGCTTAGATCAACAGACCTACAGCCAGTCTACATACTACTGCCATGTGTTTTTGTTGTTTTATCAGTGTACCAACCCTAGTAACTGGTAATTTTAATTTATAAAGGGGAAAAATACTTTCATTTTCTGACAGACAATATTTATATTACATTTAATAGTTCTATTATATTCAGTAACAACTGTGTTTGCTAAAAATATTGGTAGGCATTATTCAGTAATCTCTTAACTTGTACATAACACATGTCCCTACGATCCATACCAAATCTACTCCAGTGGCATGTTGTTTGATGCAACCACCCTGTTATTCACTCTTGACAGAGTGCACATAGAGACATGTAGAGACATACCTCAAGCTGCCTTTCCACACTGATAACTTGGCGAAATTGTTTGCAAATAGTTGTGAAATATTGTAAAATGACTTCCAGGTACTCCCACTTAAACCATCAACAGACATTCAATTCTATACACACACACACAAAAAAAAAAAAAAAAAAAAAAAAACTTTATCGTAAACACTCAAACTTCCCTTTTTGAAGACTGGAATTGCATTTTAGCTTTTCACACAAATCTACCATATGTAAACTGACTGGAATTTATTGTAGTAAAATAACTGAATCATCCATGGCGATATGGCAGCACGAGACGTTCAGGGCCATTTTATGATTCAAATACCTGCAGTTCCCCTCCTGTGGCACTCAGAGAGAGAAGGAACACTTATCTCATTTTTCCACATTTGTCCTGGAGGAAACAGGGAATCAGCACTGGTATTTTCTCTTCAAAATGATAATGAAAATATGTGTGTTTGCCTGTTACATCTGCCTTATATTGCCTCAGGAGGCACCCTGCTTAAAAGGAAGACCCATAAGGCTTATTGCCCAAAAAAAAGTTAGGCAGCCCTGGCTTGGAACATACACAAAACTTCTTCCACTCATATTTCTCCAACCCTTGTGCCTCAAACTGACAAATGAAGACATCATTGCAGATCTAACCCTATCTAGAACTTTCAATACATTTATTTCTCCATCCCTCTATCCAACCACACTCATTTAAAGAGATGGCTAACCCAATAATGAAAACTGTATCATTTACTCACCCTAACATTTTTCCAAAACAATGTTAATTTTCTTCATCTGTGGAGCACAAAAGGAGATGTCTGGAAGAATGTTTTTCCCTGTCACTGTTCACTTTCATTGCATCTTTTTTCCATGCAATTTAAGTTAATGGAAACTGAGAGGTTTGGAACAACATGAAGGCGAATAAATGATGACAGAATTTTCATTTTGGGGGAAACAGCCCTTTAATGCAGATTAGCGCTTACGGCATCAGATCAGGGCATGCCTTAGAGTCAGACGCATGTGGTGGGTTCACTGCCAAATTTATATACCTATAGAAATGAGTTATGATGCCGGGCTATTTGAAAGCAGTAAAACATACGTGGGTGTTGTATATCGTTGTATATATCTCTCTCCCCTCCACCCTTTCCCCCTTCCACATGAGTTAACATGTCCCAAGGCCTCCGCGGACATGGAGGAAAAAACCCAGCATATGTTAAATGGAAACATTCCCAATACCAGGTCTATCATTCAAGAGAGAGGTTACTTCACTGTTCTCCACTAATCTCCAAAATTCCCTGAATCTGATTTCAATAAAGAGCTCACTTTTCGATCATTGATAGAGTGCGTTATTTTAGTATGCTGTCATGCAAAGCCAAAATGCTGTAAATAAATTTTGTTAAAAATAGCTCATGAGTATAATCTGTCCTGTGACAGACGGGTCTGGCTCAACTATACTCAGATTCAGACACAACAGAATATGACAAATGCTGTAAATGCAATGTCCAGAGTAAAACAAAGTCATTTTCAAGCCATTTTCTCAGGTTCAGTGTTGCCATAGGTGCAAGGACTTGTGAATGAGCTTCTCTCATTAACGTGCTTATGAAAGCTGGTCGGAAGTGAAGATTTTTGGTTATTAAGGACTGAATTTTAGCTTTGTTTATCATGCAAAGCAGTTGTATTTCTTCAGAGGACATGAATTAATTAATTACTTTTATGCTGCCTTTATGTCCTTTTCGAAGCTTGAACATTTTGGACCACTGACTTACATTGTATGGATACAGAATTCTTTTTTTAATTTTTTTATCTTTGTTTGTGTTCCAACAGAAGAAAGAAAGTCATACGAGTTTGAGACGGCATGAGGGTGAGGAAATTATGAGAGAATGATCATTTTTGGGTAAACTAAACTATAAAAACAAACTTTTTATCAGACAAAGTCTATTTTAAAAGTTGATTCAGCTATCTAATGTAGAAAAAGTAAAGATTACCACAACATTCTGATAAATTGAACATTTATGCCATTCAGTATGACTCAACTTAAAATTTTAAACAGCGAGAACACACAATGTCAAGTTCGGTTAAGAAGGCAGAACAGGCTTTTGAGCATTCTCATTTTGATTACTGAGATAGTTGTTTGTGGCAGAATAATTCCCCCTACTTATCATTGCCACTACTGTGCTATCACAGCTAGTTTGGCAACATAATACACAATAACTGCATAGGATTGTCCATTTAGTGGATTTTCAAACTTGAAGTGGAATCTTCAAGTTTACTGTTGTAAGTCAGTTAGCCAGGGCTCCCACTGACGTGGAAAATCTGGAAATATCAGGGAATTTACAACTTGTCATTTTCACTCTTAAAGGAATAGTTCTCACATCATTTACTCACCCTCATTCCATCCCAGATGTGTATGACTTTCTTTCTTCTGCAGAACACAAATGTTTTTAGAAGAATATCTCAGCTCTGTAAGTCCTTATATTTGTATGTCCACGATTATGATTTATAGCTCAATTACACTTCTAGTGCTTGACACATGCCCAGAGCACTAGATGGTGCTAGGAAGCGTAATAGAGCTTGAAATCATGATCGCCAAGGAGACTGCTGATGTCAAAATTTATTGTGAATAATTAGCTGTATTTTGGTCTGTTATCACCCAAAACCGATTTTTTAAGTTTTCTTAAATTCTGATTTTTTACAATGTTTTCCTTTAACCTAAGCTTAACTGTTTACTATTCATATTGTTTAAATCAAGTTACCATTACACTGTAAACCCTAAAGTTGTCATTACTAAAAGCCAATCAAGTGGTCCTAATTAAACATCACTTGAAATGTCAAATTTTGGTATCATAACTCAAATATGTACGGTCATTAAACTCTGGCTTGAAGTACTACTAATTCAAAATGTTCAAGTACAAAATTGCAGCTGTGGGGAATACCCATAAACTATTGCGCTTGAATAACTTATGTATGCTTGGTCAAGACAAGGTAACTTATGAGGATATATAATAATTGTTATTAAGAATTAATATAATTTTAGCTCTTTTGACTATTGCTTTTGCTTTGTGGTAACTAGTTGTTAGTCATGAGATGTGTGAAGTTACCATTAGGGAAATTAGTGTTACCTCTGGTGAATTTGGAGCCTGTTTAACTCAAGCCATTCCTCTCCACTCAAATGTAAGTACTTTTTAAAAGTCCAGATTTGTGTGTACTAAGTACAGAGGAGAATCCTCACCTGCTATAACGCAGTTAAAACAATTAATCAAATACAATAAGACTTTAATCACAGATAAGTTTACTTGTAACTAGTTAATTGTCCTTAAAAAGTTGAGTACACTTTACTTTTAGCCAAATTAGTATGTTTACTTATCTAAGAAAGGTCAACTTTTGGCATACTGATTTTTGCTGATTTTTGCATACCGTGTTGCAGTTAACTAAGCATATTCAAAGGATGTCCAGGTGCAATAGATACAACATGCTAAGAGATCCCGCAAAGCTGGAAGCCCCTAAAGGCTGAACAGGTCTTGAAACAGTAGGCCGATTGGACAGAGAGTCAATAACAGGCTGAGTGCTGTTGTTATGAGCTTAGTGGTGAGTGTGAAAGAGAGGTGGGCGAGAAAGTAAAGACTCAACGCTCGCCGCAATCCAAGGTTATGAGGACCTGAGAGGTGTCGCCGAGATTTATGGCTTTCTAAAGCCTGCTGCTCCAGTTCGGAGAACCCTTAACTAGAGCAGATCAAAGATATGGATTCCAATAGGACAGCCACTGCAAGGTTATTTCACATTGCAGCTTTAAAACATTTAAAAGCTCAACTCAGCATCAGTGCTCTTGCACCTTTGAACACTGCTAAATTCTGGTCCTCACACTGGGTTAAATGAATAGTTCACCTACAAAATAAACATTCTGTCGTCAGTTACTAACCTTTATGTTGTTCCAAATCCAAATAAATTTCTTCCTATCAATGTAACACAAAAGGAGATATTTGGCAGAATGACAGCGTCAGTCACCATTCACTTTCATAAGAAAAAGTGAATAGTGACTGAGGATGTCAGTCCCGAACATGCCACCTCTCCTTTTGTGTTCCATGGAAGAAAGAAAGTCATACGGGTTTGGAGGAAAATGAGGGTGAGTAAACAATGACAGAACTTTCATGTTTGTGTGAACTATCTCTTTAAGGACGATGCAAGGTGACTGTCAACGTAAAGTGGTCAATAGCTGGATCGCAGTTTTGGGTTGATAAATGGTTTGCTGAAGTATTATGCAGACGGGTGACTCAGAGAGTTCGAAACAAAGCATGAATGTATGATTATGAATGGCTGAAATATTGATCTCTTTAATGCATCTGGACTGACTATGTTCTGGCTAAGTCAGGTCTGGGCTAGCATAACGCTGCCTACTTATGGGCCGCTGTGACATGCGTCAAAAGAAAGGAGTTCCGAGACACTCCAGGCAGCAGAGAATACAAATAAATGTACATGCTAACCTTTGAGATGAGAGCTGCTCATTCTCAAGCACTGACCTACACATACATGTGTTGTACAGGTCTTGAGAGTAAACAAATTTTGACACTTGTTAGTGATGTGGTTCAAGGGGCATTGGTCGCATGTATTGCCATCAATGATGCAGAATAGAAATCATACATACAGTAAAAGCAAACTTTACAAAAGTCAGAGCAGGGGCCATGTTGTGTGAAAGTGCCTATTTTCTTTGTTTGACAAAGGTTTTAAGGTCTTTCCAGCTCTTGATCTGTGCCATTTATCCGTGGACATTATTTCAAAGAAAATAAAAATGTTTGTCTTCATTACCTTTCATGAAAAGTGATGTTCCTTTAAAGCTGATGTTACCAATGCCACACAGGCTATTGGTTAATGTTAACTAGCTATTTAGGCATTATCGTAAATAATGCAGCCTTTCTAAAATATTTCCAATAGTTATCATGGTAATTTAACACTGTTAACATTAAAGCAATAGTTCATCAAAAAAAATTAAATTCACATCATGAAATTGTCGTATTAAACCCGTATGACTTTCTTTCTTATGCGGGACACAAAATGAGTTTTAATAAATATTGCAGGCCCTCTTTCAATACAATGGCAGTGGACAGTGCCTCACTTTAAGCTTAAAAAAGGAGCAAAAAGATTAATAAAACAAGCACATGTGACTCCTGCATCATATTCCTAGTCTTCTGAAGCCAAACAATGAATGGTGAGAATTAACCTGAAATTAAAGATATATTTTGTGACAATCTTGCAGTCCATTGAAGATACATGGGTGCTATGAGAGAAGCCCGTTCACAGTGGCATGCATGCTCACACGAAAACTTGTATTGTTTTTGCTAGTTCATAAACAATGCATGTTCTTGCGTTGTATAGTGCTGATTTGTTTTTTGTTTTTGTACTAAACAATGGAAGTTCACATATGAACATCTCCTTTTGTATTTCTTAAACAGAAAAAAAAAAAGTCATACTGGTTTGTAATGACATGAGGGTGAGTGAATTTCATTTTTGGGTAATCTATAACTTTAATAACAATGGATAAGACAATAATAGCAAATAATGACTGATTGCAAAAAGAAGCATTTCCATTGAGATCATCGTGATGTTCTCAAGGGTGAATTTGACCTTGAGCCTCCATGTTAAAAGCCTCCTCAAAATGGGTGCTGGCAATGTTTCAGGACAGTAGTAGTATAATCCACAACTGACCACATACTCACATTCAGGTCTGACTCCATTCTCCACCATCCTCTTTTCACGATTTAATCAATTTACGATTGATAAAATCAAGTCACACTATCAGGGGCATACATTCCTGGGGGGATTGTGGGGAGGTAACCCCCACAGGAATAATCAAAACAAGCAAGTACAACCACCCCCCATCCCCCCCCCCCCCCCAATATTTAAACAATGATCAATGGAAACATGTAAATTCTTCACACTGTAATCTCTCCAACAATGGTCAAGCCAAATCTACGCCCTTGTATGCTATATATTTTGTTCTTCTTGAATATTCTGTTCCATCTGAAATATGTCACATTGCAGAAGCAAACCTGGTTGCAAATGCTGTTTCATTATTATTATTTTTTTTATTTTTTTAAATACACAAATTGTTGGAAGCAATAGGCATGATGGGTCCTGAAACACCTGTATCCTTTCCCAGCTCAGAGGCCCTCCATTGGGGCTGTGATGGCTCATCAATCTCTCTAAGCTGGACTGAGTGAAGCTTGTTTGGGGTGGGGGGGGGGGATTCAGAGCAAACCCACAGGAACAGAGAGGCTCCTGAAGCCACGGTGCCTGCTCAGGATGAACACACATGTCATGTTAGAGTGAACCAGTGGACTATTTCAAGAGATGGAGGAAAGAGAAGGAAATTCATGCATATTCATCCCAAAAACGTTCCCCTACAGCTCTGCTCAAAAACTGAGTGAACATCTTTGCTGCCAACTGCCTACATAAGTGTCATGGACACTCCATGTGACAATTTGGTAATCACTTTGTAGGCAGCAACTCCACGAACCAAACAAACTGCTCCTCACATGAAGCGCACGAGAGACGTAACTCAAAATTGATTCCAAAAGAGTTTGACGTTAGCATACTGCTAAGATAACAATGCAATACTCTAATAAATTTAGAAACTACAAGGTACTAGGGGTTAATCGATCTAGATTGATGTATTGATCAAATATCCAACTATGTAATATCATTGATGCAACGTGCAAACTTCGAAGTATATTTTTTTAAGATGCACCTTTATTTTGACAGTTTCATGCCAGCCACATCCATACGCATATTCGTCTTCAGTACTACGCATTTCTATCGAAGAGCATGTCCTCTTCAAAATGTACAACAAGTGCCAGGCGATGCAGCAAAACCTAGCACTCTGAGCAGTAGCAGCTAAGAAAAAAAAAAAAAAGTGGATAATGTACAGTTTCCTGATGGAAACAAGTTGTGGGTATGGAAGTATTTTAGATGAAAAAGAAAAGATGGGTAGACAGAGAAAATCCATGTTATTAGAAAAGAATGCCAGTACTAATTTAAATACTCAAGAAATATGCCAAACTTATCAGGACACCTTAAAAGGAAACATGGGGTCAACACCAGTGCAATGGTTACCGTGAGAGAGACCCCTTCACCCGCCTTGACCAACTTATTCCCACAAAAATTCTGCCAAAACTCTAAAAGAGCGATAAGTATATATTATTTATTTTTCTGTATTATTTTTGTCAACTGAAGTACCTTATTTTGTTGTGGATGTCACAATGTGGATACTGGATTTGCACTTTTCAGAAAGCTCAATAAAATGTTCAAATTATATTTGGGTTGCATTTGTTAGTTCATAGAAATGTAATATTACATATTATCACTTCATCGATTGCAGGTCCCTGAATCGAATCGAAATTGCATTGCGGCAGACTTTGAGGTATTGGCAAACATCGTATCGCTGGCTAAGAGAATCGATAAAAGATTGTATCGTCATGAAACTTGTGATTTACACCCCTAGAACACACAAAAAGTTAATTTATTGTTACATTAAACTATTTTTACCTATATGTTTAGGAACTGAATGAATTATAAAAATAATGACTGATTATTGGCCATTTTTCTTTATTCAACCTTTTTTTTCACTCAGCTTGTCACACTGCATTCTGGAATTGCCATCTCCATGGAGCATATGCAATGCTGCCTTAGAATTTGGCAAAAACAAGGTACATTAGAAGACAACACAATTACAGTATTCTAGCAAACTTTGGAGTGACATTCTCGTTAGGACCACATTTTAATATGCCTTAAGATGCTGTTATTGCCTTTTTCTCCCCCATGAGAGTATCGTGTTTCCTGTTTGTTCGCTTTTTGTTCAATAAATATATTTTATTTTCATTTCTGCGTTTGGGTCCTCATTCCTGACACATTCTGTGACAGAACAATCTAACCAAGATTGGACCCAGCAGGATTTTGAATTTTTTTTTCTTTTAAACCTCATTCCCCTGTGCGTCGTCATGATCGCACCCCCCAGAGCATCTTGGATCTCTGTCAGGGGAACTAGTCGGTGAGGGAATATGTGCTTGAATTTCTAACGTTGGCCTCTGGTTTGGGCTTCACCCAGGAATACCTCATTGATCTCTTTGTGGCAGGCCTGGTTGAGCCCATCAAGTCTTGTATTCCTGTTGGGGGTGAAGAGGGGAGTCTTACCGAGACCGTAAAATTGGCTTTAAAGTGGGATTATTTTATCTCTGCTTGTGTCTCAGAAGGTTCTCTCTCTTCATCCCAGCCCGAGGACAGTGATGCCCCCTCACCGAAGTTGGGTGCTGCAGCCCCTCTTCTCATCAGTCATGGAAGGAGGAGGAAGAGACGGAGCTCCACACCCGAGTCCTTGGCTGCCTGCCAGGAGGAGCGGCCATTCCCACTGCAGTGCTTCCGACAGTCCGCAGAAGGAGGAGAAGGAAGCTGAGTAACGCACCCGTTCCCCATTCGCTGCCAGCTTTCCCAGCCACGGAAGCCATTCCCCAGTCACTGCCAGATTTCTCAGCCACGGTGGTCGCTGCACAGCCTGTCAAGTTCCCCATGGTCATCGAGTCTGTCCAGTTCCCTGATGCTGTCGACGAGCCTGTCCTGTTTCCTGTTGTCATCGACGAACCTGACCAGTTCCCCATGGTCTTCGAGTCTGTCCAGTTTCCTGAGGCTGTCGACGAGCCTGTCCTGCTCCCTGTGGTGTTGACAAGCCTGTCTTGTTTCCTGTGGCCTTTCATGAGCCTGTCCAGTTCCCTGTGGCCGTCGACGAGCTTATCCTGTTCCCTGTTGTCATCGACGAGCCTGACCAGTTCCCCGTGGTCATCGAGTCTGTCCAGTTTCCTCAGGCTGTCGATGAGCCTGTCCTGTTCCCTGTGACCATCGATGATCCTGTCCAGTCCCCAGCAGCCATCGACCAGCCTTTTGCTCAGTCCAGTGGCCAGTATCTCTCAGACACAATCCACCAGTCTGTTCCTCAGCCCAGTAACCAGCATCCGTCAGACACCAGCCACTAATCTGTCACTCAGCCCAGTAACCAGTACCTGCCAGACACCAGCTACCAGTCTGTTGCTCAGCCCAGTAACCAGCACCCATCAGACACCAGCTACCTGTCTGTTGCTCAGTCTGTTCAGTCCCCAGCAGGTGCCACTCACTCAGTCCTCTCCCTAGCGGCCACCACCCAGTCTGACCCCATGCCAGCGACCGCCACCCAGTCTTACCCTGTCCGGTTCCATGAGGATACTGTTCAGGCGGACCCGGTCACTTCTGATACTGCCACCATTGCACTCTCTATTCCCTCAGAGCCCAACAATACATCCTCCATCTCCTCTGAGCCCATCAACACACTCTCCATCTCCTCAGCTCCAGCCAGTTCATTCTCCATTTCCCGTCAACAAATCCTCCATTTTCTCAGAACCAATCTTCTCACTCTCCACCTCTCCTGCAGTCACCGAGTCAGTCCTGTCCTCCTCTGGTCTTCCTGTTGCCTTGCACCTGTCTAATTCAGCTGATCTGCCTGGACTGTCACATCTCCCTCCAGCTCCACCCCGGCCTCCTGGCCTGTCATGATCTCCTAGTCCATCCTGCTCTGTGGGCTCTCCTCAAGCTCCGCACTGGTCCCCTGGTCCACCCTGGTCTTCAGTTTCTCCACCGGTTCCGCCATGGTCTCCTGGTCCACCCAGGTCCCCTGGTCTGCCCTGCTTCTTTAGTCCTCTGTTCCTGCCAAGGCCAACCTCCTGGTTTATCCCACCCACCCTCCCTGGTCTGTCATCTATCAATCAGCCTGATCCTTTCCATTCCCTTTGTACCCACCACCCAACCCCACCTCGGCCTCCCTTCTGCCCTCCTGGGGGGTACTGTCATGATCCTAGCTTATCTGCCCTCTTGTCACTGTCTATGTTCTGTCTGTGTGTGTTTGTTTTGTGTGCGAGCACATGGCTGAGCGAGTGTTTTGGTCTGCCATGCGTTCTCCCGACTCCGCCCTCTCATTCCCTCTGGCCTCACCCCTAGTCTAGTCCTTGTTATGTTGATTGTCTCCACCTGTTCCTCATGTGTTCTGACTACATATATTGTTCCCTCGTTCCTCGTGTGGTTGTGGGATCATTGTGTTTGTTTACATGTCAGTCGGTCGATGTTTGTTTGCCAGCTTCCTTGTTCTTTTTTATTTTTTATTTTGTCAGTTAATCTAGTAGTTTGTTATCGTGTTTGATTTTTCTGCTATTGCCTTTTTCTCCCCCGTGAGAGTTTTGTGTTTCCTGTTTGTTCACTTTTTGTTCAATAAATATATTCTATTTTTCATTCCTGCATTTGGGTCCTCATTCCTGACATGTTCCGCGACAAAGAAGCTGTTTAAAGTAAAAAAAAACAAAAACAAAAAATGTTTCTACTTAAAAAAAACAAGACACCTGCATTCTGTTTCATTTCTTGTGCTGCGTCTAGCTTTTTTAAGGCAAGAACGCATTCTGTCTGTACAGCCCCTTATGTGTGTACCTCTCTATTTTTCATTCTTTTATATCTGTTACTACAAAATATACAAACATGAAAAACATAGTTCTAATCCCATTATGAAGGAAAAAAATATTATTTCTAATGAGAGTGATTTTGTGAGAGGATTGTTCATGCTCATTGCTCATCTAAATAATTAAAGGGGACCTATAGGAGGTCATTGTACTAATAAAAACATACTGTAAGTTTCAGAACTCAAAACTTCCTCCTCACAGCAAAAAGAACATTTGTTGAAACCAAGCTGCCAAAACAACTCATTCTCTACTTCCCCCATATTGTGATGTCACACTGGTAGAAGTTTGCACCTGACCTCCTCAACACCTACTTTACCTTCAATCACTTCCGTAGCCCCACCCAGTAATGGTGAGCAGTGAGATGGCAAGAAGAGAGCAGGTCAGTCAAGAGCAGAGAACCAGTCATAATAGTGGGTGTTTACTGTCAAGTCTTAAAGGAGAAGCAGTACCAAACCAAGCATTTCTGACAGATGGTCAGAATGAGGGTGGAAAAAGATCATGATTTACAAATAAATGTTGTGCAAAAAACTTTACTAATTTTATAAGTGAACTTCAAGGAACACATTTAAATAGTTTTTAAAAAGGCATGTCATGACCCCTTTAAAGTTACCTTGGCCAGTGTCTCTCTCTGGTCCGTGTCTCTGGGTTACAGTGGTGAAGTAGATGTGGGAAGAGCTTGGTGTGTTTGTGGCTTCCTCCTGCTGTAGACTCTTAGTGCACACATCATCCAGCACCACCTTCACACAGTGATCCATCTGAGGAACCAGCTCTCTGAACACAACCCTCCACCCAAACTCAAGACACACCACCTAAACACAAGCAAAGGCTCATTAATTATGCAAAAAGGCTGGTAAGATTGTAATACAGTATATTCTTATGGGGTTGAAATGAGACAAAACAGTTAAAGTTAAGTTGAGTGTACAATTACAATAAATAAACTAGATTTTTACATTCCCTAAGAAAATGTGAGTGGTGCTTGCCCATGCAAAACTCGGCAACAAAATGCTAGAGGGTTGTGGGTGGTTGCTTATTTGTCCAAGTCAAAAAAGCTCAACCCCAAGTCTCTTGGACATTTTATTTATTTATTTTGTTTATGGTCCATTTTATTGTCAGTCAGGAAAATATCTTACATCCAGTTGCTAAGAAAAGTTGCAATTTTTTTCTTCTTCTTTTTAATACTTGCCTTTGCAAGCAAAACTAATTACAGTTAAAAACATTTAATAAGGTTTTACATCAACTATATGAATGAAGAGTTGTTACAAAAGTCAAAACAATGCAATGGAAATTGTGTTTTATTTATACCATAATTTGCCCAAGCTATGATTAAAGAAGGGATGTGAATCACCTCTGTAGTCTGCATCCCAAAATCTGTTGTGGTTTATTCTTCAACTGCCGTTACCTCCATTTCATCCCTGACCTTCTTCAAGGTCCCTGTGTGCAAAAAGCATAACACACACACACACATGCACGCACGCATGCACAAACACACACACACACACACACACACACACACACACACACACACACACACAGTCAACCTCTACAGTAAATTTTCACGAGAGCTTACAAAAGGAAGTCTGTGGGACTGCTACAAATCCCCTCATTTCCAGTTAAATCTTTGCTTAATTGCTCATTAAAAACATTTCACGCAGGAAAATATTATACATTAATTTAGCTTATGCATTCACGCTATACATGAATTTGGAAAATAAGTCAAAATGTAGAGTGCTAGGGTGTACATATTAAAGTCCTCTGTGCAGTGACGAACTACAAACAACAAAGCAAATTTATTGCTTCACCCAATAAATAAAACAGAAAAGAAAAAAAGAAAGAAAAAAAAGCAGATGCAATAATTGCAACAGTAAGCTTTGTTAAATTCAGAGGCTTTGGAGTTGATTTGAACCCCTGATAGCTATGGCCATTTCTGGGCTAATCCATGGAAAGGGTTAGAGGGAGGATAAATGTGTGTGTTCGCTTATTGTGGGCAAATTAAAAGTGCATGCATCAAGGCTGCATTTTTCTAATCAGATGCTTCGGAAGTGAGACCCCGGGTGAGGCAATTTAGTTGAAGAAGAGAGAGAGCCCAGCAAGGCAAGGGAGGAAACAAGCAGCCAGCATGTCACTTTTTGACCTTTAAGCCCATCTGATGAATTTCTGGTAATTAAATAGTTTGATTGGCTGAATTAATGATTTGGATAACTGCCCTTCAAAGCTGTTTACTTCTCGGTAAATCCAGCCCTTTTCTGCTTGTCCTGTTTTTTTTTAATGTAACCTTTACAGAAATTACTATATGCACCAGTTACATTCATAGCAGAAAAAAAATAATGAAAATAAATTTGATTGCCTCCTCAATTTGTGGGTGTGCATATGTGTGTTTTAAAATCAGTTTCTATATGTGCTTATATACATGTTTATGAAAAGAAAAGCAATAGAGAACAAGAAAGATGGAACGGCAAAAGAGTGGTAATGAAAGGCGAGAAAACACTCATATTACAGCATATTTTTACATGGTAATGCTACTGGTCACCAATCAGATCACATAATCTGCCAGTCGAGACATCGCTATCATATGCAGGAATTGGAGGCTTGTCGTATTGAAAGGCTTCGTCGAGCTCAATACATCTCTAGGTTTCCAGCTCCCACGGTGACAGATCATTCCATATTACAGATTCGAAGGAGACTGTTGTCAAAAATCTTGATATGCTGCCATTTATTTACACTCAGCTGATATTCATCAGAAAAGAAAACATGCAGATATCTTCTTGACTGGCACATATCACATTCAGTCTTCAGCCTATTTGTATCAGTGTATGCTTTCACAGTTGCCTCTGGGAAGCTTTTGCTTATGGCGCTTCGATTGATTACAAAATTAAGAACTATAATAAAAAGAAGTTATGGCTGACATATGTCATTTTTTTCAATATGTAATATGCATGGCCTGGGTAGCTCAGTGAGTAAAGACGCTGACTACCACACCTGGAGTTGCAAGTTTGAATCCAGGGCGTGCTGAGTGACTCCAGTAAGGCTTCCTAAGCAACAAATTGGCCCAGTTGCTAGGGTGGGTAGAGTCACATTGGGTTAACCTTCTCATGGTCACTATAATGTGGTTCTTGCTCTCGGTGGGGCGCGTGCTGATTTGTGCGTGGATGCTGCAGAGAATAGCGTGAAGCCTCCATACACGCTAGGTCTCTGTGGTAACGTGCTCAACAAGCCATGTGAAGAAAAGGTGCGTGGATTGACTGTCTCAGATGCAGAGGCAACTGAGATTTGTCCTCTGCCACCTGAATTGAGGCAAGTCACTATGCCACCATGAGGACCTAGAGCACATTGGGAATTGGGCATGCCAAATTGGGGAGAAAAAAAATAAATAATATGCACAGTTGCTCCCAAAAGCTGTTCAAACTGCTACTCAAACAGTGAAATTTCATAACAAAAATAATGAACTAAGCTAAAAATTATTTTTGCAACAAAATAGGCAAAATATCCTATTATCAAAGCTGAAATTAATGTTACATCAGATTGCAAATAACTGTGCGTGTATTTCCGAACACTCCATTTACATTTACATTTCACACAACTGTCAATTACATACATCACAGTTTCAATTACTGGCCATTTATTAGAAAAGTTCCAGCAATTTAAGAGCTTGACCAATCATCACCAGGCAGCACAAAAATCCATTGATTGAAAGCCAAATGTCCAAAAGGCAACCAGATCCAGACAAAGGTGCAATTTACAAATGGGATGGGTGGGACATATCCCTACCACTTTTTGCCTTTGCCAATTTTGTCTTCACCTTTTTTTTAAATAGCTTTTGTCAGGTTGCAGAAAAAATCTCCACTTCTTAAACAGGAGTTTCCATTTTGTTCTTGTGTGTTATAAAAAGTGGTGATCCAATGCTGAAGTTTCAAAACAAATCCTTCAACAGTATAAAGATAGAAATGCACCAATTCAAGGAACATTAAATGTTTCCCAAAGTCTGAGTGGAAGTTTGACTAATTAAAGGAACTAGTCCCCACAGCGGTTGTATATTCATTGCAATAGGCATTAAATCTCTTAAACTCTCATCTTCCACAATATGAATCTGCTGATAGACTGTGGCTATCCGCTTTGTTACAGCAATCTTGAAGCCACATTCATGAGTCACATCAGGGCATCAACACCAGCACTGCTTTGAACTTCACATGAAGAGCACTTGCAAACAAAAAGTCTCATTCTGTATTTTGGTAATAGTTAAGACTTGTCGTGCTTCTGTGGTAATTAAAATGTAACTTATGTAACAGGAGCCAGTTGATAGATAGCTGTGCAATGTATATAAACCTCACTCTCCTGACCTCAAGAGGTGCACTAGTGACTGTCACTAGAGGTTGAAGCCTTTAGCCTCCTTGTTAGCTCACCCGCCTCCCATGCCAGAGATGCCGGTTTGAGTCCCGTACGGAGCGGGTAGAACAGGAGCGTCACACATAGGCTGAAAATTACTTGATTTCTGTGACAAGTCCCATCTGGGCTTGTTTTGTACATACATAGCATTAAGAAGTCCTTTCTCCATTTTATCATGGAAGCGATGTTGTGTGTGTACGCAGAGATTCTTTTATTTACTGAGATAACAACCTCTGCGGCTCTATCATAGGACAGAACGTAATGGTCAACAAGCATGTTGTTGATGTTTTTTGCACGACAGTAACACCCATAGAATGTCTATGGGACCGGCGTGTTATGCTATTTTTTACAAAGCTTGTGGGATCCCCTTGATAGAAGGGCTCTGGTGTGTGTGTTGTGAAGTGTGCGTCAGTGTCATGACTCCGGACGGACACATTACAAAGGTTCTGCCCTTCACAACATGTGTTAATCTTGATTAAGAAAAATTAATGTGTTAAGCTTTTTTAAATTAATCGCATGCGTTAACGCGTTAACGAGTTAATTCGGACAGGTCTAATTTCTACCCATTCAAGAGCTAGAAGAATGAAAATTTTGTAGTGAATACTGATATATGATCAGCTGTCTATTTTGCGATTTTAACTTTAAAGGTGCAATCTGTACAAATTTTCATGTAATATTCGCCTTTTTTTTTTTTTGCCAATGTGTGAACGGCTTGTAACGCAACTTAAAAAATGAGCCCTTCCCAGACTTCCTAGGTTGCCTATTAATGCCTGTAGGCTGATTTTCATGCGAAGGGAGTGGGTCGCTTTTGCCGGGAAAATCCAAAGGATGTGATGTTTATGCGCACTCCAGAGAGCCTTGCCTCAGACAGTAGCTTCTCTTCCGCTATTCAACAGCGACAACAAACTGCAACACTAGGTAACGTTATCTTAGAGATGGAATCCAGCATATTGTCTGGCTCCCAGCACAACACCGACTCCTACACACACTCCGAGTAAGCCAAAAAAAAAAAAAAAAACATTTACCTACTGAATCCCATCTGGTTAAGTGGGAACGTGATTGTGGATAACTAGAGTGAACATCGGAAGGGCATTTGATTCCTGGACGGACCTTCGTTCGTTTTGGGGATCAAAACCGACCCTGCATTGGTGTTCTTCTTATTGGACAGGTAAGCTTACATAACTTCAAAGCATGTGACATATAGTGCCATTAGGATTGATCTGTGTAATTTTAGCTAACTTGATCGTGTTAACGCTGACAAATTGCAAGCTACCTTGCTTCGTAACTTTCAAATAATTTCAACGATCTTCTCTTTATACTAAAAGTCAGGTTAATGTCAATGTTAATCTATAATTATTCAGCAAGGTAAACTACAATAACACATGAAATGAATGCTAGACAATGTTCAACATAATGCAAAAAGCTCCATTCATTAGTGTAAGGTAACTTGATTATACAGAAAATATATACTTTCTATTATTATAAAACAATAGCGCATCGCTATATCAAAATGACAGTTGTGATTGAATCACATCAATACTGAATTGTGTCAACATATTTATAATGTACAGCCTATTTTATAAACAGCTACTGTCATCATCCACCAAATTTAGCTAACAGCTATTGATAAAGCTGGCTAGCTAGCTAACGCCGACATAGGCTATTGTATAAATGCAGTCAATCATGCAAAGAAAAGTGATTACTTCAAACTACAGTCTCGCATATCCAGACCTATATCCACACATTGTTTTAGCCCTGTTCCAGCACTGGAGAGTCCAATATAATATACAGTCTCAAAGTTTGTAGTAAAACATTCATGACTGTGTACTTTTAATTATGCTACCTCATCTGTCAGCATGATGTGGGTGATTCATGTTCAACCTCTTTGTACGTTACGTCATTGTTTTGGTCGATGCTCGCGCGCTCGCGTCCCTATGGAGTGTGTGCATGAGCATGAACAACATGTAGCTGGCTGCAGTTCACTTAACGGCCACAGGTGTCATTAATAACAAGGGTTTCTGAATCTTACATACTGCACCTTTAAACTGTGGGATAAAAACAGCGGCCACTGTACATTCAGAATCTGGGTCTTTTGAACGGTTTGTATATATCTACATATATTGTTGAACCAATATTTCTAGAAAGGGATCTTTGTTATAAATTTCATCATGTAGATGGAGATCAACTGAAGTCACTGAAAGGTTGAACATGATAAGCTGATTTTTGTCTCTTGTAGACACAGACTCAAGCCAGCCAGAAATAATCCAAAAGCATGTCTACTTGTGTTTATCTGCACTCATGCCACAATTCAGATGACAGCATATCTTTTTCTTCATTTGGCAAACTGGACTCAGCCCAGATCTCAGTCGATTTTGGTTGATCAGACTCAGGCCAATGTTCAGCCAAATGAATGTCTGTCTTTGCTTTGTTTCTTTCTGTTGACCGGACTCACACCAGACTTCAGCCAAATGCTATTTCACACAAAGGTTTTCACACATTTCACTGCCAGAACCAAACCAGAAGTGCAAAAAGTAAGCCTTATTTGGCCCACATCTTCTTGCTATTAGGATAATTATGTGAAATATTTATTGGGGCTCTTAAATTGGTTCTGTTAATCTAAACAGTAAAATATTATTTGAGAATATCTGCACATAACCTAACTAATATTCATGAGTTTTGCCACATTGTGACATCACCCCCAATGTTCCAACCACTTTTTGAAACAAAGTGAAGCCCATGGATCCAGATCTAACGCAAATAGCATAGCACTCATAAAGCTCCCATAGACTCCATGAGAAGCATGGCATCTAGGTGGGACTTAAAATGACGTGTTTAGAGCTCATCGTCCAATGACCATCAACCTTTATACGTACAACAATCAGCCACAATAGCATTCTGAGATGATATTCTTCTCACCACAATTGTACAGATCGGTTATCTGAGTTACTGTACACTTTGCCAGTTCGAACCATTCTGACCATTATCTGTTGACCTTTCTCATCAACAAGGCATTTCCGTCCACAGAACTGCCCCTCACTGGATTTTTTTTGTTTTTGTTTTTGGCACCATTCGAAGTAAATTCTAGAGACTGTTGTGCATGAAAATCCCAGGAGATCAGCAGTTACAGAAATTCTCAAACCAGCCCATCTGGAACCATCAATCATCCATGTGATTATCTAATTAGCCAATCGTGTGGCAGCAGTGCAGTGCATAAAATCATCCATATACAGGTCAGGAGCTTCAGTTAATGTTCACATCAACCATCAGAATGAGGAAAAAATGTGATTTCGACCGTGGCATGATTGTTGGTGCCAGACGGGCTGGTTTGAGTATTTCTGTAACTGCTGAGCTCCTGGGATTTTCACGCACAACAATCTCTACATTTTACTCCGAATGGTGCCAAAAACAAAAAACATCCAGTGAGTTCTGTGGATGGAAAATCCTTGTTGGTGAGAGAGGTCAACAGAGAATGGCCAGACTGGTTCAAACTGACAATGTCTACCGTAACTCAGATAACTGCTTTGTACAATTGTGGTGAGAAGAATAGCATCTCAGAATGCTATTCTGAGATGTTGTGGCGGCACAAGGGGGACCTACACAATATTAGGCAGGTGATTTTAATGTTGTGGCTGATCGGCGTATGTGTCATAGATTCCCATTTAAGAATGGCTTCAGTGATGCTCAATGATGCTACAGACTTCTATGGACATATTAATTTAGTAAAAATGCAGATTACGTTTCTTGAACAAACAGCGTGACAGTGATGTGTGATATCTGACACTCTTATTTGCTAAAATTGAAATACAATGTAATTTATATAGATTATTTGTACTCTTCATAGATTAAACTTGTCATTACCGCATTTATAATGAAATTTTAGGGAAAGCCGTGCTTCCCGCTTATTCTTAAAAAAATCACCAATGGTTAAAACGGACCGACACAGCAGCATTGGCTCAACCAATGCTGTGAGTTTAGGGAGACTATCTGTTTGTACAACCAATGAAAGTTTTCTGGAATGTTTGAAAACTGTGATTATTTTGTAGTTCTATTTGGTGACAATTGTGTCGCAGACATTACACACTTCAGCTTTAAAAGCAGGACTGCAATTACTATCTGACCTGTGCTGGATTGGTTTGACTTTAGCATCAATGGCATGCATCTGGGTATGTGAAATGTTTAGCAAAGGCCATAAAATTTTACCTTTGGCACTGCAGACTGATTCTCCAGTGCAGTAAAGAAAACACAGATGGGTTGCCAGGTCCTCCACATTCTGTTCCAGCTCCAGTAAGGTGGAGGCAGCTGAGTCAGGCACCTGAGCTGATGGGAGGTGAGACAGAAGTTTTATCCTGTTTGGGGAGGGTCCCGAGGAGCTGTAGATGAATAGAACAAAAAGCTGTTGAAAATACCAATGCTGTTGAATAGACCAACAAGCTACTCACCAGCATACAGTATGTTGTGTTTTAGATGCATGGGATGCTGGTGTGCTGGTTTGCTTTTAGAGAACAAAGCAACAAGAAATATTTTAAAACTTGTCGAACTTTATGAAGAGATACTGAATGTCTCATTATTTCTATTCATAAATACTTACCTTATAGTTTCCGAGCACCAAGAAACCTCATTTCTTGAACTAATTTAAATTACCATCAACATCCTAAGACCTTAACATAAACAAGTCCTCTTATTACATTCTGCAATAAATGTATCAAAGCATGTTTTCTTGCCTGGCAAACACATTAAAAAAAATAAATAAATAAACACCCTTTCCGTGGCACTATCTGAAATGCTTTTCATGTGGAGGTCAAAGTGGCGCTTCACGTAAATCATGTGGAAGCCCCTTACAAGAAAACTAAAATATTATTTCTGTCACATATAAAAACATTCCTAAAAATACAGTTGAGCTTGGCAGTTACTGTAAAGACATTTTTGATGAGGAATATGTTACACTGGAATCTAAGGTGGCACATTCCTCAAATAAACAAAAGAATAAAAATTGAGAGTCTTTGTGAATGTGCACTTGACACAAGGGAGCTGTGAACCGTGGTCTTTAATCTACACCAATTCTGCACTGCCCGTAAAGTTCCCTCTCAAATCTACAGTCAAACATTGCTGGGCACAAACTTTCTCCTGTAACCCACAGATGACCCTCATCCCCAGCGCGGTTCTCCCATTTCTGCAGCTGCCAAAGCCATCACCCAAGGGATGTTCCGCATTAGGCCTGAAGAATGGGTGGCGCAGAAGAGGGCTGCAGTATTTTCAGACACTTCGACAAATACTTTTGTGTGTGCTCTTAAATGACTTCCTCTGACAGAAAAGGCATTGGGGAGTGGATCAGGAAGGCATTAGCCCTGGCTATGAAAGCTCCGAGAAGATTGAGTGGGGAGGGGATGGAGGGATAAGAGCAATAAAAAGAAAGAAAAACCAATAATTGCAACAATATCGCCTTAAGATTCGAATGCCATATAGTA
Source organism: Myxocyprinus asiaticus (assembly GCF_019703515.2). Lineage (NCBI taxonomy): Eukaryota > Metazoa > Chordata > Actinopteri > Cypriniformes > Catostomidae > Myxocyprinus > Myxocyprinus asiaticus. The sequence continues at coordinate 43,143,230 of NC_059346.1, forward strand.
GCATTAATATTGCAAAGAAGACAATGAGACAACACGGTATTTCTCTTATTTCACTCCACTTAATCATGTCTGTATATAAGCGTTGACCATAAATTCTGTATAGAGGGGAGACTGAGACTAGTTATCACTATATTTGTCACTACATCTCAGTAACCAGACTAGCAAACATTCTAGCTAGGTTTAGCTATATAATGACAGTAGATTTTAACCAGAAGGTTGAAGTGTGTTCCCTGGACGAGTGTATTTTTCAATAAATTACAGATTGGTGACACATAAGTTGTCACATATGTTTTAAATGCTATGCAGTACAGTACTGAAGGAGTTCCCATCTATGTTGGGCACTTATTGGCTGCTTTTCTTTATTATTTGGTCCAAGTCATCAATTTCAAAAACTTTTTTTTATTTATTTTTTTTATAAAATTTTAGTTTTGTAATTAAATAAATTAATATGGTGGCACAATTATATTTTTGTTTACAAAACTAATTTCAAACATTTAAGCATACGCCTTCAGATCAAAAGATTTTTAAGATCATGAGAAACATTTCAGTCAAGTGTTTCAAAACTTTTGACCAGTAGTGTATATCAGTATCAATATATTATAGAGATGCAGAGACTGACACCATGAGGTGGGTTAGTGAGCAACTTGGAATAAATAGTATAATTGTAATGTACATGTAAGTGCATGAACATACAATATTTTTACAGACGTGAGAGTGTCATCTCTGCATCTTGGCTCTTCATTTATGTGGTCCAAGGGGAGACTGCAGACTGTGGAGCAGCAATGGAACAAAATGGCTACATGAATGCTCCACTGAGATTCACTCCTCTTTAGACAAGCACATCAGCCTTGTCAGTAATATCACTCCATACATACTGCATAATGTATTAGACCTGTGCATTAAGCACCACATTCAGCAGACAAGTACCATATGGGTATTGGGAATGTAGTGGATGTTAATCCAATGGTAATATCTGTAACTGTCTAGAATTTAATAATTTACAGAAAACTTTTCAATGCTGTGATGACATAATGTTGGAATTATCATGATCAGGAGTTTTCAACTATAAAAACCCTTCACGTATTTGTCAATTTTTTTCATATTTATGATAATTGATAATAACAATTCCAATCATTTTACTACTGATAATTTTTTATAATTGTGATGAGGAGGAGGGCATGGCCGGTGCTGAATCAGCTGATCAGCGGGAGAGCGAGATAAAGGGGAGCCGGAGGAGCCAGTTAGAGAGAGAGAGAGAGACGCACATGGCCACGTTGCACGTGTGTCCTTATGATTATGTTTGTTTTATGTTGAGTTTCTGATTAAACTTTACGGTGACTGTTCAACCGGTTCCCTTCTCCTTGCTGGTCCTTATACTGTTACAATAATATAGGAACGTTTAAACTTGAACTTAAAATAAATAATAGACATAAAATATGGATAACTGTAAGCATTGCTATAACAAGAGTTGGCTAGCCACCCACTCCAATTAATAATTTATGATTTTTTTTATTAAATTTATTTATTATTATTTTTATTTTTTGACTTTATTTTGTATTGTTTTATTTATTTATTTTTTGTGTGTGAATTACTTCGTACATTTAGATTTAATTGCCGGCTGTATTGATTCTGGTGCACAGCTGATAGAGCACTGACTGTTAAGATGATTTGCTGGTATGGTTGTTGGAATCATAATACGTGATGAATAAGAGGTTGTATTTTCATAATCTAGTGTCTACTGTTAAGTATCCCAAAAACCGCAACCTGTGATTCTATCATTTAAACCTGCGATTGTGTTTTCAAATTAGTCCAATTTATTGTGAAAGCATGACCCTGGCAACACTGCACAAGCAGTGCAGCTTCTTTGGGAAGAGAAAGCGAGAGGGCAAGTGTGCAGCATGTTTGCGTGTTTGCAGTGACAAAATCCTTACAAACAAATAATGTAGATGACAGTAAAAGTATCTAATAAAGTATAAATCTAATGTATAAATTCAATTTTACAACCCTGGATGAATTTGATTCATTAGTGTTATACTTATGACACTGTCTTCTTCATATAATGCTAAAAATTACAATCCCCCACCTGTCTAACACCCACCAAATCTATCACACATACTTTGCTCAGTCTACATCCCTCTGAGACATGTCCTTGAACCCCACCCGTGCTGTACACCCTCAGCACTAACTCACACTTAGAACAGGCATCTTACCTTTATGTTTAATGCTTCACTGTCATTCTATCTTGTCTTTTCCCCTGCCCAGCCAGCCATTCTAGGGCTATTTATTACGCCACCATTAACGGCTTATTAGAGCCTCTCTCATAGCTAACCATTAGGAATCCTGTGCAGGAGAATGGCCCAGCCACTGAAGCCATAATGGGGGTTATTACAACACGCTGATTGGGTGGAGGTGTTGAAGGTGTCGAGAGCAGCGATACGTGTCGTTTACTGTGAAAATAGCTGAGAGTCAGGGCCTCGCCAGGGTCGTTAAAAGGGCATTGCACTTATATCAGATGTAGTAAAAGACGGAGGGCCTGGCAGCACAGAGAAAGAATGGAGAGAGGAAACAATGGATGGAGGAGATAGAATAGTTTAACAGCACATTGCTGAAGTGTTTAAAATATCTATTAAAACCCAAAAAGATTCACAGATTAAAATAAAATAAAAATGAAATTAAAAGGCAGATTAATATATTGATCATCTAACGTTAGTAAAAGGCATCACATTTTATCAAAGGAATAGTTCAACCAAAAATGAAAATTCACTCCAAACCCATATAACTTTCTTTCTTATGTATTTTTAAAACATCTTTTTTTTTTTTTTGCTTTTCTCCCCAATTTGGAATGTGCAATTCCCAATAAGCTCTTAAATCCTCAAGGTGGTGTAGTGACTCACCTCAATCTGGGTGGCAGAGGATGAATCTCAGTTGCCTCTGCATCTGAGACCATCAATCCATGCATCTTATCATGTGGCTTGTTGAGCGCATTACTGTGGAGACCTAGTGTGCATAGAGGCTTCATGTTATTCTCCGTGGCATCCACGCACAACTCACTACACACCCCACTGAGAGCGAGAACCACATTATAGTGACCAAGAGGAGGTTAACCCAATGTGACTCTACCCACCCTAGCAACTGGGCCAATTGGTTGCTTAGGAAGCCTGACTGGAGTCACTCAGCACGCCCTGGATTTGAACTTGCGACTCCAGGTGTGGTAGTCAGTGTCTTTACTTGCTGAGCTATCCAGGCCCCCTAAAACATCTTTTGACTACTATACAAAAGTTACAATTTCATAATTTCACTCCAGACAACATGAAATTTAGTCCATGAGTATTATCGTTTACTTTTACTGCATCTTTATGGTGTCCTTTTTAAGCTTGAGAGATCGTTGTCACTATTTGTTGTCATTATGGCAAATAAACCCTTTAAAGACTTAAAATTTCCCTTTTGTGTTCCACAGAAGAAAGTCATACGGGTTTGGAGCGACATTATGTAAATAATGACAAAACTTTCATTTTAGGCTGAACTATTCCTTAAAAGACAAGAATGTTAATTATACAATGTGAAGAATGACCTAAAGAGCTTACACAGAGGTACAAGCACATTGTGGGTAACATGATACAAACCTACCCATATTTTTTTACAGTTTAGCAAAGAGGACAATGTATATTGGGTGGTGTATAGGTTTGAACCCTGCAAGGGATTTACGTTTGATCGTTGAGCAATCACCACTGTGGCCGTAATTAATTTCTTATTTTTTTACTTTTACTTAACCTTTATTGTCCCCCTTACAAACATGCAAGTACAAAATAACTTAGTAAATACTCTACATTAAAACATATAGTGGTGGCTCAGTGGTTAAGGCTCTGGGTTACTGATCAGAAGGTCAGGGGTTCAAGCCCCAGTATTGCCAAGATGCCACTGTTGGGCCCTTGAGCAAGGCCCTTGACCCAATCTGTTCCAGGGGTGCCATATCATGGCTGACCCTGCACTCTGACCCCAGCTTAGCTGGGATATGTGGAAAAAAAAGAATTTCACTGTATATGTGTGATAAACAAAATAATTAAATTAAAATTATAATAAATAATTAAGACATTTAAAGGAAAAGTTCACCCAAAATGAAAATTCTATCATCATTTACTCACCATTCAGTCATTTTAAACCTTTATGTATTTATTTTTCTTATGTGAAAAATGTTTAGCTAAATGTCCAAGATGTTTTCCTTACAACAAAAGTGAATTGGAACTGGGTCTGCCCACTTCATAAAAGTAGTCCATATGACTTGTGTGCCATATTCTTATGGTCCATGTCCACTGGTGCATTTTAAGCGGAGCTGAGTGGGCATTTTCAATTCATTCCTATGGGAGTCGAGAGCCACGACTGCACGAGGGGTTGTGGGATTGATCAAGCATGAAGAACAGCCGAGAGCGTCACAAAAGTTGTCAAAATCAACACTGTTTGTATACTTTGCGCATTCGGAAATAAAGTTGGCATCTTTCCAAATGAAATTGCGCATAAAATGATGATTTTATTGCTTGTGTACTGAAAACATTGTTAGACAATACACACTCAGTTTACATATTACAAACATGCCCCAAAACAGCAGCTCTCGAACTTTGTGAGTGAGGCTGACCGCATTTCCTCCACATACCGTAAGTCTTCTAAAGCTAAATTTAGAATAACAGCTTGTAAGGAACAGACCGAAATTTAAGTCATTATATAATATTTTCCCCCTCACCAAAGTTCTCAAATCAAATTAGCATAATGTGTTCAGTTCAAAACATTAAAACTCAACATAATTCAGTCATAACACACACAAGAACCAATTGAAGGAAGAACCAAATTAAATTAAGTCATTGACGTCTAAACCTGGCAAAACACATAATGTGCTTCAGGTTTTAAATGTTATGAGGGTGAGTAAATAATGACTCTAGGATGCTCTAGGAAGACTGTCCATGTAACTGCACATGGCAACGTGACATGAAAGTTACTGAAACAACTTCCATTGGCCCTGGTCATGTGACAAGGAATATATATTGTATCCTCAATAAAAATAATTACTTGTAAAATTATATTGTTTTATTCAAATGTGCTCTCTAGAATAAAAAAATAAAAAAAAGCCTTTAAAGTATTCATATCACACTTGCTTTGTAGTAGTGAATAAAGGCACAAAGAAAATGACAGAGAGAGAAAGAGAGAGGAAAAAAAAAAAAAAGAAGAAGAAACATTGGGGAGGCTGGGAAATCCCCAAACAGTTGTTATTGATTCCAGTGTTTACGGGCAGATAGTTTAGTGCCGTTTACAAAACAGAACAGATGCAGTCACTGAGCAAAAAGGTAAACAATTGCTGTGTGGCAGGTTGCCAAATCCCCGGCCTGGAGTATTAAACTCACACTGAAGTGCATTTCCCCTTTGGGTTCCACTCGCTGCCACTTCATCTACTCCATGCCTGCTCTCTCATTCCCTCCGTCTCACACACATACACAAACACGGGCGTGTGGTTCCAGCTCCTGCTGGCTGGCTTGTCCTGTTCTGACCCTTGGGGCCATGTTCTGCATAGCTAGGCCATTAGTGCAGGGAATTGCATGTGTCTGACATGGCCCTAAAAGCAATTTTTAAATGCTTTTCTCCAAATGATGCCTAGACTCTTTAGGTAATGGGCAATCAAGTAACAATTTAGCCACTAATTTCATTTCCGATCTCTCTCAGTAACAGTGTTGATAGGCCTCTGCAGAAAAAAGTGAGAAAAGAGAGAGGGGCCAATCTTCAAGGGTAAATTCATGTAAGGGTTAGTCATCATTTACTCACCCTCATGTTGTTCCAAACCTTTACGACTTGCTTTCTTTTGTAGAAAACAAATGGAGAATATCCTGACCACTCTTTTCCATATGAGGAATGGGGACTGGGGCTGTCAAGCTCCAAAATGACTAAATAAAGCACCATAAAAGTGGTCCGTATAATTTGTGTGCTGTATTCAAAGTCTTCTGAAACCATACAACAGCGATTGTATGAGGAACAAAATGAAATTTAAGCCATTATTCACAGATGCTATAATTTTCTCCAATAGTAAGCTGTTAACTGCTATGACTGGATTATTGAGTCAGTGAGGTGAAATTGAAAAGTCAGATTCTTGAACAAATCATTCAGACCGGTTTTTCGAATTAGATCAATTGATTCATTGAAAAGATCAAACTCAAAAGGGCGAATCATTCATGAATTGGATATCACTTCACTATTTCTCTCATGAATGCGACAAAAAGAGCTAAGGCGGATGTCTAGATTTACAGTGTATAATGGCTTAAATTTTGGTCTGTTCTACACAAAGAGACATTGTATGACTTAAGAAGACTTGAAAATAAAGTCATGGACCATTTGTATGATATTTTAATAGCGCTTTTTTTGTCATTTGGGAGCTTGACAGCCCAGCTCCACATTCACTTACATTATATGGAAAAAGTGGCAAGGATGTTCTTCAGACAATCATATTTTGTGTACAATAGAAAAGAAAGGCATACAGCTTTGGAACCACATGGAGGTAAATGAAGACAGAATTGTAATGTTTGGGCAAACTAAACCTTTAAAAAAGACTTCAGGAATTCAGTGGTTTTCTTGTTCCTGTCACTGATGTGCAAATTTGACCCTGAACTTTAAACATTCAAAATAAAGCCACATTTATCCACCAGTAAAATCAATGACAGCACAACAATGACTCTGCCAAGTTGCAAACACAGAGATTGGTATAGATGCAGATGTTGGTGGCGATGGCCCTGGGGAATTTGAGCTCTTTTTATATGAAGTGGTTTACATTTTACTGTGATATTGGGAAGAAGGCTTCACTTCCTCTGAAAAGAAAAAAGAGAAAACAAGTAGCTGGTAAGAAATGGAAATACAGAGATAAGTCCATTTCACAAAACAGGAAGTCAGCTCTGGGTGGTGTTACAGTTGGCAGGGTCCAGGCCTGATGAAAGGGCCCTGGGGCCTGAGCAGACCACAAGTGGAGTCCCCTGATGGCTTACACAAGGCTAGCTGCTTTGGTGGGCAGTGGGATGTCTGTTGCAGTTCGCTGCTCACTAAGACAGGCAGCGTTATAAACCACCTCCACTGACAAACACAAACAAATACACTCTCTCTCTACTGGCCCCTTCATTGGCATAGAAACAGTCCAACTGGGATGCAGTACAGGTTGGGGTAGCCCTCCTTGAGTTAAAAATATCAGGTTTTGATATCTTTATTAAAGGGGTCATGTGGAATCAAATTTAACTTGATATTTTGACATATAAGAGGTCACAGTAAAAATACTGTAAGCTTCAGAACTCAAAAATTCCTCTCCAGCCCAAAAAGAGCATTTATTGTTTCTACATCGGCCACATTGTGGTGTTAATTTGAATAGCAATATACATAATCATAGCGGTGAAAAAGAGAGCAGCTGAGCAACTCCAACACTGAAAGTGGTACTATCTTTTTCTGTAGTTAGCTTTTAACCAGCGAAAAGATTAAGATTGAGTATGAGTAAGAGTGAGCTGAGTAAGGTCCCCAGCCATTGTTGTGTTCCTGGTTGTGGAAAACTGCATCTCTGCATAGCATTCTGAAGGATTCAAACATTAGGAATGAGTGGCTTAAATGTATTTAAACAAAGTTCCTGAATGCGTTAATGTGGGATTATACATTTATTTGGCACATTTCTCTATGGATTCTTTTGAGAACTAATATGGCTTTGCAAAGAAGCTTAAATTGAAAGATGGAGCAGTGAGGTCTACATTGGACATGACGATGCCGGTGAGTAACAAATGTAATACTACTATTTCTGTCCATTGTGGGCTTTACTGGTTGTTTAGATCAGTGTTACTATCAGAAATAATTAATAATTATTTCTGTAGTTATTAATCAATATTTAAATTAATTAATTGGATCTAACTCATTAAAACCTCATATGGGACTCCAGTAAATGTAGTGTGCTACGTTTAGGAGCAAGTTTGGTTATTGGCAATAATTAATAGTTATCAAAGATAATTATTAATTATTAAAATCAATAGAACATTGATGAGAATCAATGTTAGCTTTTTTTTTAATCCTTTAAATCAACAATTATCAAAGATAATCGTTAATTGTTAACGTCGATGAAACATTAATTAAAATTAACACTAGCTTATTGATCATTCAAATTCAATCAAAGATAATTATCAATTATCAAAAATCAATAGAATATTAATAAGGATTAACATTGACGGGGCACCACCCTGGAATCAGGGACTAATAACCGAATATTAAAACAGTCTCAATATTAGATTGTTTTCTTAGGAAAATCGACATCCGAAGAATATCGATTTTCGGGAAAAAAACAATGAATGAAGGTTTGAATCTGAGCACTGACATCCCGTCAGCATGACACAGGCGTATGCAAAACAAACCAAAACACTTCTCTTTGTAATATAAACAAAGTTTATTTATGCAGTAATATCAATTAATAATTAATACAATGCAGTCAATAAACTTCCGACTTACAACTACAAACTAAACAGTGACATGATTAGATATGGAAATAAAAATAATCCTATAACACATAAGGTGTGTGTGTGACAGTGTGTGTGTGTGTGTGTGTGTCAGTGTGGTTAGTGAGAGAGAGAGAGAGAGAGATAGAGAGAGATTATTAAGTGACAGCCCGAAAGCTGATTTCGCTATAGCTGGAGATAAAGCAGCCGTGTTCATCACTCAGAGACGCGGTTTTACGAGCGGGGCTCGTAAAAGTCCTGCGTTATTTGACTCTAATGGATGAACTCAGTTTCTGTCTCACCTGCAATGGCGAAAATGCACAACAATCCAATTTGGTTGGACCACAATACAGCAAAACAAATTTGTGATAATTAATACCCTGAGTATTAATAATGAGCGGACATGGCGGTCCGTAAACTGTACAAGCAAAAAACCTTGAAACACAAGAATAACACACTATAATATTCTATCTCTGCCCAGACCTCTTACTTGAATCACATGAGGACACAGGTAGAATGTGTTTTCCTCCGTCCTTTAACTTTGACCCGGTTCCTTGAGGCTCGGGTGATGACGGGAGGCCGTTTCCTCGCGCTGTCGGCGGGCGGTACGGCTGTTGATTCTCAGCGGGCTGGCGGAGAACTCAGAAATGTCGACTTGATTGAAGATGGAAGAGAAATCTTTAATCTCTTCACTTCTGTAGGCCAACGGATGAAGATGCGAATTGCTCGGCGGTCTCCTTCGGATCCGTCAGAGTGTTCGGTTGAACACAGAGTAATCTCAACTCGTCCAGCGAGATGGAGATTGTATGGCTACAGTTACATGTAGGACATTACTTCCTTATGCCACGAGGCTGCACCGGAGAGCAGCAAAAAGCTACGTCCGTATTCGGTGAACTAAGTCGCTGGAAGCAACTCTGGAAGCATTTCAGAATTATTTGAAGTCCTGATGATGTCATGTTTGAGGGACGTTCTGTGGTGTGCCTCATCCAATAGGAGTTGAGCGCTCGATCCTTTAGTGAGCAAGGCTTCATGGATCTGTAATCTGTTTTGGACTCCCTTTGTTTGATTTTGGCGCGATTTTTATCAGTAAAATTTACGACTAAGAAGGTGGGAGCTTGAGGAATGTTTTTATGACTGTTAGGCCTGCCTTTGTCTTCTATCTGAATACATGAGGCCCAACACCATGTTTGTTTGATGTGTAAGGTCTTGTATAGTCAGCGGTTTTTATCTCAAAAGAAACCATGATCAGGACAGAGCGGATCATGCTTATTACACAGTTACTTGCCAAAGAAATACATGTTTGCTCACAAAACATTGATACTGATTGATTTTGAGATGTAATTATTTTATTATGTATTATTTAAATATGTTAGTACATTTGTTACCTTAACTGTCTCTTATTAGCCAGGATGTCCCGTATTTAAAAGGCGAAACGATCGAGGGGGACACCCTCCCCCAGACGACCAGTGCAACAATCAAGGGGGACTCCCCATACCGCGAACTAGTGTTGGGTTCGAGTCCACCTTAGTCGAGTCCGAGTCAAGTCCGAGTCTTTTTTTTTTTCCAGATTAACACTTTTTATTGATCCATGCAGTTGACACAGAAAAGCAAAACATATATTCACAAAATCAACATTTAACCACCATTATTCTCTTGCCCCCTCCCAATCCCCAACCCCACCCTGACCCTCAACAAATATACCTGTGGTCACAACTTGAATACACACACACACACACACACAAAATATTTATATAAAAAATAATAATCCCACACATTTAAAACTACACTTCTTTCTCCACTGCCCCTCCCAGAGAGCCCTCCAAAAAGGGCAAATAGCTGCCCCATTTTTATTAAATGAATCTAAGTTGCCTAGCCTACATGACATTTCCTCGAATGCCGCTACCCTGCCCATCTCTGTGCACCACTCATGAAATGAGGGCACTCCAGCCGACTTCCATCCCTCAGAATGATATATGGTCTGCCAATCATAATACTGGCTAGGACCCAATTTTTTATGCATATATCCCCTATATTAATGACCACTCCATTGCCTAAAACACAGTCTAGAGTCTGGGGCAAAATGAAATTTGAGTGCCCAATACATCACACATAAAACTCTGAATCCTAAACTAAAATTCTTGGATCTTTACACACCACCGAAAAACATGGGTTGTGTCCCAATCTTCTGATTGGCATCGCCAGCAGGTGGGTGTGTCTTTAAGACCAAGCCTATACAATCTAGAGGGTATCCAAAAGAATCTATGTAAAATCTTAAATTGCATTAGGTGCACCCTTGCATCTCTAGATGTAGACTTGACATTTTTTAGAATCCTAGCCCACACTCGCTCCTCCAATACCAAGTTTAAATCTTTCTCCCATAATCTCTTGAGAGAAGTTGAAGCTCCGTCCCCCAGACACTGAATTAACAGGGAGTAATATACTATTGCCTCATGACCTTTTCCAAAAGCAGTAATCACCACTCCCAGAGTATCTTCTGCTCTAGGGGGGTGTATGCTACTCCCAAAAATAGTACAGAGCAGGTTTCACAGCTGTAAATACCTGAAGAATTGAGACCTGGGAATCCCAAAATGTTGAAACATATTTTCAAAGGATCTCAACACTCCACTCTCATACAGGTCACCGAATGTATTAACCTCTCTCACAATCCACTCTATCCAGCAGAAAGGAGACTTATTAATACATACAATTGGGTTCAGCCATATGCTCGAAGCAACATTAAAATAAATGTCTGAATTAAACACTCTGGACACTTTTGTCCATACCAGGTGCAAATGCGAAATAACAGGGTGTAACTTAACTTCTCCAGTTAGTTTGATAGAAAGGCTATGCAATGGTGAAATAGGGGCAAGAACTTCCTGTTCAATACAAACCAGGGAGGGGCTCTCTCAGGTGGAAGCAACCAATGAACCAAATGTCTGAGACCGAATGCATAATAATAAAACAAAATCTTGGGTATGCCTAGCCCACCTTTGTCAATTGGCCTATGCAATTTACTGAAATGTAATCTGGGAAATTTCCCATTCCAAATGAAGGACTTCGCTATGCTATCAAATTGCTTGAAATAAGAGAGGGGGACCTCTATAGGAAGAGATTGTTGCAGGTAGCTGAATTTTGGAATACAATTCATTTTAATGACATTAACCTTCCCTATCATAGATAAATGAAATGAACCCCACCTGCCCACATCGCTTGAAAACCTTTTTATTAAAGGTTCAAAATTAACTAACTAAATCACACAAATTTTCTGGGAATAAAATATCCAAATACTTAATGCCCTGTTTGGGCCACTGAAAGGCGCCGGGCAGTATGCTGTCAGAGACAAAGCTTTGGATTTAGACCAATTAACTCTGTATCCTGAGAACTTAGAAAAGGAATGAATAATTCTGTGGAGGCAAGGCATAGATCTAGTGGGGTCGGACACAAATAATAAAATATAATTTGCGTAAAGCAAAAGCTTATGCGCCACACCTCCCGCTATCACCCCTGGAAAATCATCCTCCTTTCTTATCGCGGCTGCTAATGGTTCCAGGGCAAGACAGAACAATAATGGGGAAAGAGAAACTAATCCATTTGTTTGTACTGCCACTACCGTGTATCTATAAAGTACTTAATCCATCCAATAAGAGTATTCACGAACCCATACATTCCCAAAATCTTAAAAAGATAATCCCATTCTACCATATCAAACGCCTTTTCGGCATCAAGTGAGATGGCAGTGACTGGAGTCTGATTGTGCTGTTCTCGTGTATGTTCTGTATATAACTTGACAGCCAGGTAAACTCTTCTTAACATCAAGACTCTGGAGACAGTTAGCTCCTTGTCCACATGTTTATTGACGTTGCAAGGAAAGAGTGAAACTGAAACATACAAAGGCATAATCAGCACTAAACTTGCACTTTAACATGTACAGATGTATTAACTCTAATAAATATGAATTAAATCCCTGTGTTTTTCCTGTTACAAGTTTTATGTATTTAGTAGACATTTCTGAATATAATATGGCATCATATTTTAACCTGCAGTCAATTATACGATCACTTATTTATCTGTACTCGTAATATGAACTTTCAATGGAATAGGAACAGTACAAGCATTAGCACATAAGGATATGATCATTAACAATAATAATGTAGATAGTAATCACAGACTTCTAACAGCCAACTTTATAAAATGTAACACTGTCCCCAAATAATGATCTGCAATCGCAGATGTTGTTAAAAACAATCAGTACATATCCGCGATGCTACAACAGGCATAAGATGTATGCAGATGTCAAAGGATTAGCTCAGATACAGTAAACATACTGCTCCATGCACTATGCTTGCTTACTTCCTGATTAAAGGTCACATGACATGACTACTTACTGAAACCTAAGATACTTAAAGGAACCACGGCCAAACAAAATAAAAACACAAAGGATTACTTGCAGAATGGAAACAAGACTTCTAAACATATCTTCTAAAGAGATGACAAAACACTGATCATTCGCCACGGACCACATGATATTGATGAAATGCCTAATGTTATCAGAAGAGCTATGGCCCCGAATAAACCCCACCTGATCTATATGTATAAGAGATATCATAACTTAATCGGTTAGCCAGAATTTTTGACAACATTTTAACATCTAGCTGGATCAGGGAAATTGGACGGTAACTCTTACACTCGCTTGGATCTTTGTCCTTTTTAAGAATCATACTGATCCGGGCTTGTGTCATAGTTGGCGGAAGCTTTCCATTCTTTAATGATTCCGTATAAACTTCTAGCAAAAGTAGAACCAGTTCTGTAGCATAAGATCTACAAAATTCAGCGGCAAAGCCGTCTGGCCCCAGAGCCTTGCCTGTAGGCAAGGCCTTAATTACCTTGCCAAGCCCAAGATAATTTTTTTGCTCAGTCGTCAGTTTAGGAGGTTCTAATGGTTCCACAAAGTTTCTAATATCCTCATAAGTAGATGAAGACATGGAACTATAGAGATCAAGAAAGAATTCTTTAAAAGCATTATTAATATCAATGGTAAATATTTTACCACCAGCAGATTTCACTGAAGGAATGGTAGAAAAAGACTCTCTCTGTTTTATATATCTAGCTAGAGTTTCCCTGCCTTGTCCCCCGACTCAAAGTATGACTGTCTTGTACTGAATAGCCAAAACTCCACCCTCCGTGACAAAATATTATTTTATATGTATTTCAATCGGGTCAATTCCCTGAGGCCATTAGACGACATTCGGCGCTTCAGCTCTGCCTCGGCATGTTTAATATTCCCTTCCAATTCCACGAGTTCTTGTGCATTGGATTTTTTGGTGAACGAGGCATACTGTATGATCCGGCCCCTAAGAACTGCCTTAAGTGCCTCCCAAGCCATGCCCACAGAGGATACTGAGGACCAGTTGGTCTCCATATAGACACTGATTTCAGCCTTTAGCATTTGTTGGAATTCAGGATTTTGCAAAAGGGATACATTAAAGCACCAACTATATGATTTATTTTTCTCCATATGTGGCAACACCTCTAAACACACCAGGGCATGATCTGAGACTAAAATGTTTCCAATTGAGCAATCAACAACAGATGAAATGAGGGACTTGGATTTATATATATATATATATATATATATATATATATATATATATATATATATATATATATATATAAATCTACTCTAGAGTAAATCTTATGGACTGATGAAAACAATTATAGTCCCTACCAGATGGGTTAAAATGTATCCAACTATCTGTAAGACCAAGATTTTTACACATCCTGTGAAGCGTCAATGTTGCTCTAGGGGGCATGCACACTTTTGCTTCACTATGATCAAGGACTGAGTCCATCAAAAGATTAAAGTCTCCTCCCAATATTATATCATGAGGGGTGCCAGCGGTTTGCAACATCCCTTCAAGATCTATAAAAAAGCCCTGATCATCAAAGTTAGGTGCATAAATATTAGCCAAAATAAGACTTTGTCCCTGAATTTCAGCTAAAACCATAATGACTCTTCCTAATTTATCTTTGCTTTGTTTGCGACATTTGAATTGTAGATGTTTACTTATCAGCGTAATGACTCCCCTGCTCTTACTCGAGCAAGCACTATAAAAAAAATGCCAACCCCATACATTTTTCAGCTTCCTGCAGAGAAAGGTACATTTCTTGAAGAAACACTATATCATATTTATTATGCTTAAGAAGAGAAATAACCTTCCTTCTTTTCATGGGGTGCCCTAACCCATACACATTCCATGTGGAGAGAGATAATCCACTCATATTAACATTTGACATAAGAAAAAATAGATTGTGTCTCAAAAACAAGATTATAAAGACCACATTCCAACATTAGTGCAACCATCAAAACCCAAACATCCCCCAGAACAAAACAAACAGAAAAAAGAAAAACGTGCACATTAACCCCGCGCACAACAGTGCCAACTGGCATCCATCCTTCCAAACTCAAACAGTCCATGCACGCCTACGAGAGCCCTCGCAAAAACCTTGCCATCAAATTGCTGAAGTTCGGTGTTTCTATAAAAATGTTGTCGATCACGTTTCTCTCTTGTCGAGTTCGCAGAGTCTGGGAACAAGAAAATGCTGTGGTTCTTCCAAAAAAGCCTTCCTTTACTCCTCGCCTCGCGTAACACATGATCTTTATCGGATGGTCTCAGAAATTTGGCCAGAATTGATCGGGGCCTGTCTCCCTCTGTGGATCACCGAGCAGAAACCCTGTCCCTATACTCCTTCTGGGACTCTGACGATGCGGACGTTATTCCACCGGCTACGGTTTTCCATGTCCTCCAACTTCTCCCAGACATGCTCTAAATCCACCTTGGTTTCTAGCGGATTAGTAGATAATTCCCTCTCCGAAGACTCCAGGTAATCTATCTGTTTCTCTAAATCCCTCACTCTTGTAACCACATCAGTGAACTTCACCACTATGGCAGTGATCGTTCGATGTGTCACAGCAAGATCCTCCAAGTCAGCAATGACCTTCGTCAGCATTGCAGACATGTTCAGAATCTCCCGCTGCATTTCCCACACCTCCCTGACCAAATCGACTCCCAGGCCCGCGGCCAGCTCGGGGGCATCAGCTTGAGCACGCAAGTGTCTTTTAATGTCTCCTAGAGCGGTTATGGAACAGAGTGTATCGAATCTCATCAGTTTATGTCATAAAAAGTATTAAAACTTGCAAAGTGCGCAGAGCTTGCCGTTCACACGTCCGATCCTCACATGGCGTCACGTGACTCCCAAGTCCGAGTCATTAAACAATTGAGTCCGAGTTGAGTCCGAGTCCATAAGGGGCCAAGTTGGACTCAAGACCGAGTCCAAGTCGAGTCCGAATGAATCTGTTCAAGAATCTGAATTAAAATTGTAACCGTAAACTCAACATCATTATTTTAAACTTATTTTAAACTTCACAACTAAGAAAAACATTTTGTCAATATAAATGTAGCAAAAACACCTCAGCATTTCATATATACATTTTATGATTAGTATTCTGCTGAACCAATTTCAAAGTGGTTTCAGAATGAAAGCATATGCTTTAGGTGTATGAAGACAAAATTGTCTTTCAACACAATTCTTATTGCGTTCTGTTGACATTTCAATTATTTGTTGCTTTTTCCTCTCCACTCAAACATAGACTAAAGAAAGTGAAAGCTGCATTAGTCATTACAACCAAGGTTATTATGTTTCGAATTTTAATTTAGTTTTTATTTTTACTTAATTTTCAATTTGTCAATTTAATTTAATTTAGTTTTATTTAAAATTATCCCTATGTAAAGAAATAATAGTCAATACTGAGATTTCTATCTGAATCTTTTTTGTCTATCTGCCGACTGATTTGGGAAAATACTGTACATACAAATGAGTCAACACAGTTGTAATTAGCACTCGCTGAGAAGTTACGTCTCATGATTTGACTCCAAATGCTACATCCAAGAACACTGAAAAAGCCTACTGATAATATTAGGGCCATGTCATCACGGACATGATTTTCTAGTTCATTTGCGGGAAACCGCACAATGCAGGGCAGTTCTGCGTGCTGCTCGTGTACCTAAATCCCTGATGTGTCAGTGTGCGTCTCACAGCAACTGCCGCAGAAGATAAAAAAATAATAATAATAATTTATATTTGCTTGATCGGCAGCTGTGTTGGTCTGTAATCAGTCATAAATCTTAAAATACCAACCAAAGAAAATTTTATTGAGCTCTTCTTTAACCACAAAAACATGGAAAATAATAAAATTTGAGTCATAAATTAAACAGAATTGTCCTACAAAAGTGTCAGATATATAGGCTAAAAAAGACATGCATAAGTTACCTGGTGGTTTACAATAAAAAATCAAATAAAATTAACATTTAAAATAAAAACATCATCTCGTAGCATGAAGTTTAGCTTCATACACAAACTCTGTCATCGAATAATACATTTATTTTATAGTTTATAATTAAATTATAAACAAAATATTTCACTGCCCAAAATATTCTAAAATTTTATTGTACATGGTTGAATGTTGTGAATGGTGGACAAATGCTGTAAAAGAATGTATTTTAAGCAGCTTGTCAATGCTTTGAAAATAGTCAATCAATAATAAATAGGTGCCATTTATCTGTTTAGAGTTGCTGTCTGCTTTAGCAATAATGCTATGTGCTTCATTACATGTTTCGCTATAGTTTCCTAGTGAAATGTCCAGCAAGGGACACAGTTTTTAAGGTGAACGTTAGATGGATGTTTTAATGAGTAAAACGGACCTCCCTTTAACCTAAACCTAAGCAATAGTGTCCTAAAAGCAAATTAAGGTCAAACAAAAAATCTTAATGCTAAACCAACAACTAAACCTAACCAATAGTGTTCTAAAAGAAAATGTGACATGAAAAGCAACTTTTCTGAAACAACCACATAATGTTGTGTTATTTCTATGACATTTCCAGCTCACATGTTATCTTGCATGCTTGGCTGGGCTCAAGCCTCAGTCTCCTGAGTTCACAGTCCTACACTCTATCAGGTGAGCTACCAAGGAAGCTAATCACATTGGAATAAGTGTGTAAATTTAGATGGGACTGTAATACAAGCATTAAATTGTATATTTTTCAAATTATGAAATTCTGGGTTGTTTCTCACCAAAAACCTATAGTATGCCTTCAAAAGACTCTTAATATGACACGAAAGCCAAATGGACTTCTTTTGAATAATTTTTCTAAGCTTTAACATGAGTCAATATCAACCGCCAGTGTATTGAAAAGACGACCTGCAATATTCATTAAACTATCTCTTTATGTGTGCCACATAAGAAAGAAAGTCATACGGGTTTGGAACGATATGAGGGTGAGTAAATTATGACAGAATTTTCATTTTTGGGTGAATGACTCTGTTAAAATGGGGTCTAGGGAGGTTTAAAGGTTTTGGAGCACAGCAAATGTCTGTGAGCTTCAGATATAAAACTCATGTACACATATACTGTAAACAACAATGCTCAACCACCTCTCTCTCTCTCTCACGCTCTCTCTCTCTCTCTCTCTCTCTCTCTCACACACACACACACACACACACATTCTCGTTCACCCTTTCAGCTCTTCATCCTGTCTGCTACAAATCCACTGAGGTATGATAGTAAAGGTTTAAAGGTTATTGTTCCAGATCAGCTGACCTGTATGGCAGTCTCTTGAGCCCAGCCCTCACCCCATTACCTTGAAGAAAAACTGGGGGAAAAGGACAACATAGAGGGAGGGGTGAAAAGCAAAGGGTGGAAGAGGATGGGTACAAAGGGCTGAGACTTCCACATCTGGTGAAGGGGGGGGGGGGTGTTGAGTCTGCTCATCCCTTTCAGATGGAGGGGTTAGAAGAACTGGCATATCTGCGCATGAAAAGCTGTTAAATGCTTCAGTGCTTTGACAGTGTGTGATGCCAGGAGCGGTGGTGCTCCCATGGGACACTGCATCAAGATCCCCCTCTTCTCCCAGACGAGCTTTCCACAAAATATGGAGAATGAATAAAGCACAATAAATAACACATGACAAAGAATGCAAGTGTAAGAGTGTTTTGATTCTATTGAAAACAAAACCCTTATTTGTGATAAATAAATGAGGAGTTGTCTCTGTCCGTCTTTTCAAAACTCTGGTAGTTGAAAGTGTCTCATTAAAGTTTTAAAAAAAGCACTAAAAGGTATCATAAAAATAGTCTTTGCAACTAGCACAAGTCTTCTGAAGGCAAACAACATGAGGGTCAATACATTATGACAGAATTTTTATTTTTGGGTGACCTATCCCTTGAATAGAATCAGCTATGTAGCTACAATGCAATCCCTGCAACCATTAAAAACACTTATTGTTCGATTTCACATCATGTTCAGATTTCCTGAGATGGTTATTAGCTGGAGAACCAGCCATAAAGGAGCAAATTCCTGTGCATTAAGCTTATTAGCTGACTAATAGAAAACCTAACTATTTCAATCATTACATTTTGCCTAAGGTGCTTCTGCTACAACATTGTAAGGACATTACTTGTATAGTCACCAGTGTCTGACACACATTCCAGTCACTTTCGAGCAATACACACTCAGCCTCTCTCTTTCTGTGCCTCTGGTAATTAATTTGAAGTATTGGTGGGCCCCATGTACTGTAGGTGTGCAGCTTTGGATCAACCTGCCCTAAGAACGTAGGGCCAATTATTCAGCTCTGCTGCTCTCCCATCCTGTCTTTACAGCCAGAAAATGAAGGAGAGTCTGCTGCATGTAAAAATTAGTGAGTTGCGGCAGGAAGGTGAATTAAATGGAAGAGAGGCCTTAATGAGTCCATTCAAAATGGATGTGAGAACCATACAAGGAGCTGCAATATGTAGGTCTATTACAAATCTGTCAGTTAAAGACTGCTTGGCATAATATCAGTAGAATATGTCCAAAAAATATCCAACTGTGAAATTATATGACCGTGATTGTTATCATCCTTAAAATATGAGAGCATTTTGCAAATGGTACATTTATAAATGTACAATGAATCAATCCATTCAAGATGCCAGGAGGTAAGGAATGTTTATATGGTACTAGTCACACATAGCCAGACATTTGGCTATCGGCATAAAGTCTGGTTAATTTTCCAGCTTATTCTGGACAAATACCTGCCCAAAGCCCGTCTGCACAAAACCCCATGTCGCTTTTACTTACATGAAGTTTAGGGTCGGGAAAATCTGAAATCAGAAAGTCTGAGAGCAAGAGGGAATATGCCAGCATGTGGAAGTATATCTTGTTTACTTGCTATTAATGCTGAGTTTACACTACATGATTTTAGGCCCGATTTTCACTCACCGACAGTTTTTTTTTTTTTTTAGGCAAATCAGAGCTCGCTCCCATGAGCGACGAACGCAATGTATAAATTATCAAAGACGTGATCTGAGAGAAGTGCCGACGCATCGCCGATGTCAGCCAGATATCTAGCATGTTAAATATCTGGACCTGTCTACGATTCCAAATCGTGCAATGTGAAATGTGTTTTGACTGAATACAACTGCAGCGTTGACCTACAGCCAATAAGAGAGCAAGAAACGGGGCACGGGAAGTTTCAGTGGGAGGAGTCCTGATGTACCTGCAACAGAACATCAACTAGCATGGCTGTGGTATCAAGAAAGTCTTATTGGACCGAAGAAATGGAGGAAAAATTTGTGGAACATTGGCAGGAGCACCAGTGCCTATTTGATGTTTCCTCTGAACTGTACCACAACTGGGTGGATAAAGAGAAGAGTTGGAGAGAAATTTCCAATTCTCTCGGACAGTCAGGTAAGCAAATAGATAGATTTTTTAGTAGGACGTACTTTTTCATATTGTAACCAATAAAATATATGATGCCTTTACACATTATGTAAAGGCGATTAAAAACATACATATCATATTCTGAAATGCATAACATATGATCATGCATTTGTTTTCATATCTCGTATCACTTCTCGTGAGTACTCTGTTGCGAAATGTAATTTGGAGTCCAGGCAGAGTCGTCGGGGATTCGTCAACAGTGAAATATTTTGTAATGTGTTCACCCCTGTCGCTGATTCCTCGTGTAATTTGAAAACCCTATGACTTCCATGACAAGACAGACAGTTGTGTAATATGAACGGTACCACAATCCGACGTCTTTGAAAGTCGTGTAGTGTGTAGGAGGCATAAGTCTCTCAAACAAAACTCTGAATGTTGTTCAAATAAAAAAAAAAATATGTCATGAACCAGCAGCTAATTGTTCCTCAGAAGTGTTTATTAGCCACTTTTCCACCATTAAGCTGAACAGTGTTGAATCGTGCTGTTCCATATCGATCAGGGCTTGTTGATACGGTTACGGTTGCTTTTTCCATCATGGTGCTGCACAATAAGGATTAGAATGGACTGACTAAGCAATTGACCAGTCATGAGTCGCCAAGTGCTAAAGCCTCCATAAGCACGGCTGAGTACAGTTAGCTATCCGTGCTGATAAATCCAATCCTGGAAGGGGATTGTAATCATACTGTACCAAACTGTGCTCAAAGTGGAAATGCTACAGGAAAGTTTACTGACCGCGCTCAGAACCATTCAGCCAGAGGGTTGAGAAGCATCTATTGTATACACCTAGCTCGAACTGAACTGCATAGCATCCAGCCAGTCAGATTGGAACTAGCAATTCCAACCATTTAGAATTCATTCTTGCCATTGTTTGTGTGCAACATGAATTAAAGGGCCAGTCAACGCTCCCTGGGCATCTGAAGCTGAGACTATATTAACCCTTTAAGCTCTGAGGGTGTTTTTAAAGATTTCCTGTTTCAGTGGCATACCCAAAATTTAAGGCTTATAACTCTACAAAAAAAAAAAAAAAAAAAAAAAGGGTCAAATGTTTGGTTTTATTGTAAAGAAACTTTTACATTTTTTAATCATATAGATTATGCTATATTCTGAGATTCTCAGCCTAAGAAGCTAGCCTGATCTCTCAGTGAAATCGGAAAGAGTAGATCGACTTTTCTTTCGTCAAAATCGGTATACGATGACCGGAATTTCGAAACACTGACCCCAGTGTCCAAAGCAGCAAGTGTTGTAGGGCATATGGGCACATGTGAGCTCCATTTATGTCCAGGAGAGGTCGCCAAAAGCTAGTAGTGAAGCAAGTTGTTTTCAGCTTTACAGGACATTATTAAATGAAGAGAAAAGCATATACAGGTGCATCTCAATGAATTAGAATGTCGTGGAAAAGTTCATTTATTTCAGTAATTCAACTCAAATTGTGAAACTCGTGTATTAAATAAATTCAATGCACACAGACTGAAGTAGTTTAAGTCTTTGGTTCTTTTAATTGTGATGATTTTGGCTCACATTTAACAAAAACCCACCAATTCACTATCTCATAAAATTAGAATACATCATAAGACTAATAAAAAAAAAACATTTTTAGTGAATTGTTGGCCTTCTGGAAAGTATGTTCATTTACTGTATATGTACTCAATTGGTAGGGGCTCCTTTTGCTTTAATTACTGCCTCAATTCGGCGTGGCATGGAGGTGATCAGTTTGTGGCACTGCTGAGGTGGTATGGAAGCCCAGGTTTCTTTGACAGTGGCCTTCAGCTCATCTGCATTTTTTGGTCTCTTGTTTCTCATTTTCCTCTTGACAATACCCCATAGATTCTCTATGGGGTTCAGTTCTGGTGAGTTTGCTGGCCAGTTAAGCACACCAACACCATGGTCATTTAACCAACTTTTGGTGCTTTTGGCAGTGTGGGCAGGTGCCAAATCCTGCTGGAAAATGAAATCAGCATCTTTAAAAAGCTGGTCAGCAGAAGGAAGCATGAAGTGCTCCAAAATGTCTTGGTAAATGGGTGCAGTGACTTTGGTTTTCAAAAAACACAATGGACCAACACCAGCAGATGACATTGCACCCCAAATCATCACAGACTGTGGAAACTTAACACTGGACTTCAAGCAACTTGGGCTATGAGCTTCTTCATCCTTCCTCCAGACTTTAGGACCTTGGTTTCCAAATGAAATACAAAACTTGCTCTCATCTGAAAAGAGGACTTTGGACCACAGTTCTTCTTCTCCTTAGCCCAGGTAAGACGCCTCTGACGTTGTCTGTGGTTCAGGAGTGGCTTAACAAGAGGAATACGACAACTGTAGCCAAATTCCTCGACACGTCGGTGTGTGGTGGCTCTTGATGCCTTGATCCCAGCCTCAGTCCATTCCTTGTGAAGTTCACCCAAATTCTTGAATCGATTTTTCTTGACAATCCTCATAAGGCTGCGGTTCTCTCGGTTGGTTGTGCATCTTTTTCTTCCACACTTTTTCCTTCCACTCAACTTTCTGTTAACATGCTTGGATACAGCACTCTGTGAACAGCCAGCTTCTTTGGCAATGAATGTTTGTGGCTTACCCTCCTTGTGAAGGGTGTCAATGATTGTCTTCTGGACAACTGTCAGATCAGCAGTCTTCCCCATGATTGTGTAGCCTAGTGAACCAAACTGAGAGACCATTTTGAAGGCTCAGGAAACCTTTGCAGGTGTTTTGAGTTGATTAGCTGATTGGCATGTCACCATATTCTAATTTGTTGAGATAGTGAATTGGTGGGTTTTTGTTAAATGCGAGCCAAAATCATCACAATTAAAAGAACCAAAGACTTAAACTACTTCAGTCTGTGTGCATTGAATTTATTTAATACACGAGTTTCACAATTTGAGTTGAATTACTGAAATAAATGAACTTTTCCACGACATTCTAATTTATTGAGATGCACCTGTATTTATAGATTCTATACCCCAACCCCAACCCAACCCAAACCAAACCTTACCAATAGTGGAGTAAAAAAGTTATGTTAGAGGGAAAAGTGAAACCTTCGAATCATGCTCGTCATTGATTATTCATACATGGTTACTGCCTGGCTTTGAACCCTAGTCTCCCATGCAGCTGATGCAACATGCAGCCAATCGTGCCAGGTGGAAAATTAAACACTTCGAAACCACTGCAAACATGTCTGATAAGAATGCTGCATGTCAGCGCGTCGGCATACAGTCTCCGATCCTAGGGTACCAAAACTATCGGAAACATCATGCCGACTTCACGTGTGATCATGCTGAAGATACTGCTGAAAAATTACTAAAACAATTGAGCCAAAAATTTTCTTTTTTTCTTATTTTTCTGATTTGACATTATATATCTCTGGGTGTAAATAAGGTGGTTTCGAAAAAGTGCTTTTGTTTTGTTCCCAATCATGTCACCTATATCTGATAAAAATATTGTGTTTATATGACAAAGCAATCAAAAGTACATAAGAACTAAGTACACATGCAAACACAACAATGACCAAAGGTTTGCATAGCATCCAGACATGATTTTAGTAATGAGATTTCATAGAAGGAGTGCCTCTTGACTAAATCATTGAGTTTGTGTTATGTACTTGGCGCCATCTCCTGGTGGCCATATGTATCATTGTGCTTCGTATGGATTGTCTAATGATCTATGCATCCAATTATGTTGTGTGAGGGCTTGTTTGAATGATAATGGCCTCCTCTAAGTTACGGTATATTATTTTATGTTCTGTTTATTTTTCGTGATGTTTTTTCGCAAAAATGCGGCATATAAGAAACACCAACATAATTGTCAAAGGCATATACTTAGCTATTACTTGCTATATTTTTGTCTATGAGTAAAATAGGCTGGTTGTATTCTACTCTTTGAGAGCTTTTCAACAACATAAGACACATGGCTATTTGATGAGTTTGATGTTTTTACTGATTGCAATAATATGTGCAGTGCAATTTTTTAATGTTTTTTTTATATATATATATATATATATAAATCATCAAAACAGAACACTTCTGATTTGTCTGCAAATTTCAAAGCACTTGTTCAGTTTTAGTCATAATGCCTGCATGCATTGGAAAGTAGGGCTTCTAAGCTTTTAAACAATACCTATTTTGTGTTGGCCAAGACTATATTTATTAATATTTTGTTTGTTTTTTTGTTTTTGTTTTTCTTGTGGGCCATCCGAGCTTGAAGGGTTAAACTACAAGGACATGAAGACACTGACCTACTGCTGACTTCTTGTTTGACACCTTTCCTCCTCTGCTGCTGTGTGTGGTGTTGTCTTTCAGTGCTGTCTCAATCTCCTTCCCCATTAGCACATCCAGTTCCTGCACCACTGTGCTCAGGTAGACCTGGTTGAGGAAAGGCAGGATATTTTGTGGTTCTGCCACCCTATTAAGCACCTGAATTTCCACCCTAAGCATATTGCTGAGAGTTGGGGAGGCAGTCTGAAAGTTCAGTGCCAATCTGTCGAAGGCCCTTTTTTGCTCCCCGGGCTGCAGTTCTGGCTATTTTTGGAAAACACTGATGACGGCCTTGATCCGAATGTGCTGGTACCAGTTGAGGACCTCTGTTTGAGGATATAGGAAAGACAGGTGCTGAAGGCAGATGATCTTATAAGGAACACCAATGCCCAATTCTCCTTCAGTCTGGCTTGGCTCAGCCATCATTTGCAATTTGCCCAGTAGGTGATCCCTCAATGAGAAGCGAACATCATTCCATACTTCCTGGATCTCCAGAGCCATATCATCACGTGGAGTGGAAAGAGTAGCTATTGGGGTCTGCTCTTGGGTAGATACAGGGCAAGAAGGAAAAGCAACACCACACTGGGAGGAGATGTTCAGCAGTAAATACAGAACATCCTCTTCACAAGCCTCCTCTGTCTTAAGCAAGTTGAACAGATTAATAACTTAACTTATAATGAAATAATTATCAATACTATTCCTCACCAGGTCATGAAAATTGACATATTGTGTCAATTAAGGTTAAGTAAGGCTTTCGTTACCATGGCTCGGAGGAAGATCAGCAGCTCCTGGTGTCCCGTGGCCACTGGTTTCAGAATGCTGAAGTTATGCTGACTGAACCATTGGAGGCATTCTACAGGACTGGGCACTCTCTCTCTCTGGTTCATTCCTTAAGGTTTTGCTCAATACTACAGTAAACACAAATAAACAAACAAACACACATTCTCATGCAGGAGTAGATCTTTAGCTGTAGACTTGCCTAAACCTCAAACCTTGAATGTCATTGATGTTCTTCTGTACACTACATTGCAACCATAATGTCATAGGCCTTGTGTCTATTTCTTCAATGTTAAAATACTTTCTCCTATTCCAAATTAATATGCAGAAATAAAAAAAAGTAAGCCATTTGCAGGTTGATTTCCCTAAAGAGTGTAAAAATTGTGACTATCAAAACATGGCTGTGTTAACTGAGCATCCAGACCAGCCTGACACAGCACCATTAGGAGTTTTTCCACCATTCGGCAGAGCGTTCCCATTGCCGAACTGAACAATGCCATTCCATACCGATCCGGGTTTGTTGACACGGTTACGGTATATTTTTTCCATTTTTGGTGCTGTTAAGTCAGGATTATAATAGACTGAGTAAGTGATCAATCGTGAGTAACCATGTCATTACAAGCATTCTATCAGCATGGTTGAGTACAGTTAGCTAAATGTGCTATGAAATACGGGCTGAGAGCGGTTTGGCCCTGCCTTTAAAGGTACATTTATATATTTGTTCCCTCTGAAAAAAAAAATAAATAAAAAAACATACCCTTTTGTCTCCTTAAGATTACAAACATGTGCACAACCTTGTACCTTAAACAGTACCTTTTTTCTTTTAAAGGGGTGATGAAATGGAAATTTTCCTTGATATTTAGACATATAAGAGGTAACTGTACTATAAAAACATACTGTACATTTCAGAACTCAAAACTTCCTCCCCAGTCTAAAAAGAGCATTTATAGTTGCCACCCTGCTGAAACATTTTGAAATCTGTCTGTTTGTGACATCACAAAACATTTCTCATTTGTATTTACACATCCCACAACATGCGTCATCGCACCCTTGGCCCCGCCCACTGGCACACAATTCAAGTCAAAAGATCAGGTCTTGTGTGGCTAACTATTCCTAACATAACACCAAAGGGGACACATCTGGACTATTTAGAATTATTTTGTATATAAACATGAACTACACATACTCTTTGACCACTGCCATGTATCTCACTGCTTTTTAAAGACGCAGTGTCAAGTTACAACTCTAAAAGGGAGAAGCAATTCTCTTTCATTCAGCTGCTGCCTCTTATTGTTTTGAGCACAAACGCATCATGGACACGTTCTTTCGCACATTTGCGCTATTTTTAATTGTCGGTGTAGTTAAACATGTACTAAGATGGACATCTTTGACCGTTTTGATGTGTTTCCAGCAATGTGCACCTTAGTGCAGGATGATACTCTATGTGTGTACATCTAGTTTCACTGCTCTGGACTATGTGTGTGCGTTTTTTTTTTTTTTTCAGCTTATGTCAACGTCAATTGTTTGTGAACCAGTCATAATACGATTCAAGCTTTGCAAAGGAACTAGTGGGTGGGGCGGTTAAAAATACTTGGACTCTATCAAAAACTAAAGTAAATCGTTTCATTCATGAATATTTCAAATGTCATGACTGTTTGATAGTTTATGGTGTTGAGTGTTAATGGTTGTGCTTGAGATGAACAGTTTAATATATTCAGATGCAATGTGTTGAATGTGCCATATGTGTAAACCCTGCAATTTTGTTTTATAAAGTTGAAGGGCTTGTTCATTTTCTTCCGATTGAGTTTGCTGAATTTGAGGGGCTGCATGATGTTAGCCGTTAGCTGTTAGCAGTGGGTGTTAACATTGAAGTTTTAAGGAGGCACTTAGTCCAAAACTGAGCGTTTCAGACAGAGGGCCAAAAACAGGGTGGAATATGATCATATATTACTAAATTGTGACTGTTTTGGTGAAAAAAATAAAATAAAATAAAATAAAAATAAAAAAATAAAAAAACTTAGAACATTATCATTGGACCTCAGGGAACATAATAAATTTATAGCACTTAATAACCTCTTTAATACAATTAGTCTATATGACTCATCCTAACAAACCAATTCACTAAAATGAATCGGACTTCACAATGCTTTATATAAGAGTGAGAGGATGGTTATAGAAGAGTTTCAAATACATCAGTCGTCCGAATAAATAAATGCACTAAAATAACGTGGACTTTCTAATCATTCATATACAACCCCCAATTCCAAAAAAGTTGGGACAGTATGAAAAATGCTAATAAAACCAAAAATGAGTAATTTGTAAATTATATTCAACCTTTGCTATATTGAAAGCACTACAACTACACATTATATGATGTTTTATCTTGTGAATTTCATTTTTTTAATTTTTTTAAAAAACATTTTTTATGTACAGTAAATTCAAATCAGATGATTGTAACACGCTCCAAAAAAGATGAGACAGGGGCAATAAGACTAATAACATGGCAATGTGAAACAGGAGATGTTAAACAGGTGAGGCAAACGTGTCATAGTATATAAGGAGCCTCCAAAAACAGTCTAGTCCTTCAAGTGCAATTCATCATTCATCTATAATGGATATCATGAACATGGGCTTGGGATTACTTGAGTAAACCTTTGTTAGTCAACACCACTCACCGCTGCATCCACAGATGCAAGTTAAGACTTTACTGTGCAAAGCAGAAGTCATACATTAACACTGTCCAGAAGCGCTGCCGACTTCTCTGGTCTCTGTCTCAGTGTTTTTTGGTCCGATGAGTCCACATTTCAAATAGTTTTTGAAAAACGCAGCTGTCGTGTTCTCCAGGCCAAATAGGAAAAGGACCATCCAAGCTGTTATCAGCGTCAGGTCCAAAAGCCAGTGTCTGTATGGGCCAAGGGTGTGTCAGTGGGTCAATGGGTAACTCGCACATCTGTGAGGGCACCATTAATGCAGACAGATATGTAAAAGTTTTGGAGCAGCATATACTGCCATCTAGCACCGTCTTTTCCAGGGCTGTCCCGGCATTTTCAGCAGGACAACTTCAAACCACATACTGGCCGAATAAGCAGAGAATGCGGGTGCTAGATTGGCCTGCCTGCAGACCTGACCATCTCCAATTGAGAATGAGTGGTGCATTATGAAGTGCACAGTACGGCAATGAAGAACCCATACAATTGTGCAGCTGAAGACCTGCATAATGGATGAATGGGGGAAAAGTCCACTTTTTAAACTTAACAAACTTGTGTCTTCAGAGCCTAAATGCATAATAAGTGTTATTAGAAGAAATGATGATGTTTCACAGTGGTTTTTGGAGTGTGCTGCAATCATCTGTTTTGAAATTACTTTACAAAAAAAAAATATTCCACGGTAAATGTAATATAATGTTTAGTTGTAGTGCTTTCAATATAGCAAAGGGTGAATATAATTTACAAATAACTCCTTTTTGGTTTTATTTGCATTTTTCATACTGTCCCAACTTTTTCGGAATTGGGGTTGTAAGAGAGTGGTTTAGGAGAGCATGTTCGATCAGTTTCTTCTTCTTGAAAGGTGTGCATATAAACAAGTGCTCATATGGGTGAACGCATCTGGAAAATGCAACAATTCCAGGACAATAACATGTGGAATAACATTTTTCCAGGACAGATGGCCAAAAACCAGGACGATCCTGGAAAATACTGGACTGGTGGCAATCCTACCCTATTTGTACCTACTCACAATGTAAAAAATAATAAATAAAAAAAAAAACATAATTTCCTGTTGTTAGATTAAATGGTAAACTGTCCCTTTAAACTTCAGCTTGCTTCGGTAACTGCCAGTCTTTACTCTGCAGCTGATATCAGAAACATCAGCTCTAATGAACAGAGACATCAATATATCAGCAGGCTGTGTGTGTCAGCATGTGGCACGTCTCTCTATAATCGACACAGGATGAGCAGATCTTCTTCATAACCACACAGCATCAGCACTTCTGTCCATGAAAAATGAGACATGACATAAAGCCATAAAGCCATACAGGTACATACACACACATACACTTCACGGCAGCTCTCTTCTGCATAAAACACAGACTCTTCTCTTACAGGGCAACATAAAGTACTATAAACCACTGTTGTAAACACTGAGGCTATGCATGAGGCCAGATGCATTCAAATGGCAGCTTATTAAATTCCATTTAAACCTGACACAATTTTACTTCCTTGAAAAAAGAGAGCAAACATTAAGTGAACATAAAGAGTTGTTAATTTTAACGATATGCAGCTGAATAATGGAGGCGAGAAAGATGAAGAGTGTGTTTCTCCTTGGTTAAATTGCAAGGTTGCCGACAGGAATCCAACAAATGTGTCTCTTTTCGTAGTAAAAAGGAAATATGTGCGATGAGAGGGCGTGAAGGTGCTGACAGACTGTGCTGGAAAAGCAAATCTTCCCATTCAATTTAATGAACAGCCTAAAGCTCGCTGTAAAAACACGACCGCTAACAGGGAACATAAAAATTCAGTTTTACAGACTGAAGATGTTGTCGACAAAGACAAACAAACAAAACTGCCCTTTTATTGTGATGCAGTTTCACTTATAGTCATTGCGTCTGACTCTATGTCAGTGAGTGCACTCGTATTGCTAAATTCCATTAAAATGTGATGATGCACACTTCAATTTCTTTTGTAAGTTTTGTATATTTCAAGTGTTATTTGTTTGTTTTTTATTTTTGTTTTATTTTTTGCTTTTGTTTTTTTTTTTTTTTGTAAACTACTGTGTTTATAGGGCATTTTTAAAGGAACGGGTCACCCATAAATGAAAATTCTCTAATCATTTACTCACTCTCATGCCATCACAGATGTGTATGACTTTCTTTCTTCTGCTGATCACAAATGAAGATTTTTAGAAGAATATCTCAGCTCTGTAGGTCCATACAATGCAAGTAAATGGTGGCCTGAACTTTGAAGTTCCAAAAAGCATTTAAAAGGCAGCAGTAATCCATATGACTCCAGTGGTTAAATCCATATCTTCAGAGGCTATATTATAGTTGTGGGTGAGAAACAGATCAGTATTTTAGTCCACTTTCACTTTCACATTCTTCTTTTTTTGTTTTTTGGCCTTTTGCATTCTTGGTGCATATTGCCACCTAATGGGCAGGTGGTAAAAATGTATAGCAAAAAATTACTTAAATATTAACCTGTTTCTCAGACACACCTATCATATCACTTCTGAACACATGGACTTAACCAGTTGAATTGTATGGATTAATTTTGTGGTGCCTTTATGTGCTTTTTGGACCTTCAAAGTTCTGGCCACCATTCGCCTGCATTGTGAGGACCTACAGAGCTGAGACATTCTTCTAAAAATCTTTGTTTGTGTTCAGCAGAAGAAAGAAAGTCATACACATCTGGGAGGGCATGAGGGTGAGTAAACGATGAGAGAATGTTCATTTTTGGGTGAAATTTCCCTTTAAGAAGTTTCTAAAACAGTTAGTTCCGGTCGGCATTACAAGTGTTGATATTTAGTAAACATCTGGGACGCCTTACTGATTGAATCACTCCACTTGTCTTTCTTTGCAGGATTCCAGACACAACAGTTTTCAAACAATTTTTGTTAGCAGACAAAAATAGACAAATAAATGGCCATATTTGGTCTGAAATGTAAGTTATATGATATCAACTTATTGTTTATTAAACTGTGGTATAAAAGCAATATCACTTTTGTAACTGTGTTGTACTGAATATCAAATTACAGCCAAGCTGATATTCAAAACAACAGCACTCTTGCTCATGTGATACTGCATAAAAATGACTATGTCAGTATGCTGTTCCAGTTTTCTCTGTGAACATTGTTAACTCAAGGATATATCTCAGCTTAGCTCTGATTATACATTAGTTAAATGTAGCCATCCAGAGCAAGCAGAAATGCAGAGATACTGGCTAAGTCTGTTTAATGTTTCTAATAAAATAAGGATTTGTGCTTAGAGCCGGTACTGAGCCAGGCATCACCCCAGGACTCCGCTCAAACAGCAGGGTCTAAACGAGCTTCCATCTGTGCAGCCACACAGCGCTAAAACTTCATAAAAGTCCCATCCCTCATACGAACACAGAAACGGCCATGTAATCCGCTGTGTATTAGCACAGGATGGGGTCACCAGTCACTGGAAAGCAAGTCACGGACAGTGTTGGTCTGGCCGCTAGTGAGGACTGGCATGAGTCAAAGGAGCTTTAGCCAAACTTCTGTCCGAGTGACAGTGATGATGTTGTCAGAGTTTCCCATTACAATAATAAATATTTGGGGACATGCGGTGAATAAGAAATGATCATTACAACATGGGGTTAAACAGAATAATGCTTCAAAAAATGAAATATCAGACAGTGTTAAAGGTAAACTATAGAATTCTGGGCTCTCTATTGACATCTGTGATTAAAAAATAAAACTGCAAGAGTTGTGCAGTTTTTTTTATTTGATTTTTTATGTCAATTGTGCTTCGCCGCTGCTCTTCTGCGCTGATAAATCTGATGGTTAAAGGTATACCCACGGTTGCCTGTGATTACCATATGAGAGCGGATCTGACTAGCTACACCAAGAGTCATTTATAGTAAAAAGAAAGTCCTGTAATAAAAAAATGTTGTCTGAGCGAGTAAGATATCTGATGCTGGACAATATTTTCTTTGTTTATGGACATGACTTAAACATAAAACGAAGAATGACGCAAGCCTGAAATTTCCCACCAAATTGAACCAGAGAGCTCTGAATGTAAATCATTATTGTAGGCTTACCGTAGTGACCGTAGCAGTGGCATTACAAGTATGTGGATGTGTTGAGTGGGCAACTAAAGTCAATATGATAATAAATCAAATTCAAATGAAATTGTAATGTACAAAACACTTCCATTTCAATTCAAAATAGTTCACACGAATACATGGCCATCAGTTTTGTTGTAAAAGGTGTTGGGGAGAATGTTTTATAATAATGACCTCTTGGTCTAGCTGTAACCGTTCTATAATTTCATTCTAACCGTTTACCAATTAGAAAAGAAACAGCGGAGTGCTGGAACCAGAACAGAAAAAATACAGCTTCTTTTTAGAATGAACCTAAATTAAAAATAGTATTTAGTATTTAGTGTCTGATTAAAACACATCATATATAGGCTCAAAAAGCTCAACTTTCTTTATTAGATTATTTTAATACATACTGTAAAAGAATCAAGGTTAAGATTTAGATTTATTGTCTAGTGTCTCATGAACAAAAAGAGCAAGAGAGAGGGAGAGGGAGAGAGAGGGAGAGAGCAAAGACAAATTGCCCTGTCGTCTGACCTCACCTGAAGAGGTGTGCTAAAATCCTCCAGATTAATCTGATCCAAAAACACAATTTTCACTCACTCTGAAAGACACACAGGAAAAGAGAAAAGAACAGAAGTAGACAGAGAGAGAGTCTCAGAGAAACGCACAAAAGCCAAAAAAAAAAAAAAAAAAAAAAAAAGACTGTCAACAGCCTCACACACACACACACACACACACACACACACAATTCCTGATTAATCTACCCTTTAAATCAAACATCAACAAAAGAAGTTGAAAGGAATTTCAGGGAGACCAGCTCCACACAAAACCAAAAACGCAGAGACTAGAAAAAGCTCTCTTAAGCCTCATTCTCTGTTTCCTCCCCATCTGCCAATCACGCTTCCAAAAACTGTAATTGTTTTTCAAATCCGCGCAAACCAGACATGACAGACCAGGTAAAGAGAGAGAGCAAGTGGGGGGAAGAACAAGATAAAAAGAGAGAAAGAGAGAGGCGACGGGATTCTTTTATTAAATATGATGCCATTTTTCACAGCTCTCTGCCTTACAGAAACCCAATACACTGATTAGTCAGCGCTTTGACATTATCTTAAGTTCCTTGTCAAAATTAATTTAGTGTGGGTGGGCTGTCACGCTCCAGGAGAGAGAAGCAAAGAAGGAAAGAGAAGGGCGATAGGGGTGGGGAGGAGAGGAAAGGAAGAGATCTCTTTCAAATAAGCCCCAGCTTCACTGAGCACCAAGTCATGTGTCCAGGAAACAAATAGCCTATCTGGGAGTTATCAAAGAAGGGATCTTTCTCCAGAATGTGCCGGACTGAATGAAACGCGTGAAAGTGGATCCCACCGACTCGAGATCTGGCCTGCTTAGCCTCCTCCAGTGCCAAACCCCCAAGGGTTATTTGTTAGGACACACATAACTCACACAAATTAGCTAAATTGGCACAGCACTGCGACTATCTGCTTTAAGCCATTTCCCGACCAGGGAGAAATCCGAAGCCCAGTCTCCTGTTGCTGGACTATATGGCTGACACTTCATTAGGGGCCGGCATACTCCCGGTGGCCTCCCTGAGTGTCCGATTTGATGAAGCTTAATGGATAACAGCATTTCAATTTGGGAGACCTGAGGCAGTTTGACAGGCAATCTTAATCTCCTTCAATTAGGAAGCAGCTCTTAGGCAAATCTCTGACATTCTAGAGCTGAGAGTCATTCAGCCACACTGACCCATAAATAGGTTAGGACCATGAATGGAGGTGGGCAGCCGCAATCTCTATTTCCCTCTCTCGCTTCCTGTTCTTTTCTATAATTTGTCCGCGACTCGGATAAGTGGATTAGGTAGCAGGTGTAGAGTACAGCTTTGGCCCACCCTGGAGGAGGTCACAGAGAAGGGCGAAGTCACCTCCTGCCTCTATCCGAATCGGCTCAAATGAAGCCAGACAGGGCTGACTGACCACCAGAGCCGAGTTTCTTTCTCTCTCTCTCCGGCACAATTCCCTATTATCCAGGTTCTTTGTTCTTATAATGGTTCCCCATCTTCCGTCTTTCTCCAAGAACACAAAATAGCCCTTTAATGCTTAGAGAGGCAGAAAAACTGTCTCAGCCTTCAGTAATAATCCTTGAATTACCCACACAAGGGTTTTCGTTTCAAGATGTGGAATCTTCAATTATTACTTTCCCATTTGGAGTGGAGAGAGGGCGGCCGGACAGGAATGAGGACGTGTGTCTAATGGCAGGGGGGAGTGAGACTGCCTTTGTTCACGCACAACACATTTAGCGAAGACCCTTCTGTCCTGCGCGTGTCTTCAGTGCAACATAAAGTATAAAAGCATTGCAGAGATAGATTTTTTGGAGCAGGCAGCACAATGGAGAGAGGTGCCATCAAGGAGAGAGGGAGGGCAGAAAGGTTAGGGCTGAGAAAGCGATAAAGACAAAGAGAGCTACGTCCTCCAAAACTACCAATGCAGGTGTGAATCAGCCGCTATTTGAGACCAGAAGTGTCATGCAAGTGAAAAAAAAAAAAAAACAATTGTGAGAACGAAGTTTCACGATTATTAAAAAACTTGCATGTCTAAATTTGGTCAGTCCAATAGTGTCTGAACTTCCGTAGATCATTTGACTGAACAGAAAAGTCTGTCATCATCTACCCACCCTAGATGTTGCTTGAAATTACTTTATTCCTGTAGAACCAAATGTAAAATCTGCTCTTGTTCAATACAACAAAAATACATGGCTGTCAAAGTTCAATTGCAATTTTGCTTGGTTTATTATATATAAAAAAATACAAATTAAAAAAAGTTAGGTATGGATTTGAACATACTTTTGACACTATACAAGAACTGTACAGTACAACTAGACACTAGTCTTTAGTGACCCGAGACCTCATTCCTCCTCCAGTCCACACCTCTTTAGTATTCCTCAATATTTCTCTTCTGAATAGTATAAAAAAACAAAAACAAACATTAAAGAAATTGGCAAAATTGCAAAAACAATTGTTATAACTGTTTTGTGTGTGTGTGTGGGCAAGTTTAAGTGGTTGACGAGGACAATTTTTAGATTATAAACTTGTAAATACGAGGGTATTATTCTATAAATGTGGTTTATGAGGACATTTCTAGTGTCCCCATAATTCAAATCACTTAAAAAACATACTAAACGATGTTTTTTTGAAAATGTAAAAATGCAGAATGTTTTTTTGTGAGGGTTAAGTTTAGGGTTAGGGTTAGGGGATAGAATCTATAGTTCGTACAATATTAAAATAATTATGTCTATGAAGAGTTCTCATAAACCACAAATACCAACGTGTGTGTGTGTGTGTGCTCGCGTGCGTGCGTGCATGTGTGTTTTGTGTTTTATGATAATTTCATATCTATATAAGTTTACAATCACATGTTATCTGTTTCTTTGTTACAAGAACAATTTGTATTATATTCATTTGTATTATATTCATACAAATGACTACTATTTCACGTTGATTTTCTGAGTATCCCATATGCGTGTATGTACACATATTATACATGCTATTTTTTACTCAAGGTGTCTCTGATGTGTCAGTGATTGACTTAATTTACATTTGACAATGCTATGTGACGAAGAAGCAACGTGGAAGTAAACTATAGCAAGTGTATCATATGAACAGTATGATTTGGCTATTGTCATTTGGGTGTACTACTGAAATTATGTAATAAACATAATTCATAAGTGCATCTATTTAGACTCAAAAATTGCCTGAGAAAATTTGTAGCGTATGTGTAGAACAGTTGTGTTTCATGAAATTCTAAACAAATCCTGCTCTATTTTTGTTGCATCATATCTTTGATAAATGAAAAATAAAACATCAAGATATATCAGAATATATTATATTCTGTTTTTTTTCTGGGCATTTTGTACATCCATTTGTGATAGATTCATGCATCATATTCTACATTTTCTGAAGGCATATGATGCAAGTTCGCTAAACAATGCAAGTTCCCACTAAAACACATCTGCACAGTAACAAACTTCTCTTGTTCACTCATGATCGTGCAACTGACGTCAAGATTTTTGCTAAAAAAATTACTTACATTTCTAGTTGTTTCTCACCAAAACCTATCATATGCCTTCAGAAAACTTGGAATATGATGAACAAGCTGCATGGGCTACTTTTGTGATACATTTATGATTTGGGTCCGTTTTTTAACTTGTGAGGCACTTTTCAGTGCTATTGTATTGAGAGGACGGTCTGCAATATGAATGAAAACATTTCCAATTAATAGTTCACCCAAAAAGGATAATTCTCTCATCATTTACTCACCCTCAAGTTATTCCAAACCTGTATGACTTTCTTTCTTCTAAGGAACAAAAACACATATTTTATTTGTTATTATTTATTTGAATGTATGAGGTGTTTTTGTCCATGCATGGACATAGTAAGTCTATGGGGTCCATCACTTTCAAGCTCCAAAAAGGTCATAGAGGCATACAAGTAATCCACACGGTTCAAGTGGTATATGATGGCTTTGGGTGAGAGAAAAAAGAAACTTGATGCATGAGCGTTTGCATGTTCCTGCGAGAACTGACGCGTGCACGATACAACCGGAAGTTTTGCGAGAACATGCAAACGTGCGTGCGTCAAGTGCGAGGACGTGTGAAAAAGCTTATCTAATCATATTGATTTAGAAGACATAGATTAAACAATGTATGGACAAAAACACCTCATGCATCCATAAAAAATCGTTGTTTGTGTTCTACACAAAAAAGAAAGTCATACAGATTTGGAGTGACATGAGGGTGAGTAAATGATGAGAGAATTTTCATATTTGGGTAACTTCTCTATCCCTGTATGAGATGCATGGTTGGTGTAAAAAGACTATGAATTGTGACAGACAGACAGTCCTTTAGTTCAGAGGCGCTTGTCAACATGTCCTTCACCAGCAACAAAACACCAATATCTGATAATGCCACATTCTTCCATCAAAATGAAAAAACTCCAAGCATGTTTAAGTTAATTAATTAAGTTCATTGAAGTGGCATGCTATTCATAAATCCTCAATTAATCATGTGGCCTCAATGTTAGGATTACCGAAAGTGGAGAAAGCTTCTATGCAGGATTAATACAACTGCAGCTACGCAGTTATCCCTTACGAATCAAAAAATACTTTACAAATGTGTCTTCTTGAATAAAACTATTTTATTTTATTTTTTTGTATTGATGGCAATTTATATACACAAAAAGCAGTCATACATTTGTAAAACATGATATTTTCCCACCCTCATTCTTAGAGGAGTCTTAAAGTCTTAGTCTTAAAGGAGAAGCAGCACCAAAACCGAGAGTTTGACATAGGGTCACTATGTCAAACTCTCGGTTTTGGTGCTGCTTCTCCTTTAAGACTTGACAGTAAATGCCCACTGTTATGATTGGTTCTCTGCTCTTGACTAACCTGGGGCCTGATGTATAAATGTTGCCAGCGCATATCGGGATTTATAAAAAAGAAACTTGCCGTAAATATGTGCACACTGTCCGGACACTCTTGACTGTGCGTACGCACTCTTTTACTGGTGTGTGTGAATTGGCGAATCCAGCTGGACAAATAATGAACTGATCAGACTGATTATAAACACTGATTTTCATTTAATTCACATTTAGAATAAAAAAGTATTTAGTTAAGCACTTGAAACAGAAGTAATCATTATCAAGCCAATAGTCGCCTATATTATTTTTATGTAACTAATTGAAAAGGCATTCAAATATATGCTGTAACAGGGAAATATTGGTTTGGGATGCACTGTGTTTGGAGAACTTTCCCGTGTCATCATAGAGAAGGAACATATAGTAACTAAAAATGACAGCGAAGATTTCTTAGCTTGAGATATTTTCTGTTCTATTACAATCATGTAGTGAGATAAGTACAGCATTTGAATAAAGATTATCTGTAATGCGTTGCGTACTTGACTCTGACTGGCGTGAAATGGCTCGGTAAAACAGACAGGTACTGCTGGCCACATTCAGTGGTCGAATGGACCATTGGAGAGACCTGTCTCATTAGAAACAGTATTGTACAGCTGCAAACAGGTACAGCAATGCACATAAAATGTGCATCAAATGTGCTGCCTGCTCCACTTCATCCCGACCCTCATCACAATGAAACCCCGGTTCTAGTCTAATAAAAACAATATGAAAAGTAAATTTGCTGTTCAGCTGTTTTTTTTAATTATTTTTTTTTATGTAAAATACCAGTCAAA
The DNA here is from genome assembly GCF_019703515.2 of Myxocyprinus asiaticus. Lineage (NCBI taxonomy): Eukaryota > Metazoa > Chordata > Actinopteri > Cypriniformes > Catostomidae > Myxocyprinus > Myxocyprinus asiaticus. Next base: position 43,181,556 of record NC_059346.1, read on the forward strand.
TATAAAATCTTAGTAATCCGATGATATCAGGCAATGCTGCACAAAGAATTTTAATAATTTTCGCTTTGTTTCCAGTACTAAATATTTAACTTCCCTTAAAACAATTTAAAATGTTTTCTGAGAAGCAAAATTGCTTAGGTTAGATTTATGTCTGCAAAGATAAAAACATTTTGCCAAGGGATATTCAAGATATATTCTTTGAAAAAAGTTCATATCTTAATAAATAACGTTTCTTCGTGGTGCAGCATCAAATCTTTGGGCACATGTAACATTTACAGTCTTATCTCTTATAATACAGTTTCTCATACCGTTAAACACAGTAATCACTTGTCTGGATGGTGAAATGCATATGGTTATTGTATGCAGATGTCGATATGCATAGTAAATACAGGCGTTGTACACTCCATATATGGTTATTTTGGGGAGGAGATGGGGTGGAGGATGAATCACGTGCATGTACGCACAATCTTCCGCCAGCTGGGATTTATTAAGGGAACTGTGCACAGGTTCTGGCGTATGTACGGTTTTACAAATCTGAAAACTTTTGTGCGTACGCAAAATCTGCCATTTGTGCGTACGCACACTTTAAGGATGAAATCTATGCAAAGTTTTATACATGAGGCCCCTGCTCTCTTCTTGCCATCTCACTGCTCACCGCTACTGAGCGGGCTACGGAAGTGATTAAAGGTACACTGTAAATCCTAATGCTCAAAATAACTTTGAGTATTTTTGAGTATTGTTTTGAGTATGGAGAAATTGTATCATACAAATTAGTTCAAATAAATTAACCTTTATGAGTAGCTAGAACTTTCTCTTTCTGACAACTTTTAAGTAACCTGAATTGTTTTGTTGTTTTGAGTTTAATGAATTTGTCTCTTTAAATTTACAGAAACTTTGTTTTATATTGCTTCTCTCATTGAGCAATTGCTATGCTAATCAAAGCATAGTGTGACCAATTAACATACATTTAGCATGTTAGCATTCACTTTACCAGCTAGTTCTAGCTAGTACTAGCTAGGTTTCCTCTGCTCGAAGTTTGTTAAGATTACTTGTTAATTTTAAGTTCAGCCAAAGAGTTAAATTTATATTTAAGTGCCATCAAAATGTATAAGTTAGCATACTCAGTATTTCAAGATAAGAGCAATCACACACGAGTAGTTCAAAATCAAAATCTGACAGTGAATCTCACATTATTAGTCTTGTGGTGAACAATCCATCCATGCAAGTTAATCCACAGAAAAAAAAAAAAAAAATTTGTCTTTGTAATCTTCAATCAAAATCTGAAAATTAACTTCACCTCTGGAAAGACATTCCTTCTCTGATGACGTCAGTTTGACGGCTTGGGTAGAACATCCTTTAACCACTCCCCTCCAACCACCAGTCTGCTTTGAGCTTTGACAGTGAATAAAAAAACAGAGATGGCAAGGAGGTGCGTTGTGGCTCTCCCAAAACCCTTTTCCCAATCCCCCAAATACCCTGGTTTCGGGTCCGATGGCTTGATTTTTTGCATTTCGAAGAAGGAGGGATATCAGAGAGGTCACGGTTGTGTTCAAGACATTTCCTCCGCAAATGCTTCAAAAATTGGACAGAACACGAAATGGGGTTTGTGAAATACCTGTCCTTAACAGATACGGCTGTCCCGTCAGTGTACACCGTTGGTACCTCGTTAAGTGAAACTAGCTAGCTAGATCGTCAGAAACGGTTTTTGGCCACACCACCAGCAACGACGCTAAATTAAGATAATTATCCAACACCATACATACACACCATCAACTCGAGTGCTGTTTGCAGTATTTTACATGGAATAAAAAAATTAAAAAAAACTTGTGCTTCACAATCATCTATTTTGGTCATTCTACCCCTATCATATATCATATACTGTGATGCAACCCCTGTTATACAGCCCCTAACAAGAGATTTGGCCTGTCAATGTGATACACCATCTTTGAAAAGTGTGTCAGTCCAAATGGTAACTCCCGTGATAAAATGATCCTCTGTGTGCTCCTGCTCCTCGTCCTCCTCCGCCTGCTGCAAACAAACTTCTTCCCCTTCGAAAGCGATTGCTGGCGTTGTGTCAGGCGGCAAGTAATCCTCCACAACTGATTGTAAACTTGGGTTCAGATCTTTCTCTATTTCTGTATGGAACGCCTACTTTTCTTGATCCAGTAGATTCCCAGTGGACAAAATAAAGTCCCGCCCTCTATATTTTCTCATTCAATATTCCGTTTCACTCAGAAATACGTCACGATACTGAAGTAAAGTCAGTTGCAACTTCCGTTACTTTTGGACTTTAACTTGAAAAATGGATACTGAATACCTCAAATTTTTTGAGTTTTGCTAACTTATTTGGGTTTACAGTGTAAAATAGTAACAGTGTGATGTGTTGAGGAGGTCAGATGAAAATGTCTACCACAGTGTGACATCACAATGTGGAGGAAGTAGAGAACATGTCATTTTAGCAGCTTGGTTTCAACAAATGTTCTTTTTGCAGTGAGGAGGAAGTTCTGAAACTTAAAATATGTTTTTAAAGTACAATGACCTCATATGTCAAAAGAACAAGGAAAATGTTATTCTTCATGTCATGACCCCTGACAAATCAAACTATAAATATTTTAGATTCTTTAAAGTAGCCACACTTTTTCAAAATTACAGGTCTGAACACTCTCTGGCCATTCTCTCAACAAATTACATGAGGTATCCACCTGGGATGCTTTTAAAACAGTATTGAAGGAGTTCACATGTATGCTTAGCACTTGTTGGCTGCTTTTCCTTCACTATCTGTTTCAGCTCACCTACATTTACATTTATGCCTTTGGCAGACACTTTTATCCAAAGTGACTTACAGTACCCCGATTACAGGGACAATCCCCCTGGAGCAACCTGGAGTTAAGTGCCTTGCTCAAGGACACAATGGTGGTGGTGGTGGCTGTGGGGATTGAACCAACAACCTTCTGCTTACCAGTTCAGTGCTTTAGTCCACTACACCTATATAAAAAAAAGTAATTCCAATTTTAGTATCGCAAAGAAATTCATATTAGTCTACAAACCTATTTTCAAGCATTTAAGCTTAAGCCTTGAGATCAACAAATTGTTGTTTATTTTTTATTTTACAATGTTTATTATTGTTATTATATATAATGTGACAAGTATGTCCAAAGTTTTGACTGGTAAAATTACTGGTAGTGTTGCTCTGTGCAAGAAAGCCCTTTTACCAGATATCTTGCTACTACTAAAATGAACCTGTTTTAAATTAGGATGAAAAGAAGAGCAAAGTTTTTGCAGCACAAAGACTGTATTGCACAGAATGTCCACACAGGTCCATGTCACAGCTATTGTGAGCATGATAACCTACTTTGTGGATAGCCCTAGCCACTGAAAAGAAAAAAAGGGGGAAATATGGAAAGTAATGGATAAATGCTTGTGTACTGCATTTGTGTGAATGGAATCAGATGTATGCTTGAAAAGAGAAGCCTTTATGTTTGATGAAATGTGTCCTTGAGCGCACATGACGGCCCCTCAGACGAAATGATTTGATTTCACCTCCAACAAGATGCTTATCAGTGGCTGTGTGTCAAACTAGAGCTGGAACAAGGCGCTAGTTATCATCTGTCATAAATATTTCTACCCTCAATCCATTGCTTTTCATCTCTCTACCTCCCCTCTCTGTGTCAAGGTAGAGTGCCATTCAATTTACAGTACAACTCTGCGGTAATACATGCATATCGGAAACACTGACCTCGCTGTATTACTAGACGTCATCGCGATATAGAATGACACATCTTCTTGCCCTCTCTTTAAATAAACAATCCATCTGGCCTCAGATTGCTATAAAGCCTTGCACAAATCCAGTATGAGAGAGAGAGAGAGAGAGAGAGAGAGAGAGAGAGAGAGAGAGAGAGAAAGAAAGAGAAAGACCGTATCAACCTCGTCATCACAAGTCAAGTGGAGTGTAATGGAGAGTGTCAGTGTCAATTTGGTTTTGCTGGCGCCCCTCTTTCCTTCATCTGGGCTGATTTTAATAATCCCTGTCAAACACCAAACAGCTCGCACTTCCTCTCCGACACGACAGCCCTTTCTCCTAGCGCAGACAGAAATCTCAACATTAATTTAGCCCACACAATGGGAAAGGCTGTCCAGCTGGACAAATATTATTTCCCTCACTTGACAGACTTTGCAGTTAAGCTTGTGCTTTATTATTTCCTAAACTTCGTTCAAGCCTCGACTACTGTCTAGGGGGAAAGAGTGAAGAGAGAAAGTGGCTTGTGTAGGTTTTTTAAAGACAGGATTAGTAAGTGAACAGTGTAATTACACTGGGACTGACTGCATCAATGTGTATCTGCATAATGTGAAAGTGTCTGTTTAGCCAGTGTTACAAAGGGATTCGCATCATCACCCGTGTTTTATCAACATGAGAGCTGTGGGAAAAGTGTCAGGTTCATGCTGTCACCACATAGGGCCCAATTACGCAGATGCATCCTCCATTTCCTTTGTATTGTTATCTATTTTGAACTCAGATGTTGTGGAGTCCCGAGTAGTTCTGAGAGCTGCTACACAAGACACAGAGCTGGTGCTGTGTATGTACTGTATGTGTGAGTACTGTATGTGTGTATGTGTGTCTGAGAGCTGGGGCAGATGTATTCTCTCGACACTTAAAGACACACCAGCATTTCTATGCATGTCTACCCTTACAAAAAGCTCCCCACTCAGACTGGAGGTAGTGGCGTGAAATATTTAGCAGCCAGTGCCTCAAATGCTTTTTAAAAATCTTGTTTAGTCATGTTCTTGGGCTCAAATTTTTTAAATATACCATTCAGGTAATGTAATATTTTAAAAGGTTGCATTGTTTTACTTAGAAATGGTGGAGGTGTTGTTTGGTCGATGCAGGAAAAAGTGTGTAATATTCATACAATACAAATGAGCATGAAAAAAATAAAAAAAATCAACAATAAAGTGTTGTGCAGTTATTGGTGTATATGCATGTACTTTTTATTTTTACCAGTGTAGACTTCTTCTTAACTTATCCTTGAATGGTATGACAATAATCTGCTCATATTGCACATATTTTGGCAAACATGTGAACTGCCTGTTAGAGTTTTCAAAAGCTTTAGCTACATTTCAGTTCTGGCTGAATTTGTCAAAATATGAAAAGAGAATATGACTAGAATCTAAAAAAACTGAAATTTCAGTGCATATGACTGAGAGCTGTGTTTTCCCTATCTGTCACTCACTCAACGTTGTGTCGATGTAGTGACACTAGGGGTCACTCTTGGGAGCCCCAAACACCTCTGCTTTTTTGAAAAAAGGCCAATGAGAATTGGCGAGTGGAATTTGCATGCCACTCCCCCGGACATACGGGTATAAAAGGAACTGGTATGCAACCACTCATTCAGATTTTCTATTTGGAGCCGAGAGTTTCTATTCATTGAGTTGAATTCATCCACCGAGTTCATTCACCTCTCTCTGCTAGATTTTACGGCACATTTCAGCGGCTTCTCCCCCTCTGCATCTGTGGTTTGCAGAGAACGCCCCTGGGCGCTTTGGCAGAACATTTAAAAGAGTATATTCTAAAAGAGTATATTTTCTTTCTGAAAGAGCGGCACACACGGAACGTCTTTTTAAAGACGCGTCTTTTTAAAGATGCCTTTCCGTTTGTGTGTTATTCCTGGTTGCGATCGTTATCTCTCCACCTCCGATGGCCACGATCACTGTCTTACATGTCTGGGCACTGCCCATGCAGAGGAATCGTTCGTGGATGAGTCATGTCCTCATTGCGAGAACATGACCATGGCAACGTGCCGGCCACGCCACGCCCCGCCCCCGTTCCTCTCTTCCCCGAAGTGCATGAGGAGCTGACAAGATCGTGGGAGGCACCTTTTACTGCCCAGTCCCGGTCTTTCAGCTCCCCCACTCTTGCTACCCTCGATGGCGGAGCGGTCAGGGGGTATTCGGTGATCCCCCAGGTGGACAAGGTGCTTGCAATGCACTTGTGTCCGCAGAGCGCCACCACCTGGCGTGGGTGCCCGAGGCTCCTGTCCAAGGCCTGTAGGTTTACATCTTCCCTGACGGCTAGAGCCTATGGTGCCGCTGGACAAGCCGCCTCCGCCCTGCACGCCATGGCTCTCCTGCAAGTACACCAAGCCAAGGCGCTAAAGGAACTGCACGAGGGTAGTTCTGACCCAGGATTGATGCAGGAACTGCGCTCGGCGACCGACCTCGCTCTCCGTGCGACGAAGGTCATGGCGCGGTCTCTCGGGCAGGCGATGTCCACCCTGGTGGTCCAGGAGCGCCAACTTTGGCTCAACTTGGATGAGATGTGAGAGGCTGACAAGGCACAGTTACATGACGCCCCCATCTCCCAGGTTGGCCTATTCGGCAACACCGTCGAGGACTTTGACCAGCAGTTCTCGGCGGTGAAGCAGCAGATGGAGGCCATACAACACATCCTGCCCCGGCACAGCTCAAGACTCCGCACCCCGTCTGCTCGTCGCCAAGGGTGTCCTCATGCAACAACAACACCGGCTCCGCCGCAGCCCGCCCCTGTGGCCCAGCCCCGATGTGGAGCCCAGTGCAGGAAGCAGATGCCACCCGTCTCGTGGCCGGCCGCTAAGAACCCGAGGAAGGCTTCGAAGCGCCCCTGAGATGGGCGACCTAGGGGCGAGGAGATCCACTTCTCTGGGGCTGGTCGACAGACCACTCCATTCCCTGGTGGAGGGCCGGGAGGAGAATCTTTTGTCGCCGCATGCCCAGGAGGCTGCGACACCCAAAAGCCTGACAAAAGAATGGTTCCCTTGTCTCCTGGGTCACATATCCAGTGTGCACGGCATTCGTCACATCCACCGTCCCATTTTGGCAGGTATGGCTCTCCAGCGGTGGACTCCCAGCCCCTGAGCGCCCAGCTGTGGCACAAACATGCCCACATGAGATTGGTTCCAGAGGACTACGGGGAGTAGTCCTCCTCCCCCCTCCTTGACAAATCTTATGGTGGGCGGCAGGAGCCAGGTAAGTGCTTAGATGTCCCTGGACTCAGCACAGCCACGGGGCTCGAGTCCCCTCGATGTGGCACCTCAAGCTCCGCCCCGCCGCGAGGCCCCACATGCCAGTACGTCCGATGTGATCATTCCCTTGGTCCCCCTTGCCTGGAGTTTGGACGCATGGCTCGCGCTTTCCAACCCGTCGCGATGGCTGACCCAGACCGTCCGACTCGGCTACGCGATTCAGTTCGCCAGGCGCCCGCCCAGGTTCAGCGTGTGAAGGGCGCGAACGCTGCTATCTTGCGTGCGGAAATCGCGACCCTTCTGCGCAAGGGCACGATAGAGCCTGACCCTCCAGCCGAGATTAGGAAAGGGTTCTACAGCCCTTACTTCATCGTACCAAAGAAAGGCGGTGGGTTGCGACCAATCCTGGACCTGCGAGTGCTGAACCGGGCCTTGCACAGACTCCCGTTCAAGATATTGATGCAAAAGCGCATTCTAGCGAGCGTCCAACAACTAGTTCGCAGCAGTAGACCTGAAGGGCGCGTACTTCCACATCTCGGTCCTACCTCGACACAGACCCTTCCTGCGGTTTGCCTTCGAGAGCCAGGCGTACCAGTACAAGGTCCTCCCCTTCGGCCTGTCCTTGTCCCCTCGCGTCTTCACGAAGGTCATGGAGGCAGCCCTTGCACCACTAAGGGAAGCAGGCATCTGCATTCTCAGCTATCTCGACAACTGGCTGATCTTAGCTCACTCTCGAGAGTTGCTATGCGCGCACAGGGACCTCGTGCTCCGGCACCTCAGCCAACTGGGGCTTCGGGTCAACTGGGAAAAGAGCAAGCTCTCCCCGGTTCAGAGCATCTCTTTTCTCAGTCTGGAGTTGGACTCAGTCTCGATGACTGAAACACTTTCAGAGTCTCCACCAGAGGCATATGGCATCCTCAGCGGTGGCCACACCACTCGGGTTGACGCATATGAGACCACTTCAGCACTGGCTTCGGACTCGAGTCCTGAGATGGGCATGGTGCCGTGGGACACATCACGTGACCATCACACCGGTCTGTTGCCGCCTCTTCAGCCCTTGGACTGACCTAGAATTTCTATGGGCAGGGGTTCTAGAGCAGGTCTAGAGCAAGATGGGCTGGGGCACCATATGCAACAGGCACACAGCCGCCGACTATTGGACTGGCCCGCGGCTGCGTTGGCACATCAACTGCCTAGAGTTGTTGGCAGTACTGCTCGCCTTGCGTAGGTTTCGGTCGTTGATCCAAGGCAAGCACGTGTTGGTCCGGATGGACAACACAGCGACGGTAGATTACATCAACCGTCATTGCATGTCACAACTCGCCTGCCGTCTCCTCCTCTGGAGTCAGCAGCACCTCAAGTCGCTACGAGCCACTCACATCCCGGGCTACCTCAACACCACAGCGAATGCACTGTCACATCAGGTTACCCTCAGGGGAGAGTGGAGACTCCACCCTCAGGTGGTCCAGCTAATTTGGAGTCGATTCAGTCTAGCACAGGTAGACCTGTTTGCTTCCCGGGAATCCTCCCACTGCCCGCTTTTGTACGCCCTGACCGAGGCACCTCTCGGTATAGACGTGTTGGCACACAGCTGGCCCCTTGGACTATGCAAGTATGCGTTTCCCCCAGTGAGCCTACTTGTACAGACCCTGTGCAAGTTCAGGGAGGACGGGGAGCAAGTCATCCTAATAGCACCCTACTGGCCCACCCAGATATGGTTCTCGGATCTCACGCTTCTCGAATTCCCCTGAGGAAGGACCTTCTTTCTCAGAGACGGGGCACCATCTGGCACCCGCAACCAGACCTCTGGAATCTCCACGTCTGGCCCTTGGACTGGATGCAGAGGACTTAAGTGCCCTACTGCACGTGGTGGTAGACACAATCACTCAGGATAGGGCTCCCTCTACGAGGTGCCTGTATGCCTTGAAGTGGCATCTGTTTGCTAAGTTGTGTTCTTCCCGATGGGAAGACCCCCAGAGATGCGCAGTTGGATAGGTGCTTTCCTTCCTGCAGGAGAGGTTGGAGGGGCGGCTGTCCCCCTCCATCTTGAAGGTGTATGTAGCCGCTATTTCGGCTCATCACGATGCAGTAGATGGTAAGTACTTGGGGAAGCATGACTTGATCATCAGGTTCCTGAGAGGCGCTAGGAGGTTGAACCCCTCTAGACCGCACCTTGTTCCCCCATGGGACCTCTCTGTAGTCCTTCAGGGTCTACGGGGAGCTCCCTTTCAGCCCTTGGAGTCAGCTGAGCTTAAGGCACTCTCTTTCAAGACTGCCCTCCTGACTGCGCTCACTTCCATCAAGAGGGTAGGGGACCTGCAAGCGTTCTTTGTCAGCGAATCGTGCCTGGAGTTTGGTCCGGGTTACTCTCACATGACCTGAAACCCCGACCAGGCTATGTGCCCAAGGTTTCCATGACCCCTTTTAGGGATCAGATGGTGAACCTGCAAGCACAGCCCCAGGAGGAGGCAGACCCAGCCTTGGCATTGCTGCATCTATTTGGATTGCACGCAGAGCTTTAGAAGCTCCGAGCAGCTCTTTGTCTGCTTTGGTGTACAGCGGAATGGAAGCGCTGTCTCCAAACAGAGGATCGCCCACTGGGTCATTGACGCAATCGCTATTGGCATATCAAGCTCAGGATGTGACACCCCCTGCGGGGTTACAAGCCCACTCTACCAGGAGTGTGGCGGCCTCCTGGGCCCTGGCCAGTGGCGCCTCTTTGGCAGACATCTGCAGAGCAGCGGGCTGGGCAACACCCAACACCTTTGCGAGGTTCTACAATCTCTGGGTTGAGTCGGTTTCGTCCCGTGTAGTGGCAGGCACAAGCAGGTAAGTTCCGGGACAGCTGGCCGGGTGTACCGCTTGCGCATAGCGCCTTTCCCCTCCATTGAGGGGAAGACGTGAGCTCTTGGCTCCCAGTAGTGTTCACAGAATGTGATCCCTGGATAACTTCCTCCTTAGCCCTGTGGCAGTCGAGTTTGCGGAGAAACTCGCTGCCGGCTCAGTAAGTGCGCTGGTAAGGCCCTGTACTGAGGTAGGTGCTCCGCATGTGGTGGTTCCCCAGAGGTAACCACATGTGTTATATCTTCTGTAAAATTGTTTCCCTCTTGGTAAACTACGTCTTCCTTGAGTAGAGGGCCCTCCGCTCTGGTCGCCATGCTTGTGGATACTCCTCCCCCCTTGGGTAGGACCTACCATGCAACTCTCCACATGACATACTTCCGACAAGACTCGGTAAGACCATGTGATGTATTTCCACTTGAAGTACCCCCCCCCCCCCTTCTCTGGGCGGGGTGTGGTCTCCACGGTGTCTTCCCCTTGGGAGTGACATCCCCCCAACGTGGACACTCACGGATCCCAATCCGTTAACAAAATTCCACTCTTTTTGGGGAGAAAAAGAGGGAAAAGAGGCCTCGGCTGGGCTAGCCTGTCCCTATTTGTTGAGCAATCGACTTGTTCCTGAAGGACTGTTTGACGCTCATAGCAGCGTTGGGGGAGGTTACGTGACAGCCTGATGCACTGGCTACGAGGCACACAAAAGTCTGCCTGTCTCGCACCGCTAGTCCGCGTAACACAGTTCAGCTAGTTGTTGCATTTTGTATAGGGACCCCTAGTGTCACTACATCAACACAATGTCGAGTGAGTGACAGATAGGGAACGTCCTGGTTACTTTTGTAACCTCCGTTCCCTGATGGAGAGAACGAGACTTTGTGTCCCTCTTGCCACAATGCTGAACTACCCGCTGAAATGGCCGGGATCTGGTCTCGGCTCCTCAGCACAAAACCTGAATGAGTGGTTGCATACCAGCTCCTATTATACCCGTATGTCCAAAGGAGTGGCATGTAAATTCCACTCGCCAATTCTCATTGGCCTTTTTTAAAAAAAGCAGAGGTGTTTGGGGCTCCCAAGAGTGACCCCTAGTGTCACTACATCGACACATCGTCTCGTTCCCTCCATCAGGGAACGGAGGTTACGAAAGTAACCAGGACGATTTTTTTTTTTAAATACTACAATGAAATAAAGTCACCCTTATACATACAAGATGTAACATATTTATATTCACATTTACTTTGTATCTTGAGTCATTAGATAAAGGTTACTATGGTAACCACTGTGGTAAGAATAACTTGTTTCTCCTCAATGCCATTGCACAACACTTTACTTTAAAGAACAGAAAAGTTTGTTGTTTCAGCAGTCTGAAATAGAAAAAAAAAAAAAAAATCCATTGTAGAGCACATGAATTCATAACTCCCATCCAATAAAAGTCAAATCTATAGATACTGGTTCTTGACATTAGGACAGTAGTTGGTATTTAACATTTCTATCTAGTATTTTGTCTTTCTACTAGAGGTGGACCGATAGTGTATTTTGCCGATATAGATAACTGGGAGTTTTAATGGGAATGTGTGCAAGTGTTTCTGTCATTTTTTATTTATTTATTTATTTTTATCTACAATACTAGATAGGCTACAATACAAAAGTATTGCATAAGATTTAATGGCTTTTTAGATGACTAAGTAGCATGCTGTCAAACTTGCTTCTGGGCACGACACAACTGTTCAAAAGTTCTGCTCAGTCTGAATACAAAGGTTGTCATATGCCACAGACCGACGGATCTGGTTGTTTTATAAACATGAGTGACAACGTGTTGCTGTGTTTTTCAAGTGCAAAGCATCTCTGGAAACCAACCGGAAGCTCACCCGTTACAACTTCCGCACTACGGAACAGTTCAATGCACTGAGAAAATGGGGTGCGTGCGTTTTTAATTTTACAATAGTCTTCTCTTTTTTTGATTTGTTGTTCTGCATTTATATCTGTCTCATTTACGAGTTTATTCAATTCTCATTTTATACAACTATATACGTCTTACAATGTGAGCATGTTTGTAGTGTTCATCCCTTTCATGGTCAGGCATCAAACTGTACACTAGTTTTGAAATGATAGCAGATTGTGAACTGAGCAAAATGACAGAAAACAACAGCAGCTAAAAAGAACCAAAGCAATTCATCTTACAGTTAGCAACATTAAAACCATATTGTGCATAAGTACTGGAGGTGTTGCTCGATAAAATGCATCTTATGTAGATTAGTGGTCAGTGATGGTCTTCACGTGACATTTGGCGCGCTGATTTAATAGTGAAGCAGTGTGACTGTAATTCGTCATATAGAGTGATTTCACTGATTTCTGTTTCAGGTAAGATATAAAAAATCCACTCATCTTACAGTTAGAGCAAATCTTCAGGTTTGCAAAGCAGCCGTTCAAATGACACCATCTAATCCCGATCCCTTAAGTAAATGAAATTATAATGACTTTCTGTTTCCAAATTTAAATCCATCATTCATTCTTTTTCATCTCAGTTTGACCTCTTCTTGTGATTCTCCCTGATTTTTCTTTCCTGCTTTGTTTATATTGTTTACACCATTAGCTCAGTTATGTATGTTCCTTTTTTCCCCAACTACAGGATGATGGACAATAAATATATCTTTCAAATATCTGGCATCAAGAATCCCACCAAGAAAAAAAAAGAGTTACTCCAAGGCATCAGACTGTTAAGGGGGATGTATGTTGGGGGTTCTTTAAGTATCTGCATTGATGAGACCTATTTTACAGTTCAAATGGTCTAAAAAGATTTGGATGGCTTCTGCAGTGCATTTCTTACTTTAGCAGTTACCATCTAATATGTAATGCTGGTCAAATCAATTGTAAAGTCATCATAAATGAAGGTTGCTTCACATACAGTGCACATACAAATATTTGGACACTAAAGCCACACTTTAAAGGAATGTAATTGCATTAGATAACAAAATATAAAACCGATTGGTACTTATTTTAAAGAAAGATAGCACAAGCAAAATAAGTATTTTGCAAAAAGATGTTTGTTAGGTTTTAAATTATAAAACAATACACGTGCACTTCAAAATTAAGACAAAAAGTGTCTGGGCATTTTCTGGTTGTCAAACTTAGAAATAATAGGCAATAGTTAATGTGATGAACTATATCTGTGGGTACTCTGCCTGGACACCTGTGTGAACTTGACTTTAGGGGAACTGACTTCATACATCCACTAAAAAATGACCTTGGGACCAGTCAATAGGTCTTTTTCACACTTCTGTGTTTCTTGCTTACGGGGGTGGCCCTTGCAGGATAAACTTCCATATCAACAACGGCCATTGAAACGTGAGCAAGATCTGCTGAAATCGATGCCTTCATGCAAATTAAATAGCATGTAAATGTTTGATCTGACTTAATGCTTTGTTGTCGAGTCTACAGAGCTCTAATTTACATTCTGACAACTTTGAGGAAGGCATAATGCGACTGAATCCAGCATATTCACTGAGATATTCAAGCTGCTACTGGTCATAGACTACACTGGTTTATTATAACTATAATAATAAGATAATAAATTCTCATTATTATTCTTCGTGTCTGTTTGTGTCGGCTTTGCATTATTGCAAGTAAAACAGCACGTGTGTGGAGAAAATCATCGGCAGCCAGCTCCGCTCTCTCACACACCTGTGCAGCTCCAGAATGAGAAGCAGGGCCAGGAAAATCATGTCTGATCGCTTAACCATGGACACTTTTTGATATTTCATCTCATTCACATGCTCCTGACATCATCACAAAGCTGAGTGTGGTAAAGTTAATATTTGTCATTCGGGATAATATTCATTAAACTCTGTGTATTTTACACAGTGAAGACAAACCAACTCAGATATACATCTGTCTTTTACATGGCACATGGTTCAGGTTTTAAAATAAGATATACAGTTGAAGTCAGAAGTTTACATACACCTTAGCCAAAAACATATAAACTCAGTTTAAAGTCCTGACATTAAATTGTTGAAAACATTCCTTGTCTAAGGTCAGTTAGGATCACTATATTTTAAGAATGTGAAATGTCAGGATAATAGTAGAGTGAATGATTCATTTCAGCTTTCATCAAATTCCCAGTGGGTAAGAACATACACTTGTTAGTTTTTGGTAGCAGTGCCTTTAAATTGTTTAATTGGGTCAAATGTTTTGGGTAGCCTTGGAATTTTGTCCCATTCCTCCAGACAGAACTGGTGTTACTCACTCAGGTTTGTAGGCCTCCGTGCTCACACACACTTTTTCAGTTCTGCCCACAAAATTTCTATCGGATTGAGGTCAGTGCTTTGTGATGGCCACTCCAATACCTTGACATTGTTGTCCTTAAGCCATTTTGCCACAACTTTGGAGGTATGCTTGGGGTCATTGTCCATTTGGAAGACCCATTTGCGACCGAGCTTTAACTTCATGGCTGATGTCTTGTGATGTTGCTTCAATATATCCACATAATTTTCCTTCCTCATGATGCCATCTATTTTGTGAAGTGCACCAGTCCCTCCTGCAGCAAAGCACCCCAATAACATGATGCTGCCACCCCCATGCTTCACGGTTGGGATGGTGTTCTTCGGCTTGCAAGCCTCACCCTTTTTCCTCCAAACATAACGATGGTCATAATGGCCAAAAAGTTCAATTTTTTGTTTCATCAGACCAGAGTAAATTTCTCCAAAAAGTAATATCTTTGTCCCCATGTGCACTTCCAAACTGTAGTCTGGCTTTTTTTTTATGGCGGTTTTGAAGCATTGGCTTCTTCCTTGCTGGGCAGCCTTTCAGATTATGTTGATATAAGATATGATTTTCCCATAATGTCAAGCAAAGAGGCACTGAGTTTGAAGGTAGGCCTTAAAATACATCCACACTTACACCTCCAATAGACTCCAATTAGCCAATTAGCCTGTTAGAAGCTAAGTGGCTAATTGTCTAAAGGCTTGACATCATTTTCTGGAATTTTCCAAGCTGCTTAAAGGCACAGTTAACTTAGTGAATGTAAACGTCTGACCCACTGGAATTGTGATATTGTCAATATGTCTGTAAACAATTGTTGGAAAAATTACTTGTCATGCACAAAGTAGATGTCCTAAATGACTTGCTAAAACTATAGTTTGCTAATTTGAAATCTGTGGAGTGGTTAAAAAAAATAGTTTTAATGACTTCAACCTAAGTGTATGTAAACTTTTGACTTCAGCTGTATATATATATATATATATATATAACCATGGCTGTGAAATGTTCAGAAAAAAATATCCCTTTGTGAGACAGGGCTGTTTTTTCATGAGACTGTTTTTAATAATTTTTGAGAAGTGTATGTAGCTAATGTTCTTACTATGTAAATCTGCGCTGTAATATCTGATATAATGCTTACTCCACTTTGCACACTTTTATATTGTTATAATCAGTATAAAATGCATTGTTTATTGCACAGTTCCTTATTGCTCTCTGCGGCTCTGTTACTGGGATGGTTGGGTTAATATACATTGTGTATATAATATATAAAATTATGAAAATAGGTAAACAAATTTGACAGGATGACTTGGTTTTATTAGTTTGATTATTTATACATTTATACTGCATTTAACATTTTGCAAAGTTTAATACGAGCTTCAGTGAGATATAATAAATTTTATTTGTATTTTTGCATCTGTGCTGGGACTATATATAGCTTTTCAAAATTAATTTATCATGATACGGTGACGCGAGGATTCTCATTTATGCTAATGAGTTGGGAGCTGGTGAAGAAATCACACCAGCGCTGCATTTGAGCATACAAACTCAAACAAGACTGCAGCCTGAGTAGCCGAAACAGTTGGAAAAAGATGATAAATAATTTCTGTGTACATTATATTGTGATAGGTAAGAAGCGTTATTTGAGGCAAAGGTATACTAAAGTAATAGCCGCAAAGCCGAAGCGGAAGTAGCTTTACCCTGCGATGACATAATTTCCGATTCATATGAAAAAGGATAATGAGCCCATTTACATGCACACCAATACGCTGATTACTCTCTAAAATCAGCTTATTTAAAAAATCTGGCAAGGCAAGAAATCCACGTTTACATGACTGTTGAAATAATCATGTTATTCTGTACTTTTGACATCAAACTGAAAAGAGGCATGTGCTCAACACGTGCACATATTGGATGAGCTGGTAAGAACACCAGCTAAGGTGTTTACATAGCACGTGAAAATGGCGTAATGGGCAAAAATCTACCCAGGTCGATCGGGTTATTCACAAGCCGTTTATGGCCTTTATGCTGATAAAGGAACACGGTTTATTGCGTTTGCATGAACGCACGCTTTGTCAACTTATTAAGCATAATCGGTGTAAGAACGTGGGTATAAACGCGCTCAGTTACATGTGGCTTAAGTGTCCAAAAACATTTTGTGGCCGCTGTATCATGTTACTGCAGCCATAAGTATGCTGAAGTTTTTTTGTTTTTTTTCTCCAAGTACAATGCTTTATAATACAGCCTTTGTAAATATCATACCATTCCTTCCATGACATCAAACATGTTTTACAGTGCCTGCCGAAAATGATAAAGTGTTGATGATTAGCCCTGAAAAATTACTCAAATTGCTTCCAAACATTATAGTGTATTTCGGACCATGTAATTTTGTCCTTGCCCTCAATACCATCTTAATATAGACACAGACTGCTCTCGCTACTAACTGAACCCCTCATGAGAATAAAATCAACCTCAAAGTTGTTGACTTTTCCTAAGTTATCTCATGGATAAGGTGAAGACCAGATTAGAAAGGTGACTTTATATTTCAGATGAAAGAGAGATTCTTTTTAGATTTACAGTTCACAATATTGTATTGCTTCTGTGTTTCTGTGTACCAGGTTTATAATATAATCAATAAAAGTTAAGCAATTTTTGCTTTGTTTCAAGCAGGGAACAGTCAAACATATTTTCTGTGGTAATCGACAGCATGTCACAAACTTATATTTAACCTCAAACATTATTTTATGAAAACAAGTAAACAATATGTTTGAACTTTATATTTTATCTAGCTACATATAGTGGCAAGAAAAAGTTGGAATTGCCTGCATTTATGTATAATTTTTTCTTAAATTCTTGTTTAATCTTTATGTAAGTTACAATAATGAACAAACACAATCTGCTTTAATAACACAAATTATTGTATTGTTCTTGTACATATTGAATACATTATTCAAAAATTTACAGTGTAGGTTGGAAAAAGTATGTGAACCCCTAGGCTAATGATGCCAACAAAAGCTAATTAGAGTCAGGAGTTGGCAAACCTGGCATCCAATTAAGGAAATGATATTGGAGGTGTGGGTTAGAGCTACTTTGACTTATAAAAAGCACTTAAACATTTTGAGTTTGCTGTTCACAAGAAGCATCTACTGACGTGGACCACGCCTAGCAAAAAAGAGATCTCAGAAGACCTATGATCAAGAATGGAGTGTCGATCAATAAATGGAGATGATTTACTGGCCACTCTCCCTAGAACTTTAACTTACAGTTGAAGTCAGAAGTTTACATACACTTAGGTTGAAGTCATTAAAAAATTTTTTTTTACCACTCCACAGATTTTATATTAGCAAACTATAGTTTTGGCAAATTGTTTAGGACATCTACTTTGTGCATGACACGAGTAATTTTTCCAACAATTGTTTACAGACAGATTGTTTCACTTTTAATTGACTATATCACAATTCCAGTGGGTCCGAATTTTACATACACTAAGTTAACTGTGCCTTGTGAGAAAATGATGTCAAGCCTTTAGACAATTAGCCAATTAGCTTCTGATAGGAGGTGCACTGAATTGGAGGTGTACCCATGGATCTATTTTAAGGCCTACCTTCAAACTCAGTGTCTCTTTGCTTGAAATCATGGGGAAATCAAAAGAAATCAGCCAAGACCTCAGTCTGGTTCATCCTTGGGAGCAATTTCCAAATGCCTGAAGGTACCACGTTCATCTGTACAAACAGCATTCATACCGCTCAGGAAGGAGGCGCATTCTGTCTCCTAGAGTTGATTAGTTTGGTGCGAAAAGTACAAATCAATCCCAGAAAAAGAGCAAAAGACCTTGTGAAGATGCTGGAGGAAACAGGTAGACAAGTATCTATATCCACAGTAAAATGAGTCCTATATCGACATAACCTGAAAGGCTGCTCAGCAAGGAAGAAGCCACTGCTCCAAAACCACCATAAAAAGCCAGACTATAGTTTCAAGTGCACATGGGGACAAAGATATTACTTTTTGGAGAAATGTCCTCTGGTTTGATGAAACAAAATTGAACTGTTTGGCCATAATGACCATCGTCATGTTTGGAAGAAAAAGGGTGAGGCTTGCAAGCCGAAGAACACCATCCCAACCGTGAAGCATGGGGGTGGCAGCATCATGTTATTGGGGTGCTTTGTTGCAGGAGGGACTGGTGCACTTCACAAAATAGATGGCATCATGAGGAAGGAAAATTATGTTGATATATTGAAGCAACATCTCAAGACATCAGCCATGGAGTTAAAGCTCAGTAAAAAATGGGTCTTACAAATGGACAATGACCCCAAGCATACCTCCAAAGTTGTGGCACAATAGCTTAAGGACAACAAAGTCAAGGTACTGGAGTGGCCATCACAAAGCCCTCACCTCAATCCGATAGAAATTTTGTGGGCAGAACTGAAAAAGCATGTGCAAGCAAGGAGGCCTACAAACCTGACTCAGTTACATCAGTTCTGGAAGCAACTTATTGTGAGAAGCTTGTGGAAGGTTACCCAAAATATTTTACCCAAGTTAAACAATTTAAAGGCAATGATACCAAATACTAACAAAGTGTATGTAAACTTCTGACCCACTGGGAATGTGATGAAAGAAATAAAAGCCGAAATATATAATTCTCTCTACTGTTATTCTGACATTCACATTCTTAAAATAAAGTAGTGATCCTAACTGACCTAAGACAGGGAATGTTTTCTACAATTAAATGTCAGGAATTGTGAAAAACTGAGTTTAAATGTATTTGGCTAAGGTGCTTGTAAACTTCTGACTTCAACTGTATGTATATATATATATATATATATATATATATATATATATATATATATATATACACACACACACACACACACACATTAGTGATGGGAAGATCGGATTATTTTACGACTTGAATCTTTGAGTCTCGTTCAGCAAAATGAACAAATCTTTATTCAAGTAATTTCATTCATTTCGTTCATTTAAGCAGAATTAAATTAAAATGTTACATTTTCAATAGCCAAATCCCCCCCAACATGTCTACTTATGCAAACTTTGATTATAGTCCCAATAAGGAAAAATTTATAATGCAGCCAAGGACAAATTATGAGAAACAGAAAGATTAGTTCACCTCTGGAATCTTCTTGTCTGCATCGTTCGTTCTTTTGTCACTGCATAGCGTATACAGCTGTCACGTGACAAAAGGACGAACGACTCAGACCAGAAGACTCGAGAGGTGAACTAATAATTTCTGTTTCCTGTGTGAGCAATGCATAGCATATACGGCTGTCACATGACAAAAGAACGAACGACTCGGACCAGAAGGCTCGAGAGGTGAACTAATCATTTCTGTTTCCTGTACAGCGCCTATGCGGTTTTCACGTAACAAATGAACAAATCACTCTCTGAGACTACTCGTTCTTCTGAGTCACATAAAAGATTCAATCAAAATGAACAAATCATTCATGAACGACCCACCACTAACACACATACACTTTTTGTCGAAAGTGTAGTCGACTATACACAGTGTCCAGGTTTGGGAGCTCAGAGCCTATGATCCGCTGTGCTATTTTAACTATGCAGAACAGGTCTTTGCGTTTTCCCCAGTGCAGCTGGCGTACCACACTGTGGTACAGTGGGTGAGGATGCTCTCTATGGTGCTACGGTAAAAGTTCACCAGGAGCTGTGTGGGTAATCTGGCCTGCTTGAGTTTTCTCAGGAAGAATAGCCTTTGTTGTGCTTCCTTCACCAGATGGGAGGTGATGACGGACCATGTGAGAACTTTTGTTAAGTAGACTCCAAGGAACTTGATGGTGTTGACACTCTCCACCTCCTCTCCATTTATGTGCAGAGGGGAATGGGTGGTCTTCCTGGATTTTCTGAAGTCTGCAGTGATCTCTTTGGTTTTTGTGGTGTTCAGTGCCAGGTTGTTGTCCAGACAACACTCAACAAGATGTTGGACCTCCTCCCTAGGATGTTTCCTAATTTCCTGATATGAGGCCCACAATGGTGGTGTCATCAGCAAACTTTATTATAGTGTTGGAGTGGTGAACTGGAGTGCAGTCATGAGTGAAAAGAGTGAATAGGGCTGGGCTGAGCACACAGCCCTGCAGTGCGCCTGTGTTCAGGATGAGGGTGGAGGAGGTGTGATTACCTATTCTGATGTTTTGTGGTCTGTTGGTGAGAAAGTCCATAATCCATGAGCAGAGTGAAGAGGCTAGGCCCAGGATGCCCAGTTTCTGTATGAGTTTGTGCAGGATAATGGTGTTGAAGGTGGAACTGAAATGAATAGCATCCTAACATAGGTGTTTGGCTGTTCCAAATGAGTCAAGGCTGTGTGAAGTGCAAGTGAGACAGCATCATCAGTAGATCTGTTTGCTCGGTAAGCAAACTGGTGGCTGTCTAGATCCTTGGGGATGATGGTCTTGATTTGCGATAGAGTCTCTCAAAGCACTTCATAATGACAGGGGTTAAAGCAACTGGCCGGTAGTTGTTGAGGCATTTCACTGCAGACTTTTTGGGCACAGGGACGATGGTGGTGGTCTTAAGACAGGTGGGGACAGTGGTGAGTTAAAGTGAAAGGTTGAAAATTACAGTGAACACCCCCGCTAGCTGGTCAGCACATGCCCTCAGTGGGCGGCCTAAGACCCTGTCAGGTCCTGCTGCTTTGTTGATGTTTTCACTAAAACACAGGACAAAAGGCTTGGTGAATTTATGCAAGTTTGCATCATTACTATAAATCTAATGTGGACATGCTAGCAAAACTGCAGTCTAAACAGAAAAGAAATCAAATTTGGCCATGGTGCATGTTCAAAGATGAGTCGCACCAGGTTTGTTGTCAGTGACGCTAAACAAAGACTTGGAATATAGCTCACTTGTTGTGTGTACTACTTTTATTGTGCTTTTTGGAACTTAACCCTGAAAATTTTCTGCTTTTGTTGAATAGAAATAGAGCATCATGAACATTATGAAAAAACATTTAATTTTGTTTTCCACAGAAGAAAGAAAATCATACTGATTTGGAACAATGAGGGAGAGTAAATGATCCTTTAAATTATTTGCTAAACTTTTTTATAACTCTTTGAAAATTAAACTTAGAATATTTTGCAGTTTAAAGCTCAGCAAATCTTATGTTTAGAAATAAATGGCACTTTTGATTTGCACAGCTTCTATTTTGTCTTCAAATTCAAACTTTGGTAATAGTGATGTTTTTTTTATTTTGTTTGCTCAGAGTTGAATTGGTCCTGTAATTCAGACGAATCTCTGGATGAAGAGAGTTCTGTAACTGACACCTAG
Organism: Myxocyprinus asiaticus; assembly: GCF_019703515.2. Taxonomy (NCBI): domain Eukaryota; kingdom Metazoa; phylum Chordata; class Actinopteri; order Cypriniformes; family Catostomidae; genus Myxocyprinus; species Myxocyprinus asiaticus. Next base: position 43,202,927 of record NC_059346.1, read on the forward strand.
GCTTTTACAGTCACCAATAAGTCTATGGATGTCACTGATAACTTTTCACATAAAGAATTGGAGGAAAACTTTAAAGAATACATTATAATAATGGAGGTATAATATATTTTTATTCTCTTCTTTCTCTTTTTGCTCTGGTACTTTACTGCACATATCATTTTGAAACATAATTATGGCTTGTAGATTAATTTTAAGCACAAAAGTTGTCACAGTTATCATTGTAATTGCTTTAAAATACGACCCTACTTGACATTTCGGTTCAGCAATGAAAGAGGATGCTTTTGACAATCCCGCAGTTTTATAACTATTACACACCCAGCCTGTCAGTTCAGGTATTCAAATCTGTATCAAACTTATGAACAAGCCAAGCTGCCATTCGCAAGTACGGCTGTTAAAGTGCAAAAATGAGAATTTGACTCATCAAGAGAATCAGGTCATTCAATTTACTATATGTCACATACAGGGGTAATAATTGAAGGGTTCAGCACAGCCAGGTCATCTGATTTAAGCAAATCAGTTTGATCGGTACACTCATGAGTGTCATAACCATTAAAGAAGCAGTCCCTTCACTGGATTCCCAAGTGGAAATGTCGAAAGTCATTGTCTGAAGCTGCCTTTTTGAACCCTCATTTGACACTGGCCCTCAGAACACCTCAGAAAAATAATTTTGATCATTCTACAAAGTGTGTGTCATTTTTGTCCATTGTATTTATATGTGTAAACTATAACAATTAATTGATAAAAACAGCTTTACTTTGTTAATATAGATATTCTTCTAAACACGTCAACAAAATATCTTTCTTTTCTTTTTTGTTGTTTTTTCTCCTTAATTTTCTTTTATGAAGATTCCTCAAGATCAATAAATAAAATAATTCATAAATAATAATAAAATGCTTTGTCTTAATTACATCATTATCCTTGAAAACTGTACTTTAAAAATTACCTTATCAAACTGGAAAAGGTGCCCTTTTCATAGAATGAAATCTCTATATGTGTTTGTGTCTCTTTTACCCAAATTTCAGTGATAGATTTTAATAATGTGCAGAGATTGTGCCTTCTACCCTCAAGCTCTGGAGGAGATCCTGGGATCCCTGCAGCCAGGGGTGCTCCCCCTGGCCCCACTTCTTTACCAGCTGATGCAGCACGCCCTGCATGTATGTACAATAATAGCATGCCTGAATCCCACAGGCCCTTATTAACCACTGTAACTCGACACCATTCAAGGCCAATAGTATATTGTAGTAGTTTCTTTATCTGTAAGGATGTTTTAAAGACTAAAGGCCTATTCACACAGAGCACACATTTTCTTTCCACGACAAGATGTTAAAAGGAAAAAAAAATGAATTTTTCAGGATTTCCACAGCCATATACAACCTGGAAATTTCAGGCAATTTTACATTTGTAATTTCCAGGTGTGAAAAAGTCATGAAAATGTAATAATAAATGTTTAATGATTACACATTTTTATAGTTATGCTCTGCTCTAGAATGTTTAATTGGCTACATATTCCTCATTGTGTATGCGGTCTCAATAAAGTGTTTTTAAAAAGCCTGTGAAACTTTAACCGTTGAAGCTCAGATGGGGCCCATTGAGAAAACAATAATTATCAACATATTAATAATAATTACAATCTTGACCAACACAAAATAGGTATAATTTTAAAACTTATAAGCTGTACTTTACAATGCATATAGGCATTATGATTAAAACTGAACAAGTGCTTTGAAATTTGCAAACAAATTAGAAGTGTTCCATAACATATAAACAGGTGTTGCTTATATGGCATGTTTTTGCTTATAACTTCACGAAAAATAAACATAACAAAATATTACATACCATTACTTAGAGGAGGGGATTCCCAATAAAACGAGCACATAATGTGCTATCTGGCTACTAACACGTCAGCTGTCCAGCATCATGGAACACTAAACCAATCGTATTAGGATTCAGATTGCTGCAACCAGAGGTGGAAGTCATCCATATATGGGCAGAGAGGATTGTTCACTCTAATTAAATATGGCCACTAGCAGATGGTGCCAAGTACATGACACAGACTCAGTGATGGCTTAAATGAAACACAATGGAACTGAATAGCTGCTTTTCCACTATCAGGCCAGTGTGAGTCAGGGCTATCTTGCTTTCCCACCATCGAGCCAATGGCCCTACAGCGTTGCCCTTAAACCCGCCCTCAACACACCACCCTGGTGCCAACATCACACACCCTGCCCATTTCACAAGCAATAGGGAAGCTCAAGCTGAGGTATCATGTTATATAATTATATAGAATATCAAGTTTATATTGTTTGTAAACATTAGCTATCTAGCAAGATAAGTTAGCATTGACAACTCACTGACTTTAACTGCCATGGTGTCCTGAGTGGTATCTCCACTAACAGCGGGACAATGTATCAGCACTCTGTCCATGATCTCGAACCATGTAAGTACTTTCTTTGGGCACCGCTTTGTCCATTGTGCATTTTAACAGATTTGTACTGTACAACCTGCCGTTGAAAATTCATTTTGACTTGTCCCTTTTATTTAAAAAAGCACAAAATCTGGGTTACAGTGAGGCACTTGCAATGGAAGTGAATGGGGCCAATCCGTAAATGTTAAAACATTTACTATTTCAAAAGTATAGCCACAAGACATAAACAATATGTATGTTAACATGATTTTAGTGTGATAAAATCACTTACTGTCCAATTTTACAACTTTGTTGCAATGCCAATGTTATGTCAACAAACCCTAAAATGACCGTAAAAATGACGATTTAAACAATTTTACAGCTCAAATAATACATGAGTTTTAACAGAATAATTAATTTAAGTGCTTTTATAAAATTATAATCACATTTCTGCCTCATTTTTTTGTTGTAATCAACATTATGCCTCAAATACTGTCAATTGCTTAGCTTGTATTGAACTCGGAATATTCCTTTAAGTCATCAAAACCATGAAATAACATAAATGAAAGAATTATGTACTTGCCAAAAAAAGTCTGACTCATCCATTTGCTTGTTTATTTATTTATTTATTTATTTGTTTGTTTTTGTAAAGAAAGGCACATTTCAGTTTGTCTAGAAAATTAATTCAAGCATTTAAACATAAACCTTTAGATCAAAAGGGTTTTAAGAAACTTTTGACTGGTAATGTATGCTTTTGGATTTGGGCCTTGCAAGCTAAGTTTACTGTGTTTGTGTGTAGGAGTGGAGGCTGGGAATGCTGGTCACTCTTCAGGAGACTCTGTGTGTAGTGGTGGAGTACTGGGCTCAGGAACACAATCCACTCAACAACAGTCTGGTGGAGAAAGGCTTTAAAGATCTTTTGCCTTTGTGCTACTGGGTGTGGCCATTATCTCTCGATCTGTCTTGAGTGTTTGGGTCGCCAGCAAAACGTGGCTTTCGTGGAGGAGTCATATTCTCATTGCGAGAACATGCCTATGAGAACGTTGCGGTTGCAGCTCTCTTCCTTCTTGGTGAAGCAGAGAGCCACCGCGGCTGCTTCCCGACCCAGTCCGTCCTGGGTTGAGACTCAGGCAGCTGCGTCGGTGAGCGCCGTGGGCGATCTTGATGTGGATATGGGAGTGTTTCTGCCGGCTCAGTCCCCGCGGACCTCCCAGCCCCCAGCACGCACATTCTGCCCGGTAGAGTTCACAAGCGAGGTAGGCGGTCTACCTCAGGGCAGATTTAATATCTCTTTCGGAGCTCGCGACGAGGATGAGTTATCGGTTGCAGCATCGGAGAGTGGGCTTCTGCTTTCAGAAGTGGACGAATCTTCTGAGCTCCCTCTCTTGGGCGGTAGAGCTCAGGATGAGGCGGACGCTGAGTTGGCAGCCGTGCTTGCCTGGGTGGCCGTGAACATCGGGCTTGAGTGGAACCCTCTGTCCTGCCCTGAGCATTCGCGGCTAGATGATTGGTTTCTGGGCTTGGAGTGCGACTCACGGCCACGCCCCACCCCAATACCCTTCTTCCTGGAAGTGCATGAGGATCTCATGAAGTCGTGGAAGGCACCTTTCTCTGCCTGTACACGCTTTGCCGGCTCGTCCACTCTAAATACCCTCGACGGCTAAGGGATATGTCGAGCTTCCCCAGGTAGAGGGCGCCGTTGCGGTGCATTTATGCCCGCATGGCGCAGCCACCTGGAGGAACCGACCAAGGCTCCCTTCCAAGGCGTGTACATTTTCTTCACCACTCGTGGCGAAGGCTTACAATGCCGCGGGTCAGGCTGCCTCCGCCCTGCATGCCATGGCCATCCTGCAGGTCCACCAGGCCAAGGCGCTCAAAGATCTGCACGAGGGTAGGACCGACCCAGGGCTTATGTAGGAACTGCGTACCGCAACTGACCTCACTGTACGGGCAACAAAAATCACGGCACGCACCCTGGGCCGGACGATGTCCACCTTGGTGGTCCAAGAGTGGCACCTGTGGCTCAACCTTGCGGAGATGTGTGACGCCGAGAAGGTCCGCTTTCTCGATGCGCCCATCTCCCAAGGGGGGCTCTTTGGTGACACTGTCGAGGATTTCGCCCATCAGTTCTTGACGGTGAAGAAGCAGACGGAGGCCATCAAACATATCCTGCCGTGGCGCAACTCGGCCACCTATAGGCCTCCGAAGGCCCGCGCCCCATCTGCCTCTCGCCAGGGCCATCCTCCTGCGGTGCTGGACCCAGCTCCCCCACCATTGGAGCCCATATGCCAGCCTTTGAGAAGAAGATCCTCCCGCAGGAAGGCGGCACCGCCTGCCCGCCAGTCGGCCGCCAAGAACCCCGGATGTCTTCAAAGCGGTCCTGAGGCAGGTGACCCAGGGATGTGGCAACTCTCATTGACTACTCTGACCCAAGTGTGCACACGGGCCCCACTCCCGCCCCTGGGTCAGCACGAGGTGAGTATCGTCATAACATCGCCAGATGCCTCCTGGGCTATGGCACCCAAATTGTCAATAAAAGAGCAGTTTCCTCATTCCCTGGGTCATTCTCCAATGCATCATCAGGATGATCCAGCTCAGCTACGCAATCCAGTTCGCCAGATGGCTGCCCAGGTTCAGTGGCGTCCTCTCCAATGCAGTGTGAGGCCACTCGGAGGTCACCACCCTTCTGGCGAAGGGAACGATAGAACCCGTCCCCTTAGCCGAGTCGCACAAGGGCTTTTACAGCCCTTATTTTATCGTGCCCGGGGGGGGCACAAACTTTCGGCCTGTCACTGTCTCCTCGCGTCTTTACCAAAGTCGCCGAGGCGGCCCTGGCCCTGCTAATGGAGAAAGGCATTTGCATTCTCAATTATCTTGACGACTGGCTGATCCTAGCTCACTCGCGAGATCTATTGTGTGAGCACAGGGACCTTGTGATTTGGCACCTCGATCAACTGGGAAAAGAGCAAGCTCTCCCCGGCACAGAGCATCTCTTTTCTTGGTATGGAGTTGGACTTGGTCACCCTGATGGCTTGCCTTACAAACAAGCATGCACAGCACGGTGCTGGCCTGCCTGATAAACTTCAGGCAGAAAGTAGCGGTTCCGGTAAAACAATTTCAGAGACTCCTGGGGCATATGGCACCCTCGGCAGCGGTACTCCCCCTCGGGTTGATGCATATGAGACCACTCCAGCACTGGCTACAGACTCGAGTCCCAAGGTGGGCATGGCGCCACGGCACCCAGCGCATGACTATCACGCCACGGTGCCATCAAACTTTCAGTCCTTGGTCAGACCTGGCATTTCTATGGGCAGGGGTTCCCTTAGAGCAGGTCTCAAGGTGCGTCATGGTCACGACAGATGCCTCAAACTCAGACTGGGGCGCTGTGTGCAATGGGCAGACATTATCAGGGCTCTGGACAGGGCCCCGCCTGCAATGGCACATCAACTGCCTAGAGTTGCTGGCTGTATCGCTGGCCCTGAGGAGACTTCGGCCATTGATTCAGTACCGGCCCAACCGGACTTGGTTTTCAGACCTGATGCTCCTGACAGTAGCCCCTCCCTTGTGCATTCCCCTGAGGCAGGACCTTCTCACTCAGGGGCAGGGCATGCTCCGGCACCCGCGGCCAGACCACTGGAATCTCCACATCTGGCTCCTGGACGGGACGCGGAGGACCTAGCAGGTCTTCCGCCAGCAGTGGTAGACACGATCACTCAGGCCAAAGCCCCCTCCATGAGGGGGATGTACAATCTGAAGTGGCGTCTCTTCGTGAATTGGTGTTCTTCCCACGGGGAAGATCCACGGAGATGTGCAGTCGGGTCTGTGTTGTCCTTTCTACAGGAGGGACTGGAGAGATGCTGTCTCCCTCTACCCTGAAGGTGTACGTGGCTGCTATTGCAGCATATCACAATACACTGGATGGGAGACCCTCTCGACAGTACGACCTGATCACCAGGTTCCTCAAAGGCGTGAGGAGACTGAATCCCCCTAGACCACGCCTGATTCCCTCTTGGGATCTCTCTGTGGTCCTACCTGCCTTACGGAGAGCCCCTGGAGCAGGCCGAGCTCAGCACTTTGTCGCTGAAGACGGCCCTCCTGGTGGTGCTCACTTTTATCAAGAGAGTGGGGAACCTGCAGGTGCTCTCTGTCACCAGCAAATGCCTAGCGTTCGGGCCAGCACACTCTCACGTGGTCTTGAGACCCCAGCCCGGTTACGTGCCCAGAGTTCCCACCACTCCCTTCCGGGATCATGTGGTGAACCTGCAAGCGCTCCCTTCAGAGGAGGAAGACTTGTTGCTGTCTTCAGTTTGCACCCTGCGCATCTATCTGGACTGCACGCAGAGCTTTAGACACTCGGAGCAGCTCCTTGTCTGCTTTGGAGGGCAGCAGAAGGGGAAAGAAGAAACATCTGCTGCAGCAGGGGCCTGGTCATCAGCTCACAACCGCTTTCCCTGCTCAAGATAATGGGTCCATAGTTATTATTATTTTTATTACATAGTTAAATTAATAGTTCACCAAAAAAAAAAAAAAAAAAAAAAAAAGGAATGATTTGCTCACCCTTTTTTATTTTAATTTTTTTTAATTTTTTTGGTAACAAACAAAAGTTGAATTTTTGGAAGAATATTTACGTGGCTCTTTCTAAACAATTCATTATGACCAGGTCTGTCAAAGTCCAAAAAGTCTCCCCTTCATAAAAAATTTGCCTAGTCTGAGTTCACTCACACACAAGAACCAATGCCGTTTTTGGCATCAATTATGTTGACACACCATTTCTTATTCTGGACGCAAATGTAGGCTAAATACGAGTTCTGGTGGAGGGAAAGATTATCAGTGAATAATGCAAAACAATCGTATGACTTCAGAAAAAGTTGAAATGGCCCAAGTGTTGTATGGACTACTTTTATGGTGTTTTATGGTGTCCTTTTTGTCATTGTATGGAAAGAGCTGTGAAAAGAATGTACTGTAGTCCATGAAAAAAAAAGAGAGAAAAATAGCATAGATTTAGAATGAAATGAGGGTGGGTAAATAATGACAATTAAAATTTTAGCTAAGCTATTGCTTTAAAAAAACAAATAAATAGCAAGACAGAATCCCAGAAGTAGATCCCAGAAGTCTGTATTCGTCTCCCTATACATTACAGTGAATGGAAAATTCAGGCAGAGATTTTAAAAATGATCTTGTCTGTTCACAGGTCTCAACTTACCTCAAAGCTCTAGGGCAGCTGTGTGATCGCGAGCCTCTCCAAACCCTGAAGCCCCAGACTGACAAAACGGAGATGAATCAACCTTCCTCCAGCAGTGCCGCTCATGTGCCAGACTCAGAGTGAGTTTCACCCCCACCACACGTGTAACCGCTCATGCTACTGTCCTCCATACTGATTCTATAGAAAATAAAAGCGAGAACATTCTTTCCAAGAATTACTCTTTTATATTTGTGTAACTAAACTTGAACAAACATAAAATCAGTGATGAGCAGAGCTGGTGCCAGTGTTTACTTTTGTAAAAAAAAAAAATCCCCCTGTAGAATCACAAGAATTAATAGATGTCATTTTGTACATCTTTGCACCATCAGAGAACATTTTGAGATAACTACTCTCCCTTACAATACTATAAGATCCTCTTTATGTCTGCTTCCATACATTTATGACAGAGGGAGAGAGTGGTAGATGCCTTTAATTGGACAATTTTCCACCATTATTGAGCATTAGAGGGGTTTAAGATGGCTAATGGAGAGAGACAGGATGCTGTCCTTCTCTGTTGGGGCAGCCTGTGATTGGTGGAGACATGGGGGATATTGGAGCTGTGTGCTTATCTGCCTTTCTTCCCCACAGGCGTCAGCTGTGGTATGATACTTAGACAGACCATTCCTGCATTTAAATCAGAGTTTATTCATATGATTTGAAGAAGAATAGGCAGTTAATTTTTTCTTTATAAATCTGTAATAATAATGTTATTACACAGATATTGGGTTCTCACATAGATAGCAGTGCTCTGATTGTGTTGTATTATTCAGACACAGGATATTTTGTTTGAAGTGTAAACAATGGTTGTTTATCACATACAGTTGTGCTCAAAAGTTTGCATACCCTGGCAGAAATTGTGAAATTTTGGCATTGATTTTGAAAATATGACTGATCATGCAAAAAAAAACACTGTCTTTTATTTAAGGATTTTGATCATATGAAGCCATTTATTATCACATAGTTGTTTGGCTCCTTTTTAAATCATAATGATAACAGAAATCACCCAAATGGCCCTGATCAAAAGTTTACATAGCCTTGAATGTTTGGCCTTGTTATAGATACAAGGTGACACAAACAGGTTTGAATGGCAATTGAAGGTTAATTTCCCACACCTGTGGCTTTTTAAATTGCAATAAGTGTCTGTGTATAAATAGTCAATGAGTTTTGTTAGCTCTCACTTGGATGCACTGAGCAGACTAGATACTGAGCCATGGGGAGCAGAAAAGAACTGTCAAAAGACCTGCGCAACAAGGTAATGGAACTTTATAGATATGGAAAAGAATATAAAAAGATATCCAAAGCCTTGAAAATGCCAGTCAGTACTGTTCAATCACTTATTAAGAAGTGGAAAATTCGGGGATCTCTTGATACCAAGCCAAGGTCAGGTAGACCAAGAAAGATTTCAGCCACAACTGCCAGAAGAATTGTTCGGGATACAAAGAAAAACCCACAGGTAACCTCAGGAGAAATACAGGCTGCTCTGGAAAAAGACGGTGTGGTTGTTTCAAGGAGCACAATACGACGATACTTGAACAAAAATGAGCTGCATGGTCGAGTTGCCAGAAAGAAGCCTTTACTGCGCCAATGCCACAAAAAAGCCCGGTTACAATATGCCCGACAACACCTTGACACGCCTCACAGCTTCTGGCACACTGGAATTTGGAGTGACGAGACCAAAATAGAGCTTTATGGTCACAACCATAAGCGCTATGTTTGGAGAGGGGTCAACAAGGCCTATAGTGAAAAGAATACCATCCCCACTGTGAAGCATAGTGGTGGCTCACTGATGTTTTGGGGGTGTGTGAGCTCTAGAGGCATGGGAATCTTGTGAAAATTGATGGCAAGATGAATGCAGCATGTTATCAGAAAAAACTGGCAGACAATTTGCATTCTTCTGCACGAAAGCTGCGCATGTGATGCTCTTGGACTTTCCAGCACGACAATGACCCTAAGCACAAGGCCAAGTCGACCCTCCAGTGGTTACAACAGAAAATGTTGAAGGTTCTGGAGTGGCCATCACAGTCTCCTGACCTTAATATCATCAAGATCTCAAACGTGCGGTTCATGAAAGACAACCAAAGACTTTGCATGACCTGGAGGCATTTTGCCAAGTCGAATGGGCAGCTATACAACCTGCAAGAATTTGGGGCCTCATAGATAACTATTACAAAAGACTGCACGCTGTCATTGATGCTAAAGGGGGCAATACACAGTATTAAGAACTAAGGGTATGCAGACTTTTGAACAGGGGTCATTTCATTTTTTTTCTTTGTTGCCATGTTTTGTTTTATGATTGTGCCATTCTGTTATAACCTAGAGTTGAATATGTATCCCATAAGAAATAAAAGAAATGTGTTTTGCCTGCTCACTCATGTTTTCTTTAAAAATGGTACATATATTACCAATTCTCCAAAGGTATGCAAACTTTTGAGCACAACTGTATACTCCAACATATTGAGCTGTGGTGCTAATGTGGGTCATAAAAGATTTCATCAAATTAATTGCATGAAGTGCTGATTTAATAATCAGTTTAATTGCAAATAATCAAATATATCTATATTTTTTGAGAAAGTCCCCCAAATGAAGATAATGCAAAGACATTGCGTTTTTGTGGCAGACGAGTAAAGCATTGAATAGACATTCCAAAAAGTGGCTTTAGAAGTCAATATATTGATTGGTTTATTTCCTCATAATTTAACATAAGCCTATCAAAGGCTAACAGTTCACAACAATAACAATAGTCCCATTTGTCTGAGGTAGACAAGAGGCAATCTTGCATTCCATCTGCACAATTTTTTTTTTTTTTTTTTTTTTTTGCGTTACTTTTAAAAATGAACTTTGCTAAATTTACATTAAATTGATGGCCCATTTCACAATCCCATTCTCTCTTCTTCTCCCATCATTTCTTGTTCTCTTACTATTATCCCTGTCAAGAAATGTGACAAAAGGCAAGAGTAAATTTGTATGTTCCACAAATGCTACCTAGACTAAGCCATGATTTTCTGCATCTTGTTGTAAATTATGCAGAAAGAGACTGAGACTCTTGTCACTGAATATTTTAGGGAGGCATTGGACACACTATGTTCTTAAACACACACACACAGCACACAATGATGTTTGCTCCTTACTAATAGGAAACTAAATGAGTGTGTCTGCGAGCATGTGGGTGTTTGCACTGTGGTGGTGTGTGAGATTGTGCCTTAGTTCTAAATAATCCAATTACTAGAGAACAAGACACACTCTTCCTGCGGAAGCACGAGTCTCTATTGCACTGACAGCACTGTCCTTTAGGCCACTCAGAGCAGGGGGATCGCCTGATTTTTATCCAAGTCTAGCTATAAATGCTACTAAATAATCACTGCTATATGTTCTGCTTATTTTGTTAGATGTAGAGCTCTCTGGTGTGAAATTACTGGGTTGAGCACTTATTGCTTATTGCAACAAGGGTCGTGAGCAAATTTGTTCATGATCATTTTTGCTTACTTTTACCCAAAGCAACATGCAGTAGCCTACCTTTAGTACAGGGAATGTCCACCTTGAGCAACCCCAGGTCAAGTGCTTTGCTCAAGAACACAATGGTGATAATTCATGGATTGCCTTTTGTTTGGTTCGAACCTACAACCTTTCAGTTACTAGTTCAGATCTTTAACTATATAGGCCTACCTAGGGGTGGGCGATATGACCAGAATCTTATATCATGATGTAAGTAATTTTATATCATGATAACGATATATATCACAATATAGTTAAATGTTTCTAAAAAATCTATATATTAAATAACCATATTGTATAACTATATTTGAATAATCAAGTCAGTCAATTAAATACTTTATAAATGAAAAATACTTCCTGGTGATTTTCTCTTTATATGGAACTAGACAAACAGTCAAAATAAATTTTTTTTTTTTTTTTAAAATACACACACAAAAAAAAAAAAAAATAAAAAAAATAAAAACTCAACTTGGTTTTACATCATCCTTACCATATTGATCAATTTCACATAATGCCACATTTTAGTCTGATGTTGTTGACTAGCATTATTATCAACTTTCCTCAAGAATCTCAACATCTTCTCAAAGCAATGCAACAAAGAAAATAATACATAAGTAAAAAAAAAATCTAATGTAAACAAACACTTCATTAGGCTATTAATGATTTAAGTAATCTATATAGAGAATATAAATATCTGAAGGCAAACATGGGCGGTTTGTTTCCTAATTTCTAACATTATGTTTGACTTCCTCCATAGTGCTTTAAGGTAAAAATCTCAGTAGAATTCAAATGGGTCACCTAAGTTTTGTGGTTTGTGCCGTGGTATTGAGAGAAACCAGATTGAGTAGCACGAGTGATGTGACAAACAGTCACGTGCGATAATCATGTGAAATAAAGCTGTGTGTGTCAGATGAGAAACATATTTAGAACGTGAAATAAATGTTATTGAATTTGCTTTGGCGGAAGAATGTCATTGAAATTGAATCTCCTTCTCATCTTCTCATTTTTGATTTGAGGAATCAGCTGCTGCTCCACTTTCTTCCTCCATTTCTCCAACAGAATGTGTGTTGCGTATGTGTAACGTGAATAGAATTCACGGTGGCAATTTTGTGTAATCGTGATAGAGGCGATAATCCAAAATGTATACCAGTTGTCAAATTTCTATCGGTATATCGCCCACCCTAGTATTACCTTCAGTGTGCTGCACTGTGGAATGTGTCAAAACTCTGCAAAACTCGGGTTTGGAGAGCTGTCTCTTCAGATAAAAGAATTCAGTAAGTTCAGCTAGCATTCAGGCAGGCTGATAGTTGCTACAGGCAATGCACTTACATGCCAGTCCCTCTACTCTGCCCCATGGTAGTGTAAAGATGTAGTGCCAGTGATATAATGATGTTTGTGGTGTAACATGGGCTGTATTTAGCACACAGTTCAGCTTGTGAAATTTTCCCTTGGTTCTCTAAATGTTGCAGATTTTTACAGTGCCCCAGTCCTCTGGCTATGGAGATGAGAAACAGAATGAATAAATTCTTAATCTAGCCATATTTATGAGCAGTTTCATGGTGTGCTGCAATTTGCATACATGACAGTTCCTATCTGTTCTCCCAGTGTTGCTACAGTGAACTCTGTGAACTCTATTGTCCTTCCAAATACACATGGCATGATGTCTCAATCTCTCTGTTAAATGTTGTACTGTGTGTTCTTTCAGAGGCATGCAAGACTCGACAGATTCAGGCAGCGCAAATGTCCCGAGAGGTTACTACAGAGTCAGTGCTGCAGGTAAGTGCCGTTTTCATTTAACGCACTGTAAAGATGCAGTTCACTCACTTATTATCACTCCCAAAACTCTAGTTGATATCACCAGTGGCCATCATCAGCAATGTTCTTTTAGATTTTTTATTCATTTTTATTATTTTAAGATGTTTTAATTCAAATGTTTAAAGGAGAAGTGTGTAATTTTTCTGATGTTAAAGAAGAAGAAAAAAGTTAAATGTGCTGATAAAGTATTTTAGAGCTGAGCATAACTAGAAAAGTATTCCAAATTCCATATTACACAATAAAAATTCTATGATGTTGTTAGATTTTATTAATTTGCATGACTTTCCCAGACCTGGAAAACACTGTTTTAAAATTCACTGATATTTCCAGATTTTCTGTGACCGTGGGAACCCTGAATCAGTAAACTAATCCAAATATTACAACATTAAAGTAACTTCATCTGACTACATTCAGTTACCTCAAGGCCCCCAATTTGCAAATAAAGAAAAGAGAAAAGCTAAATCAACTAGATGACTTCAACTTAAATGTTTTGTGCATGCCAAGTCCCCAACTAAACTATGATAGCACTATTTTATCTTATAGAGAATAAAGGCTAAAGCCCTATTCGGACGGGATTAGTTTTTTATATGGGGATGTGAGGTAATGCCATAATTACCACTGCTTCTCCGTGATTTTAATCCCATGCGAATCTGTCATGTCAGTGATCCAGACATTTACAGACTGTGCTTTCCCATCCCAGTACAGATTACAGCATCTTTTACCTACAATAAAATGGCAGTGAAAATACCCCTTGCGAATTGACATGTTGGTAAAAAAAAAAAAAAGCCAGTGAATCTGCATTGTCCTGCCTGTGAGCCCTTTACTATCATCATTTTTCAAGTTCTCCAAGTGTCTAAAGTGGATAGTCATGAGTAGACACCAGAAAATGACGCACTTCACAACTTCAGATCCAGTCGATTTTTCATAGTTAATCACGATTAATCACATATTTTGAAAATGCTGAAATTTGACAAAGATAGAAATGCAATAAATAGCATGAATTTAAGTGACATTGAACATTTCCCAAAGTTTAATTAGGAGGCTGACTAACTGAAATAATTAGTCCCCATAGGTTGAGTATTCATTGCAATGGACATTAAATGTCTTACACTCTAATCCTCCACATCCACAATATTAATCTGAGGTCATAGTGATTCCATTGGCTCATAGAAGAATTCTACAAAATCCTTTTATGATATCAATATAACTTTGTAAATACTACATATAATGACTTTTAAATAATATGTTACACATAATAGTATATACTGTAACTAAAGCCATAGTAGATCCTGAAATTATAAATTTCTTATTCTGTGTTTTCCAGTTAGCTTACATTTTGCAAGCTGTCCGCTACATAATTACTGAACCACAATGTTACAAAATATATTACGTATTTACACACCTTACAATATAATATGCACACCAGCAATTATGAGGGAAAAATTACTGTGTCCTGAGCAGGCTTGAGCACATTTAAGAACATTTAGATAAAGCCAACTTTCCTAAAACATGTCTTTTAGTGCATTAATATTTTTTAAATAAACATTTTCATTATTTATGTGAAGCCAGTCAAGTAATTTCGATAGGGTTTTTATTTGGCATTACAAACAGTTCCCCCCTGGGATTCACGGGCGGACTCATTTCATCACAACACCGGCACACTGTGGCTTTCCGATTTGTTACAGCAATCGTATTCCAGTGTTTAAGTGCTGCTTTGAACTCCATATGAATAGTGCTTGCAGACAAAAACCTCTCATTCTGCGTTTTGGTGATAGACTTGACGTGCTTCTGTGGTAATTAAATGTGCCTAAAATAGGCTGAAAAAATATTTGAGTTCTATCACAAGTACCATCTGTGCTTGTTTTGTACAACAAATGGTGTTAGGAACTAAACGTGTGTAGCTTCTAATTTCTTAAACAACCATGTCGGAAGACGGATCCTGTCGTCATGGAAAAGATGTTACTCTGTTTCAGAAGGGGCAAATTATTGGCCTGCATCAAGCAAAGGAAACAACTAAGGAGATTGCTGAAATTACTGGAATTGGGTTAAGAACTGTCCAACGCTTAGAACCGTCAGCTTCACAGAAGAAATGTGGTCAGAAAAAAATCTTGAATGATTGTGATCGGAGATCACTAAACTGCTTGGTGAAGTCACATTGTAAAAAATCAACAGTAGAACTCACGACTATGTTTTATAGTGAAAGTAAGAGCATTTCCACACGCACAATGCGACGAGAATGTACAGGATTGGGACTAAATAGCTGTGTGGCCACAATAAAGTTTCAGTTTACTTGGGAGCATAAAGATTGGACTGAGCAGCAATGGAAAAAGGTCATGTGGTCTGATGAGTCCCGATTTACCCTATTCCAAAGCGATGTGTGCGTCAGAGTAAGAAGGGAAGCGCATGAAGCGATGCACCCATTATGCATAATGCCCACTGTACAAGACTCTGGAGGCAGTGTTATGATCTTGGGTTGCTTCATTTGGTCAGGTATAGGCTCAGCAACATTATGCAGCAATAAAATGAAGTCAGCTGACTACCTGAATGTACTGAATGACCAGGTTATCCCATCAATGGATTTTTTTCTTCCCTGACAGCACGGGCATATTCCAGGACGACAATGCCAAGATTAATCGGGCTCAAATTGTGAAACAATGAGGAGCATGAGGAATCATTTTCACACATGAATTGGACACCACAGACTCCTGATCTTAACCCCATTGAAAGTCTTTGGGATGTGCTGGAGAAGACTTTAGGGAGGGGTCAACTCTCCCGTCGTCAATACAAGATCTCGACCAAACATTAATGCAGCTCTGGATGGAAATAAATGTTTTTGAAACAATGCCACAACGAATGCATGCCATAATCAAAGCTAAAGGCGGTCCAATGAAATATTAGAGTATGCAACTTTTTTTTGGCCAGGCAGTATATCTCTGTCTATCAGATTTCTGTATTGCATTCAGCTGGGTCACAAGCTATCGACAGAGACTCTCTTCATAGCCTCAGGCAACAGCATTTACATTCCACATGCTTTTTACGCTGCCTCCATCCTTTGGCGAGAAAGAGATGGAAAATACATAAAAATCCAGCTGCACGCACACAAACATAATGCTTTTCAGATCCCCCGTTTAAGAATATTAAACACTGCAATTAGGATTCTACTTTGAGGAACGAGTGGTGGAAGAGGGGGTGAGAGAGAGAGGAAGAGAAAGACAGAGAGGTAGCCGAGCCTGGAAGTTTCTGTAATTAGGAAGTTGGCACTCCACGTGAACCCACCAAGATGTCAATGCTCATCTATCCCCCTCTACCTGATCAGAAAGTCCCCCACACTAGAGCAGAGAGCAGAGGAGGGCATGGAGAGAGAGAGACAGCTCTGCTTCCAGGAGACTTAAGGCTTCTGCTCCCTGCCTGGTGTTGTTTTTGCACTACGTGCTCCCTGTACTGATGTGCAGCACATCAATTTTTGATGAAGCATCCGCAGGCTCTCAGCTCTAGATTTCTGTTGGTAGACACTGCAGTGTTTTTCACAGGGTGTGCGGGTCCGTGGTGCCTTGTTAACTTCACTCTGAGCTGTCTGTCTGCACGGTACACTTCATTATTGCTTATGGCTACAGGTAATGATGCTATAAGCATATTGCATATTATTTTGAGTAACAGCTCCAATTAGAATGGTTTGATCTATTTAAAGGGACAATTTTCACAAAAATGTTATTCTGTCATCATTTACTCACCCTCATGTCTTCTAAATCTGTATGGTTTTCTATCTTCCGTGGAGCACAAAAGGAAAAGTTTAGCAGAATGGTCACAATGCTCCTTTCCATATACTGAAAGTTGAATTCGGTATGTTCCTTACACAAAGCTATAGTATGACTTCAGAAGACTTGGAATATAGAAACTTAGTCTTAATAGACTGCTGTTATGTTTTTTTGCCTTTTTTTTTTTTTTTGTGCCATTTTTGACACTTGACAGCCACTGGTCACTATTCGCTGTCATATATGGATAAGAGACATTCTGCCTAAAATCTCCTTTTGTGTTCCAATACCCTTGGAGAATTGGTAATATATGTACCATTTTTAAAGAAAACACGAGTGAGCAGGCAAAACACATTTCTTTTATTTCTTATGGGATTCATATTCAACTCTAGGTTATAACAGAATGGCACAATCATAAAAGAAAACATGGCAACAAAGAAAAAAATGAAATGACCCCTGTACAAAAGTCTGCATACTCTTAGTTCTTAATACTGTGTATTGCCCCCTTTAGCATCAATGACAGCGTGCAGTCTTTTGTAATAGTTGTCTATGAGGCCCCAAATTCTTGCAGGTGGTATAGCTGCCCATTCGTCTTGGCAAAATGCCTCCAGGTCATGCAAAGTCTTTGGTCGTCTTGCATGAACCGCACATTTGAGACCTTCCCAGAGTGGCTCGATAATATTAAGGTCAGGAGACTGTGATGGTCACTCCAGAACCTTCATCTTTTTCTGCTGTAACCACTGGAGGGTCAACTTGGCCTTGTGCTTAGGGTCATTGTCGTGCTGGAAAGTCCAAGAGCGTCCTATGCGCAGCTTTCGTGCAGAAGAATGCAAATTGTCTGCCAGTATTTTCTGATAACATGCTGCATTCATCTTGCCATCAATTTTCACAAGATGTGCTTTAGAGCTCACACACCCCCAAAACATCAGTGAGCCAACACCATGCTTCACAGTGGGGATGGTATTCCTTTCACTATAGGCCTTGTTGACCCCTCTCCAAACATAGCGCTTATGGTTTTGACCATAAAGATCTATTTTGGTCTCGTCACTCCAAATTACAGTGTGCCAGAAGCTGTGAGGCATGTCAAGTTGTTGTCGGGCATATTGTAACCGGGCTTTTTTGTGGCATTGGCACAGTAAAGGCTTCTTTCTGGCAACTCGACCATGCAGCTCATTTTTGTTCAAGTATCGTCGTATTGTGCTCCTTGAAACAACCACACCGTCTTTTTCCAGAGCACCTGTATTTCTCCTGAGGTTACCTGTGGGTTTTTCTTTGTATACCGAACAATTCTTCTGCCAGTTGTGGCTGAAGTCTTTCTTGGTCTACCTGACTTTGGCTTGGTATCAGGAGATCCCCAAATTTTCCACTTCTTAATAAGTGATTGAACAGTACTGACTGGCATTTTCAAGGCTTTGGATATCTTTTGATATCCTTTTCCATCTTTATAAAGTTCCATTACCTTGTTACGCAGGTCTTTTGACAGTTCTTTTCTGCTCCCCATGACTCAGTATCTGGCCTGCTCAGTGCATCCATGTGAGAGCTAACAAACTCATTGACTATTTATACACAGACACTAATTGCAATTTAAAAAGCCACAGGTGTGGGAAATTAACCTTTAATTGCCATTTAAACCCGTGTGTGTCACCTTGTGTGTCTGTAACAAGGCCAAACATTCAAGGATATGTAAACTTTTGATCAGGGCCATTTGGGTGATTTCTGTTATCATTATGATTTAAAAAGGAGCCAAACAACTATGTGATAATAAATGGCTTCATATGATCACTATCCTTAAATAAAAGACAGTTTTTTTGCATGATCAGTCATATTTTCAAAATCAATGCAAAAATTTCACCATTTCTGCCAGGGTATGCAAACTTTTGAGTATAACTGTATATATACTGTAAACACATCGATCAGCCACAACATTAAAACCACCTGCCTATTATTGTAGATCCCCCTCGTGCCGCCAAAACAGCGTCATCGAATAGCATTCTGAGGTGCTATTCTTCTCACCACAGTTGTACAGAGCGGTTTTCTGAGTTACCATAGACTTTGTCAGTTCGAACCAGTCAGGCAATTCTCCACTGACAGAGAACTGTCTCATCAACAAGGCATTTCCATCTGCAGAACTGCCACTCATTGGATGTTTTGTTTTTGGCACCATGCGGAGTAAATTCTAGAGACTGTTGTGTGTGAAAATCTCACACTGTAAAAAAAATCCTGGTAAATTTACGGTAAAAGACTGGCGGCTGTGGTTGCCAGAAATTCACTGTAAATAATACGGTAACCACGCTTCAGGCTTTACGGGATGTGATATTAATGCCTGTATATTTTACAGTGCATTATATTATTAAATGATATAAACTTAATACTTTAACCTTCTGAAACAGTAAAAATCTGCTTTTCACTTTATAATGTATTGTTACTCACCGTAGTATTTACAAAAATGCACATGATGACATGAAGTTCATCAGTAATGGCCTTTCCAAGAGCAGTGATCAATAAACACGTAGAGACAGTTCTCAGTGTCACTCACACAAACACTAAACACCATCAGGGTAACACGTGAAATTAAAATAATGCAATAAACATTGACTAAGCTACATCAAATATAACACAGAACATCCCATAGTAGACAAGTGATATTAAAAATAAGAAGAAACCACTATTCCCATGAAATATAATGAAATGTGATGGGCAACGCAGGGAATTCTGGGAATTCCCGATTATTGTTTTTTTAACCATAATTTTAACAATAATTGACCATAAAAAGTACATGAACTCTCTTGTTAAATAAAATATACAATTTTACCGTTAATTATACTGTAAAATCATACTTTCTACATGTAAAAATATAATTTTTACAATATTGTACTGTAAAATAAAAAAATTGTTACTGTATATTTTAAAGAATATATATATATATATATTTGACCAACACAAGATTATTGGTCTCTTTTAGTTTCTTATTCACATCCCATGAACTAGATGTTTAAACCTGTAATAGCTTCCAGAAATGTTCCTTGAACGGAAAGGTGGTCAAATTAAAATTACATCCAGTCATCACAGTGTTCAAAATGCACTTTTTATGACAAATAGCCCCTTATTTAAACCATTAAGCCCAAAGTATACTTCTGTAAGATGCAGCTAAACAACAGGATATGAAGGTGGAAACAACAACGGTGGATGTGCACTTAAAGAACACGCATGTGAGGAGGTCAGGGCATACCTGCATTTGTATAAATCATGTCCGAAGGAATATAAAGACATCTTTATTGGTCTAAACACCTGAAGAGAAATAGTCCAGTATGTCATAGCAGTCGTTGCGCGCATGCGCAGACTGCCAGTGTCTGTGTGCACAGTCAAATAATGTATACTTTGAAAGGCTGTACGTAGACACTATGCATTTGTGTCAAAACTAAAGTATACTTTGGGCTTAAGCCTACCTGCCGAGGAGCTGTCATGCCTAATGTCACAACCATGCAAGAAAGTACTCTCTACAAGAACAACAGCAATCCCAACACACTTTTCACAATTTATAGAAAAGGACATGATGGATTTATCCTTTTCGAGCTTGTAAATGCTGAGTATGCTATTACCCCTATAATGGAAGTGTTGTGTCCAAATTGGAGCCATTAAAGTGATTTAACAGAGGGAAGATTGGGCCTGGCATTTCTGAGACTGTGTACACATGGGGAGTTAAGAAATGTTTAATCACTGGGTTTTAGGGCACTGTGAGCCAGAACTTGCCATGGTGTTTAGGCACTCATTAAGTCATACTTTTATTGCATTCTGTTTCATTTCTTTATAATACACTGCTAATTATTTTCAATGATTTTCAGTTGTGGGCCTTTGTGATTTGCTTTTTTGCACTTCAGTAGTAAATAGTAAGAAATGTAGAGGGTGCAGTGTTCTTACGCTGTTGTCCACTCTGTGAGACATACAGTATGTCTACATATGCAGTTTTAATTGAGCTACAGTCTGTGTAGGTTTTTGTGTAGTCAAGCTACTGTTTTCATCTGTCTGTTGAAGTATACATGACACAGTGAGTAATTGAAAATGTGAAGGAAGTTCATCAGCTGAAGAAGTGTTAAATGCCTATTGTCATGATTCATTGTTGTTTGCCTTATGTTTCTCCCGTCATCTGTTCCTCCCGGACTACATTTCCCATAATTCCCTGCCCTCATCACTGCCAGCTGTCCTTGATTGTCCTCACCTGTGTTTCATTAACTCATTAGTCTTTGTGTATATAATGCCCTGTTGTTTGCTTGTTCTTTGTTAGTTGTTATGTGTTTTGACATCCTGTGTATGGCCAGTGCCTTCCGTAGATGTTTCCTCCTGTTCTCGTTTCTCATTGTGGCTGTTTTATTTTATTCCTGTGTTTACCTGTTATTTTGTGCTTTATTTTTCATTAAACTCCTTAGCAGCACCTAGATCCAGCTCTCATGGCTTCCTTCCAGATCATTACACCTTTTGTGGTCCGGTTAGCATGTGTACATGCTGGAAGTAGCCAAGCTCGCTTTATTAAGGTCAGTTGGTCTGTTATTTCATTCAGACTAAAGCATTTACGTGACATTTTAAAAAGACGAAGGGCCCTATTTCAAGAGCACTAGTGCTGAACACTGCACTATGGCATAATTCATACACGCAAAGTCAGTGGGCATGGCCATGAAGTTTTGGGATTTTAGTGCAAGCATGCACTAAGTCTAGGCGCAAGTGGGTTTAGCGAAATTGTGCTAAGTGCGACTTGGCAAAGCACTACTGGGCTGGGTTAAGTGCTCATAAGTCTTATAATATAAAAATCTCATATTTGTTTCATTAAATGATTACAACAGGGACATAATTTAATGTTTCACTGTATTTTCAGAGTTTACACATTAACTCTATCAACTGCTTGTTGAATCTCCAAACAGCAAATGTAGGAACTGAGTTTTGACTTAAAGCTGCAAACAGATGTGCTTTGGAAAAGCCATAGCGCTTTGACCTATTTCTCAGGAAAATAGCAAATTGCGCTTTGCTCCATTTCATTAACATACAATACACCCACAGTTTGCATGCATACATCTACAGAAAGCACAAACACTCACACTATGCCTAGTTGCGTTATGCGCTGGCACGAAAATTGCACTTAGAATTAGCGCGCTCATGATAATTGGATAAGACACAGTGCACAGTCGTATCACTGCACTTTGCGCGCTCGCAAAAATAGAGCCCGAATTATTGTTTTAGTCCAAAACATTTTATCACCTTGGCCTGGTATGGTAGCAGGGATCATTAATATGTCTGCAAACTTCTGGAACATCAACCAGTGTTTTTGCTGTACCACTCAATCTACAGAGCCACTGCAAATATATCCATTACTTGTCCTGACTGTCTTCAAAGAAAAATGAATGTACAGTGCAACATTTGTGAACAAAATGCTTGATTGGTGTGGTTCTTTTTGATAAATCAGAATGAATAGATTACAGGAGTTAATGGTCTGAATCATGGACAAACAAATCAATTCCTCACTGAATTGGCTTAGATGAACTGCAAGTTATGACTCGAAAAGAGCCGAGAACTTTTACTGTGTTATAGGTTACTTTTTAAAAAGTAAAATAGCAAATATGTAAGGTTAGTGAAAGGTTAGTTAAGCATACATATTCTCAACAGTTTTACTTTCAGGGTTTTGTTGTAATGGTATTTATAAATGGTATGTAATAATGTGAATTTTTTTTTTTTTTTTTTTTTTTTTTTTTGCCTAATTTTGGGGTGGGGGACTTCCACTGCAAAATCAAAATCTTGTAGGACACCCTGATATCAACATTCCATTTGAATCTTAGCATGGTTTTGAAATGCTTTGATTTGTTGAATTATTGAATTTTGAATTGATTTTATTTATTTGTATATTTTATTTTGGGAGATCAAAAAATTAAAAACAGAACTGTGAAGCTTTGTTTTACAACATTCATTTCTATAACTGTCTTGTTTGGTTCAGCTACTAAGACGTCAAAAGACTTAATAGGATAGTTCGGACTGCTGAGAGGATTATTGGTGCTCCCCCACCCACCCTGCTAGAACTGTACACATCCAGAGTAATGAAAGGGCTGGTAAAATCACTCTTGACCACATTCACCCAGCACACTTCCTTTTTGAACTGTTGCCCTCTGGCCGGCGCTACTGAGCACCAGAACAGCCAGGCAGAGGAACAGTTTTTTTTCCCTCAGGCCATCCACTCCACGAACTGTTAAAACTGCCCCCAAATACTTTCCTTTTGTCAACACAACCATGTGCAATATTCAATCCATCCATTCCTGCTTATAATTATATTTTTTAACATATCCTTCTTCAATACATTACATCACCTGCATATACAGTATCTGTATATGAAATATTCGAACAACATTATTGCTCTATTGTATATTTCTCTTTTATCTGTTATATCTTCTTTTTTTATGTCACTATATGTATATATGTTTAAATGTATATGTTTGTATTTATGTATATATAGTTGCATTCTCTTTGCATTGGAAGCTTCTGTCACCATGACAAATTCCTTGTGTAAGCATACTTGGCAATAAAGCTCATTCTGATTCAGTTCAGTGCAAAATGGCTACAAAAAGTCTCCATTGTTCAAATCATGATCTGCACACTTGGTCTTCCCAATTTTCAATTTCACGTTTTCTCTCCTTACCTCAACAGATGTCACTCACATTGCATACCAAGTCACACACACACTGATCAGCCATTTCTAGTCATTTACATTTTCTTATAACCTAATTTTCTCTGTTTGATCTAGCTTAAAAGGGGCCTCTTGAAAATGCAACAAACTTATTGATGTGAAAGAGGCACATGCAGCTTCTCTCTTTCCCTGCCACAAGAAGAAGGCTGTCTGTGCTTTATTATCCCCTCCTTGTCCTTTCTTCCTCTCTGTGCTCTAGCTCTTTTAGCATGCCGGGTTTTATCTAGCCGGCCAAGGCTGATGAGAAATGAGCACCCTGGTGAGACCCAGTAAAGCATTTATTAGCAGCTTTGCACAGTGCCATTATAATGGCAGTCACAGAGGCACTCAAGTTTGGCCTTTTACTTTCTTGTGAAGTTCAGCCACACATGAAAAAAGCATCCCACCCTCTAATATATTCTCGATTTGGTATTGTATCAGAAAAACAGGGGGGGGCAAAAGGAGTAGGAAAATGTAAATAAAAGCCAATGGGGGCTTTTGTGTCTTGCTGTTGTAGTTTGCAAAAGTGAGAATCACGTGTTCCCATTCGTTCTGCCCAGTGGAGCTTTTGAACTCTGGCTGTTTGAAAAATCCCTTCAGAGGCTTTGTGTATGAGCTCTGTACCATAACTTTCCCCAGCTGAACAATACCAGACTGCCAGGAAGCCTATTCCCACAATCGTCTTCAACTTGTAAGTAAAGAATTCACACTGTCCGTAAAACAGGGGTAGAGCGACAAAGATGGAGGATGAGTGCTTTTCATTAGCTCTCTTCTTTTCTCTCTCCTCTTCCTGTCTCTCTCTCTCCCCCAAAAATATTATCTTGTAGGAATTTCTTTTTTAGGTCAGCCCCCTTTATGCATGTAATTTTTACATTTTTTACATTTACATGTTCTTTCGCTACGCCCATTTACTTTTATTTTTGCTTATAGCACGGAAAATTTTTATAAGCGATTACGGGACCATGGGAGGCAGTTGGCAGGACACACCCTGATTTTGGATGTTGCCCACTTCTCTCTTCCGCTTGCCCTTTCTCTCTCTCTCTTTCTCTCCTCTCCATCCACGTGCAGTCGAGACACTCCTTCAAGCCAGCAAGAGGAACCAGGTGGATACACTGCTGCGTAGCCTCAGCCTGCCTGGAATGGACGTCAAAGTTAAAGGTAAGTCTCTATATTCCTCCCCTGCCCTCTTTAGAATCATCCCTCTTCTATTTCACTTTTTTTCTTTTCTTTTTCTTTTATTTTTTTTGTGACGAGCAGTTGATTAATGAAACGTATACGTCACACGTTTAACCTTTTAGGTCAAATGTAAGGGTGTGTCTGGAGGGTGCAGATGGTGTTTTAGGCTCGATTAACTATTGTGTCATTATGCCAATATTGTACACACCCTTCGCTTCTTGATCTCGGTTTTAAATCCTGACATAACATTGATGAAAATGTTTTATATGCTTCTATAATTATTTTAATGATTTTTTTCTTTTTTTTTAAAATGTTACATTTTTAGCTTTCTGTCGCATTCTCAAAAGACTGCTTTGGGAGTTTCCAAAGGTGATTTGTTTGTTTGGGCAAATATAAAATTATCAGCAAACATTTCATAATTTTAGAGATTTTTGTCAATGTTATACAGTATTATAATGCGGAAAATATTTACGATTGAGGCCTCCGTGCTAAAATAGTAAAATACATTTTTAAATTGTTAAAATGTTTTGTTTCCCTTTTAATGCTCTTCTGACTCTAATTCAACAAATCAACAATTTTGTTAAAATGTCCACTTCCACATCATAATAGCATACACTGTTCAGCCACAACATTAAAACCACCTGCCTAATTTTGTTTCCCCCTCCTGCTGCCAAAACATCGCCAACCCGCATCGCAGAATAGCATTCTGAGATGTTATTTTTCTCACCACAATTGTATAGAGCAGTTATCTGAGTTACCGTAGACTTTGTCAGTTCGAACCAGTCTGGCCATTCTCACTGGATGTTTTTTTGTTTTTGGCACCATTCGGAGTAAATTCTAGAGACTGTTGTGTGTGAAAATCCCAGGAGATCAGCAGTTACAGAAATACTCAAACCAGCCCATCTGGCACCAACAATCATCCATGCTATTATCTAATCAGCCAATCTTGTGGCAGCAGTGCATAAAATCATGCAGATACAGGTCAGGAGCTTCAATTAATGTTCACATCAACCACCAGAATGGGGAAAAAATTTGATTTCAGTGATTTGGACCGCGGCATGATTGTTGGTGCCAGACAGGCCTTTTTGATGAGAGAGGTCAACAGCGAATGGCCAGACTTCTTAGAACTGACAAAGTCTACGGTAACTCCGATAACCGCTCAGTACAATTGTGGTGAGAAGAATATCATCTCAGAATGCTATTCTGAGATGCGGGCTGGCGCTGTTTTGGCGGCACGAGGGGGACCTACACAATATTAGGCATGTGGTTTTAATGTTGTGGCTGATCGGTGTATGTAGCTGGCATGTGTTAAATGAGAGCGGATTCAGATAAACACTAAATCTGATGATGATGATACAAATTCTCTCAATCGTGTTGGATTTGACTATTAATATACAATTATATGGCACAATTGAAGGTACCTGTTATACAAATTATGGCAGATATTTGTATTGTGCCATATGCGTAAATTTTTTTATTAAGGCTGCGATATGATCGGTTTATGAATGGCACTGCATTGAAAGATTTCTGAAATGTTTGTTTTCATGTTGCTTTATTGTGTAGGGAAGTAAGGTCTTAGAAATTAACAGTTTCTTGTGTGTTACTGTATGTAGACAATGCTGGCTGGACGCCCCTTCATGCAGCCCGTAACCATGGCAGCACAGAGTGTGTTCTGGCCCTGCTGCAGCACTGCCCAAGTGCAGGGAGTCAGTCCACTGCATGACACCTTGCTAAACCAATACACAGGCATTGCAAAGATGCTGCTGCGCCGTGGAGGTGAGTGCCCAACAGCTTAGCTATCAAAATGGGGATCTACCATAGAATTATTTTTTTTTTTTTTTTGTAAAGCTAATTATAATTAGACTAACCCTAACCCTATGCTGAAAATACATATTTTTGCATTTTTAGAATAAATGTATGAATCGTTTTTCAAGTCAGGATGTGCACAGATGTCCCCAAAAGGAGGCTGTGTCAGATTTTGCTCACTATGGGGGACAATTCTTTGTCCAATTTATATCCAAGAATGTACACACTGATACAGGATCCATCACACACACACATACATACTCTAAAATCATATGTTCATACAAGAGTGTTGCATACATAAGAATGCCTGAAAAAAACATATAAACACATATGTATGTTTATATGTATAAACACATATGCGCATGCAATGCACATAGATTCACACATACTATGAATACAGATCTTCACATAAGAGGGTATAAAACATGAGAGCACTTGCACACACTCACATAAATATAAACCCTTCAATGACAACTTTAAATATGCTGTTGAATTTCAAAAAAGTGATGAGTTCACTTGTTCCTCCTGGTTCATTCTCAGTCGTCTCTCTCGAGTCTCTTCAAAAAGCTCCAGTCACAATCAAAAAGGCCCTTCTATGGGAGCATGATACATATTGAATACTATATTATACTGTATTGCTTCAAAACATGTTCTGAATCCATCCACAACCCCTTTGAGAATGAAGTTTTTTGACTCATATGGAAGTGCACCTCTTACAACTGGAGTAAATAAGAATGTGTTTTCTGTATCCTTGTGTGATATCAGTATAAACAAACAGGCTGGAAGTCATATTACATTGGCATTACATATGTAAACAAACAAGTGCTTTGTAGAAATCTGTTAAATCCAGGCCTCTCCTGTGGCTTAACATTTGAGAGCTACCACACACACACACACACATGGTGTCGTCTTCACTTCTGTTTGTGTTTTAACTTGATTCTTTTGCCAAGCTGTTTTATTTTCTTTCCTCTATAAAAGCCATCCTTCTACAGGAATAACTTATCAACGTGGATGATGCTGTTAGCATCCTCCTGAAAAGATTAGACAAGTCAGGTCTGCGGCTCTCTCGAAATCCACATGCTGGTTTTTCACCGGGGAAATCTGTCAGTACAGAAATGTTTTGGCGCGCCTGGCTGTTTGCGTGCCACATGCAATTGTTGTTCACGAGCTTTGAAGTGAGCACGGCATGTGTCAATGCGGTAAGCGCAGGACGGCTTGATGGCTTGACGATGGGGAGGATCCCAAAGAAGAGACTAAACAAGATGGGCTCCTGGTTTGCCGCACACCTTTCTCTCTCTCTCTCTCTCTCTCTCTCTCTCTCTCTCTCTCTCTGTCTCTCTCTCTCTCTCTCTCTCTCTCTCTCTTTTCCATTTTGACTAATTATAGTTAATTTGATTCTGCTCCCCTATTAACTCGTGTAGATATTATGGCCTCAAAAAGTAAATTAGATTGGGATTGTTTGGTCCCGGTGAGAACATGATTTTTTTTTTTTTTTTTTTTATCCATTTCTCGTCTTGCTGACAGAGATTGGCCCAATACCAATGCTTGA
Organism: Myxocyprinus asiaticus; assembly: GCF_019703515.2. Classification (NCBI taxonomy): domain Eukaryota; kingdom Metazoa; phylum Chordata; class Actinopteri; order Cypriniformes; family Catostomidae; genus Myxocyprinus; species Myxocyprinus asiaticus. Next base: position 43,230,863 of record NC_059346.1, read on the forward strand.
AATTAGAATTGTGATGCGTCTGGGAAGCAGACAACCACTGAGATCCCTCATAAGACACACACATACTCACACAACCTGAGGACTGATCCATGCTGTTCGCCATCATATTTTTCATGGATGATCAAGCAAGTGAATTCCAAGATTTGACATGGAATTCTGACCACACTTATGAATGGAGTTGGTTCACAATGTCCCTCAAAATCAAACATTCTTTTTTTATTGGATGTACAAAACCTTGTGATGACAAAAGCATGCAGGAACAGATTAGGATTAAAGGGATAGTTCACCCAAAAATGAAAATGATCTCATCATTTACTCACCTTCTTGTCATCCCAGATCTGTATGACTTTCTTCTGCTGAACACAAACGAATTAAAAAAAAAAAAAAAAATATCTCTGCTATGTACTGTAGGTCCATACAATGCAAGTGAATGGTGTCCAGAAATTTGAAGGTCCAAAAAGCACATAATGGCAGCATAAAAATAATCCATATGACTCCAGTGGTTTAATATGTCTTCTGAAGTGATAGGTGTGGGTGAGAAACAGATCAATATTTAAGTCTTTTTTTACTATAAAGCTCCACATTCACTTCCACATTCTTCTTGTTTTGTTTTTGGCGACTTCAACTACTGGGCAGGGAGGAGGATTTATTGTAAAAAAGGACTTAAATATGTATCTGTTTCTCACACAGCGCCCAACAATATATACATCTAAAACAAACTCTTACAATCTGCATGTATTACAATGTATTACAATTAGAGCTGTCAAAATGAACTTGTTAAAATTGAAAATAAAAACTGATCAGATCTGCACAAATCATACGTGACATTTTTTTATGCAAAACGGTAAATTAAGATGAAAGGTGAGCAGTTTACATCCTTCACTTTGTAATATTGTTCTAACCATTCCAACAGCAAATGTTAGCATCCTCATTGGCAAACATATGCAGTTGTTGATTTAGCTGATTACCGATAGTTCCAAAAAGCAAATATTGGTAACGATATATCGGTAAAACCATTATAACGTCTACCACTAGTTACAGAATATACCAGCAGGGGCAAGCTGGGTCATGCTAACTGGCCAAATCTTGTGCTGTACTTGCAGTTGTACATGAAGTGAACTCACATTCACCTTGCTCTCACCATTAGTCAAGGGGCACTGGTTCCCCAGCTGAGCCTATTTTTTTTTTTTTTTTTCAATAACATCTTATGGAGTTTTGGGTTCCTTCCTACAGTCACCTTTGGCTTGCTCACTGGTGGCTAAAGACAACAAAATTTTAAAGCGTGATTTTCAATCACGTTTTTCATTGTTTTTCACGTTTTACGTTTTTCATGTTTTCCTTGACCATTGGTCTCTGCTTTCAAGGTTGTACGCCTCAACTTTTACATCATGCAAAACGCAGCCCACAACATGAAATAATAATGAATGTTTGTGGACGGGGGTGCAAGAAAAGACCCTCCTTATCCAGCCCCGGGGCACTGGCAGGCAAACAGTGCCATGGCCAAGAGCAGGGATGGGTGTCATCAGCATGCCTTGCCTAAGGCTGCATGCTCAGTCCTCCCCCTCCAAACATACACGCATATTCTAAGCTTGGTAGAGCATAATTTTACTTTGCGATTTGCTGATTTGTATTTCAATCAGCTTCCGGCCCCCAGCAGCTTGTATCCAACGAAAGATGAGCGAATGAATTCTGTCTTTATTAATTCAACCTAATTTGTCCCAAACCTGTATGTCTTTCTTTCTTGTAAGGAACTTAGAAGGAGATATTAGGCAGAATGTTAGCCTTAGTCACCATTGACTTTCATTGTATGGAAAAATAGCATTCTGCCTAACATCTCCTTTTGTGTTCCACTGAAGAAAGAAAGTGATACAAGTTTGGAACAACATGAGGATGATATGCATGATAACAGAATTTTCAATTTTGGGTGACCTATCCCTTTAATGCTTACTGGTTGCTGTTGGATACAGCTCTGTTTTCTGGCATTGGATGGATTAAGGATGGCTTGCTGGCATGACTTGGGGTCTCTTGCACGAGGGCCAGCATCTAACAGATTTTTTTTTTATCCGTGTCATTCAAAATGTGCAGTAAAGAGCTGTTGTTTAAAACCAAGTTGAGGTTTCTTGCATAAATACTCAGTTGAGTCAAGCTGACTCTGGCTTTGATGAGATCCTTATACAGTTATGATGCCATTTATGAACTGTAGCCATTTGTGCATTTCTAGAAAGTGGTTGTTTCTGATATATATGTAAAAGGTGAAGTCATTTCTGTAAGCAGTGTTTGTGGCCATAAGGCAGCATTTCTGCCAGTAGCCACTTTCACACATGTAACCCCTTAAATTGCAGTAAAATTGCCAAATTGCCTTTTCTGGTAAATGTACCACATCTGCTATTCACATGCAACAGCTTTCCATCTTTTTTCTATGCTGCTACCAATCACACATCAGCACCAAAATGCTGTTAAACTTTGTTTTGTTATTTGCTGGATATGACCTATAAACTGTCAAGCTGTTAAACTGATCACCTGGCTTTTGGTCCTGTGTATATCTCGTTGCCAAAGGAAGGCTAGTTATTTTATCATAAGTATTGTTGGGTTCGAGTCCACCTTAGTCGAGTCACAGTCAAGTCTGAGTCTTTAAACAATCAAGTCCGAGTCCAAAAGGGGCCGAGTCAGACTCAAGACAGAGTCCATAACAATCCGAGTCGAGTCCGAATGAATCTGTTCATGAATCTAAATTCAAGTTGTGACCGTAAACTCAACATCAATATTTGAAGCTTATTTTAACTTTCACAGCTAAGAAAAAACAATTGTCATTTTATGATTAGTTTTCTGCTGAACAAACCTCAAAGTGGTTTCAGAATGAAAGCATATGCTTTAGGTGTATGAAGAAAAAACTGTCCTTCAACACACTTCTTATTGCATTCTGTTGACATTTCAGTTATTTGTTGCTTTTTCCCCTCCACTCAGACATAGACTAAAGAAAGCGAAAGCTGCGTTAGTCATTACAACCAGAGTTGTTTTTGTTTCGAATTTTAATTGTTCATTTTCAATTTAGTTTACTTTTATCTAAAATGATCCCTATCTAAAGAAATAATATATACTGAGATTTATTTTTTGTCTCTATCTGCTGACTAAATAATGAGTCAACACAGTAGTAATTAGCACTTGCTGAGAAGTTACATCTCACGACTTGACTGCAAATTGTACATCTGAAAACACTGGTAAAGCCCACTGCTAATATTAGGGCCATTTAACATGGACATGATTGTTAATTCATGGAAAACATGGGGCAGTTCTACACATTGCTTGTGCACCTAAAACCCTGATGTGTCCATGTGTTATCGTTTAAAAAAAAATGAGGTATCATAAAAATGTATTTAGTACTACCTTGAAGAAGCTATTTGACAACAGATACTCTCTTACTGTATATTCCACAAGACAAAAATAGTAACTGAATTTAAACAAATTATCCGGTTCAAAAGTTTACATTCCCTTGGTTCTAAAAGGATTAGTTCACCCAAAAATGAAAATTCAGTCATTATTTACTCACCCCTGTGTTATAACTCCATGATTTTTTTTCTTTTTCTTAACACAAAGGGAGAAATTGTAAAAAAAAAAAAAAATTGTGCTCAGTGATGTCATACAATGGCAGTTTATGGTGACCACCTCTTCAAGCTTCAAAAGAATACAAAAGTTTAATTCAGAAGTCTAACAAATGATTGTATGCGACTCATGTCTTGTTCTGAAGGAATACGATAAGGTTTGGTGAGAAACAAACTGAAATCTGATGTATTATAAGTGAAACTCTTGATCGACCATTTATCTCCTGTGTGCATTCATGAGACAGACTGTACGCAAGCTTTAGAGCTCCTGGCACGAGAGCAAACCCTTTAATATGGTGTGTTGCTTTCTCTGTGATTAATGACTGTTTGTGAATTGTTCATGAGTCCCTGCTTTGTCCTGAGCTGTGAAGCTGCCCTCTATTCTTAAGAAAAATACTGTACATTCTTTGGTTTCCCAGCATCTTCTGCACATCTGAGTTCTTCCCAACAGTGGCTAAATGATATAGACATCCAGCTTTTGACACTTAGGACAATTGATGGACACATACACAACTATTACAAAAGGTGCGAGCATTCATTGATGCTCAAGAAGGCAACACAAGAACCAAGGGCATGCAAACTTTTGAACAGGATGATGTGTAAATTACAGTACATTTTGTGTAGCTTTTGAAAGGCAGTACTACATAAAATATATAATCTTTTATCTCTTATATTTGCATACATTCTGAAAGGGGTGTGAAAATGTATAGGCCAAAAAACAAAAAGAGGTATGCAAACTTCTGCAATATATAGTCATGTTAAAAAGTTATTTTATTTTATATTTTGTTTTTCACTATTTAACCACATTTTAGCTTTTTTTAATTTACAAATTCCACGTAGCCTATTCTATCCATATAATTTCATATTGCATGTGTAATTATGAGCAGACTTGTCAGGTACACATTTTAACACAAAATTCACAACATTGGAACCTAAAATTCAAAATATAATCCCCACATCTCAACATTTAAAGGAATGTTCCGGGTTCAATACAAGTTAATCTCTATCGATAGTATTTGTGGCATTATATTGATTATCACAAAAATTTATTTCGACTCATCCCCAAAAATGTGGGCAATTTTTGAAGGATTTAAACAAAGAAATGTGAAGCTTATAATTTTATAAAAGCAATTATATTAATTCTTCTGTTAAAACGCATGTATTATTTGAGCTGTAGAGCTGTTTAAATAGTCATTTTTGCAGTCGTTTTAGGGTTTGTTTACATTATATCATAATGGCAAAGAAGTTGTTAAATTGGTTATAACTTTACACAGAAAAGGTTAGTAAGTGATTTTATCACACTAAAATCATGTTAACACACACATCCTTTATGTCTTGTGGCTATACTTTTGAAAAAGTGAGTATTTTAATGTATAAAATTGGCCACAATCACTTCCATTGCAAGTGCCTCACTGTAAACCAGATTTTTGCTTTTTTTAAAGAAAAGGAGGGAGGAGTCCAAATTTATTTTTGTGGTAATCAATATTATGCCACAAATGCTGTCGATGAGCTTAACTTGTATTGAATAAGGAATATTCCTTAAGTAATTTTTTTTGTTTTATTTATTTTGTATAACGCTTTTCAAAGCAGCTTTACAGGAAATCATGAAAAAAAAAATGAAACTATCTTAAATAGAAAAACAATAAATAGATGCTGTTTTTCAGAGTTGCAGTCTGCTTTAGCAATTAAAATTTTTTTCCCCCCGACTATTTAAAATGTTACAGTTAATTCATCAAGGACCAGTTTAAGTTGACAATACTGAGTGAACCACAAGAGACTACAGATGCCTACATGTGTGGATACATTATGCCTAAAAAGACTTAAAAGCCCAATATTAATAATATTTTTCTGAATTTTTAGTTTGACATTTTGTTTTCGTAAACTGTGAGAGACATGATGTGGGTGACTTGACTTAATGCAGTTCTTAACGACGGCGAAACCGCAATGCGAGCACCGTCTTGGCTTCACAAACGCCGTGTGCGATTTTACCAGTTGTCAGGTCCCGTGCCATGCGAAACTGCCTTGTAGTTTCTAGTACATTGTCTAAATACCTGTCTTTATGTGTTGGTCATGCCAGCCTCCTCAGTAATCGATGTTATACAGCAGTCTCCGTAGTAACATTCAAGCGTATTGGTTGACTGAGTGTGCTGCTCTACATGTGTTTTTGATCAAAACGGTGAAACTCTTGCTACGTCTACGACATCAGGGGGTGCTACAACTGCTTGCAGACAGTGTTCATTTATTTGTTTTGTTGTTGTTCTTTATTTTGTTCATTGCATCACAGATCAAATGCCCTAGACTCGGGAAAAAAAAGTCCCAAAGGCTCGAGTCCGAGTCAAGTCCAAGTAAAAATGTCTGTGACAAGTCCAAGTCCCTTAAAATTGGACTCGTGACTCAGACTCGAGTACCCCAACTCTAATCATAAGTAATGGAATCACTTTTCCTGTAAGCTGTCGACAAAGAAATTCCAATTTTACAACATTCTGTCCAATTTGGCAAAAAAAAAAAAAAAATCAAAAATAATTGACTCCTGAGTCACAGGCATCCAACAGTGCAGAGTAAGAACTGTTATAACCATCAGAACTTTGTGAATGGCCCAAATCAGACTTCATTACATCAGAATGTCCTGACCTCGCATGTGCTCAATCTGTTATTTTTACGGCTTTGTTCACATATAGCATCAAAGCAAAACTATTCTGGTAATGTTACAACTTCTCATACTGGGAAATTGCCAGAGCTGATGACCTCCTAAATGGAAAAATACATGGTATTTATGAAAGCTACTACTGATATGTTATGGGACTCATTTTTTTATCGTAGAACTGGGTAATTTGTCGATAATATATCCGTGCTACATATCATCAATGTGTTAAGGACAATATGAAATAAACATTTCCAAACAACCTATCATCAAAATGTAATAATGTCAAAGATTACTTTTCTGCTGACATAACCAAAGCTGAGTGGGTGGGGGAAATAATATTAACTAATAACTGATAAGTTATAATGACTAATAATAACAAAGTATAATATGGTGGTTTATAATGCCCAGTTTTTCTTATTCAATAATATTCTGTTTCACTTGGAAATTTTACATTAAAATGTATTGCGAATGTCATCCAGTGGGATAAAATAAGACTTTTTGGAGGGAGATGGCATGAACAGAACCAGAATTACATGCTTACAAAGTTAGATGAAGAAAAAAAAAAAAAAGAGATTTCAAGAAGAAATTCTATTCATCATAAGATTGTGAACATATAAAATATTATTTACGAATAATTGGAGTCTTATTTTATTTGGGAAAAAATGAGACCAATTTTTGGCAATTAGTCCACAGTATGTGTAAATGGTGAGCTTTTAAATTTGAGTTTGAAAAAATGCAGGCGGCAGCCCAAAAATGCCCCAGAGATGAAGAGGTTAATATTGCCTTTAAATATATCAGTTTTATGTTACACCCAAACAGCCTTGGTTAGTGAAACTACTATCCATGTCATTGAACTTGCCCACCATTTGCTTATGACTTTCTGAACCCTTCAAAGGTTTTATGGCCTCCAAAATGTACCATATAACAATAATTTTGTTACAGTATTTCCTAACCATCATCGATATTTACAATATTTGTCACTAATTCACTAAGTAACAAAGGAGCCATCATTTCTTTTGTTGTGGTTTTAGATTATAATACACTTAAAGGCTTAGAGCTCCTCATTGCCGCATCTCCAGCTCTGTTATGACAAACGATGACTTTATGTCTTTGTTAATAAGGGTGAGTTCAAATGCAGTTGTTTTCCTTTTCTATGTACATTAATGGGAGTATTTCCCCTCTCTCATTTTGCATTGAAGCTGCGTTAGATTAAAGCTCTGGCAAAACTCTCGATTTAGTTATTACACAACTCATGCTCTGTTTGTTTGTTTGTGCTAGTCACACCAAATACATTAATCAGCTTCTCTTCTCAGACTCTCTTTCTGTTTCTATCTCTCTCCCTCTGATTGCGAGTGCATTTGAGCTTCTCCATAATATTTCTCCTATTAAAATGCTTAACTAAATAACTTCCTCAGACTGAGCTGAGGCTTTATGCTGTGGCACTGTTCAGATCAAAACTGAATGTGTGACTGAGTTTGGTGTGGTATGTATTCCTCAACTTTTTATCATATGAATGATATTAAATATTCATTAGGGTTCTTACATATTAATGACAATACACAGTGTCATAATTTTTAATACCTTTTTACTTTCTGAAATGTGTTTCTATCTAACAACAGAACAAAATCACATTTGTTATGTTTGCAATAAATATTGTAAACGCTAAGGGTCCTACTAATATCAGTTCTTCAGGTAATGTGAAATAATGAAATTGAATGATCAAATTAATTTTAACGTGCATATTGTGAAGTATGTCTGACAGAATCAAGATATTTAGTGAGGAAAAAATTTAGGGTGCCACTTGATTTTATCCATCGAGAATTAATTGAATTATGAAAAGTGGCCTCTACTGTATTTGACTGGTGGATGGAGTGGAGGTATTGAAAAATTAGAGTTCTTGTTGATGTCGGCCAAAAAGCTAAATCATTTCAGGGATGGAGGAAGTTGTTATTAATACCGTGGGAATAGCATGTTTTTTGGCCATGTACCTTGGTAATTCCATTGTTTCTTTAAAGTGCCTTGGAGTATCATGTAAATACCATAGTACACGAATATGGCAGTCATTCAGTTCCTGAGAGTAATAATTCCTTTCATTTATATAGTGCTTTTCTTGGCTCTCAAAGCATTTTACATAGTATTGGGGGATTCTCCTCAACCACCACCAGTGTGCAGCATCCACCTGGATGTTGCGACGGCAGCCATAGTGTGCCAGTACGCTCACCACACACCAGCTATTGATGGAGAGGAGAGTGATGTAGCTAATTCAGGGATGGGGATTATTAGGAGGCCATGGTATATAAGGGCCAATGGGAGGAATTTGGCCAAGACAATAAGGTACACCCCTACATTTTATGAGAAGTGCCCTGGGATTTTTAATGACCACAGAGAGTCAGGACCTCGGTTTAACGTCTTATCCGAAGGACAATGCCTTTTTACAGTTTAATGTCCCCATCACTATACCGGGGCATTAGGACCCACACAGACCAGAGGGTGAGCACCCACTGCTAGCCTCCCTAATACCTCTTCCAGCAACAACCTTAGCTCTCCCATCCAGGTACAGACTCAACCCTGCTTAGCCTTATTGGGCAACCAGGCAAGAGCTGCAGGGTGAAATAGGCTGCGGGCTGATACCATTGACCATGATACCATTCTTGAATCACGTGGAATCAAAGAATGAATAATGCTGTTCAATACAAATGCGTCAATGTCTGTAAATGGGCATTCCAGTTGTAAAAAATGCAATTCAGTCAAAAATGAAATTGACAGTTTTTCCTATTTTCCTATAACTCAGTGGAAGCTTGCTTTGATAATATAGAAGGGAGGAACAGCCTCTCTATATCAGCCTGGCATAATGGCATCGACTCGGGCCGTTTACACGACCATGTTTTCAACTAAAAACGGAAAACGTTTTATGCGTTTTGGCTGTTCATTTACACGACAACGGTGTTTTGGGGCCTGAAAACGCAAACGTTTGAAAATGGGTTTCAAAGTGCAAGTTTTTGAAAACGATGCCGTTATCGTCTCCGTGTAAACATACAAAAACGCGAATTTGAAAACTATGACGTCATGCGCACGCTTATTACATGTTATATAAAGAACGATGGATTGATAGGCATCAATTTGAGATGTATAATTATCAATATGATACTGGTGTCTGTGCAAATGACAATAATCAACAGTTTATTCATTTGGAGTGTTTTGTATGGAGTTTGAACATTGTACAGTAGGCAGAACCTGCAATTTGAAAATCTTGAAATTAATGTATGGATTCAGATGGCAAAAAATTGATTTGTATTTTAAATGTTATTTACTTAATTTTATTTGATGTACCTTTACCCTGCAATTCATTGTAGATTAATTTACCCTGTAAATCATGTATATAGCCTATAGACAGAGATGTGATGCCATGTACATTATTCAATGATATGCTTAGAATATGAAAACATGAGGCAGTGAAAATGCATGTTAGATCCAGTGTACACAAGACCTCTCTCACCGTCAGAAGATATCTATATATCAGAGTTCTGTCTGATATCCAAAACCAGTCAACATCAAAAGCTTATGTTAACTTACTATCCTACCAGCCCAAGAGTCAGCAGGGGGAATAAGAAGGCAGGAGATGAAGTGATGGTAAAAATGAGCAGAGTTTATTGAATAATCATGAGAGTTCAGTCTATAGGCATGCACGCAAGTTCTTCAAAACAACGCACGAGACATTCAAAACTACAATGGCGGACTAAAGGACTGTGTTATGCTGCTCAAGATTTTGAGTTTATTGATGCTTCTCCAGCAAAGTAACTGTAGTAATAAAGCAACCTCATCGTCCGTCCAGACAAAATTGCTCGATGCTTTCGCCATCTTCATTGTTTGTATTCACCGCTCTGTGGAAGAATGCTTATGTGCGCAGGCGCGTAGTGTTTCTTTACAAAGTGACATCGCCAACTACTGGCCTGGCATGCATAATACAGCGTTTTTAGTCATTATCGCAGATCTGTGTGAACGGGGATCATTTTGACAACGTTGTCGTCTGTATGCGAAACTTTTCAAAAATGCAAAGGAAAAACGTTTCCGTTTTTAGTACATCGTGTAAACGTACCCTCAGAGCGAGGGGTCTGCTCGGTTGGTTATGCGAGGCATGGGGGGGGGAGTCTAATTATAAAGCCTAAGTATACAGCTTACAACAGTATAGTTGACTAATTCAGGCAACCCAATGACTAGTCGTTTTTAAAAACACTTAAAAAAAAAAAAAAAAAACTAAGTGCAGTGAAATGAAAGAGAATGCAAGGGTTTTAAGACGTATTTTTAAAAGTGTATCTATTTTTAACTTGAGACACTCTCAAAAATCGCAATTCTTATGGGGGAATTTAAAGACGCAGCTTTTCCTAGAGGATTTTTCCATGCAAACACGACACAGAGCATCCTAAAATTCGAAACCATTGTTTTCTATGAATGTACGCACACCAGAACCACTCACATAGTTTTCCATTAAATTCCATTCTTTTCATCCCAAATCATTATCCAGGGTTCATCAACATCACTGTTTATTCTGGAAGAAGTGCAAAAACCTTTGTATGTACCTTTTTCTGTACTGTGATTAGATTCACTGTTTTGGACTACCCACTCTATGCATACACAGTACCTTTGCCTTGTCCTATCCATGTCGCAGTGTGGACGTTTCGTCCGGTGTACGACCGGCTTAAGACACAGCACGGTCCACTTTTAGCATGATAATTAAACCACAGATGCTAAAATTATAAAAAAAATAAAATAAAAAAAAACATTGAAAAATTATAGATCAACCTCACTAATCAACTATGCATTTGTTGAACAACTGTTGACCATTGTGACCCATCCCTTATCAATGTGCCCAGTTGCTTATGTATACAGTATAGTCAGTCTTGTCTGCATTAAGTGTGTGTAGATACAGAAGAGATTAAATCATTTTCTCTATGTCTCTGCCTCCCCTCCTCCACTTCTCTATTCATAGTCTTCGTCTGCCCTCTAAAGGCTAAGGGCGGCTTGCTTTGCTGTGACTGATGTTTAGTTTATATTCACGTTAGCTGCACCAGCTTGTCTGTGGCAGAGGTGCAAATATCTGCAAGGGCTGAATTCCCCTGCTTTGTTACGTATATGTGTGTGGTGGTGGTGTTGTTGTAGTGTGTGTGCCCTGTATGGCATGCATAATTACTAGCCCTGGCATTTAATCCCCCCAGGTGTTTTATGTATCTACCGAACGGAGGATCTGACACATGACGCCAATACCTGGATTCACTTCAATTGTTCGTCCTGACGAGCGAGCCAGTATCATATCAAAACCCGTCTGACCACTTTAGTTTCTGTGTGTGTGTGTGTGTATTGTCATTGTGGCAAAGCACTGACAGATGTGTATTTCACGGGCCATTGTGAAGAAAGGGTTGTGGCTGATCATGCTGTCCGGGGGGAGGGAGATTTGCCCGTAGCTTGTATTCATCAGGAGTTGCTGGTGTGCTGAGCGTGTATTCAGGCAGGCAGTCAGGACAGCAGCCCAGCACGCTCATCAAAACCCCGTCCTCAGCCTTTTTCATATTCCAGGTTTCGGCCTGTCAGGAAGTTTGACAGCACTGCAGTAGGGACCAACGTTAAAAAAAACTTGCACCTCCGCTACCTGTTGCCGCCCACTCGGATGATGGGCTCTGATGGTGGACGGGTTTGCTCAGCACATGTGGAGGGAGTTAAAGACCTCATGAATTAATTTGACAACTGGCAGCTGTCCAGTTGTATTAACTTGTTTCATATTGAAACAGGAAGTTTGGGTGGGACATATCAAAGGGCTTTTTTTTTATAGCCAATATAATTTAGTTATGTCACAGCCATGAAACATGATTTGCTAATTGGACAATAATCTGTGAAGTGCAAGATGAGTCATCAATATTTTTGGTCCATTTTCAGAATCGTATATTTGTAAATTTTAGGGTGTACACTAGTACAGAGAGTTTTTAAACTGGGGTCCAGGGACTGCAAGGGGGTGCTGGTGGTCTGCAGAAAAGGTTAATAATTCCTTATTAAAAGGTGTAAAAACTGACATTATTTGACCTTATTACAGTTTCATTCTGAAATAGTAAAAATAAATTGCCTTAGAATTTCATATATAATGAGAAATATTTTTATTTTTCATATTTGTAAGAAATAAGGGTTGTAATGCACTATTCTCTGTAAAGCTGTTTTAAAACAATATTTTTTTTTTATTGTATACATTCACAAATGTATTAATACAGCGCTTTTTTCACAATAAATATTTAATATAAAATTTTATATATATACTGTGTATATATATATATATATACAGGTGCATCTCAATAAATTAGAATGTCGTGGAAAAGTTCATTTATTTCAGTAATTCAACTCAAATTGTGAAACTCATGTATTAAATAAATTCAATGCCAAGTCTTTGGTTCTTTTAATTGTGATGATTTTGGCTCACATTTAACAAAAACCCACCAATTCACTATCTCAAAAAATTAGAATACATCATAAGACCAATAAAAAAAACATTTTTAGTGAATTGTTGGCCTTCTGGAAAGTATGTTCATTTACTGTATATGTACTCAATACTTGGTAGGGGCTCCTTTTGCTTTAATTACTGCCTCAATTCGGCGTGGCATGGAGGTGATCAGTTTGTGGCACTGCTGAGGTGGTATGGAAGCCCAGGTTTCTTTGACAGTGGCCTTCAGCTCATTTGCATTTTTTGTCTCTTGTTTCTCATTTTCCTCTTGACAATACCCCATAGATTCTCTATGGGGTTCAGGTCTGGTGAGTATGCTGGCCAGTCAAGCACACCAACACCATGGTCATTTAACCAACTTTTGGTGCTTTTGGCAGTGTGGGCAGGTGCCAAATCCTGCTGGAAAATGAAATCAGCATCTTTAAAAAGCTGGTCAGCAGAAGGAAGCATGAAGTGCTCCAAAATTTCTTGGTAAACGGGTGCAGTGACTTTGGTTTTCAAAAAACAGAATGGACCAACACCAGCAGATGACATTGCACCCCAAATCATCACAGACTGTGGAAACTTAATACTGGACTTCAAGCAACTTGGGCTATGAGCTTCTCCACCCTTCCTCCAGACTCTAGGACCTTGGTTTCCAAATGAAATACAAAACTTGCTCTTGGACCACTGGGCAACAGTCCAGTTCTTCTCCTTAGCCCAGGTAAGACGCCTCTGACATTGTCTGTGGTTCAGGAGTGGCTTAACAAGAGGAATACGACAACTGTTGCCAAATTCCTTGACATGTCTGTGTGTGGTGGCTCCTGATGCCTTGACCCCAGCCTCAGTCCATTCCTTGTGAAGTTCACCCAAATTCTTGATCGATTTTGCTTGACAATCATAAGGCTGCGGTTCTCTCGGTTGGTTGTGCATCTTTTTCTTCCACACTTTTTCCTTCCACTCAACTTTCTGTTAACATGCTTGGATACAGCACTCTGTGAACAGCCAGCTTCTTTGGCAATGAATGTCTGTGGCTTACCCTCCTTGTGAGGGGTGTCAGTGATTGTCTTCTGGACAACTGTCAGATCAGCAGTCTTCCCCATGATTGTGTAGCCTAGTGAACCAAACTGAGAGACCATTTTGAAGGCTCAGGAAACCTTTGCAGGTGTTTTGAGTTGATTAGCTGATTGGCATGTCACATATTCTAATTTCTTGAGATAGTGAATTGGTGGGTTTTTGTTAAATGTGAGCCAAAATCATCACAATTAAAAGAACCAAAGACTTAAACTACTTAGTCTGTGTGCATTGAATTTATTTAATACACAAGTTTCACAATTTGAGTTGAATTACTGAAATAAATGAACTTTTCCACGACATTCTAATTTGAGATGCACCTGTATATATATATATATATATATATATTTTTTTTTTTGAATTGAAAATGTATCTTCGGTGTATGTATAATTGTATAAAATGGATAATTTTACACATAGAGACACAGTCAACTTAAGAAGTAAATATTTATTTATTTATTGGCTTTAGTACAATGACAATATAAAAGTTAATTATTTAAGTTTGCAAACTATAGCAATTATTTAAGTCTTTATTATATCATGTTAAAGCTACACTATGTAACATTATTTGTTAAAAAATAACAATGTTATTAATGAGTGTGCAACAAAAATCCATCTTCCAAACCATGTTTTTACCCAAATACACTTTGATAAATTTATAATAATGATTTATATTTTAGAGCTGTTGGGACGGATTTCGCGGGAAATTGCATACATGTGTCATTCACCCGTGTGTGTTCACGTCATATTCATACACAGAGAAAATAAGCTCCGGCTACTGTAGCGCATGTATGGTGTGGGAGCAGCATGAAGCTGAAAGTTTGTTTTCACAACGAATGAGAAAAATTGACAATGGATCATTCAAAACGGCTAACCTCAGAGGAATCACCGGTTGTAAAAACAAAGAAACCCCTGAACAGAGCACAGTCTACAAGCAAAAAGGGAAAGTGACAGAGCAAGGTTATTATAGTTTTGCATTTTCAAATCAGTTTTTATTTTATATCGTTTTCAAATTTGCTATAAATTTCAGTTTAGTTTTAGTTAGTTTCATTAATGATTTTGTTCATTTTAGTTTAGTTTTTATTTTGTAAACACATTTCTATTTCGTTTTTATATATTTTAGTTTCAGTTCTAGTTTGACTAATTATAGTTTTTAGAGTTAACTGAACACTTCCAGAGTGTAGACATTTGAATTTAAGCTTGGCAAACATAAACAATACACTTAAAGCAAAACGAAACAGTTGAATATTTGCACACTTTACTTAGACTCAGCATACTTGTGTATAATAACAATGGTTTGAGATTCAACAGTCACAAAGAACCAAACAAATGCAATCAAAAGTATAAAATTTAAATGTATGAAAATTTCAAATGAACTCAAATTCATGTTAAACAGGAAATCTTGTTAAACTGGTGGTCACTGTACCGACGGCGGGCGCTCCGTCACTTTGTTTGTATATGTTTACATTTACTGCATACGATAAGATATGTGTCTTATATAATCTTGAAATCCATAGTCGTCTGTTAAATATAGTATTTTATCCATTCAACCACAAAGCCAGAAGCCGCTGCAGTGCAGAAATGATCCAAATATGGACATGAAGAAAAAAAGTGTATCACATCAGAGATCACATGAACAGACTTCCTCATTCGGATCTATACATATAAACTCTGTGTAAAGCGAAAAAATATGATGAAAGATGTCATGAATATATAGATGACTTCAAAAATGTATGGTTTGTCAATATTTTCCAAGCGATCGCTGGTATTTGTATAGGTTTATTAAACAGTTCTGGATTTGGTACTGGACTCAGTCTGCAAATTCTAGAAATATTATGCTTTCTGCTTCATTCTATGAATGGAATCCACATGAAATCAGTAAAAGAAGCTGTTATAACAACTCGATTATGATTGAAAGTAAGATATTTGCATTAGATTGTGTAATTTGTAATGTTTACATGGGCTAATGCTAACACGCTAGCACTTTTACCATAGTATTGCACCTGGTACCTCAGTATGCCAGCCTTCACCACAGTAGGACCTGAAAATATTTATAGATTAAATTACTCTGACGTCACACCGCAGGAAACTGCGCTTCCAGGTTCTTTCGAGCTGCAGATTTCAATGGTGGAAATAGGAAGCGCTGCAGTTTTAATAATATTTTAAGCTTTATAGAATGTAATGTCTGTTAATGTTAATAAGTTATTATAAAGGAATATCTGTGGTTTACAGTGAAGAAATTATGTGGGTTCTTTTCTGAATTATCGGCAAAACAAGTTTAAACTTGGTTCAATGAGCCTGTATGATTATGCCGGACTTGTAACGTGTTGATGAATACACATCCTCACATGTTTAACGCACTTCTAAAGCTTAAGAATATGTGAACTTAGAAATGAAAACTACCATCAGACATAAAATGTGTCTTTACTGCTTAAATTATTAACACACATACAATAAATAATAATATTTTACATCACTATGATCCTATTTAATATCAACTTAATAACAGCCATTTTCGATAGAATAATATTATTTACTGCATTCAAAATAAATGCAAACAGCAAAAATGATGCATATGACATTATTTTTATTCACTTATCCTTTCACAAACAGTAGCCCATGCACTGCAGTGGTGGAGACGGATCCTGTTCCTTCCGTTACATCTGGCCTTATAAGATCATTGTTAGATTATATTTGATATCTCATATCTGTCACAGTGACAGCACTTTGGAAATTAAAAACATCCGTTTACGATCGGAGTTTGCGTGAAATTAATATCCATCAACAGCTGCTGCGGGTCTATTGTGTCTAATAGAGCAGACGTGATAATGACGGTGACCCGTGAATTACCATCATTTATATAAAATGCTGAGTATTTCCTGATGCAACGATCAGGTGGAAATTTGAAGAAGCACTAATTTCCTATAATCCGTGGAAGACAGGGTGTTTCAACCCCACAAACTGCACTTTTTGGGCAGTTTCATCGCAATTTGAGCGAAAAGCCCATAGACAGCAGTTGTTTTCTGGGCTACCTAAAGAACCCGGAAGTGGCTGGGGCGGATGGTTTGTTTGTAAACAGTAACTTCATCTATAGAAGATTGTGAAAAATGTTTTTATACTTGTTTTTAAATAAAGACTTCCTACCAGCCATAATTCATGTCTGAGACGTCTTCATATATCAGTCTTTCAGTATCATATAACCTCATGTGCATTACATGCCACAACACCACCTGCAGGTATTCACTTAAACATCCCAATAGTGTATTGCTCTGTGGCTCTGAAGAGGAACATATCTCAAACACACACACAGATCAGATTTCCCCGCCATGTGATGAGAGCTTGTTGATTACGAAAGCGATCGTTTATTTTTGAGAAATTATTTCAGTTAGTTTTTTAATAACTGCTGTTAGTTTCATTTAGTTTTTCATTTGTTTTGAAATGTATTTTATTTCAGTTTACGAATATGTTTTTTAATCAATAATTTTCGTTTTCGTTTCAGTTTTAGTTTACGAAAATAACCTTGCGACAGAGTCCGTAATAAAACCCGAATCAACATCGGCTTGGCTTTTCAGAGGTGGCAACAACTCCGAGATCTGAAAAGATTTAAAAGCGACCCAGAGATGGCTCTTTTCTTACTCGACAGGTAAGATATTGTATTGATATGGTTTATGTATAGTTGTGTAATCACACACACACGTCTGTGTGTGTGTGTGTTGTGAAATACAATAATTATACTGTAATCGGTGCAGAAATTTTCACTTGCTAGCACACGTGTGTATTTTTCTTTATAATGGCAATAATTTATATAAAGTCCTTTAGTCCTAGGCTTGCCAAGAACATATGAGTCTTGAAATTATGTTGACCACTGGTTGGTAACAATGACAATCTATAAATTAGTTACTACCATGTTCTATTTGGCCAGAATATCCTGCAGTTATAAAAACTTTACAACGTTTGACCTTATCATACTAGCAAACATTATGTCTAATATTAACGTACGTTGCCTAATGTTTGTAACGTCATTTATTTCAAAACACCAATGTTTCCAATAAGTCAAAACAACACCATAAGATATGGCACTTACCTGTTCAAATGACTTGTTTTTGGATATCCGTCTTTTCCTTTCTTTCGTTATTTATTTGTCCATTCGCTCTGATAAGATGTCCTGTATCCATGTGTATACCGGTGCATCAAACCATATTCATCCACGCAGAGGAGCAGAGCCGAAGCACAACTTGTCATTATCAAAACAATGTTCTTCATGCAGTTTTATTTTTAACTGCTAGAGGGCCAAAAGTTATCTAGTGTAGTTTTAACTATTTTTCTCACAAGGGGGTCCCTCGCAAGGGGATCATTAAATTTGGGGTCCTTGGCATTAAAAAGTTTGAAAATCCCTGAACTAGTTCAGTATATACATTTCCACTAAGCTAATAGACATGGACTAAAAGTCACAAAACTCAAATTTTGTTTTCATGGGGTCTCCAGCGGGTTTAGGTTAGGGTTGAGAATCAAGAACTTTTAACATCTGCATTCTTCCACCTATTTGGGTGAACTCCATCCTAATATACTGACAGTGTTCCCTGCACTCCACGCAACAAGAAAGATACAGCGTGCAGTGACCGTGTAGTCAAGTTGTGAACAAATGACTCGCATGAGTCGGTTCTTTAATGAATCGTCAAAAAGATTCAAGTCAATCATAGCCTCATGAGATATGTGTTTGAATAAGTCTAACAACTTGTTCACGGAATCGGTGGGAGCAGATTTTGATTTACTCACTGAATCAAGTCATTACATGGTCATGTCCAACTTGAAATGAACTGAGAACTTGAACTGAGTACTGTTCTTAAGTCTCATGAGACTTAAATCAGAGTAATTACTTGTGTAAATACACATTCACAGCAGAGTTTAGTTGTAATGTTAGTAGTAACTGTAATTGACAAAAGAAGCATTAAAACATTTAACAAATAATAGTATTGTTTTTGTTTAGACATTGTTTACTGTATATAGTTGGGACCAATTGTTGGTGAGGGGTACAAACAGAATCGTTAATGGAATCATTAAAGAAATAGAATAGTTTAATTCTTTACGATTCCTATGCCTAGTTCAGGTAGAATTCACAAAGTGAATGATATACTCCAATGAGCTTGATGGCTGCAGACATGAGGACTTCGGTAGCATTGTGCATTGACATGACCAAGGCTCATTTATTTAAAGTGCTATTTTGTATTCTGGGCTGGTGAAGAACATGGTTTAAACAGAATTGAGACGGGTGTTTTGCACTTTGAGCAGTAAAATCTTCGTTTAAACACACATAGTCTAATGGTTTTAATTAATCCTTGTATTGGAATACCAATGCTACATTTTCATCATTAGCTTACAGTGTATAATGTCATGGTATTTGAAATGCAAAATGAAGCACTTGAGCCTGACTTAGTGTGTGCACTCTTCTTGGTGGGAATGAAAGAGATATTTATTTGAAAGTCTAGTGTGTTTTGAAGGATGCCAGCATTCCCCATACTAAAGGGAAAGAAAGAAAAAAAAAAAAAAACTTTTCAGAGCTCAGGCACCATTTAACTGTGCATAAAACATGGCCTTCTCTGTCCAATTCTTTTTTTTATCAAAGTTGTGGAGCATCAAGGTGAGGAAGCTGGAGGCAGTCCAAGGCCTCTCCATTCAACAAAGAGAAGACATTTGCAGTTTTATGGAGTTGTCACTATTTAAAGTCTTACAGTAAGCACCAAAAGGAAAACTGTGTTTACATCTTGTCAGTCAACAACACTGTTTTCCTTAAAGCCAGAAACTTGTTAGGTATTGAATACACCAGGTGCTGCTCGTTTATTGACTGCAGAGAGCGAGTTGGGACATAGACCTGGAGGAGTGAATTGAGGTAAGAGGTTGCGGTTCCATTGGCTGTCCTGAAGGCCAAATCCTTGAGTTTTATGCTGGCAGCTACGGGTAGCCAGTGGAGTGAAATCAAGAGTGGGGTGACGTGAGCCCTCTTTTGCTGATTGAAGACCAGACGCAATGCTGCGTTCTGAACCATCTGCAGTGGTTTAATCTTGCTAGCTGGGAGACTGGCCAACAGGGCATTACAGCAGTCCAGTCTTGAAATGACCAGAGCTTGGACCAGGAGCTGTATAGCATATCCAGACAGGAAAGGTCTGATTTTCCTGATGTTGTAAAGCACAAACCAGCAAGTTTGGGCAGTTGATGACATGTGAGTAGTGAAGTTAAGCTGGTCATCGACCACCACTCCATCAGGCATCAGGAGATAACAATGTTGTGTGGTTCCAAAAATTGATAATTGAAAGAGGTTAATAGAAATAGCATCAAATAAAAGATCTAAAAGATGGAACATTGATAATTTTGCAGTTCAAAATATCCTTTTATTTAAAATGATTAATCAAAATATCTGAAATCAAAATATGCAAAAGTGATTGTGCATTTCCAAAGATTTATAAACATTAGACATTAATCAAATATGGATAAGATGAAACATGGATTGAAATATTATTTTTATATAATTAAAAAGATGGAAAAGATAAAGAGTCAAGGATATTTATTGTCCCCCAGTTTTTTTGCAATTTTGTAATATAAAGCAGCACATTTTTCCCCTTCAGCCTTTCATTTGTGCATATAATGATTCTGGCTTTTGATAGTGGGGTTTCATCTGAGGATCAACAGCAGCTGGAATGCACTGCAAAGCTTTTAAGAAATTGTTTGAGCTTTAGCAGAATGGCTGCTACATTAGCACAGGGGTTTAAAAGTCAAGTATCGTCAAGAGCCGTTTGCTATAGAAATGAGGAGATCTAAATGCAAACAAAGTATACTTGACACAGCTGCTGTTTGCTAAGCCAAGTGTGTGTGCGCGTGGGCTTTACCTTCAGCCAAACTAAAGCCACTTAAGCTGCAGTCATATACAGAGAGGAAAAGTCAAAGTCATTTTATATAAACTTATATAAAAATATATACTAGCTCTGTTGTGAATCACCTCCAAAGTTTAATGGATTATTGCTAAGGAATTTATTATTGCTAAGAGTTAAAAGTGGTTTTGTCAACAAAAAAAAAAAAGTTTAAATAAATATTCCAGGTTCAATACAAGTTAAGCTCCATCGACAGCATTTGTGGCATAATGATGATTACCACAAAAATCCCCTCCTTTTCTTAAAAAAAAAAAAAAAAAAAAAAGCAAACATTGAGTTTACAGTAAGGCACTTACAGGCAGAAATGTTATAATTTTATAAAAGCACTTACATTAATTCTTTTGTTAAAACTCATGTATTATTTGAGCTGAAAAAGGTGTTTAAATTGTAATTTGTAGTCATTTTAGGGTTGTAATGTTTGTTGATATTACATCGTCATGGCAATGAAGTTGTAAAACTGACTATAACTTTACACAGAAAAGGTTAGTAAGTGATTTTATCACACAAAAATCGTTAACACGCATATTGTTTGTCTTGTGGCTATACTTTTGAAAAAGTATTTTAACGTAAAAAAAAAAAAAAAAATTGGCCCCTTTCATTTCCATTGTAAGTGCCTATTTTTTTTTTTTTTTTTAAAGAAAAGGAGAGCAGAGGCCAATCAAAATACATTTTTTCCTGTAATTAATGTTATGCCACAAATCCAGTCAATGGAGATTAACTTGTATTAAACCCGGAATATTCCTTTAACCAATATTCTAGTTCTGATCTGATTCTGTTAATTTAAATTTGTTCGAAATTCTTTACATGTTTGTAAAAAAATTCTATAATGCTGGAGATGGGTTGTGCCCACATTAACACACACACACAAAAACTAATAGTAAGATAGTACTACCATGTTTTGTTGGATTTTTTGGACATGTAACATAATAGTAGCATGGTATTATTTAAAATACCGTGTAAATACCATGGTGCACGGATATGGTAATCATTCAGTATATATGAAAGTACCATGGTCTTGCCATCAAAAGTCATTACTTTACCATTGTACTAGCCTACCAAATAACCTTTGGTATTTTTTTTTAAGTATGTACGAAACTTAAATTGAGATTTGAACCATTCTGTTTTAAATCTTTAGTTATTAAGTGTCACTCTAACTGAGTTTGCAGCATTAGTTCTGTTAGCATAAATTAGCTGTGGTGTTAGCCTTTGGCTCAACAAGCCTAATGATGCTTAGAAAAGATTTGCTTATTGTTGACAATTAATGTATTTTTACTCAATTAAATGCATTTTCACATTGAATAATAGTGACTACTCATCTTATGGACCATTTTCACTGATTGTGGTGCATTTCCACCGATAAATCTCGCACATTTTTTAAAATATTGTTTTTACATTTTTAAATAATTTCATGTATAATTATATCACTACAGTATGTTATATTACCCTGGCGTTAATTATAACACTGCTGCAGTGTGGTATCATATACAGCTGTTGAGGGAGTGACAGTAAGTTTGGCATCTTTGTCTCTTCAGTCTGCCGTAATCCAGCTCTCTCTTTTAGAAAACTGTGGTTACAGTGGATTATAATTTTTCTGTTCCAAACCCGGACAAGCGAAAAGGGTCCATTGCTGACTTCACATGGTCCTAATTTAGTAGGCGTGATGTCAATCACCTAAGCATTGTAAATTTAACAAAATTGATCTTAATTGATCTAAACAACCTCTGATTGTCTCAATTAGTTGAGACTGTGTTGTAAATATGTACAGTAAACGGTTCTTCTGATCCTTTCCAGATTCTCCGCTGCTGCAGCTGCATGACAATGAAGGTCAGAACCCTCTGGATCAGGTTTTCTCTACAGCCCTACGTGAGGAGCTCCATCATTGCGAAGAAGAAGGTGCCAAAACTCTGGATGCCCCATGCGTGGAGGTGCGGGATCTGACCTTCATAGAGGTCTGCTCTTGGGTGCTCAGCTGCCTGCTCCTTACCTACCTTCAAGAACATCACATACCTTCCGACAAAACCTCCCTCACACCTCTGGATCTCAGTCCCCCAGTATGCCACACCCTGGTCCACCTCAATCCAGGCATGCTAGCCTCCGCCTGGGGAGACTGTCGTGCAGTGACCCTCACTGAGGACCTGAGAACTCTGTTGAGGATGGAGCAGTGAGCAAATAATTATTACTTTAGAACCTTTACTGACTTTTAGATCAGGGGTGTGATTGTGTTTAATGCTGTTGCAGTGTTATTTCATTATTTGGTTAATATGTGAAATTAGAGAGATTTATCACATACTGTATTTAGGAATATTTTGTAACAAAAACTAGAAATGTTTTTTTTTTTTTTTTTTAATGTTCTTTTTACATATTTAGTCATACTTTTATAAAGTTTTATAATATTTAACTGCAAAATAGTTTTCTTTAGGAAAGTCTTCTTTTTTTAACCCTCCGTTTACAAAGATATAAACTATTGGATATACAGTATATGTTCAAAATGGAATAATAATTTACTACTTACACTATATACTACCAACTATTTTTTAATAGTTAGTGGGAGAATTCCAAATGGCATTTTTGCGCTCTTAAGGGGACACACTCGAAGGGTCCCTTCACAGAGAAAGTTCACTGTTTATAATCATGTGATCATGTGTGGTGCGTCATGATATTCCGAGGTAATTTATATGAGATGGGATTTAAAGGTGCACTCAGTAATTCTAATCCAATACACTTTTTGTCAAATTCCGCAAATATCTCCTCACAGTCTGCTAGCTGTCCGTTCTGTGGGTGGGCTGAAGAAAAAATCTAGTATTTGTACACAGCCCTGGCTCTGTAAATGGGACAAAAACAAAGTGGATCGGACTGATCCACAAAACACTACTCCAGCCAATCAGCAACAGGGGCTGGGGGAAGAGTGAGAGGGAAATTCATTAGAAGAGCGACGACAAATCTGGCTGATGTGAACTTTCTAAACTCCAAGGAGGACAAATGGCTGAGAAACAGACCAAGAAAAAAAGGTCAGACGAATATAATCTAAAAAGGATTATAAATTGAGGGCGGAGCTTCCAAAGCAGCACTGAACGGAGGGGTGTGTTTGTTTTGGCAGTTGAGTTCAAATATCAACAGTGTTTCTCATGAATCACTGAGTGCACCTTTAAGCCCTTGTAAACCCAACAAAATATATTCCTTACATATTTATATATTTTCATGTTTGTCTTTACCAAGTGCCACTTGAAGAGATGGTACACATTTTTTTTAAATTAATTAAAGACACCGAGGCTATTTTTGATGCAAAAGTTTTATTTGATACAGTCTTAGCTATAAGCATAGCTTCTGTTATCGAAGTATCATACTCATTCAAAATAAAGTGGTAGTATATGCCTTCATGAAGGGTGTTCCAAATAGGCACACCAGAGACAGTAATGCTGTGCTTCCTTCGGAGTACACACTTCAAAGGCTATGCCCTCTGGAGTGAGTTGGGCATAGGAATGGTCACTTTCAATTGGAAATGTACCCAATGAAACAATAGTACTATGCAGCATTGTTATCACATGACCTTACTATGTTGGATGTGAGTGGAGTCCAGTTAACATCCTGGAAAATAAATATGGTTATTTGTTTTTTAATTCAGTCCAATTAATTGGCAGTCCAATCAAAAGAGTTGTTAAAAACAAAACAAAACAAAAAAACATCAGTGATCATTTATCACATTAGAAATGGAAGGTCAAGTGTTGCCTACACTATTAGTGTATTCTGCACATTGTTTTGTTGTATACTTAAGATTTTGGCAAATATAGTATGTAATCCAGGTATTCGATGCTAACAGAACATTTTCTTGCTCTGCACGGTATACACTCACCGACCACTTTATGAAGTACACCAGTACACCTGTACACCTACTTATTCATGTGATAATCTAATCAGCCATTCATGTGACAGCAGTGCATAAAATCATTCAGATACGGGTCAGGAGCTTCAGTTAATGTTCACATCAACCACCAGAATGGGGGAAAAATGTGATCTTAGTGATTTCGACCGTGGCATGATTTTTGGTGCCAGATGGGCTGGTTTGAGTATTTCTGTTGATCTCCTGGGATTTTTTAGCACAACAGTCTCTAGAGTTTACTCAGAATGAAAACATCCAGTGTGCAGCAGTTCTGTGGATGGAAACACCTTCTTAAAAAGAGAGGTCAATTAAGAATGGCCAGAATGGTTCAAGCTGACAGAAAGGCTACTGTAATTTAGATAAACCCTCTGTACAATTGTAGTGAGCGGAATAGCAATTCACAACATGTCAAACCTTGAGGTGGATGGGCTACATCAGCAGAAGAACTTGTCGGGTTCCACTTCTGTCAGCCAAGAATAGAAAGCTGAGACTGCAGTGGGTCTACAATCTGTGTACCTCAGCAGAAATCGAGCTTCATCAGACCTGGCTGTTTTTCCAGTCTTTAACTGTCCAGTCTTGGTGGGCCTGTGCCCAGTGCTGATCTTCAGTGGTTTTCTGTTGAAATCACTGAGATACATTTTTTCCCCATTCTGACGGTTTATCTGAATATTAAGTTAAGCTCCTGACCCATATCTGCATGATTTTATGCATTATACTGCAGCCACACAATTGGCTGATTAGATAATCATATGAATAAGTAGATGTACAGGTGTTCCTAATAAAGTTCTCAGTGAGTGTATACACAGCAGAAATAGAATAATATACTAGTATGCTATTCTAAGCAGAGCCATATATTCAGTAATTATATTTACATTTATTCATTTGGCAGACGCTTTTATCCAAAGCGACTTACAAAAGAGTAATAATACAACAATTACTGAGAATCAAAACTCTGCTTGTAAGAAATAAAAAGAAAAAAGTTTTTCTTTTATAGTACTTTTGACAAAACTTAGATTGTGTCATAGTCCATGAGATAGGTCTTAATTTTGGCTCTAAAATGCAGCTCCAAGAAGACCACTCCTCACACAGTTATATGATCCAGGATGAAGAGCGCTCACCTGTGTGCCATGTGGGCTTAATAATCAATCCCCTCCATACAACTGATTCCAGAAAGAAATCTGCCCATACCTCTATGAAGAATGAGCCATTTCCTGATCTTGCCCTTTTCAGCTTCAATGAGAACCGGTCTTCGGAGGTGTCGAGGGATCGCAGCGGGATTGGGATTAGAACCCAAGACGCTGAGGATGGTCTGAGCTTGACAGCCAAAGAGTGATGGAGGATGCTGAAGTTAATAAATAACAAGCTCAAGTGTTCCTGCTTTCAGCATAGCCATGATTATTAGCGTCTGGCAGCACGGTCGTTTGTACTGGATCACGGCGTGAGATGCTACGGTGTCATATTGAATAACAGTAGGGATCCGACATGGAAGGGACAGCCAGACTAACAAATGATGGGGGGCCACAAAGGCTGAGAGCACAGGGGAGCCCCTTTGGCCCCTATGAAGGAGCGCTCAGTCCCTCCATCACTCTGAAAGGGCTTGTTTCATAGACATGCATGCGAGTTCCCTGGTAAGCAGACTTGGCTCAGCTGGAGAGCTGTAAGCATAGCGAAAGCATTGAAATATAGCAGGACTGATGGAGGTATAAGAAGACCGAAATTAATTAGTGTGTGTGTATGAAAGAGGAAACAGATTGCACACACCTGTGAGTTTGTATACAGAAGACCCACCATTAAGAACTTGAGGGAACTGATCTAAAGTACACAAGACCTTGTAGGTCCCTTCAGTGTCTAATGTGGAAACTTTAGAAATCATGTCTCAAATTAGTTTATATTCATTCAGATGCAAATCACACCTCAATCTCTTGTTTACATGCTTTAAGTCTTTTTAATGATGAAAACAAGCAAAGATAAAAAATGAGTCAACAAAGTCTTTTGTTTTTCAAAAGTAATAAACATTATGATTCATGTATCATTTATAGCTCTAAAAAAAAATGTTAGTGTATATTTCACCACAAATCTTCCGACTGTGTTTCAGTCAATCACAGGGAGCATTATGACATCACAGGCAACAGGTTTAAACATATCCAAAATTACACACATACACATTTTACAATGTCATAATCATTTGAGCACATATATGGCCGAGATCTTGCATTGACGACGGGAGAGTAGAACCACTCTATAAAGACTTCTCCAGCACATCCCAAAGACTTTCAATGGGGTGAAGGTCAGGACTCTGTGGTGGCCAATTCGTGTGTGTGTGTATATGTATTTATACATATATATATATATATATATATATATATATATATATATGATAGATATAGATATATAGATATAGATAGATAGATAGATAGATAGATAGATAGATGGATATATATATCATACATGTTCTTTTTTACAATAAGAATATTTACGAAAAAATGTATGTCAAATAATTTTAAAATCTTGTATGGATACAATTACATTCTATTTTGTTGTCTCTCTTTTGTATACACTGCCTGGCCAAAAAAAAAAGTCACCGTTTGAATTTAAATAATGGTTATGATCTGGGGTTGTTTCAGTTGGTCAGATCTTGGCTCAGCAACGTTATGCGGCACTTTATTGAATGACCAAGTTATCCCGTCAATGGATTTTTTCTTTTCTGACGGCATGGGCATATTCCAGGATGACAATACCAAGATTCATCGGGCTCAAATTGTGAAAAAGTGGTTCAGGGAGAATGAGGAATAATTTTCACACATGAATTGGCCACCACAGAGTCCTGACCTTAACCCCATTGAAAGTCTTTTTGGTGGTCTTTGCAGTGTGGACAGGAGCATTGTCTTGTTGAAAAATAACATCTGATCGTTCCTCTTTAGAAAACAACTTTTCAATTGTGTGAAGCAAGCCTTTCTGCAATATTCTCCTGTATTCCAAAGCATTAAAATACTTTTCACAGTGAAGCATGCAGCTTACCAGTACCTGCAGCTGAAAAGGCTGCCTACACCATGACACCTCTTCCTCCATGCTTCACTGTGGTAGAGATGCATTCACTATTCACCTCATGCTCCCTGAACCACTCTCACAATCTGAGCCCGATGAATCTTTGAATTGTCATCCTGGAATATGCCCGTGCCATCAGGGAAGAAAAAATCCATTGATGGGATAACCTGGTCATTCAACACATTGCCGCATAACATTGCTGAGCCTAGACCTGACCAATTGAAGCAACCCCAGACCATAGCCATTATTTAAATCCAAAAACTATTTTTTTTTGTGTGTGTGTGTATATATATATATATATATATATATATATATATATATATATATATATATATATATATATATACACACACACACACACACACACTGGTCAAAAGTTTGGAAAAATGTACAGATTTTGTGGTTTCGGAAGGAAATTGGTACTTTAATTCACCAAAGTGGCATTCAACTAATCACAAAGTACAGTCAGGACATTACTGATGTGAAAAACAACACCATTACTATTTGAAAAAGTCATTTTTGATCAAATCTAGTCAGGCCCCATTTCCAGCAGCCATCACTCCAACACCTTATCCTTGAGTAATCATGTTAAATTGCTAATTTGGTACTAGAAACTCACTTGCCATTATATCAAACACAGTTGAAAGCTATTTGGTTCGTTAAATGAAACTTAACATTGTCTTCGTGTTTGTTATTGAGTTGCCACAGTATGCAATAGACTGGCATGTCTTAAGGTCAATATTAGATAAAAAATGGCAAAAACGAAAAAGCTTTCACTAGAAACTCGTCAGTCAATCATTGTTTTGAGGAATGAAGGCTATACAATGCTTGAAATTGCCAAAAAAAACTGAAGATTTCATACAAAAGTGTACACTACAGTCTTCAAAGACAAAGGACAACTGGCTCTAACAAGGACAGAAATAGATGTGGAAGGCCAGATGTACAACTAAACAAGAGGATAAGTACATCAGAGTCTCTAGTTTGAGAAATAGACACCTCACATGTCCTCAGCTGACAGGTTCATTGAATTCTACCGCTCAACACCAGTTTCATGTTCAACAATAAAGAGAAGACTCAGGGGTGCAGGCCTTATAGGAAGAATTGCAAAGAAATAGCCACTTTTGAAACAGAAAAAAAAAAAGAAAATATTAGTGGGCAAAGAAACACAGAAACTGGACAACAGATAATTGGAAAAGAGTGTTATGGATCTTAAACCCATTGAGCTTTGGTGGGATCAGCTAGACTGTAAGGTGCGTGAGAAGTGCCCGACAAGACAAGACTATGGCAAGTGCTACAGGAAGCGTGGGGTGAAATGTCACCTGAGTATCTGGACAAACTGACAGCTAGAATGCCAAGGATCTGCAAAGCTGTCATTGCTGCACGTGGAGGATTTTTTGATGAGAACTTTTTCCTGTTATTAATGTTCTGACTATACATTGTGATAGTTGAATGCTACATTGGTGAATAAAGTACCAATTTCTTTCCATAAGAGAAAAATCTGTACATTATTCCAAACTTTTGGCTGCCAGTGTGTGTGTGTGTGTGTGTGTGTGTATATATATATATATATATATATATATATATATATATATATATATATATATTAAAAAAAGATCCATTTTGGTTTGCTTGCAAACATAGGATATGCACTTTTACAAAACAAAAAGCTTTCTGGATGCAAAAAACAATCACAATAAACCCACTGAACAACTAAAATCAACATGTACAGGACATACAAACACATTCAGTCTTGGAAAACTATCCATTCTGCTATTCAAATCATCTCTGTTTTTTGTTTTGTTTTTTTTATAGTGAGAATCATAGGAGTACCATCCATGTCCTGCTCAGTGGGAATTGTGTTGTCTTTGTAATGGAATTCCCTCAGACAAATCAATGGTCTTTCCATATGATAGATGTGCTATGGCAAATGAAAAGTCAGGAGGGAGGATTTTTTTTTTTTTTTCTTCATGGTAGAGGGACAGGGTCAGAGTCCTCTCTGATGTAGCCTGTGCTGTGATCTTTCTGCATTCACTGTATTGAGGTCCCTCAAGAGCCCCCCGCAGACCGATCCGTGACCTCCCTCTCAAGTAGATGCATGAAGGAGAGGAAATGACAGGGAGAGAGAGTGGAATGACAGGAGGAGTTCCAAAAAAGAAGCCCGCATCCTCCTCCTCTGTGTCAGTAAACCTCTGCCCTCCAGTACCCCCTAAGGCCCTAAAGCAGCCTGTCACACGCTATCGACTTTTTGTCAAGCAGCCAATCCACAGCAATGAAAACACACACTGACATTTGCCCTTCAAGTTTGGGATTTTGAGATGGATGTGGTAAACACTATAGCCAGAATGTGAGTGTTATTCCTCTGTAAAACAAGCACACACACACACTCAGCAGTGCAGTCTTGAGAAAGAGAGATCAAAGTTTGAAAGGCGTTTGGGTACAGGAGGTGGGGCAGACGGGGTGGCTGATGCCCGCAGGCACAGTGGCAGAGTTGCCGATCCCAATGGAGCGGTGCGTGCCGAGATGACATGGGAACTTGCTTTCAAATTAGAACGTGCCTCTCTCGCCTCTCAATCGCCATTCTGCTGCCCTGGACTGATGTCTTTATTAGTGGAGTGGCACCGCGTGGCAATACGGGTGCACTACAGCAGGGCCATTCAAAAGGAGTCGTGTATTCTGATGAAATAAAAATGTTAGCAAGCAACATTGCAAACATTTCCATTATATTATACTGCCATGCAAAAGGGTAACCACGGTAACTACGCATTTTGCCAAGTTGTCAAGTTGTGATCAAAATCGGGTCTCTTGACCTATGATCTGTCCTGTGGCAGATAGGCTTGGATCAATATGCTCAGATTCCGAGAATGTGAGAGAGTATGAAAATTGCAGTAACTACAAAGGCAACACAAAAAAACCATGGAACTTTGACACCATTTTTCTAAGTTTCAGTGTTGCAGCAGTTATTGTATTTTGTCCAGTGGAGATTGCTTTCAGACTACATGGGCAGCCCGGCTTCCCCTAAAATGTAAAAAGAAATGTGCCAAAGACAAGTTCTCTATATGATTACTTGTCAAGCTTGTTAAGATTATTGGGCGGGACTTGTCAACAAATGGCCAGTAACTGAAATGGTTATGTACACGATTGACAGCATATGAAATGTAAAAGCTCTGCTGTT
This sequence comes from Myxocyprinus asiaticus, assembly GCF_019703515.2. Lineage (NCBI taxonomy): Eukaryota > Metazoa > Chordata > Actinopteri > Cypriniformes > Catostomidae > Myxocyprinus > Myxocyprinus asiaticus. The sequence continues at coordinate 43,261,656 of NC_059346.1, forward strand.
GAACGCAGTGTTTGGCGGCTCGGAGAAACACACGCATTATTTGCAACTGACTTAACACATTTATTACAGTTTTCATGATCGGACATTTTGCCTATTTTGCCTGTTTTGAGCTTTGTTAATAATGTTTGTGAAGACATTTTACTGTTTGAATAGTAGTTTGAACTGATTTTGGGAGCAACATTGCAGACACCAAATACAATAGTCCCCACTTTTAAAAAGCACCATCTGCCACCGGTTTTGTCTTTGAAGGGCAGTATAGTAGATATTTATACTAGTGCCTGATTTTTTTTGAGGACTCTTAAAAGTATAAAATTTACCTTTTTTCCTGTTTCCTGCCTTTGATAGTAAAATAGTCGCTAGTGAAGGCCTTGGCACTGTGTGCAATCTTGTGGTGCCATTAGCTATTTAGCGTTGTCATGACATTGTTTTCCTGCAGCTCCCGAGTGATTAAAGACATGGTATTTACATTTCAGATGATTGCTCAAAAAAATGAGCATGAATGTTGTTTACTATCGGGGCTCCGTTTTCTATCCGAGCAACTGCATTGGAAATAGATTTGAAATGTTAACGTATAGCTTTCCTCAGGTATTAAGTATAGTCCTCCTTATGTTGGAGCAAAAGATGAAGTAGTGAATGATGTGAGATGTAAATTACATGTAAACAGTCTCTGAAGTACTCCAATCCCCACTACAACAACAGCACTGACATGGCTACTATTGGTCAAAGAATGTTTACAATTGACAGTCTCAGCATGCATCATTCATACTGTTAAAATTATATCAAAACAACGTAAAGACAGTGAAAAGCCTTGTGCACATGGCTATTGAGTTGTTTTCACAAGCACTTTAGTTACAGCCATAAATCAGACTGTAACAGGCTTAGCTATCAACTCCAATTACTGCTGCTCGACAGCTTTGGATAGCTTTAGATATGGCAGCGCAAATTATAGGGTGCAAACTGCGACTTAACCACCATCGTTTTCCCCTCTGTAGAGACGCAGGTGGTGTATTATCAGCTGATCCTGCTATTTGTGGCTAAAGCAGCTCCCTTTGCTGCCGTAGAAGGACACCTTGATTTTTCCGAGCTGTCTGGCTTGTGGCAAGAGCTGACAAATAAGCCAGACTGTTTGACTCTAAAAGGGGTCAAGAGCTTTCTACGCTCTAGCCACCGAAAAAATAAACCCCCCAAAAAAGGACAGTGAAACACGATGGTTATTAATAATGGTCCCCCTTTTCTCTCTGGCCACGCTCTTTAACTAACAATGTTGTGGAAAGGCTGCGGCTAAAACAGAGAGAAAAAGAGTGAGGGAGAAATACAGAGAGACTGTTAGGCTGGTCCACATCAGTCCTCTCCTTCTCCATGGCATTGGGAGAGGGAAGGCATTCCATGGGAGGAGAGGAGTTATCCTGGGTTATTTTTCTTTCTTTTATTTGGGCTGTGACTGGGATCCAGTTTCAGTTCTTGGTACTGCACCTGTTAAAACACACAAGCAAACACATGGTCAGGTGGGCAGTGTTTAAAAAATGGAATAATATCTGGGAAGGGTTGTGAGGATGAGAAACTTCTGTGGGGGCTTAGTCAAACACATAGAGCAGAGGTTGCAATAATTTGGGCAATGGGGAAAGAGTTATGCCATCTAAACCCACATGATATTCTTTCTTTCAAGAAACACAAAAAGAGGATGGTGGCAGAATGACAGCCTCAGTCACAATTCACATTGCATATTTTTTTTAATACAATGAAAGTAAATGGTGACTGAGACTAACATTCTGCCTAACATGTCCTTTTGTGTTCCACAGAAGAAAGAGTCATACAGGTTTGGATCTAGGGGTGGGCGATATGAGCAAAATGTATATAGTGATATTGTTGAAATTTCTGGTCGATAAATGATACAGGAAATTGGAGAGTGTGTGTATATATATATATATATATATATATATATATATATATATATATATATATATATATATATATATATATATATATATATAAAATGGGCCATGCCCAAAATGGCAAAACATAAAGCTTTGAATGGTCTGCACAACAAATCATTGGTCAGGAAATTAGCAAGAATTAAACAAGTGCACTCCTGGTGCACTTTTGTGCCACCATTTGCTCATTAACTTTTGCTGCAGTAAACAGTTTGGGGAAAAGCTGGAAACAGGGAAATTCACTTGTATAGTCTTCTTGTATGCAAAGGTAAAATCATGATAATTATTAAAATGTTTGATATAAAATTCAAACGAACACAGGTCTGGGTGTATAACATTTTCCAAAAATATCTTCTAGGAAGTTTTTTTTTTTTTTTTTCTTAAAAGATTAGTCATTCATTGGCAATCTGCCATACATGATGCAGCCCATCACAGGCCAGATAACAAGCTCATAAATGGAACCAGGAGTGATAGAGGAGGGAGAGATCTACAGTATGCCATGTTGTGAGTCCCAAGGTAGAGTGAGAAAATCTGCTCCAAAAAAAGCAATATATCATGCAGGGTTTGCTGTCAGAAACCACATAGCTGGTCTGCATCAGGCCAACTGTAGCTATTCTGAAGTTTACAAGACCCTAAAGGCAGAGAAGATCCCTATTTCTCTATCAGCTAATAAGAGAATAGCTCAATGCTTTGAAACAACACGTGATGTTGCCAGAAAGAAAGTATTTGGATTGCCCAAGCTTCTTCATGCAGGGATGACCACCTGCTGAAATGTACAGTTCTCAAAGAAAGGAAAAAACTTAAGAAGAATAATTTCAGAAAAAACATCAAAGACAGAATAAAGTTTTTTGTAAGAATATGGAAAGTTTGATTCAGAGTGGTTCAGGAGAGTTGTGTGGAATGATGAATCAAGATTTTAGTTGCATGTCTTCGAAGATCTGATGAGAAATACAAGTGTGGTAGAGATGCATAGTGAATGCATCTCTACCACAGTGAAGCATGGAGGAAGAGGTGTCATGGTGTAGGCAGCCTTTTCAGCTGCAGGTACTGGTAAGCTGCATGCTTCACTGTGAAAAGTATTTTAATGCTTTGGAGTACAGGAGAATATTGCAGAAAGGCTTGCTTCACACAATTGAAAAGTTGTTTTCTAAAGAGGAACGATCAGATGTTATTTTTCAACAAGACAATGCTCCTGTCCACACTGCAAAGACCACCAAAAAGTGGCTTGAGAACAAGTCCATCAGGCTCATGTTTTGGCCTAGTCAGAGTGCAGATTTAAATGGGAAACTGTTTGAAGCCATTAACATTGACTCTTCATTCCAGGGTTGGGGAGTAACCGAATACATGTAACGGGATTACGTATTTAAAATACAAAATATAAGTAACTGTATTCCACTACAGTTACAATTTAAATCATTGGTAATTAGAATACAGTTACATTCAAAAAGTATTTTGATTACTGAAGAGATTACTTTGCATTTTATTGTCATTTGTTTCATTTAATATTTAGTCCTTTCAGATGGAAAACATTTATACATATAAATGATGCGATCCAAAGTGCATTTGAACAGCGGTGAAACACTTTCTTATGATGTGTTACATTCATACGAGCAGACAGAGAAGTAAGTTTGAAGTAAGTTTGGAGCAGAAGAAATAGAAATAAACCTTGTGTAAATTGTCAGCTTTATGCTAAGCTAAAATGCTTTTTCTAGCCATTTTATATGCACGTTACTAGGCAAGATCATATTTTTTTATCAAGAAAATTCACGTTGGATCATAATTTCTTTTTTTTTAGTAAGACCTTTGATATTAGGGCAAAAATCATATTCTTCATAATAAATTTTGTATTGTTTTCCGGTAAATATATCTACAAATCCTTAAAACAAGATCAGTTATATTGATCTTGTTTTAGAAACAACACTGCATAAGATATTTAGGTTTTTCAGAGAATGTATTTTTAACATGTGTATTTTGTCTTAATGTACTGGCAGAGTTTTTATAGTCAAAACAAGTGAAAAAATCTACCAGTGCTGAAGAAGTAATCCAAAGTATTTAGAATATGTTACTGACCTTGAGTAATCTAACGGAATACATTACAAATTACATTCTACAGCATGTATTCTGTAATCTGTAGTGGAATACATTTCAAAAGTAACACTCCCAACCCTGCTTCTTTCTGTAAAAAGTTGTCTGCAAGTTTACTCACAAGGCTTAAACCTTTAAAGAAATCAAAGGGAAAAACTATCCCATACTAAGTTACTTTATCTATTGCTAATTTCCTGACCAATAATTTTTGGTTAATTACCATTAAAAGCTTTTTTTTTTTTTGCCCAAGAGTATATATACAGGTGCATCTCAATAAATTAGAATGTCGTGGAAAAGTTCATTTCAGTAATTCAACTCAAATTGTGAAACTCGTGTATTAAATAAATTCAATGCACACAGACTGAAGTAGTTTAAGTCTTTGGTTCTTTTAATTGTGATGATTTTGGCTCACATTTAACAAAAACCCACCAATTCACTATCTCAAAAAATTAGAATACATCATAAGACCAATAAAAAAAACATTTTTAGTAAATTGTTGGCCTTCTGGAAAGTATGTTCATTTACTGTATATGTACTCAATACTTGGTAGGGGCTCCTTTTGCTTTAATTACTGCCTCAATTCGGCGTGGCATGGAGGTGATCAGTTTGTGGCACTGCTGAGGTGGTATGGAAGCCCAAGTTTCTTTGACAGTGGCCTTCAGCTCATCTGCATTTTTTGGTCTCTTGTTTCTCATTTTCCTCTTGACAATACGCCATAGATTCTCTATGGGGTTCAGGTCTGGTGAGTTTGCTGGCCAGTCAAGCACACCAACACCATGGTCATTTAACCAACTTTTGGTGCTTTTGGCAGTGTGGGCAGGTGCCAAATCCTGCTGGAAAATGAAATCAGCATCTTTAAAAAGCTGGTCAGCAGAAGGAAGCATGAAGTGCTCCAAAATTTCTTGGTAAACGGGTGGAGTGACTTTGGTTTTCAAAAAACACATTGGACCAACACCAGCAGATGACATTGCACCCCAAATCATCACAGACTGTGGAAACTTAACACTGGACTTCAAGCAACTTGGGCTATGAGCTTCTCCACCCTTCCTCCAGACTCTAGGACCTTGGTTTCCAAATGAAATACAAAACTTGCTCTCATCTGAAAAGAGGACTTTGGACCACTGGGCAACAGTCCAGTTCTTCTTCTCCTTAGCTCAGGTAAGACGCCTCTGACGTTGTCTGTGGTTCAGGAGTGGCTTAACAAGAGGAATACAACAACTGTAGCCAAATTCCTTGACACGTCTGTGTGTGGTGGCTCTTGATGCCTTGACCCCAGCCTCAGTCCATTCCTTGTGAAGTTCACCCAAATTCTTGAATCGATTTTGCTTGACAATTCTCATAAGGCTGTGGTTCTCTCGGTTGGTTGTGCATCTTTTTCTTCCACACTTTTTCCTTCCACTCAACTTTCTGTTAACATGCTTGGATACAGCACTCTGTGAACAGCCAGCTTCTTTGGCAATGAATGTTTGTGGCTTACCCTCCTTGTGAAGGGTGTCAATGATTGTCTTCTGGACAACTGTCAGATCAGCAGTCTTCCCCATGATTGTGTAGCCTAGTGAACCAAACTGAGAGACCATTTTGAAGGCTCAGGAAACATTTGCAGGTGTTTTGAGTTGATTAGCTGATTGGCATGTCACCATACATACACCAGACAACTATTACAAAAGACTGCACGCTGTCATTGATGCTAAAGGGGGCAATACACAGTATTAAGAAATAAGGGTATGCAGACTTCTGAACAGGGGTCATTTCATTTTTTTCTTTGTTGCCATGTTTTGTTTTATGATTGTGCCATTCTGTTATAACCTACAGTTGAATATGAATCCCATAAGAAATAAAAGAAATGTGTTTTGCCTGCTCACTCATGTTTTCTTTAAAAATGGTACATATATTACCAATTCTCCAAGGGTATGCAAACTTTTGAGCACAACATATATATATATATAAACTGATCAGCCACAACATTAAAACCACCTGTCTAATCTTCATGCAGCCAATACAGCGCCAACCCGCATCTCAGAATAACATTCCGAGATGCTATTCTTCTCACCACAATTGTACAGAGCGGTTATCTGAGTTGCCATAAACTCTGTAAGTTCGAACCAATCTGACCATTCTCTGTTGACCTCTCTCATCAATAAGACATTTCCATCTGCAGAACTGCCACTCACTGGATGTTTTTTTTTTTTTTTTTTTGGCACCACTTGCTGTAAATTCTAGAAACTGTTGTGTGTGTAAATCCCAGGAGATCAGCAGTTACAGAAAACCAGCCCGTCTGGCACAAACTAACATCCATGCAATTATCATGTGTGTGGCAGCAGTGCAGTGCATAAAATCATGCAGATACGTGTCAGGAGCTTCAGTTAATGTTCAACCATCAGAATGGGGAAACATATTTATCTCAGTGATTAGGACCATAGCATGATTGTTGGTGCCAGACGGGCTGGTTTGAGTATAACTGCTAATCTCCTGGGATTTTCACGCACAACAGTGTCTAGAATTTACTCCGAATGGTGCCAGAAACAAAAAAACATCCAGTGAGCAGCAGTTCTGTGGATGGAAATGCCATGTTGATGAGAGAGCTCAACAGAAAATGGCCAGACTGGTTCAAACTGACAAAGACTACAGTAAATATGATGACCGCTCTGAAAATTGTGGTGAGCAGAATAGCATCTCAGAATGATATTCTGAGATGCGGGTTGGTGCTGTTTTGGCTGCACGAGGTGGACCTACACAATATTAGGCTGATCGGTGTATATATACCACTACCGTTCAAAAGTTTAGGGTCACTTACTCATTCTTTATTTTTATTTTTTTTTAAATTTCACATTTTAGAATAATAGTATAATAGAAATGGAAATATGGGAATTATGTTGTGACTAAAAAAATAAAAAATAAATCAAAACTGTTATATTTTAGCATCTTCAAAGTAGCCAGCCTTTGCCTAGAATTTGCAGAAATGTACTCTTGACATTTTCTCAACCAACTTCTTGAGGTATCACCCTGGGATGCTTTTTAAACAGTACTGAAGGAGTTCCCATCTATGTTGGGCATTTATTGGCTGCTTTTTGTTATTATTTGGTCCAAGTCATCAACTTCAAAAAACTTTTTTTTTTTTTTTTTTTTTTTAAATAAAACTTTAGTTTTGTAATTAAATAAGTTAATATGTTGGCACAATTATATTTTTGTCTACAAAACTAATTTCAAACATTTAAGCATACACCTTCAGATCAAAAGGTTTTTAAGATCATGAGAAACTTTTCAGGCAAGTGACCCCAAACTTTTGAATGGTAGTGTATATATATATATATATATATATATATATATATATATATATATATATATATACACACACACACACAGGGCTTGACATAAACTTTTAGGCTATTTTATCTACTCGGCATTGTTTTTTTTTAATCCAAGCCAAAAATTAGACCTCTCTTTTCAGTTAAACTTATTTATTTTATTTTTTTACCTAAAAAAAACCCCTCCATCACATATTTGTTTTGGATTTATATTTTCACTGAATAACAGAAACCTTTATGGCAATTGTATATTAGATATAAATTTACAGTTGACAAAGGTGTTCTATAATAGTTCCTTAGGTCATTTACTCAGAGTGATTGTTTCCCTTTATGTTTGCAGCAAAATAGATGCCAGTAGAAAAACTTGTTGTAAGGGTGCTGTAAGGGGGTTATTGCAGAGGGACAGTTAAACAAATCAAATCCCTTTTATTGTCACACAACCATATGCACAAGTGCAACAGTGGGTGAAAGTCATGGGTGCAGTTCCAAGCAACATAGCAGTCATGACAGTGATGAGACATATACCATTTTACAATAAACATCAGATTTACACAACACAATTTACATATCTAATATACACATAATTACACAACACAATAATAATATACAATGTACAGTATACAATACACACAATATAGAATTCACATACACATACTATAGAATGCACATACAATAAAAATAGTATATAAAGTGTATATAAAATATACAGTAGGTTGTATTGTACTGTATTGACATTCAGGCTGTCAGTTGATAGTCAGATGCCAGTGTGTTGTTAAGAGAGAATATAATTTATGACAGTCCAGTGTGAGATAATAAGATTAATAAAGTGCAGTGCTGATGTATATTGATCGTGAGAGATCAAGAGTTCAAAAGTCTGATTGCTTGGGGGAAGAAGCTATCATGGAGTCAGCTTGTGTGGGTCCTGATGCTGTGGTACCACCTGCCTGATGATAGCAGTGAGAGCAGCCCATGGCTCGGGTGGCTGGAGTCTCTGATGATCCTCTGAGCTTTTTTCACACACCGCCTGGTATATATGTGCTGGAGGGAGGGAAGCTCACCTCCAATGATGTGTCTGGCAGTTCGCACCACCCTTTGCAGGGCTTTGCGGTTGTGGGCAGTGCTATTGCCATACCAGGTAGTGATGTAGCCAGTCAGGATGCTCTCTACAGTGCTGGTGTAGAACCGTGTGAGGATGTGGTGGTTCCTCAGCCGTCTCAGGAAGAAGAGGCGCTGATGAGCCTTCTTCACAATGGCCTCAGTGTGGACGGACCATGTGAGTTCCTCAGTGATATGGACACTGAGGAACTTGAAGCTGCTGACTCTCTCCACCGGTGCTCCATTGATGGTGATAGGGCTGTGTTCTCTGTCTTTTCTCCTGAAGTCCACCACAAGCTCCTTGGAATTGCTGACATTGAGGGAGAGGTTGTGCTCCTGTCACCAGCGTGTCAGAGTGTGCACCTCCTCTCTGCAGGCTGTTTCATCATTGTCAGTGATCACTTAATGATGGCATTGGAGATGTGTGTTGCCACACAGTCATGTGTGCACAAGGAATACAAGAGTGGGCTGAGAACACAGCCCCACGGAGCTCCAGTGTTGAGGGTCAGTGATGAGGAGATGTTGCTGCCCATTCTAACCACCTGGCATCTACTTGACAGGAAGTCCAGGATCCAGTTGCACAGCGAGCTGTTTAAGCCCAGAGCCTGGAGTTTCACATAAAGCTTGGAGGGCACTATGGTGTTGAATGCTGAGCTGTAGTCTACAAACAGCATTCTCACATAAGTGTTTCTTTTTTCCAGGTGGGAGGGAGTAGTGTGTAGTGTAGATGCAATGGCATCATCAGTGGTGTGGTTGTTGCAGTAAGCAAACTGCAATGGGTCCAGTGAGGCAGGCAGCACAGAGCAGATGTAATCTCTGATTAGCCTCTCAAAGCATTTGCTGATGATGGGGGTCAGAGCAACAGGATGCCAGTCATTTAAGCTAGTGATTTTGGATTGCTTTGGTACAGGCACAACGGTGGACATTTTGAAGCATGTGGGGACTACAGACAAGGAGAGAGAAAGGTTGAAAATGTCCATAAAAACACCAGCCAGTTGGTTCGCGCACGCTCTGATGACGTGGCCCGGAATGCCGTCTGGACCCGCGACTTTACGGATATTCACACATCGGAAGGATCGGGTTACATCTGCTACAGAGACGGAGAGTGAACTAACCTCTGTAGCTTCAGCCGCGAGAGCTCTCTCTGCGAGGGCGGTGTTATTTCCCTCTAAACGGGCATAGAAATTATTTAGCTCACCTGGGAGAGAGGCAGTGGTGTTCACGGCGGAGTTTTTTTTTCCCTTTGTAGTCCATGATGATATTAATTCCCTGCTACATGCTTCTAGATTCGGTGGTGTTGAACTATCCTTCAATCTTGTCCCTGTACTGGCGTTTGGCTGCTCTGATAGTTTTGTGGAGGGCATAACTGGCTAATGTTATGCTCCTCTGCATTCCCGGAATTAAAAGAGGAGGTCCGCGCATTAAGTGCCGCGCGAACATCGCTATTAACCCATGGTTTCTGGTTGGGGTAGATCCGTATTGTTTTGGTCGGAACAACATCCTCTACACACTTCCTGATTAAACACTTTACGCTATCAGCGTAAACCTCGATGTCATCATCAGAGGCGGACCGGAACATCTCCCAGTCCGCATGATCAAAACAGTCTTGTAGCGTAGAATCCGATTGGTCCGACCAGCACTGGATCATTCTGAGGGTGGGTGCTTCCTGTTTCAGTTTCTGCCTGTAAGCGGGCAGAAGGAGAATGGAAGAGTGGTCTGATTTGCCAAATGGTGGGCGGGGGAGGGATTTGTAGCCATCCCGGAAGGGAGAGTAGCAATGGTCCAAAACCCGGTCCCCTCGTGTGTTGAAACTGATATGTTGGTGGTATTTTGGTGCGATTGATTTGAAATTGGCTTTGTTAAAGTCCCCGGTCACAATGAACGCAGCCTCAGGGTGCGTGGTTTCCTGCTCACTTATACTCCCATACAGTTCCTTGAGTGCCTGGTCTGTGTCAGCTTGTGGGGGGATGTACACAGCAGTGATAATGACCGCTGTGAATTCCCTCGGTAGCCAGAATGGTCGACACAGAAGCATGAGAAATTCCAGATCAGGAGAGCAGAAAGACTTTATAGAATGTAAGTTCCTCTGATCACACCAGGATTTGTTGATCATAAAACATACACCACCACCTCTGCTTTTACCTGAGAGGTCTTTTGCTCTGTCCGCTCGGTGCACAGAGGACCCCGCGGGTTCGATGGCTGAGTCTGGGATCTCCGCAGACATCCAAGTTTCTGTAAGGCAGATAATGCAGCACTCCCTCATCTCTCATTGGAAAAAGATCTGCGCTTTCAGCTCACAGAGCTTGTTGTCCAGAGATTGAACATTTGCCAGTAGAATACTGAGTAGCGGGGGTCGATTTGCACGATGTCTTACTCTGATGAGAATGCCGGCTCTATTTCCCCTTTTCTTTCTGCGTTTCCGCAGCCAGGCAGCCCAGACAAAAAGCTCCGCTGGCGTGTTTGTAAACAGCGGGTCGGCATTGAGGAATCTGAAGTCCAGTTTTCGGTGTGCAATTGCAGAACCAATGTCCAAAAGTGTTTGTCTATCATATACAATAAGGCAGACAACATCCAAGACAAAAAAACATAAGAACTGTAAACAAAACAAACAAAAAAACTGCAATGTTGTGTCGGAGCTCGCAACGCAGCAGCCATACTCGGCGCCATCTTGATTCCAACAACATGGAGGACGTAGCTTTTTATTAACAAGCTCTTTTATCATTTTCTCTCTAAATGTAAAATGATTGGAACCAGGGGTTCCGTCAACCTGAACTTTTCCATTATTCACCAAATGTTTTAATAACTGACAGATTATTAAAAAAAATACTGTCTGTCATTTTGACAGATTATAAGGATTATTTTTAGCACAACCTCTGATTGGCACACACATTCCCTTCCATGCGGCAGCATTTTGCATAACAGCAATCTAAATGATACTTAAAAAGTTCTACCAATCTGACACCTTTCTACTGGTATATCAATTTAACATTATATCGGCACCCAAAGTTGGAACAACATTAAAGTGAGAAAATGTATTTTCATTTTTTGGCAAACTATCCCTTTAACTATTTACCACTATCCTACATCCTCACAGTCACATATGACTGCTCATACTTAGGGTTCTGTTAGTGTTTGTTTAGGGTTTTGAACAAACCCCTAACCTTAAGTATAAAACTTTGTTTAACTGATTTATGGCTTTGTGTAATATTAAACAATGTTTGTGTTATGGATCTGAATGATACCTCAAATTGTCCAGATTGTTGAGGAGATGTGTGTTATTACTGTTCTAAGACTTATGATTTACACCTGGCAGACAATAAAATGTGCAAAAAAGTCAATAGACTTACATTGAAGAAGGGACTTGAGCCTTATTTAGGGACCAAAATATCATACAGATTTTAGCTCTTTTGACATAGGCCAGTAAGCAAACACCTAGCAGCTGTAGCAGGTGTACACTTACCCTGCTAAAAAGACCAGCTTAACCAGCATGCAATTCCCATGCTGGTCTAGGCTGGTTTTTGCTGGTTAGTGCTGGTTTGGTGCTGGTCCTGCTGGTGGACCAGCATAGACAAGCTTTTCGCCAGCAAAACGTAGCTGGTGATGCTGGTTGACCAGCATGGTCTTTCTGATGAAGCTGGTTAAGTTAGTGGGGACACCAGCATCCCATCACATGCTGGGGGACCAGCAACCAAAACACAACTTAAGCTGATGATTAGCAATGCTGTTTTGTTTTTTCAGCAGGGTATATACATTATTATTTTGTGATTCCACTTGCAATGACCATATTTGGGTTTCCTTTTCCTCTGTTTTAGCTGTGCGGACTTGGGGAATTTGGGCACTTTGCTTCTTCCCAGTCTGTGTGTGCTTTCTCAGCACGTCGTGCACTGCTGCCACGCTGTTTCTTGCTGCAGAAGTGTCTTTATTGCAATGGTTGTTTGTCCAGATTCAATAAATGAGGATTTGATGTTAAGGATTTCAGAGTTTCAGTGAGTTTATTTCCATTAGAACACAATGCAGATTGCACACCACTCAACCACTCAAAACACTTAAGCAATCATGCAACAATGCCCTGGCAACTCCCTACAAACACTCTAGCATTGCTGTGCAGACTTTTGCAAGGACAAGCACACTTAACATCTAGTTAGACATGTATTCCTAAACATGATGGAGATACCCAAGCAGGGTATCTGAGTGGGAGACTGAGAAATAAGAACTTGTGATACAGCTTCATTCCAACAGCTTGACCTTTTATAAAGGTCAGTAAAAGGTTAGAAATATTCACTCTTTAGCTTATTTCCAGCATGGTTGATATTGTGCTTTATACAGCAAATTACCTTCAAAGTTGGCTGCAGCACTTCGAGACCCTCATCCATCCATTGTATAACATTTCCATTCTGATCCACCATAATTAATGGTCACCAGAAATGCTACTTAATTAGGCACAGATCCTCAATGTGCAAAGGAGGATAATAAAACTCTAACATGTTGAGAGTTGCAGGATCAAACCGGTTTGGCCATCCCGAGGGCTACGGCATGAATGACATCATCTGGCAGTAGCATGAATGAGCGGGAGGCTGGGGATGACTGATAAACTGTGGGTGACATGCACAAGCACATCCTGTCCAGCACAGATTTCATAGTAGTCCTCATCACCACAGGGAAGAGATGGAGAGAAGGAAAAAGACTGAGAGAAAGAGAGGAAAGTAGGAAGGAGAATGAGAGAGTGGTCAGCTGGATGATTAATAAAAAAAAAAAAAAAAAAAAAAACGTTTTTATTCAGAGCGATGTGCTAATGAATCATTTAAATTTATTTGTGAACTGGTTTTCCCAATTCATTGAAAAGAACTGACTCGAGAAGAACAATTTGTTTGTAAATCGGACATCATGGCTTCCAAGTAACAATATATAAAAATTTAAAAAAAACAAGACTAGAAAAATGCATATTCATTATAGGTATTTCCATGACTTTAAAGATTCTATTAATTTCCATGACTTTTCCAGGTTTAGAAATTGCAAGTTCCCTATCTGTCACTCACTCGACGTTGGTGTCAATGTAGTGACACTAGGGGTCACTCTTGGGAGCCCGAGACACCTCTGGTCTTTGATAAAAGGCCAATGAAAATTGGCGAGTGGTATTTGCATGCCACTCCCCCGGACATACGGGTATAAAAGGAGCTGGTATGCAACCACTCATTCAGATTTTCTCTTCGGGGCCGAACGGTCATGCTCATTGAGCTGAATACTACTGTTCATTCACCTCTGCTGGATCTGACGGCGCATTTCAGCGGCTTCTCCCCCCTCTGCACTGGTGCACTGCAGAGAACGCCCCTGGGCGCTTCGGCAGAAAAACTAGAGAGTATATTTTCTGAAAGAGCATTTTTCCCTTCTAAAAGAGTATATATTTCTCTAAAAGAGCGCACACACGGAATGTCTTTTTAAAGACGCGTCTTTTTAAAGATGCTTTTCTGATTGTGTGTTATTCCTGGTTGTGCTTGTTATCTCTCGCCTTCTAACGGTCATGATCACTGTCTTTCGTGTCTGGGCACTGCTCACGCGGAGACAGCGTTCGTGGATGGTCATGTTCTCATTGCGAGAATATGTCCATGGCAACGTTGCGGTTGCGGCTCGCCTTCGTAAGAAAGCAAGCCACCCCAGAGGCTCCCGCCTCGGTCCTTTTACCCACGTGTATGAGGCCAGCGCGGCTAGCACTGGGGGCGATTTGGGGACCCCAATGGGACCGCCTCCGCCGGGTATCCCCCCGCGGACCTCCCATTCCCCAGCACGCTCGTCTGCCCCGATCGGGCTTCCGGGTGAGTCCGCCAGTTCGTCTCACGGCGAGTTCGACCTCTTATTCGGAGCCCGCGAAAGTGATGAGCTCTCGAGCGCAGCATCGGAGAGTGGGCTCGTCCAGTCGGAAGCCTCAGCTGGGCTCCTCCCTTCGGGGTTGATTGCCCAGTCACAGGCTGATGCGGAGATGACGACATGCGCTCAAAGCCACGCCCCGCCCCCGTTTCTTTCTTCCCGGAAGTGTATGAAGAGCTGACAAGGTCGCGGGAGGCACTTTTTACTGCCCGGTCCCGATCTTTTCAGCTTCCCCGCCCTCACTACCCTCGATGGTGGGGCGGCCAAGGGCTATTCGGCAATCCCCCGGTGGATAAAGGTGCTCGTGGTGCACCTATGCCCGCAGAGCGCCGCCACCTGGCGTGGGTGCCCAAAGCCCCCGTCCAAGGCCTGTAGGTTTATGTTGTCTCTGACGGCCGCTCTGACGGCCGCTGGACAAGCCGCCTCCGCCCTGCACGACATGGCTCTCCTGCAAGTCCGCCAAGGCGCTAAAGGAACTGCACAAGGGTAGTTCCGCCCCGGGATTGATGCAGGAACTGCGCTCGGCGACCGACCTCGCTCTCCGAGCGATGGCCACACTAGTGGTCCAGGTGCGCCACCTTTGGCTCAACCTGGTCGAGATGGGTGAGGCCGTATTATTCCTTGCTGCTCCCATTTCCCAGGCGGGCCTATTCGGCGACACCGTCGAGGACTTTGCCCAGCAGTTCTCGATGGTAGAGCAGTAGATGGATGCTAGCCGGCATATCCTGCCCCGGCGCAGCTCAAGATCCCGCACCCCGTCTACTCATCACCAAGGGCGTCCCCCTGCGGTGACTGCACCAGCTCCGCCGCAGCCCGCCCCTTCGGCCCGGCCCCGGCGTGGAGCCCACCGCAGGAAGCAGACTCCACCCGTCTCACGGCTGCCCAGAACCTGTGAAAGGCTTCAAAGCACCCTTGAGATGGGCGACCCAGGGACAACAAAACCCGCTGCTCTGGAGTTGGTAAGCAGATCTTCATCTTTTTGTTACCTTTTGCATTTAATTGTGCTGCATGCCCAAGTGGCTGCAGTACTCAAGAGCTCAGCAAGAGCAGTTTCCTTGTTCCCTGGGTCACGTATCCGGTGTGTACGGCTGTCATCACGACCACCGTCCACCACTCCATTTGGCAGGTTTGGCACTCCAGCAGTGGTCTCACGCCCCTGAGCGCCCAGCTGTGTCACAAATCCACCCCCGATGTGACAGTCTTCACGGGTCACGAGGACAGGCCTCTTCCTCCCCCGTCCCAGGCTGTTCCGGGGGTGGTCACAAGGAGCCAGGTAAGTGCTTTGATGTCAGACTCAGCACGACCACGACGTGGTGTGGCACCTCGAGCTCCGCCCCGCCGCGAGGCCCCACCTGCCGGTACATCCGATGACGTTGTCCCTTTGGTCCCCCTTGCGCGGAACTTGGACGCATGGCTTGCGCTTTCCAATCCATCACGAGGGCTGGTCTGGACTGTCCAACTCGGCTGCGCGATTCACTTCGCCGGGCATCCGCCCAGGTTCAGCAGTGTCCACTTCACCTTGGTGAAAGACGAAAACGCTGCTACCTTGCGCGGAGATCGCTACCCTCCTACGGAAGGGCGCGATAGAACCTGTCCCTCCAGCCGAGATGAAGAAGGGGATTTTCAGCCCCTACTTCATCGTACCGAAAAAAGGCGGTGGGTTGAGGCCAATCTTGGACCTGTGAGTTCTGAACTAGGCTTTACACAGACTCCCGTTCAAGATGCTGACGCAAAAACGCATTCTGGTGAGCGTCCGGCATCAAGATTGGTTTGCGGCGGTAGACCTGAAGGATGCGTACTTCCACGCCTCGATCCTTCCTCGACACAGACCCTTCCTGCGGTTCACGTTCGAGGGTCAGGCGTATCAGTACAAAGTCCTCCCTTTTGGCCTCTCCCTGTCTCCTCGCATCTTTACGAAGGCTGCCGAGGCTGCCCTTGCCCCGTTAAGGGAGGTGGGCATTCGCGTTCTCAACTATCTCGACGACTGGCTAATCCTAGCTCACTCTCGAGACGTGTTGTGCGCACACAGGGACCTGGTGCTCTCACACCTCAGCTGACTAGGGCTTTGGGTCAGCTGGGAAAAGAGCAAGCTCCTCCCGGTTCAGAGCATCTCTTTTCTCGGTTTGGAGTTGAACTCAGTCTCCTTGACAGCGCACCTTACGAACGAGCGCGCCCAGTCGGTGCTGGCCTGTTTGAAGGCGTTCAAACAGGGAACAGCGGTTCCACTGAAACTCCCTCAGAGGCTCCTGGGGCATATGGCATCCTCAGCGGTGGCCACCCCGCTCGGGTTGATGCATATGAGGCCGCTTCAGCACTGGCTCCAGACTCGAGTCCCGAGATGGCCATGGCGCCACGGGACACACTGCGTGACCATCACATTGGTCTGTCACCGTCTTTTCAGCTCTTGGACCAACCTCTCATTCCTACAGGCAGGTGTTCCTCTAGAACTGGTCCCCAGGCATGTTGTGGTTACGATAGATGCCTCCAAAACGGGCTGGGGCGCCGTTTGCAACACTTGCTGGCCTCTGGACGGGTCCGCGACTGCATTGGCACATCAACTGCCTCGAGTTGTTGGCAATTCTGCTCGCCCTGCAGAGGTTTCAGCTGTTGATCCAGGGCAAGCACGTGTTAGTTCAGACAGACAACATGACAATGGTAGCATATGTCAACCACCAAGGTGGTTTGCGCTCTCGTTGTATGTCACAACTTGCCCGCCGTCAAGCACCTCAAGTCGCTGCAAGCCACTCACATCCCGGGCAACCTCAACACTACGGCGGACACGCCGTCACAACAGGTTACCCTCAGGGGAGAGTGGAGACTCCACCTTCAGGTGGTCCAGCTGATTTGGAGTCGGTTCGACAGGCACAGGTGCACCTGTTCGCCTCCCAAGAATCCTCTCCACTGCCCGCTCTGGTACGCCCTGACCGAGGCCTCCCTCGGCATAGACCCGCTGGCACACAGCTGGCCCCCTGGCATTCGCAAATATGCGTTTCCCCTGTGAGCCTGCTTGCACAGACCCTGTGCAAGGTCAGGGAGGATGAGGAGCAGGTTGTCCTGGTAGCACCCTACTGGCCCTCCCAGACGTGGTGCTCAGACCTCACGCTCCTCGCGACAGCTCCCCCCTGGCAAATTCCCCTGAGGAAGGACCTTCTTCCATCCGGCACCCACGCCCAGACCTCTGGAATCTCCATGTCTGGCCCCTGGACGGGACGCGGAAGACCTAAGCTGTCTCCCTCCTGCGATGGTAGACACGATCACTCAGGCTAGGCTCCCTCTACGAGGCGCCCTCCCCTCCCTCTAAGAGAGGTTGGAAGGGAGGCAGTCCCCTTCCACCTTGAAGGTGTACGTTGCTACCATAGCAGCACACCACGACGCAGTAGACGGTAAGTCCTTAGGGAAGTACGACCTGATTATCAGGTTCCTAAGAGGTGCCAGGAGGCTGAATCCCTCCAGGCCACGCCTCTTTCCCTCATCGGACCTCTGTAGTTCTTCAGGGTCTACAGAGAGCCCCCTTTGAGCCTTTGCAGTCAGCCGAGCTTAAGGCACTCTCCTTGAAGACAGCTCTCCTGACTACACTCACTTCCATCAAGAGGGTAGGTGACCTGCAAGCGTTCTCTGTCAGCGAAACGTGCCTGGAGTTCGGTCCAGGTTACTCTCACGTGATCTGAGACCCTGACCGGGCTATGTACCCAAGGTTCCCACCACCCCTTTAGGGACTAGGTGGTGAACCTGCAAGTGCTGCCCCAGGAGGAGGCAGACCCAGCCCTGTTGTCGCTGTGTCCGGTGTGCGCTTTACACATCTATTTGGATCACACGCAGAGCTTTAGAATCTCTGAGCAGTTCTTTGTCTGCTTTTGGTGCACAGCGGAAAGGAAGCGCTGTCTCCAAGCAGAGGATCACCCACTGGCTCGTTGACGCCATAACTATGGCATATCTCGCCCAAAACATGCTGCCCCCGGTAGGGCTACGAGCCCATTCTACCCGTGGTGTAGCGGCTTCTTGGGCCTTGGCCAGAGGTGCCTCCCTAACAGACATTTAAAGAGCAGCAGGCTGGGCAACACCCAACACCTTTGCAAGGTTCTACAACCTCCGGGTGGAACCGGTTTCATCCCAGGTAGTGGTATGCAACACAAGCGGATAAGCCCAGGATAGCCGGCCGGGTGTATCGCTTGCACATAGCGCCTTCCACCTCCTTTTGAGCTGAAGACGTGCGCCGTTAATTCCCAGTAGTGTTCACAAAATTTGTTCCCTGGTTGACTTCCTCCGAGCCCTGTGGCAGTCGAGTTTTCGGAGAGACTCGCTCCCGGCCCAGTACATGCGCTAACTAAGAGCCCTGTTCTGGGGTAGGTGCTCCTCGTGTGGCGGTTCCCTGTAAGGCTAACCTCATGCGATCTATATCTTCCGCTAATTCGTTTCCCTGCTGGCAAACTGCGTCTTCCTTGGGCAGAGCCCCTCTGCCCCAGTCTCCATGTTTGTAGTAACTCCTCCCCCATTGGGCAGGATCTACCTTGAAAGCTCTCCACATGGTTGGAAAGACCATGTGACGTATTCTTCCACTTAAATACCCCTCCCTCTCTTGGGGCGAGGTGTGGTCTCCGCGGTGTCCTCCCCTTGGGAGGGACACCCCCCGACTAAACCTGGTGGCCCAGTCGGATAATCCCCCTTCTTTTTTAGGGAGTGGAAAAAGAGAAGGGGAAAAGAGGCCACGACTTGGTTAAGCCTGTCTCTATCTTTGGGTAGTCGACTTGTCCCCAAAAAGGGCCGTTCGACACTCATAACTGTGTTGGGGGAGGTTACGTGTCGAGCTGGTGTGCTGGCTATGAGGCACACAGCAAGTCTGCCCACCACACACCGCCAGTTCACGTAACACAGTTCAGCCTTGTGGCGTATTGTATAGGGACACCTAGTGTCACTACATCGACACCAATGTTGAGTGAGTGACAGATAGGGAACGTCATGGTTACTGGTGTAACCTCCGTTCCCTGATGGAGGGAATGAGATGTTGGTCCCTCCTGCCACAACGCTGAACTACCCGCTGAAATGGCCATACCTTATATCGGCTCCTCAGCGTAAAACCTGAATGAGTGGTTGCATACCAGCTCCTTTTATACCCGTATGTCCGGGGGACTGGCATGCAAATACCACTCGCCAATTTTCATTGGCCTTTTATCAAAGACCAGAGGTGTCTCGGGCTCCCAAGAGTGACCCCTAGTGTCACTACATCAACACCAACGTCTCGTTCCCTCCATCAGGGAACGGAGGTTACACCAGTAACCATGACGTTTTTCATGACCATGGGAACACTGTACACAACAGTCAAGCTGCTAAAACAATCCTCAGATGTTGATTGATTTCTTCTTAGATCTGGCTCACAAAGTGACTGATGTCATCTGGAGTATCCCACAAAAATGTGGCCCATGTGCTGTTGACACAACAGAAACATCAATCAACACCTACACTGAGTTTCTGTTTGACAGGGAAAATGTGTCCATCTTATAGCCATCCATCTTGCAAGTAGTAGCAGTATCTGAGCTCACATCAAATGTCCCCGTTAAAAAGACACCAGCATTTGTTACGTTTAGGAGTTTGGTGTGCTGGTGTTTCTACCAGCCTTCATTACTGTCTTAACCGGCATACTTCCCTTGGTCAACCAGCATCATCAGAAAGACCATGCTGGTTGACTAGCATTTATTTATTTATTTTTTGCTGGAAAACAACATGACTATTCTGGGTTACCAGACAGACTAGCAACAAACCAGCACTAATCAGCATAAACCAGCTTGGACCAGCATGTGATTTCATAAACTGGCCTTTTCATCAGGGGTGATCCAAATAACATCTCTCTGGTTTATCTCTGGTGTTTTACAATAATACTGATTAATAATAATAATAATAATAATAATAATAATAATAATTACTTCAGCTATGAAGGTTTAAGCTGTTTTCCAAACCTAGCTGGTTTGCACAGTAGTTCCAGTTTTTTTCACCAAGGCGCAAAGCCAAAGTGTAAATATGGACAACTGATAGAAGCATCACAATGCTTGCTAAATGGCCACAGATATGTCCAATTAATAAAATTAAAATAGTGAGTTCAGGTGTGATTATATCGGTGAAGTTCACAAAGCTGTTTTACTCCTGATAGTTAGTAGGTGTTCTTACTTAGCTGCAGTATTCATTAAATACTGTAAGTAGGCAGATGACATGGCTCCACTGTCTGCACACCAATTGATTGCCGCAGCATCGTGTCACTACTCATTTGCATAAAGTTCATAAACTCTGCTCAAATTTGTTGTATTGACAATGGTCGTTCATGTCTCCTCAGATCGCAGACTCTCATAAATTGTTTTTATTTCTGGTCACTTTGTGGCAGAAAATCATTTTAACAGCACTTTAAATATTAAACTTGATTATGCATTCAAACTAAATCAAGGTCCACAATCGGGGCCATAACTGCATTAGAGTTTTACTTGAGAATTTCAGAAAGACCTAGCTTTTGTCTTCCTCAAAGAGCTGTTTAAAATGCAGCCTAACAGGGTCATTATTTTCGTATTCACTTTAAACATATCATGGTCGTGTCTGACTTTAGAAGCCTCCCTTGAACTACATTTAAAAAGTTTGGGTGTCAAGGTGAGGCGATGAAGTGATTAGTGAATCTAATAGAAGAAAATGTGTGATGGCAAACAATAAAGCCTCAATCAAAACAAAAGTAGCGCTATGACAGAAACTCTGCAAAAAAGAAGGCATGGCACATCAGAGGCTCTATTACACTTAACTGGTGACAGTTATGCCACCCTGTATGGTTCAACGAGCACAGCAGCTTTAATGCCAGAGCTTTAATGACAGAGAGCTGTCCTGCCAAAGATAACATAGCACACTAGTTACAGTAAAAAAAAAAAAAAAAAAAGGAAACAACAGAAAGAACTTTAGTAGTTGAGATAAGGGGGGAGCTAAAGTGACTATGGTGAGATGGCAATTTGGAGCAAGTGCCGAGCACAAAGAGAACATCCGCCGAGACGATGGGTAGAGACCTTATGCTGCTCAAAGACTGCTCCACCCTCGCTCCACTCCCTCGTGTTGACAGTTGCACTACAAAACACACTTTGAAGTGCGCTCTTGTGGAGGGGGCGCCACATGAATGAGTGCTTCGTTTAGCAGTGTCAGACGCCGTCCCGGGACTTGCCGCAGCCGAGCACGCAATGTCATCCCACTGCTAAGCATGGAGCCACATGGGCGGTAGGCAAATATAAATAAGTAAATGAAAGCTGAACATTTTTAATGATACTATGCTATGCTGTTTATAGAGCAGGCGAAAAACTGTGCCTGCTTCATCTCCTGTGACACATAACCTTGCATTAGGGGCATTAAATGATCTCTAGAAGAAAACAAAAGGACTCAAGACGCCCACAGACAAGAGATTCCCGCTTTCACATCCACTGTTGAGGAAAAAAGAAGCGTGTTAAGGTGAAAGCAGGCAAATAGTGGAGCATAAAGCACTGAAGAAAGTTTTTCAGCAACTTTAGGTAACTGTAAGGTGCGCTAATTGCTTGTTTAAACTCTAAATAGAAACCCCTGGTGCAGCAAAGACAGGCCTTTGATATGCACAGTGGAGGAAAGTTTGAGCTCCTACACCGAAACCACAGGACATGCACAATCGCCTTTATCTCTCCTCAGGAAAAAAAAAAAAACTTTTGCCCTGCACGAGTGTGCCCTTCGAAGGTGATGAATTGGCTCAGAGCTGAATCGTTTGCATGTCTGTGGCTGTATTTTAATCTCCGAATTTGCATAGGCTATAATGAAGCCCTTGGCGTGCTAATTGCTAGCGTCCCAGTTATGCACGCACTGCCTCCATTGGCTAATGGTACCATAAAGCATGCGATACGACATGTCTTAGACACCTGGTGGAGACTGTTAAGTTGGTAATGCAGGTTGGCCTCATTTAAGAAACAAAGTATTGCATTATATCAGAATGTGCTTTATTCTGATGTGATTCAAAGCACTGAGGCAGGCGCACAGCAGGAAAAGTTATTCTCTGAGGTCGCTATAGGCAGATACATGAAAAGAACATAGTGTGTAAACTGGGAAAGTAATTCAAAGAGAATATGCACCTCACAGGAGGTTTAATATATCACAGGTCTCCAGCAGTGCGGTTAAAAGGGCATGGACTCAGTACAGCAGGCTGGTAAGTATTAATGTTTACTAACACATCTAAGTATAAAAATACCCAGAGCACTTGTGTATAGTGTACAGTTAACCTGGCTGCTCTTCAAGACACCTTTAACTCAGGCAATTAATATAACCATAAAAATTAATATTACAGTATGCTCAAAATAATGCTAGTGAGGTTGGTAAGGATATACACCCACAAAGCTCTGGGAGTTCTATAATCCCACCCAAAAACACTATAGCTTTGTGCCAAATTGCATACGTCTGCACTATCCTATGCCATTTTGTACAAGTGCAAGTAGTGTGAGTATTGTGTTCCAACTGAAAATTGCAACAAGAAGAGGAGTATTAAGAGTACCCGGATGATGTACTTCTTCATCTAAAATAACTGAGTAAAGAATGTTGGACACTTCATGCTCAGTGGCTGCGGCCTATTTGAGGTTATCTGGCATGAAAAAAAACAAAAAAAAAAAAAAAAAAAACAATTGCAATTAATGGTAAATGTAGCGACAACTGAAACCTCAGTGATGACTGCACCATGCAAATGTGAGTTGAATGCTTTACCATCACATACGCAGTGTGAATATGTACAAAATTTGAGGCCTCGTCCTAGTTTTCGTTTGTAAACATCTTTTTCTCGACTTTTTTTTTGTTTTTGACAGCAAAATCTGAGCTTTTTGAAAACGATCTTGCAAGTGGATAAATTTGAAAAGGCCGTCTTTGCGTTGTAGTGTGGAAAGGAGAAATGGATAAATATCTGAAAACGATGACATATTTTTTTATCATTTGGCACAGTTATGTGATCTATTCGACCAAAACTATCAACATGGTGGCCCATGCTGTAGCAGCATTGCTGTGGCTGCTATCCATCTGATAGCGTTGTTAAAGATAAATGTTACTTTGTACAACCTTTACATTGCATTCCTTCAAAGGCGATGGGAAGTTTACATTTCAGACTGAACACAGAACGACGATTTTTCGCATGCGAAGTAAGGGGATAAGAGTGGACGAGAAACTTTTGGAAAACGCCTGAAAACAGCAGTGTGGACAGACATCGTTTTGAAAATGAAAACAGCGTTTTTGAATGTATCAGGAATAATGTGGATGTAGCCTGAGATATACACTCACCGGCCAGTTTATTAGGTTCACCTATACATCTACTTATTCATGCGATTTATCTAATCAGCCAATCGTGTGGCAGCAGTGTAATGTATAAAATCATGCAGATATGTGTCAGAAGCTTCAGTTAATGTTCACATCAACCATCAGCATGGGGAAAACATGTGATCTCAGTGATTTAGACTGTGGCATGATTGTTGGTGCCAGACGGGCTGGTTTGAGTATTTCTGTAATTGCTGATCTCCTGGGATTTTCACTCGCAACAGTCTCTAGAGTGTATAGAGAATGGTGCGAAATACAAAAAACCACCAGTGAGCAGCAGTTCTGTGGACGAAAACGTCTTGTTGATAAGAGAGGTCAACAGAGAATGGCCAGACTGGCTCAAGCTGACAGAAAAGCTATGGTAACTCGGATAACCACTCTGTACAATTGTAGTGAGCAGAATAGCATCTCAGAATGCATCTCAGAATGCACAACTACTAACAGAATGCAAGTCTACTGTCCAGTTTTGGTGAGCCTGTGCCCACTGCAGCCTCAGTTTCCTGTTCTAAGCTGACAGTAGTGGTACCCAGAGGGGTCTTCTGCTGTTGTAGCCCATCCACTTCAATGTTCGACATGTTGTGTGTTCAGAAATGCTTTTCTGCATAGCACTGTTGTAACGCGTGTTTATTTGGGTTACTGTCACGTTCCTGTCAGCTTGGACCAGTCTGGCCATTCTCCGATGACTTCTGTCATTCGCCCACAGAACTGTCACTCGCTGGATGTTTTTTGTACCATTCTCTTTACACTCTAGAAACTGTTGTGTGTGAAAATCCCAGGAGATCAGCAGTTACAGAAATACTCAAACTAGCCCGTCTGGCACCAACAACCATACCACGGTCTAAATCACTAAGATCACATTTTTTCCCCATTTTGATGGTTGATGTGAACATTAATTTAAGCTCCTGACACCTATCTGCATGATTTTATACATTACACTGCTGCCACATGATTGGCTGATTAGATAATCGCATGAATAAGTAGATGTACAGGTGTACCTAATAAAGTGGCCGGTGACTGTAAGTGTTAGATTGAGGTTGGGTAACACGCTAATGCTAAAAACTTTATAAAAAAAAAAACAAAAAACCTTCCAAGTTCCATTTGAGACGATACTACACTTAGAATATTCATACACAGGGTTGGGGAGTAAGGGTTGGGGAGTAATGAAATACATGTAACGGGATTACATATTTAAAATACAAAATATAAGTAACTGTATTCCACTACAATTACAGTTTAAATCATTGGTAATTAGAATACAGTTACATTCAAAAAGTATTTTGATTACTGAAGAGATTACTTTGCATTTTATTTTCATTTGTTTAATTTAATATTTAGTCCTTTCAGATGGAAAAATGTATACATATAAATGATGCGATCCAAAGTGCATTTGAACAACGGTGAAACACTTTCTTATGATGTGTTACATTCATACGAGCAGACAGAGAAGTTTGAAGTAAGTTTGGAGCACAAGAAATAGAAATAAACCTTGTGTAAATTATCAGCTTTACGCTAAGCTAAAATGCTATTTCTAGCCATTTTACATGCACATGTTACCAGGCACAATCATATATTTTTATCAAGAAAATTCACGTTGGATCATAATTTCTTTTTTTTTCTAGTAAGACCTTTGATATTAGGGCAAAAATCTTATTCTTGATAATAATTTTTGTATTGTTTTCCTGTAAAAATATCTAAAAAATCCTTAAAACAAGATCAATTTGATTCATCTTGTTTTAGAAACAACACTGCATATGATATTTAGGTTTTTCAGAGAATGTATTTTTAACATGTGTATTTTGTCTTACTTTACTGGCAGAGTTTTTATAGTCAAGTGAAATAATCTACCAGTGCTGAAGAAGTAATCCAAAGTATTTAGAATACGTTACTGACCTTGAGTAATCTAACATAATACGTTACAAATTACATTTTACAGCATGTATTCTGTAATCTGTAGTGGAATACATTTTAAAAATAACCCTCCCAACCCTGTTCATACACTAGCTGAATAGTGTAAATGCACAGTGTAAAGTGCGGCATTTAAGACAGCTTAATCACTATATGCTTTGTTTTATAGAAAAGAGTAGCAAAGAGAACAATCATTAAAACATCTTATTTTGTGTTCCATGGAAGAAAGAAGGTCTTTCAAGTTTCGAATGACATGACAGTGAGCAAATTAATAAAATTCATGTACCTATACCAGCAGTGCACTCCAAATATTACAAACAAGGTGAGTAATGTTATACACTCACAGAGCTGTGGGAATTCTATGCTCCAGCCCAAAGACACTATGTACAAACAGACTGCAGCAAAGATGTCCTTTAATATAAAGCGTATCAGTTCACGTTATTCTGAGGCACCTTCAAATGATCTGTAAAAGAGGCAATGCTGGCCTCTCTCGGCCTTGCAGGGCTTTTATCACGGGACAGTATATGAGGCGTGGGTCACGTCAGAACCTCAAAAATAGTACTCCGTTTGTCATTTGTGCGAAACGCTCGGGTCCCTGGGCATGGACGCTTTGTTTGAGTCTCCGAGGTCCCTGAAAGGCACTGCCTCGACCTCGCCCATTGTCTCTAACCCAGAAAACAGAGGTTAACGGACCTCCACAGGCAGTTTTGTGATGCAGAGCGGAACATTCCACACCCGGGAGTTCGCATTGATGTTCAAGTACAGTCCGCGAGCTAATACCAAGGCTGCTTTTCTGGACTGTCCTAAATCAAAAGCCGTAATAGGGCGTAGAAGGCCCAAGGTGGCTTGGTCTTCTAAGCGTGAACCTTCCCGTACATCATTAGCCAGGTCTCCTTCAGGCCTCCTACCTGCAGGGACCTTCTGGGCTCCAGGTGTTTGGAGTAAATACATCTTGGCGACCTAGCCGCACTGGGCTAATTTACAGCAGGCTACCTGCAGCTGCAGGGCTTGTGTAAAGCAACGCAGGGGCCGGGGATTACGACTCTGTAAAGATCAAAGCCAGTGTGCCGCCCCGGGCCCATCAAAGGCGAGCGTGTCTATGCTGATGTGGCAAGCGATTGGTCCTGGATCAGAGTCCCGTGTCACCCCTGCCGTCAGCGCCACAGGGTTTATTCCAACACAGAGGAAGCAAGATAACAGGTCGGGCTTGTGTTTACGAGCTTAGGTTTAATTGCAGTTAAACGGTAGCACCTTGCCACTCAAACAGAACAGGGCTGATTATGAAAGGGACAGTGGGGCGGACTGCAAAACTCAGATCTCACGGTTAATGTAGAAGCAGACCAGGAGAGGATTACTGCTTTATACTCATTATACTCTATTACAAAGCGTGACTCGGTACAACACAGTGAGAAGTCCATAAATCTACTAAGAGACACGTGCAGATTGAAAATATTGCAACCCATTTACATTCAACTTAACTAACCAAAATTTATGAATCACATTCCTCACTAAGACAAATCAGCAGGGAATACCATAATAATGCAATTATAAGGAGCTAAATTGATAAAATATTAAGTAGCATTACATAATTTGGCAGAAGAAAGTGCAATGAGGGGTGTAAAAGTTTAGGTGAAGTTTGTGAGTTTAAAAAGTCAACAACTTGCACTCTTTCTATGGTAATGAGTCACAGGGCTGTCTGTGATGACTAGAATAGAATTCCCTGATTCTGCATTTATGCATATTACCATAAGCAGGAAGCATAAATTAAAAAACAGAAAATAGAACATGGAGCTGGAAAACACTCCACAAATACATTCTCATACACTGGAACAATCTGATATCATGTTATAAGGGCTGTTTGCTAAGGTGAGCATCACTATTACTTTTGCTTATACATACCATAATATTATACAGACACTATAGCAACTGCAAATCAACGCCCTGACAACCATCAACAACACCCTAGCATTGTGAATGTGACTTTTGCACATGGAATCACCATTTCTTCAACATTCCTTCAGAATATGTAAAAATCTATTTTCACTTTACACAGCTATACCAATGACATTACATAATCTCAATGCATTTGTTTGTCAGTAGCAAGACACATGCAGATGTCAAAGTTACAATAGTGTTTGGATTTAAAAAAATACTTTTGGGGTAAAAAGTGTCTTGTGCAAGTGTATGTTGGTGATTGAGAGGTTGTTTGGATCAGCCCACACTCGGATACTTGAATGGATGAAGCCACAGAAAGGAGGACTGAATGAAGTAAGACCTACCACTTGAACGTCTGAGGGCACTCGGGACAGGAAGTCCAGCAGCTCATTGTTGTCGATGCTGTATGGGTCTCGTAGCTTTTTGGTGAACTTGTTCACTCCTGAAAGTTGAAACAACAGTGGCACTTTAAAGGGGGAAGAGTGCAGTGCAGAAGTGCTTCATTAGAGCCAGATATGGTTCTAAACCAGTGTCTTTTCTACTTTAAAGCAGAGTGTCTTCAAACGTTTTTGTTCCAAGGACCCATTGGTAGATAGAGAGGGAGCAGGGGCCCCCTGTTAAACATTCTATAAAATTGAGTGTTGCATTTTAAGCCTTGCCTGGAATGCATATAGTGCCATATTAATGTATTTACGTACAGTAATTTGTTATGAAGCTTTTAAGCCATTAAAAACATTACATTTTAATTTTATTTAACAAGATAGTTCACCCAAAAATTTAAATTCTCTCATCACTTACTCACCCTCATGCCATCCCAGATGTGTATGACTTTCTTTCTTCTGCAGAAGACAAACAAGGATTTTTAAAGATATCTCAGCTCTGTAGGTCCATACAATGTATGTTAATGGTGGCCAGAACTCTGAAGGTCCAAAGAACATATAAAGTAATCCATATGACTCGGTGGTTAAATCTATATCTTCAGAAGTGATATAATTTATTCGTGCATATCGCCACCTACTGGGCAGGGCAAGAATTTATAGTAAAAAAGGATTTAAAAATGTATCTGTTTCTCACCCACACCTATCATATCGCTTCTGAAGACATGGATTTAACTAATGTGTCGTATGGATTACTTTTATGCTGCCTTTATATGCTTTTTAGACCTTCAAAGTTCTGGCCACCATTAAATAGTATTGTAAGTATCTACAGAGCTGAAATATTCTTCTAAAACTCTTTGTTTGTGTTTAGCAGAAGAAAGTCATACATATCTGGGCTGGCATGTGGGTGAGTAAATGACAATTTTCATTTTTGGGTGACTAACCCCTTAATACAATGTTGGTGGGACAATTAAACATTTATCTGAACTTTAGCTTCCTAAGTTTTGCTTTGTTGAAGTTATCTTAATATTATATATTTGTTTAATACATTTTTCCATTATTATTACTATCATTATTTTTTCACCAAACAATTTGCTTGAGATCAAACAATCAAAACAATACTTGGCCGACCCCTATTGAAGTCCCCTGCTTTAAAGGATCAACTGCTATTGAGCTGACAAAAACGCTGCTCTCTGACCTTTTTAAGTCTGATACACTGTACAAAAGAACACACAGGACATCAGCTAGTAGCAACTTTGCCCTGAACCTGCAGTTTACTGTCCTTCTGCTGTGCTGGTGTCAAGTCCCTGGAGCACGCACACCTAAACTGCCACTAAAATGTGTGCCCTACTGATCTATTATGAAATGAGTCTATTTATAATTCTTTGTCATTCAGAAAAATATGTTTGCTTTATTTAGTGTAACATGGACATATGCTGTCATATTACATGTTATCTCTTCACATATGACACTGTTTCAGAGTAACAGTGGTAGCTCACCCCAGGCCAGCACGATGTATCTGAGAGGAATAAAATATACTACGAGAGTGGCTGCACACACGGCAATTATGGTCAACCAGCTCAGGAAAGGCACGGTCCAGTTGAAAGTGCTGGAAACAGAGAAAAGGGTATATCACAATATAATAACTGTCTATACCAGGGGTTGGCAACCTATGGCTTGGAGGGTTAAACACAGGGACATGATCAACAGTGAGAGAGAGGATCATATTTTATTTCTATATAGTCCCTTGCACATACATGTGGTATACAAATCTACCGCTTGTTGTAATCCTTCATCATAATCACGAAGCGTGTTTTTTTGTTTGTTTTTTTCTCAATAGGAAGCTAAACTACTACTATTAAAATGTGACGAAACTGCCCTAATTAACAACAGACGAGCGCGTGCAAACCATTTGCACTTCAAGAGCCGCTGTTATCAAAGTGCTTCACTTTCGTTGAATCGTGCAAGTAAACATATCCACTTTGTGTTGGTCACATAAAGCGGATAACAGACTATATTTTCTTGCTTTATTTTTTTCCTTTATGCAACATATGATGCAAATAAGAAAACAGTGTTATCAATGTTTGAGATGTTCACCCAAGCATACCCGCTCCCAAAAATGAAAATTTTCCAATCATTTAATCACCCTCATTACATCCCAGATGTGTAAGACTTTCTTTCTTCTGCTGAACACAAACGAAGATTTTTAGAAGAATATTTCAGCTCTGAAGATCCTCACAATGCAATTTAATGGGTACCAACATTTTGAAGCTACAAAAAGCATATAAAGGCAGCAAAAAAGTTATCCATAAGACTCCAGTGGTTAAATGTATGTCTTTAGAAGCAAAATTATAGGTGTGGGTGAGAAACACATCAATATTTAAGTCAATTTTTTACTATAAATTCTCCTCCCTGCCAGTAGGTGGCGATATGCATGAAGAATGAAAATCACCAAAAACACCAGAAGAACACCTCTTAGGGGAGAAGAGTGCTTAGGAAAGTGAAAGTGGAGAATCTATAGTAAAAAAGGACTCCAATATTGATCTGT
This sequence comes from Myxocyprinus asiaticus, assembly GCF_019703515.2. Taxonomy (NCBI): domain Eukaryota; kingdom Metazoa; phylum Chordata; class Actinopteri; order Cypriniformes; family Catostomidae; genus Myxocyprinus; species Myxocyprinus asiaticus. The sequence goes on from NC_059346.1 coordinate 43,292,023, forward strand.
TTCTCACCCACACCTATCAAATCACTTCTGAAGATATGGATTTAACCACTGGAGTCTTATGGATAACCTTAATGATGTCTCTATGTGCTTTTTGGAGCTTCAAAGGTCCGATCATCATTCACTTGCATTGTATGGACCTACAGAGCAGAAATATTCTTCTAAAAATCTTTGTTTGTGTTCTGCAGAAGAAAGAAAGTCATACACATCTTGGATGGCATGAGGGTGATTAAATGATGTAAAAATTTTCATTTTTGAGTGAACTATCTCTTTAAAGCACAATGACTTTCAAAACACCAAAACACACATACAGTAGTGGGGTTCAAAAGTCTGAGTATGATTCAAAATGTTCAATTAAACCAGGAGATAAACTGGAAATGTAACTCCTTTAATACAAAATATCAAATTTTCTTACTTGACCATCAGGTTTTGTTCATGCCAGCTCAAGTGTATGCTGTCATTAAAGCTAAAGGAGGACATACCAAATTCTGAAGAAACTCTGGAATTCATGTTCATTTGTTCAATTAAATAAAAGCATTTTCACAACTGGACTTACACTTTTGAAACACACGCTATGTTATACATACATATAGGCTACATACATATATCCGGGGGTGAACAACAAGGAAAGTTTAAAATGGCACTTCTTGTCAAAAAGGTTGCCAGTCCTTGGTACTATGGTATCGTCACAGTACTTCTTTGAAAGGGCTGTATAAAAGAGCGTCCATATAAGTGAATTATGGTTTTACAGTATTAAAAATAACAGAAACTATGACAGAAACTTTCATAACTATGAAATACTTTTAGGGGTCTTTCAAAATACAGTATAACATTTGCTCTAATTCCAGTATAAAAATCCTTGTGTGTGTATTTAACAAGCTGAGTAAGATGTGACAAATGTTGGCACTGAGATGCCCACATGTCTGCTCAGGCACAAGCAGAGAGAGCTGAGACTCACTTCTTTATCCTCTCACCATAGGAGGCCACTTCATCCAGAGCATTCTGCACGCTGATACACACATCCTGAATGGCATACAGCTTGTTCATGAAACCCTTTCTCTCTGAGTCCTGCAAGAATGAGAGAGAGAGAGAGAGAGAGAGAGAGAGAGAGAGAGAGAGAGAGAGAGAGAGAGAGAGAGAGAGGCTGGGCAAATGCATTTTTACACAGCTGAAAGAGCATGAGGAGCATCAAAGCTCTCTCTCTCTCTCTCGGCTTATGAAGACTCCAAGTTCTCCATGCTGCAATAAACATTTTTGTAATTCATCATGCTTTTTGCAACAATAAAGAGGAGACTTATTCGTTATGCTTCTTTAAATGAGAAGAATAGCAATGTTTGACCAGGTTTTACAGAGGTGACATCAGCATGAGCACGGAAAGCCTTTACTTTTCAGCTTTTGATGGCTGACAAATGAAAGAACTGGCCACAATGACCCCAAAATTAAGCCTCAGTTAAATGTTTCCACAGTTAGAATGCTCTGATTTTATTCATAATACATGAACAATCATGCAACAGTTGGGGTGACACAAACAGGCCTTAACAGAATGTAGTGGCTGAGTGTTGACTCACAAACAGAGACTGTTGATGTGTTGAGACACACATACATGTAATCTTCCACACCCAATTAATCCTTAAAATAACACAAGATTAAAAATCTAAATTCACCTATGAAACAACATCTAGATTTGCACAGTTCTGTTAGCTATTTAATTTCATGTGACCCTAACGAAATAGGTCCGTGTCCATTTTGATATTCTAATTTTCAATTTGAAAAGAAATAATGAGAAATGAGAAAACAATGTGTTTATTTGTGTATTTAGGCAAAATAAGAATTCGGCATGGGTATGAAATGGACAAACAGCTTGAATGTTTGATTTGCACATGTGGGTGAGCATGAAACGCTCCTTTCCACTGACTGGTCAACCAGCACCCTCATCAGTTCTTCCTCAATGCTGTGCAACAGAATAAAAGTATACCACTTTTACAGTTGTACGGGTTCTCATAGTGTTCGATCATCTGCTCAAATTTTATTGCAACTACATATTATCTCTCTCTCTCCAACAACCAGACTAAGGAGTGCCTGTGACACAAACCGTACTAGTCAGGGCAGGGTCTAGACAGGGGTCTGTGCCAGCTTTCTTCTGTGTAGGCATGGGTACTGCAACCTATACGCATGGCATAAGTTGTGTTTTAGAAATAGCCTATTGATGTCCCTCACATCTGCATGCAAAATTACCCCTTAGTCTACTTAGTTTTATTTAGCTGTCAGCTATCAACATCTCTCAAAGTGCACAAAGCTGCACAACCCACAGTGTGGAGTGGATAGTGACTGCAATTATACTCTCTCTTAGTATCCACCGAACTTGTGACCTGTTTTACCCCTTGCATACCTTTGATCGGTAGCGACCTGGGACCTCATTCCACCCTTTTCCACCCCTTCTACCTCACAATGCCACAACTCTTCAATATCCCTCAATCTATCTGTTGTGAATAGTGCAACGTAAAAATGCAATTGCAAAATATACATTCTTTTCAAGGATTCAAGGGTTCAAGGATTCAAGGAAGTTTTATTGTCATTCCAAAACATGGGCTACATGAAAGGAACTAAACTAAGGACTGAGGTCCCCGCAAAGAATAAAAACACTAAAATATAAAATTAAACACTAAAATATAAAATTCAAAGTATAAGAACACTAAAATCTAAAACTAAGCAGAGCAGTGCAATAAGGTGCAGTAAAGCGCAATAAATAACAATAAAACAATACAACCGTAGAATCTTAAATTAGCAATGGTAAAACAGTGCAAATGAGTGAGTATTAATAAATAGTGTTATTGCACATGAAGAGTCTCTGATGTATGAATGTTATTGCACATGAAAGAGTCTCTGGTGTATGAGTGTTACTGTACATTAGAAAAGTTTTTGAGTCTAACAGCTTCTGGGAAGAAGCTATTTCTGAGCCTGGTTGTTCTGGCCCTAATGCTGCGCAGCCTTCTACCTGAGGGAAGGGGGGGTAAACAGTCTATGAGCAGGCTGGAAAGAGTCTTTCATGATACAGTCAGCCCTGTTCCTGCATCTGCTGGTGTAAATGTTCTCAATTGTTGAAAAACTGCAGCCACTGATCCTCTGTGCAGACTTAACTACACGCTGCAGAGCCTTCCTGTCTGCAGCAGAGCAGTTTCCGTACCACACGGTGACACATGATGTAAGGATGCTCTCCACTACGCACCTGTAGAAGTATGTGAGGACTGTGGTAACTAGGCCAGCCCGCTTGAGCCTCCTCAGGAAGTACAGTTGTTGATGGGCCTTCTTTATTAAACTGAAGGAGTTAGTGTGCCAGGTGAGGTCATTATTGATGTGTATCCCCAGGTATTTGAAGCTGGGGACGACCTCGACAGCTGTTCCTCCGATGTAATGGGGGGCGGGAAGGCTCCTAGTGACTCCTGAAATCCACAATCATTTCCTTTGTTTTCTTCACATTGATGCAGAGGTTGTTGGCTCTAATCCTAACCCTAACCCTTCTAACCATGTTTTTTGTTTTACAAAAATTGTATAGTGTCGCTAGAGACCCGAGATAGTGTAGTAGGCCTAATATATATTTGCACATCTATTAATCATATTTCGTCATGTTATATTGATATAAAATCACATTATTTTTGCTATCACAATACAACTATTTGTTTTGCTTATTGCTCTGTTATTTTATTTTTTGTTTTGTTTTTTCATGCTTAGAGCTTATACAAATGAGTACTCTATCATATACTTTTTTAGCACCGCAATGGGAAATGTCACTTGCATGTTATGCATGTATATCATATCCATAAATTTGTTCCTCAAAGTTCACTGTTGAACTTCAGTGATTGACTTGACTGAAATGTGAATTCGATGTTAAATCAAACAATAACGAAATTATTAGGGCTGCCCCCGACCAAAGATTTTCCTAGTCGACTAGTAGGAGTTAAATTAAGCCATTAGTCGACTAGTCGCACGTTTATGATATTAATTTAATTACTTAAATATATATTTTTTGGGGGGCATCAGAAAATGGTTTGAGTTCCAGGGCTGAGAAAGAATGTTATAAGTAACATTGCTAACACTGTTCTACATTACAGAGAAATACTAAACCATAATAATGAACCTTTAAAATATACATTTTACAAGCGCACGCATGAAGCGAGCTGCAGTGACACCGGCAAAAGCTGTAATGATCCTAAATGTGTCTGGAAAACCAGCAAGGAAACTGTCTGAACATTTAGTTAATTTATAGAGAGAAATGCAAATTAGGGTTTTGCCGACAGACGATGATCTTGTAAATCGACGATTGTCAGAGAAATCGCCAATAGCTGATGCCTTTGACGATGTCAAGACAATATTTGGCTCGTTTTCCCATGTATTAAATAATAATTATTATTTATTAGGCTATTATTATCAAATTAATATTACAAATAATTTCCCCGTAGACACACAGACACGCACTTGAAGAAACACTTTATTATATTATTAAGAACAGATGACAGAAAAGCCGTCTATGCGCGTGTATGACAAGCTGTTTGTTCGGAGGCGTGCAGTCTCGTGGAACACGCGTATGTAAAAGGTTCTCACTGTTTCTTTGTTTCTGTCTTCTGAATTTTTGTTTTGTTTTTTTGTTGCAAGAACAGTATTGTCTATGAGTGCTGCAAATGACCTCAGACATCTCAGCTCAGGAGGTGTTTTGAGTTCAGTTCACTTTATTTCCACGGAGCAGTTCACTGTGAACGCAACTCTGCAGAATATACATCTGTGATTAAGACATAAAATAATACAAAAACACGTTCACCTCCAACCATGATTCATATTTCAGTGATTATTATCATCATTATAATTATTATTTTCATATTTATAATTGTTTTTATTTCTTCATTTGTGTAAGTAATTTTCCACCTTCATGTTTAGACAGATATATGCCTGATGGTAAATGGAAAGGTGTGTGTGTATATATATATATATATATATATATATATATATATATATATATATATATATATATATATATATATATATATATATATTTTCCCGGATGATGAAATACCCGACCGGTAGAAAATGCACAGATGAAGTAGGCTCTTTGCCAGAAAGATGTTGACAACTGTTGTAAAACCATCTTTCAAAAAGTTGAACAACACACATTTTAATTGCACTTACTTTTTTTCCAGTTTCATTTGAATTTTTTGTTCAAATAAATAAAAATAAAGTTCAAAGTCTGAAATCAAGGTGTCTTGCTTTATTGTATAGGCTTAACCCTAACCTTGCTTAATGAAAATTACCCCATAGTACCACCTAGAGTCCAACTAGCGGTTCATCGTTTTTATGTGGAGTTTTTTCTGCGACCAAACAACCAATCAAAACTTGGTCGACCAAGACTCTTCTCATCAACTAACGTTTGGTCGACTATCAGGGGGCAGCCCTAGAAATTATCAATTAAATTACTTTCATTAAAAAATGCTCCTCACTTGGTCTTTAAATGATGAGCACAACTTTTCCCCACATAGATGATACATTCTGAATAATAAGTATATTTTGTTTATATCCAAGTCCTTATTTTTGATAAATGTTTCTCTGATAATATAATTTTAGTAAATAGGCTAAGGGTTCAAAATTAAAAATTCCAATTACTCCAGAATAGTTTGCTGTGTGGAGACCAAGGACGATTGTAATGCTTTCTGGGTTTTGTCCAGTAATTCAGAAAAAAGTTTAGCCTATAGCTGTAAAATTTTGCCTCAAACATCTCTGACATGTCATCTCTCTTTACCTGTATTAGTAACATTTTTAACTTAATCGAGTCAGATACAATTAAACTAGAAGTACACGATGTATAATTGTAACAAGGTCTGTGATAACTGTAATAGTAAACAAAACAGCTCTATAATGTGAATAAAACACATCCTCATACACTAGACAAATCATCATATTATGAGGCAACTTTATCTGTAAAATTTACACCACATTTAAACAAAGCAATCCAAGCAAACAAAAACATTCTTGTTAATTCATTTCAACTTAAAGCTCCAAAACAACACGAAAATGCATAACAACATGAAAAATATAACAGTAGTTCGAAATCTCACATTTAATGTAATATTTAATGAACTATTTACAGTTATGGCAAGTGTATGCTGGGTTGTAGGATATAACTAACGGCTATTACATTCACGCAGACAGGAAATTTGCAGACATTTGATAAAATTGCTATTAAATCAGGCTAGAAAACTACGTAAAATCAAATGTATCTTTTGAAGGAGAGATAACTGCTTAAAATGATGTATGATTTTATTTACTGTAGATAAAATTACGACCATAAAAACAAAAATTACATTTTTATATAAGACAACTCATTTTGAACAGGTTTTTTTTTTTTTTTTTTTTTATTTGGCCGGTTGCTAGGGAGGATAGAGTCACGTTGGGTTAACCTCCTCATGGTCGCTATAATGTGGTTCTCGTTCTCGATGGGGTGCGTGGTGAGTTGTGCGTGGATACCATGGGGAATAGCGTGAAGCCTCCACACGCACTATGTCTCCGCGGTAACGCGCCCAACAAGCCACGTGATAAGATGTGCGGATTAACATTCTCAGACGTGGAGGCAACTGAGATTCCGCCACCCAAATTGAGGTGAGTCACTACGCCACCAAGAGGACTTAGAGCGCATTGGGAATTGGGTATTCCAAAATGGGGAGGAAAGTGGAGAAAAAAATAAAAATAATAATAATAATAGAACATTAAGCAAAACAATAGATGTGTTGTGACAGTAAAATTACATAGATACAAAATAATGTGATTTCATCTGTGATGAAATATGATTTATGGACGTGCAAATAAATATTAGGCCTACTAAAGTATCTCGGGTCACTAGCGTCCCTATACAATTTTTGTAAAACAAAAAACGTGGTTAGAAAAGAATGTATATTTTGCAATTGAATTTTTTGCGTTGCACTATTCACAACAGATAGTTTGAGGAATATTGAAGAGTTGGGGCATTGTGAGGTAGAAGGGGTGGAAAAGGGTGGAATGAGGTCCCAGGTCGCTACCGATCAGAGGTATGCACAAGTTCGGTGGATACTAAGAGATAGTATAATTGCAGTCACTATCCACTCCACACTGTGGGTTGTGCAGCTTTGTGCACTTTGAGAGATGTTGATAGCTGACAGCTAAATAAAACTAAGTAGACTAAGGGGTAATTTTGCATGCAGATGTGAGGGACATCAATAGGCTATTTCTAAAACACAATGTATGCCACGCGTATAGGTTGCCGTACCCATGCCCAAGGGTGTAGCTTTGGCTTGAATATTGGGGGGTTGCAGCGTGAATGTTTCCATTGATCATGGTATAAATATTAGGGGGGTTGTACTTGCTTGTTTTGATTATTGGGGGGGTTGAACAATCAGCAGAAAGGGGCATTTCATGCCCACCCACGTGCAAATCAAACATTCAAGCTGTTTATCCATTTCCTACCCACAACTAAAAAAAAGAAAAATCAAGCCGAATTCTTGTTTTTAAACAATTAAAAGCATTGTTTTCTCATTTCTCCTCATTACTTTTCAAACTGAAAATCAAACTATCAAAACGTACACAGACTGAAAACAACCCGGGGTCACATTACACACCAAAATCAAAATAATTATTAAATACATTAGCATAAATAATCAGTTTCTGGATTTATTATATTTTATTATTATGAATAATTATTATTAAATAAACAAAAAATATATTTTCATAAAGAACATGAAGCCTATTTAAGAACCGTTAATATATTTTGGATTGCAATGTTATTTTCAGGACAATTAAACACATTTCACTCCCAAATTCTCATTATCTTAATATGTCCAGACGTTTTACTTTTTAACATCTTTTCCCCATTTTTTTCAATGGTGATTCTCATTAGATTCTCATCTTAAGATTTTTACTCTACATGCTGAACAAATATACTTTAATATTTTTTATTTTTATTTAAATAAGCATATTGTACAACAAATATTACAATAAAATAAAATAAAATAAAATACAATTAATTAAAATTAAATTAAATAAAAAAAATAGTACAAAAATATTACCAATATGTATAAATACTTTTTTCATTACAGTAATGATTATTTAATGTATTTATTTTGCATTACTGTAATGAGGTTTTTTTTTTTTTTTTTTTTTTTTGCATGACAGTAATGAGAGTTAGTTTATTTATTTTTTTCATATTTTTTTTGCATGACAGTAATGAGATTTTTCCTTTTGGCATTACAAAAGGAGAATTGCAGGATTGCCTAACTGTCATGAAAGTAAAGTCACAACACAAAAAATGTTATTAATATAATACACTATAATAAAGTCTCTTATAAATAGATTTTCTTTTGATTCTTTGGTGAAATATAAACCTGACATGTTTCAAGAGATTTACCCTTTCTTCTATTGAAGAACCATTTGATGAGAAAACCTGGCCTATTAGCAATGTGCAAAATCAACTACAGTTCAGATTTCCAAACCATCTCACAGACTCCTCTAGATGAGCTACACAAATGGACTGGCAGCACTTAAGAAAAAACTAAGCGACCCGGTAAAACGGACCCAGCAGGAGGGCACTGCCATGTAGCAGTGAGCATCGCTCTGCCTTTGCCCCAGGTCTGCTTTATGAGAGCTCCAGGCCTCTGCTCAACCCTGCCCAGCTTTATCTGGAAATACTTCAGTCACCATCCTCGGGCCTTTCATAAAGATCAATTGAAATGTCACTGCAATGGATACTGTCCTCAATGAGCCGACCTGCTACTGACCCTCTGGATCAAAACCCACTGTGCAAATCAAAGCACAAAGAGACAGATCTCTCTCTACAAACAGATATGCTTACGTAAGAGACTTAAAGATGAAGTTTGTCATTTTTTCAATGTTAAAATACCTTCTCCCAGTTTAATACGAAGAGCCAAGTAAAAGTAAGTGTGTATGTTGATTTTCCCAAAGAATGTAAATTCTGTGGCACTTACAAAACATCTCTTTTTGTTTGAGCATCCAGATAGGCTTGGCATAGCAACACTGGTTCAACAAATAGCATGAGCTTGGGGCAGGACCATCTGCTTTTCGGCCAATGGCAGACAGGAGGGGTGTTCAGGAAATCTGTTTGTATTGCAATTATTTTATGTGACACTAATGGCACAGAAATTATATACTTCTTGCATGGATCCTGCACATTATTTGTATTTAACCAATTTAATCCCAAATTTGAAATTTAAAGGGTCTAAAAAGAGTTGTTGCTGTGTTTTACACAGAGATGTCAATTATAAATGAAGTGTAGACAGTCATGGTTTCATGTGAACATTTTTACACAAGTGCTTTAAATAGTCACGTGACCAGAGCCATTTAATTACACTGTGCCCCTCTGAAAGATGATGTCTCAAAGCTCTTAAAAAGGAAGTAAAATCTGTCATAATACACATACAAAAGAGCGCAAGTGTTAAGCGCAGGGCAATGTCTTATTTCATAAGTGCAAAATCAGTGGGCATGGCCATGAAATTTGGGTATTTTCGTGCAAGCATGTGCAAAGTCTAGAAATCACCCGTGCAACCCACAAAAAGGCTGGACCAAGTGCAATTGAATTCTGAAGTTCTCTGGTTATTCCAATGTCTGCGTCCTATTATACAGTGCATTCTCTTAAGCACAAACGATTTAAACAAAGACAGCACATTAACCCTTTCCAGCCGGAGCGTTCAAATTTGAGAACAATTATTCCCATGGTTCCTGTCTCAGTATCTTTGCTGTCCAATTACCGATTTTATTTCTGAAAACTGCCAGATACTCATGACAATATAAGCTAAAAGCACATATGATTGGTTAAGGGGTTACTGGGCGTGAATAATAAATGTTTCGTCATCAGCTTCATCCTCAATTTGCCTGAGCGGAGCCAGAGAGGATATCCCGGGAGATTACCTCCAGTGTTGGACTTACTGCTTCAAATTGAAAACTGAGGCAATCGTTGGAGGTAAGACAAGTTATTTAACATGTGTTGTCAATATTGTCTATTGAAAGTCAATACGTCAGTCAAAACGCTAGTTATTTCTGGAACAAATGACATGACCATCGGCATTCATCGGACAGGCAGCTAGCCTCTATTTTTAAGCAAATTTCTGTGAAACTTGCTAAATAAACATTAGCTAGCAACACTATGTACATTTTTAGCAAAACATCAATAACTTTTTTGGCCAATTTTGTCGCTTGTGGAAGATAGTCAAACCTTTTTATTTATGAAGCATTTATTTGCGTTAGCTAGTTTTTTTTCTGGAAAAATTGACGTGACCGTCATCGGCGAGCCTCTTTTTATATCATCCCTTTTTTGGCAGTTTCTGTGAAACTTGCTATATAAACATTAGCTAACAATACTATGTACATTTTTAGCTAAACATCAATAACTTTTTTTTGCCAATTTTGTCACTTGTGAAAAATCCCCCTGAAGTAATGTGAGGCAGAGAGCAGACACTGTTCAGACCTGCCTGGAAACTGCCCTGCTAGTTAGATAAGTTATCTAGCTTGTTGATTCTCGCATGTAATAAAATAACTGGTGGATATCTTTCTATAATTTAGCAGATAGCCTTACCCATCCATCACACATACATGTTTTTTTGATTGTGTGTAGCTTCCTGTTCACAAGGAAAGTGTGAGAGGGCTACCTGCAGTTGGACATTCTGCTTAGTCTGCAAGCCTTTGGTGACTATTCAGTGTATGGATTTGTGAAGAACACACTGCTGGCTACCAATTGTTGTACTTTTTTTCTGTTGTAGAGATGGATAGAGACTATGGCTCCCTGCTCAGCACCCTCAAGAGGAGGAGGCAGCTGACTGCTGATGAGCTTAGGCTCATAGCAGAGGAGAACATGGCTCATGAGGGCATGAGCACACAGGAGGAAGATCTGCTGGACCAGGAACTACTGCAGGAAGACCCGGACCACGAGGAAATGGAGGATGAGATGGAACCTGATCCCCAGCCAAGACCATCAACTAGGTATGTATGAATGTGTATGTATTGTTTGTTTCTATTTCTCATATGACTGATACTCACAGTAACACTAACACTGTTACTCTTATTATTTTGGGTATGGCTAGCCATTCTCGCATAGGTCCCAAGTCAGCTAGAAAGCGTGAACGATTCCCTGACTCTGTTTCTTATCCCTCATACTCTGACATTGATTCACAGGCACCAAAACCTCTCCCATTTAAGCCTAGCCATCCATTCGGTATTGACTTAAGTAGCGTGCATCAGGCTGTGCAGTCAACCTCCAATATGATGTTGTGAGAAATTGACTTTTTCATGTCGTTTTTTACTTAGGCTGTAGTTGCTGAGATATGCAGCTTTACAAACCATCAGGGGTGGGAGCTTGTCCTAAACTGTCCATCATATTCCAGTTACCAAGGAGCTTGGATGGAGGTGACCCCCGATGAATTTTACTAATTTCTTGGTTTGCTCATTTAAATGGGGTTTTCAATTCTCCCTGATTCCCATCGTCATTGGGGAACCAAGTCACTTCAGGGCTCGTGGGCGAGGGGATTTATGTCGCGTGACTGCTACAAGGCTCTTTTAGCAGCTCTACATGTTGTAGACCCTACCACAGAGGATAATCAAGATTGTCTTAGGAAGTTGCGTTATCTTATGGACCACCTCAAACAAAATTGCCAGCAGCTCTTTCAGCCTAACCAAAATCTCACAATAGATGAACGTATGGTCAAGTCTAAAGCTTGGTCAGGATTTAAACAATACATGAAGGGCAAGCTTACTCGGTGGGGTTTTAAATTATGGGTAATTGCAACATCAGACTCGGGGTATACTCTCGACTTGTTTACACAGGTAGTCATGATGGGCATTTCACTGACTTGGCCACCAAAGTAGTTGAATCGTTACTGCAGCCATTCAAAGACCAGGGCCACAATGTTTGGTTTGACAACTTTTACACGTCCCCAGCTCTTATGGTTAAGTTGTTAGAAATGGGAACTAATGCCTGTGGGACATGCAGGGTGAATCGTAAACTGTTTCCTGCAGAATTTAAAGACATCAAAAGATAGGAGCGCAAGGCAGCTCGTGGGGATATGAGGTGGTGTAGGATTGAGGGGAATATACTTGTACTTCAGTGGAAGGACACACGTGCAGTTACATGCCTCTCCAATTTCCACAATGCGAATGGCTCAACCGAAATTACTAGGTTTGTAAAAAATGATGTCGACTGGACAAAAGAAGTAGCCCCCCAGCCCACTGTCATCAACGATTATAACAAAAACATGGGCGGTGTTGATAGGTCAGACCAAATGATAAAATCTTACGACGTCCTACAAAAAACTCAGAAGTGGTGGAAGACTCTTTTTTTCCACTTCATAGACATTGCCATCATCAATAGTTTCATATTGTTTAAGGAATGGCAACACATTCATGCGGCACCAGGGGATGAGCGTAGACTGGTGAACTTAACCCAGATAGATTTCAGAGAAAACCTGGCTCGTTAGCTGGGAGGTATCGATATTCACACAAGTTTCCCTTTGCATACACTAAAGCCTGTAGTCCCTCCTTTGACATCACTCCACACAGCCCATGTCCCTAAATTTGAAGAGTCCTCTAAGAGATGTTGGCTATGCTATCAGAAAAGTAGGACTGAAAATAAAACTAAAGTAGCTTGTTGCGCACCGGAATGTAATGGCAAAAGACTTTGCTTGGTTCGCGAAAGGAACTGTTTTCAGTCTTGGCACTCAGCTGAGTGTGACCAGTTTCGCAAAGAGGCCTAGGTTGGGCTTTGTTTACTGGTGTTGTTGTCCTCCCCCTCCCCTCTTTTCTCCCTCTCTTTTCTCCACAGGTATTGCAGTTGTTGAGTATTTATGAATTTATATATATTCTGTTCCTGCACTCTTTATTAAAAATTAATTTACTGTAGATAGTTCGAAAGTTTTATTTTGTATGTTTTGCTGTGTAATTCGTGTGTAATTCTAGTGTTCAAATTAAATAAAGTGTGTGTTTTATTGAACACATAAAATGTATATTTCAGTGTTTGTGTCCTTCAATTTCAGATGCATTCTCAATTTATTATTACAGGTGCTCAAAAGGAGTATTTGAGGAGTGGTCATGTGAAATGTATCTTAACATTCTAAATGTTTGTTTTATTCCGTTTTCCCACTAATCACTAGAATGGTCATAACTTTTAAACAATGAATTATATTTCTAATCTGTCTGCTATTCTACATTGCCCACAAAATTATGTATATTTCATGCACTCTAAGTTTCCCTCTAGCTTGTAATTAAAATGGTTGAAAATGCAGTTGTCTGATGAAGTATGGTGGCCGGAGAAGATTTTTGTAAAGATTGCTGTGTGAAATCTTATTGATAAAGGATGATTAGCCTTAAATAATCATACATATATCACTTGAAAGCCCTAGATCTTCTCTTGAATATGTTATATACCGTTCAGGTGTGTGATTTTATATGAATATGAATATAATATGAATATGGATATGAATATCATATTCTGGCACAGAATGGAATTTTCAGAATTTTGGGCTCAGGCTTTAAGTTGGTAGTGTAAATGTACTGGATGCAATGAATTAGAAAAATTGAAAATTACTTTCTTTGTGCATTAATTGCGTCCTTGATGGATGTCAGGCATACACATGGAAAATGTGATTCTCGTCAGAATTTGGATGTAGCTCCATTAAATTAAGTAATTATTCGTAATAATTTTCATCTATTGACACATTTTGGCTAGTATTAACAGTGATTGTATCGACATGCACTTCACTTCGATTTTGATTTTGAATAATGTAATTCATTCATTGAAACATGAAAAAATTAAACCAAGAATATTTCTAAATTCAAATTACACTTCAAACGAAATGAAAATATAACAAAAATAACGAAGTAGTAAAAAAAAAAAAAAGGCATACTAAATCCAAACATTTTACTCTTACCAACTTCTTCCACTGGCCCTTTTTGCAGTGACTTCAAATTCACTCTACGACAACAGGTGGAAAATTACTAGTCAAAATTAAATCATAAATACAACTTCAAATATACAAGTATATAATAATAATAATAATAATAATAATAATAATTGAAAAAATAAACCATGACCTCTAGAAAGTTTAACACAAATCTCATATATTTTTTTGTTTCAACAAACAGCTTCAACAGCAACTGAGGTGACATAATTTGATGTTCTGTAGTTTCAGAAGTTGGACATTAACTTTATTGTCATCTGCTGGTGGAATCTCCAAACTGCAAATGCAGGAACTTGATTTGGACTGTGAACTGAGTTAAGAGGTGGTATTGAAACATCTTAGAGCAATTATATATTTCTCAGGAAAATAGCAAATTGTACTTTGCACCACTCCATTTACATACAATACACCCTCAGTTAGTGTGCCTACACCCACAGAAGCGCAAACACTCCCACCCATGCCCACTTGCGCTGGCATGCAAATTGCACTTAGAATTAGCGCACTCACAAAAATTGGACATGATGTTGAGAACGGGCATAGCGCGTGAAAATAGAGCCCATAATGTTTAAAGGGTATATTATTGATTTATTAATAAGATTTCCCTGGCTCATATAAATCATGCTTACAGGACAAGTAAACATATAAACGGTCACAATTGTGAAAAGAGCCTCATTTTTGAATAGGTAACTTCTTGAGTCCCATTATAAAATTGCAGATTTTGAAGTTACAAAATGAACCAAAGTAAAATTAAAACGAAATATGAATTTATTCTTGGTTTATCATTTCCTTTTCCCCCACAATACCTGTTAGTAAAAGCTAGTAAAACATAAAAATAATAATAATAATAATCTGTTACTTTATTGTTTGCAATTTTTCTATTGGGTCCTATTAAGCAACCATGCAAAATTCCCCACTAGTTAAAAAAATAAAATAAAAAAAAATCATACTTTCACTAATTAACCAAAAAAAAAAAAAAAAAAAAAAAAATGACACAGTTTGTTCCATTGGGCTATCCATAGAGTACAATACATGTGCTCACTTACCTTGGAAAAAAATGGGATTAAATGGGTTAAACAGGGAAAACTGTTTTGAGAATAGGTATATAAGACTGAGCGTACAACTCATACCACCAAAACAAGTGTTAAATGAGGCTGGTACTGGAATTACTCAATCATCACTGCTGAAAAAACAAACAAACAAAAAAACTGCTTAATCCAGTCTAAGGTGGTTTGCTGATCGTAAATAGTTTCAGCTGGTTTCGCTGATTGGCAAGCTGGTCTCCCAGCCAGAATAGTTGACAATTGCCTAAAACCAGCAAACAGACCAGCCTGGCCAGGCTAGGAGACCAGCTAAGACGAGCAAACCAGCTTAAGAGACCAGCTTGTGTTTTAAAACTGAGAAAGTCTCCAGAAAAAAATCACATAAAACTGTCTATAGTCCCTCAATGCACATACACACACTCTACCATCCATCTCCCACGTTACATGCTGGATCCCACATTTGAAAAATTAACCCCTGTCTAGCATGCATAACCACACTGCCTTCCCAAAAAGCCACACAAGACAAATAGATTAGACCACGTCCCAGGGTTATTTTTCTTAGCAAATATTTAACAAGACGCTCTTCTGCGGACTCCCATCTGGTTCGTGTTATCAACTGAAACAAAAGTCCAACATACACTCCATTGTATCAGGCCCTATATGAGGACTTTGAGGGACAAGGTATCAGTGTGTGTGTGTGTGTGTGTGTGTGTGTGTGTGTGTGTGTGTGTGCGTGTGTGTGTGTATGAGGGTGGAGGTGCAGGTCATGGGTCTCTTCAGTCTAAACCATTGCCACATGGACCTCAAACCATGAGCTAACACCGATTTCCTGCCTTCAAAAGTGGATTGAGGAAGGCAGGACGCTGGCATAACACTAGCATGGGGAGAGGTTTGTTTTCACTGCTCCTCCGCACTTCTCACACACCACTCTGAGTGCAGGAGCAACCTGCCGCAGAAGAGCCCACCAGCCCAGGCCTCCCGCCTCAGGTATTTGAAGGAGCTGTGGAACCTGACTGAGTTGTGGGACGTTAGAGCTGCACACAGGCATTCCATTACCTCAGGTTTTCTTCCTCACGTAATGCGGACACACATCGAGACACAGCAGGAGGCACAGTGGATGTCAGCAGGCAAAGGGAAATTGATATTTAGTCAAAAATCAGTTCTGTTTAAATTGTCTTCCAGTAGTGTCAAAGCTGAGCTCTGCTAAACAACTTAGTGTAAATCTATATCACACAATTTCAACATAAAGGGAGTTTTAATTTGTTATTTAACTGATAATTTTATCCAGACCAACTTACAGAACATTTATTATATGGTTAGTTACCCTGGAGCTACTGGAGTGTAAGTGCCTTGTTCAATGGGCTTGATGGTGATATTTCATGGACTGAACCGTTGCACAATTTAAATCAATCTTGAATCTAATGCTAGCCTGTAGGCACATTAAAAGAAAGCACAGGATCAGAGTCAAGAAAGTTTTTGGAAGTTACAATTGTTTGAATATGCTGCCTAATGATGTTCGCTCATAATGAAATGTGAATGAATAAAATGCAAACAAATAATCCTCCGCGTGGGCATCCAAGTGAACGCTGAATGTTGCAATAAAGTGTTAATCATGCATCTCCATTGCAACGTCCGGCCAGCAAATCAATGTTGTGTTTGAATTCTTGTGTTTGTTGTTGTTCTTCTCTTTTATGGTGGATGGCAAAACAAGCTTACCGCTTAACATGCCTTACCACCTCCAACTGAATGGTCGTGACGTTGTGAGAAAGAGCTTTGACGCATTCAACTCTGGCCTGTTGAAATTCTATGGTTATAGCGCCCCTTAGCAGTTTAGAGTTGCTAATTACTAACTCACACAGTGATTGCGACTGTATTAAACCTATTCTGGTTGAAAACCTACTATACAACCTAAAAGTTACCAGCTCAGATCTATAAAGAAATGTTCCAGTTTCAATATCGGTTAGGCTCTATTGACATACTGTAGATTATCATAGAAATAATTTTGACTAGTCTCTCAGTTTGCAAAAAACAAGGAAAAATAGTGTTTACAGTACTCCACTTACAATGGAAGTCTATAGGGCAAGGCATTGCACTGGAATACACAGTATATTGAAATACACTTTCAAAAGCCTAGCCACAACACTTTATATAACTTCATATAACATTAAAACATTATATAATATTACTGTATGCTAAAATGAAGACCAGAGTGATAAAATTGCTTACTATCCTTGACGTGACAAAGTTATATCCAATATTTCAACTTGGCTTCTCTATGTCATGACCATGTAAAACTAATGAAAGCCCAACCCTTTGCCACCACTAATATGTGGATTTAAACAACTTTACAGCTCAAATAACACACATTTTTGTATAGAATAATTTATTTAAATGCTTTAACAAACATCTGAGCTTTACATTTCTGCCTTTAAACCTTCTGGAAGGCCTTGCCCTATAGACTTCTATTGAGCAAGTGTATTACTATAAACATGAATTTTGCTTGATTTTACAAACTGAGGTACAGGTTGGGGTAATTTTCTGTGGCAATCAACAGCATGTCACAGATGCTATTAATGGAGCTAAAGTTGTTTTCAACCAAAAACATCACTTTAACTACTAGGATAAGCCACCAAGATTTTAAAAGCACAGTTCTCTGTTTTAAAGTGCAATGCTTACTGTAAAATTGCTAATATGAGTAATCAAATAACACCTCAGTTACACTAAAAGCTAATAATTTCTAAAATTAATGAACAGACTCTTCCACAATGAAAGCACATGGCACCACAGTTATGATTAAGCAGTGCACAAGATGAGTGCAGCTGTTCTGTACCCCCTGGCATATCCCCATTACCAAACTCCTTAGGGCTGCTAGTGCTAACGGCAAGCAGAGGCACGTCCATCCCAGCCAGTTCCCAACATCAGGCTATTCGCACCTCGCTGTCCCACCAGGAGGTTCCAACTCCTTCACAATGGGCACCCAGCATAGTGGGAGCCTGATAAGGTTGGCACAGACCAGGACAGACACTTCGTAGAGGGCATATCTTGTTTTTTAATGACAGCAGGAGGGGGACCGATATCCCAGAGGCACCAAACTTCATTTACACCAAAGCCAGAGACCCAACGCATGAGGACGGACCCCCAGCCGGGCCTAATCCACACCCATGCCCTTCTCTTGGCGTGTTTGGAGGAAGAGAAAACAAGATTCTTTGATCTACCCAGCACTAAAGGTGAGGCTAACAAAGGAGGCAGATAAGATAGAGATCAGGATGAAAATGAAATAATTTCACCCGGGCTGGGCTGCTCCCTGGACACACATATTATTTGTTTGTCTTCTCTTATTTCAAGCCAAAGGCGCACTGACCCAGAAGTAGAGAGTGATTTCACCTAGGAAAAGAGCTCCACACCTCGGATGGCAAATAAAGCCAAGACGAGTCCCTTCAGACAACCACAAGCCCACCTCTTATCAGCGAAAACATGAAAAGGAAAACAACACTTTAAATAGATGAGTGCATTAATTTTCCAAAAGTAGTTCATTAGCACTTTATTCATAATGAATGGGACGGGGGAAGAGACGTACAGGGAAAGGCTTGTCAATGAAATTGTTCCTCATCTTCGTGTCTGAGCACTTTGGGAGGTTAATTAAAATTGCAGTTTAATTAGATTTGAGGTGTGTGTCAGACTAAACGGAAACTCCCCTGACTGCTTGCTTGATCCCAATAACTGCTACCCCAAATACAGCATGCCAAAAAATACTTCACATCAAAAGGAAAACAGTTCACATAGATGCATATTCACACACACATTACTGGTTTTAAGTAGTAAATATTAAAACAAATCTTTTGACAGAACCTCAATTGCATTATGAAGAAAAATAAGTTTACTTTATTTACTCATAAGTAGCCATATGAGAGTTATATACGTAGTGTACATGCAATTAGGGACTTCTCTGTTTGATCCTCCCATAAGATAATCTAGTTCAAATCAACACTTGTGGGATATTTTTTGTAAACATATATTTATGTTAAATATTTTTAAAGACATTTTGCCTTTTTATAACAGAGCAAATGGAAAGTACTGGGATGACATCGGCAAATGGCACAGGATTGATTCAAACATCGTCCTTCTGAGAGCACCATGACTCAACATGTTAGAAGCATGTATGCTAACCACTGCACCATGCCTCAGACAAAATCTTTAATACAGGTTTAATACAGTTTTCCTAAAAACTGTCATGTTCAGAATGTTGTGAAACATTTTAATTATGACATGTTTCCAAAAAGAACAGGAAGTAAGTATAGTGGGTTTCAAAGAACTGTGAGTGTGAAGTTTAGAGGCACTGTCCTCGCACTTCAAATCCCCAGTCTCTACTCTCCCTCAAATCCCTAGTGATGCTTTCCAGGAATATGTGTCTGGTCAGATGCAGTAAGCCACACAACAGTATGTAACCACAGGGGCAGCAAAAGAGCTATTAAGCTATTCCCTGGAGATCCATACGCCCTCACTGTGGAATTCCCTCTGGGGACAGCATTCTGGGCTAAGGTTTAACAACAGTCATTTTGACTCTTCAGCGGCTACTGAACAGCATTGTTTTCAGATTTGTCCAGTTAACACTGAATTAAAAGTGAGATTAAATCAGGCTGTTTTCAATTGCCTTTTTAAATAACATTTAAGGGTGGTTTCACATATAGTAGTATTTAAATGAACCAAACACATTTCAGTTAAATTGAAAAACAAATGGCTGCAAATCATCTCAGTGCTTTTGGTTTTCACAATGTAAGTGGACTTAAAAGAGGACCCAGATTCTTTTTTGGTCCTCTTAGCATTGATGTGTAAACCACTTGTAGTTCACATTACAACTCCTTTAGAACTTAGACCCCATTGCAGCTGGGACAGTCACGATTACAAAATATGGCTAACAATAAATTGTCATTCATATAATTGTGATCCTGATGATTAATTGCCATACAAATTGTCATACGTCTTAAGGTGTAAATGTGCTTACATACACCACAAGTAGTAATTTATTCATATTTATCTTGGAATCATATAATAAAATAGGGCTATATTATTTCCTTTAAGGCTTTAAAAACTTAAAATATTGCACTAGGATAGAATTACATGGAACATATACATTTTAAATATTAAAATATTTTCAAAAACGTAAAATATGTCTCAGCTTTACATTACACAGTTTTTAATTAAACCTAGCCAATTTTATTATTTTATATTATGCAATAGTAATATATTTCTGTCCTAAATTCTTCACTTTCACACGTTATGTTAAGGCTCTCCGATTAACCCCTTGAGCCCTTATTTTGCATGAAGGAAAACATTTGAGATTCTATGTGTATTTGAAAATATGTTTCTTTATACTATCATCTCCACAGAGACAAGTAAGCGGTAAGCGTGTGTCTCCTCTTGCGTGTCATTAATACTGTGTATGAACCCGAAATTACCAAGAACACTTGCCATTACACGACTGTTCAATTAAAGCAAAACTGGAGTCAGTCTCTTCAGAAGCTGCTCTGAGTGCAGCTGGTCTGTGGTTCATTTAGAGTGCTCAGATTATATGACAAGACCGGAAAATGAGACAACACAGTCATGGTAATCATGGTATTTCTATATTCACTTAAAATTCTCTTATTTGGACAGAAAAATGTGATTGGAATTTGAAATACACAATTATCGCATTTAGATAAAATAATCTCAATCAAGCTATTATGTCATAACGAAATGCAAAGCGGACTGGTACCTCTTTGCCTTTAAATTGCACTAATCAGTCAAACCACAAAAGGAACCACAAACAAACCATACTCAGTGGTATGAGTACGGTTCGTTTGTGTGTCCTTAAGGCCCCAATATCCTTCATATGAAATCGAAGAACGAATTTGTGCGACATCATTTAGAACAAAATCTGGCCAAAAAGATGGTGTTTTTGCATTCCTTTCGGTGGTTCGAAACAGCTCGCCAGGGCAAACTTTTAGGGAAAATTCTTACCGGCTGCTAAACACCTGCTTACTGCCATTGGTTCACGTCATCGGTAGGTGTGACCTGGAGTTCCACCAACCTTGAGGCCAACAGCTAATTTTGTTTATGTTGTTCAGTTAATCAAGTTCGGTTAACATGAACACACCGGCATGCAGTTATTAGCCAGCTGGTGCAAATTTACCTACATCTGTACGATCGTTCGCTTACAGACATTTTCCAAGACCATGTCATGCGATTTTTTTTTTTTTTTTTAATTAGTCTACAAAAGGAATCAAATCTACTCAAATACTCTCAAGTGCCCATTCACTCACGTGCCATCTGCAGCAAAAGCCATATCTGCCCAAAGTAAGATATGCCTCTATCATCATTCTTTTGTCTGTATTCTGAAAATTAACACTCTTTTATTCACTCATCTTTGCAGTAGTATCAGTGTCATCATAAATTAGAATAACAGAGTTTAACCGGCACATATTATGGCTGTGTATAGCGTGTTAGCGCATTAACGTCATGCAAACAGAATGTAAACAAGACAAATTAAAATTTTTCTACATGCATAGGCCTATATATTATTTTAAATCATCATAGAGTAGCTAAAAAAAAACTCCATGTACTGACCTCATGTGAATTTTACTCATAGAATGAGGCATAAAGTTATTGATAACATATTTTAATGTCACATTAGTTAAGGTTTTACATGTAGGTGTCTGGTCATGGTGGGTGTCTGAATGTTTGCAAATAGTATTTCGTTGCTCGGTTGTTTAGAATTTATTTTTACCCCTGAACAAAGAATGAAGAAGAACTTCTTCTGAAGTATATCGGGGCCTTGGGGGTCTGAGATAATTTGGGTTGTTTACATATACATGTTATATCGCTCTAAGACCATTTGGAGTGCTCAAACGAACTAGGGGTGAAAACGCCCTTGTTTGAGTGTTTCTGTGATCTGCTCCACGAACTGTGTCAAAAAGTGAAAATAGCCAGCTTATAATGTGTTTTGGATGCTGGTCCCCAGCATGGCTTGCTGGTGTGTTGGTGTCCTCATCAACAAGCTAAACTACCAAGACATTCTTGGTCAACTAGCTTCACCAAATATTTTGCTGGTGAACAACATGGCTATGTTAGTCCACCAGCTTGACCAGCATGGGAATTCATGCTGATCTAAGCAAGTCTTTTCAGCAGGGACTACACAGTATAAGGTTGCTTTGATTACTAGGAAATGCAGCTAACCCTTCTACGTGTAGATCATACACATTTTGTCCATCATAGTAGCAAACAGCTCTGCTGGGGGAAAAAACTGATACCAACCAAAACTGGTTTGGTGGTCTTTGCTGATTAATTTTGGTCTCTCAGACTGGCCAAGTTAGTACTCTGCTGGTTTAGCTCAGATGCCAGCTGATCTCCCTGTCTTACCAGCTAAAACCCTAAAACCAGCCAACATGGCTAGGCTGGGAGAACAGCTAAGACTTGCCAACCAGCTTAGGCTTGTTTTAGCTGTTTTTCTTTTTTAGCATGGAGCCAAAATGAAGAGATATACCTTTTTACTCTTCATGTTGCATATGCATCAGTTGGCTCTTTCTATCTCCACCCTTCCTACATCATCTTCCTCAAATCACACATCAAAGGCAGGTTTTGATCATGAGGGCCCTCAGTTTAAGGAAGAGCCCACAGAAACCTATCATTGAGGCAATTGTAACTGCCTCCTGGCGTGCCTTGTGCTGTGACATGCAGATAAATAACACTGTAAACATTTCATCTGAGAGCTGGGGAGAACACCAGTCAGACTATTTTGGGTCTGACCTCTGCTTCCCACTGCTCCCTGCCAAAAACAACAGCATTACGCCCTAATGGAGCTGCTGGAGAGCCAGGTTCACCTTCGCCATTACTCCCCAGGCCTCCACACCCAGCGGGCAAGGCACTCCATCAGCCTCAAGGTCAACCTGATAGTTGCCCTGTTCTCCAGTCTCTCCGATGATGCCCCTCACCCCTGGAGCGACCCCCTCCTCACCTCAGAATGCTTCTGCTCCCCATGCTCTCCTTGCCCTGTCCTCTCTGGGTCCCTGGATGCCACCTGATGATGAATGGAGCACAATTAGCTCAATCCGCCAATGCAGTGGAATCATGTTTCCCTCTCCATCTCCCAAAATGAGGCCGTCAAACTGGGGAAATGATCATCAAGCTGGGCACCAACAGACAAACCAATCTACAGCAGATACTGTAGCATTTAACCTTCTGCCTCTTAAATTCTGTGTCCTATCATGCTAGAATACAATGCAAAATGACACATAGTTCTCTATTACTCATGAGTGTGCTGAGATGACATCAGTAGTGAGTGTATGTAGAGGTTTTCAATTTCAAAGTTTCCTTGAGGGATGCGCTTCTCAAATAGATATAAATGGCAATGGCATTCCTCCACCTTGAAGACAAACATCAAAAATACACCCTCATAATTCATTCATAACCCCTCATAAAAGCTTCTTGGTAGCTGGTTTTCTTGTCTTTATAGCAAAGGTATTGAGCCGAGCAGCAAATTTGTTTGTTGTGAGCCGAGCTGCAAATTAGTTTCTCTGAGGTGATGTTGTAGAGCAGGGGTGTCAAACTCGGTTCCTGGAGGGACACAGTCCAGCAGAGTTTAGCTCCAACCCTAATTAAACGCACCCGAAGCAGCTAATCAAGGACTTCAGGAGTGCTTGAAGATTACAAGGAGGCATTTTGGAGCAGGGCTGGAGCTAAACTCTGCAGGGCTGCGGCCCTCCATAGTTTGATACCCCTGTTGTAGAGTGTCAGTCAGCCATGTTCATCACAACTGGCTGTCAATGTGCCTGTTTTTTAAAAGAAGGATTAGTGAGAGTACGAACATGCATGCCCCAATACACCATGAATGCTAAGCATACTATTAACCCACTAAGCAAAAAAACATGTGGAGAGAACCCAAACCGATAAGGCATACTACTTTCCACCTTGCAAGCAACAGAGTCAAGGAAATATCATATATAGGTGACTTAGCATTAGCACCCACTGAAAAAATAGAAGCTATGTTTTGACCTCTAGGTGTCCGGGTTTTCCAGAGGTCTCTGCATAATTGCCAGGCTATTTCTTCTACGAATAAAAGAAGGAAGAGTGACGACTGAGAACAAAGTGAGAGGTGAAAGGGAGCGACACACAACCCTGCTTGGCGTGACAGACGATGAGCCATAAAAGTGAGACACAGGGACATACGGACCACACTTACCACCATCACGCGAATCCACTCAAAGTGCCAGGAAGCCAAAATATCCGCAAGGATATGGCTTTCCGGCAGCCGGCCATCCTGGGAGGGGACTGAGCCCGGCACCTTGTGGACCAGAATAAATTGAGATATTTTTAAAGAAGGGCTACAAAAGGAAAAGAGTTAGACAAAACATTGAGTACATTTACATGCACTTTATAAGTTTTGATTTCAGTCGGACTAAAACAATAATTCGTCTTTGTTATCACTTTAGTCCGACTGAAACCGTACCAGTCAGACTTTTGCAGTCAGACTAACAGACCTAGCGCGACTGTAGCGCGGCTTCATCCAGCATGTATACATGTTTAACAGACAGCAATTGACCTTGGCTTTGTTTACATGCTCCGAAAGACAGGTGACGTGAATCACGTCTTACCGGCACGTTTTCAGCTGACTTTCTTCCTTCAAATATCTGATTAGCTTGACTGCGCAAAAATCCGCTGTAGCTTGATTAAAACGCTACTAATGATTAGATGGCTACTAAATGGTCTTTAGGGCACCTGAGTAAAAAAAAAAATCACCTGATGTAAAGGGGGGAAAAAGTCTAACAATGAGGCGCATTTTGCACAACAAGACAAAGCCCTGTGTGTGTGTGAAGGATTTTCCAATCTCTTTTTATTAGCCAAACATGATTAAAATGCAGTTCCTAGGAGCATCTCTACTAAATACAAAAAAAAGAGAGAAGGGGGAAAAGCCAAGGAAAAAATTCAAAAGCATCTTTTACAGCATGAAGCTTTCATCTTTTAGAGGTGCTGAGAAGAGCTCAGAGAAGCACAAACATCCTCCCTCTCTCTGTATTCTCCTTAGCACTGAAAAAAGACACATAACCTCAGGATACGCACAGCATATAACAAGCTCAATAGCCCCAGAACAAGTTTTCAGTCACAGTTTTTCAAAGTATTAAAAATAATCCCTAGCATACTCTTTAGTCCAATTACATAGTAGCATGCAGCTATCGCCCAGATCAACCCCCCGCCTCTGCTCTGCTGGGTTTAGCCCTCCATGTGTTATCTACTGATAAGACTTGCTTGAAATGCTAGGTTTTAGCTGATATAATTGTGCATGAATCGGGATCTGATTTTCAGCATTTTACGGTGCAGAAAGGTTAGCTTCTGTTTCTCCCTGCTAATGTGGCCTTGTGATGTGTGTTGGAGAAAATGAGTGAGCAAAGTAATGTAGGTCCAGAGAGAGAGAGAGAGAGAGAGAGAGAGAGATTTAGTGGTAAAATTATTATTAGGACTGTTGTCAGGGTCATGGAAATAGGAGTCTGTTGCAATGTCACCCCAGGGCTCCCTTACTGTGATACAGAAGCTGTGATTTTCCAGCATGCATCAGTCAGGGCATTGATAAACATGCTGCTTCTATCAGATGCCCCCAGCATCTTACAATAGCCCATGCCTGATTGCTAACTTTATAAATGCCACTGAAAGCTGGACTGTAAAGATTTCAACTTTAGATTAAACTATACAAGAAGCGGCATTCACAACCTATTTTAATTCTGTAATTTGTCATATTCCCAAATGAAACAGGACATTTAACAAGAAAAACATTTAGGGCAGGACTTGCTTAAATTCAGAAGGAATTTATTGGATCCATGAAAAGTGGGTGTTACATACTAAAATGGAGCTGGTGGTGTTTGGAGGGGAGGGGCTAAAAAGACAATTAGGCGGAGCAAATTATTATATTTTGATGAAAGATTACAATTACAAAAAATGATTTCTTTGTAACAACACTCACTGATCAATCATGCACTAAGTATGTATTAACAAAGTAAATGTATGATGTAGTAACAACAACCGCAAACATGATTAACTTGGGTTTTCTTAAATTAGTACAATTTAACCACAAGCAGCAACTTTCTGGGTATATATAGCATTTACAGTTGAAAAGAGGTGCCCAACTCGTTGTTCTCCACCATTTATTTTTTATTTTTTATTATTCAGTGTATTGAATCTGACATCTCCTCAGCTCCCATGGCTTTATAGGATAGTAAAGTGTCCAGTGGATGCACACTTCAGAATCTTGACGGATGCAGCACGTCAACAAAGTATTTTTTGTCTTCTGTTTCATGTGTACTGAGGATTCGGACACCCTACTTATCTGGCATAATGCATTTGGCATGCTATGCAAGAGCACTTCTATATTGATTATAGACCGCTTCTAGCAACACAAGTTCGATTTCATCTGAAATGCATTATAACACAATTCATAACACAAGTATATTTTTCCTTCTCAGTGTTGCCCCAAGGGGCACTGTAGTGTAAACTTCAGGCATTAGCATGCCTTAGCGCAGGGGTGGGCAACTATTTTGGTAAAGGGGCCACATCGGGCATTAAGTAGTGCATAGGGGCCCACACTGTACTCCTTTTGAGATACAATGTTCCACATTAATTTGGTTCTTGTATCTTTTAAGCCCAGAAATAGTGTACTTAATTTTCTGAAGTGTATATGTGACTAATGGGACTATTCTGCAATTGCCTAAAGTATTGTATTGCACTAAAAAGTTAGATACTTTTCTATTAGGCATAAAAAATAAATAAATAAATAAATAATTAAAAAGAAAACTGAATAAAGGCTGAACATAATTATAAATTATTTATTTTACCATATCTCTACTTCCCTGTTAATTTATTATTCAGTTTAACACTCTCTACATCAGGGGTCTGGTTTAATAAAAATTAAAAAAAAAAATACAAAATTATAGAACTTTTAATGTTTGTCACAAAGTGGGCCAGTTTAATTATTTTATTCTCAAAATCAGTGGCAGGCTGTGCATTTACAGTCTAGGCCTTCAGTGTGATTCATGCCATTAAGAAAACACAGTTTCACAATGAATAAAACACCCTATGCCATTGGGCATCATACATTATGTCACAGCTAACTAGTAATACCAACTGACTTTTTAAAAACACGTCCACGCACGAAAGCCAGAACTTGAAATGACACTTAATGCTCAAGCAAGCCTAATTTTAACTGCAGCATGACTGTTTTGTGAAATGAACGTCTCCCGAACAGACATTCAAAAATCATAATTTTTCATATGAATCTACCAAGGAGGTCTATAATACCTTGAAGAATCTATCTAATAATATTTGCGATTTAAATGTTGCTTGCAATAAATTTCATTGCGTCAGGGTACACGGTTATGCTGCGTTCTATTCAAGTTGGATGTGGGATATTCCTATTTGATATCTCCGATCATAAATGCATTCCATTCCCCGATATTCGGAACTGCAATGCTCCCGTTAGCTTAGCAGGGGTTTGACTTTCATTAGAGATGTCTCTTAGTAACCCAAATTATAAGCAATGCTGCAGCGCTAGCATTTGTGCTTCAGGTGTACGATTATCAAAAGAGATTATAATTGACCATGTTTTATACACCTGTTTCTGCAGGCGTTTTTTAAATAATCTTTAATATCATGTAATGTGGAAACAAACTCATTTATCGATATTACTTAATAAAGTTAATGTTTATCACTTTTTATATCTCCCTGAGTGTCAACATGTTTGTGTGACATCATGCCCCTGCATCTCGGCAAAATCGGAGTTGAGAATTTCTGCACGAGCCTACAAGTTATAATTCTGACTTCAAGATGCATTCCATTGCACTTTTCCTAGAAGGAAGATGTAAAATCCGACTTACCGAGTTGAATGGAATGCAGCACTTCTTTTCAAAACTTGACCTGACACTGAATGCTCAAGTAGCCTAATTTACACTTAGAAAACTCCTGATATTGCTATAACATTGTAAAAAGCACTTACCAATTTACTTAAAGTGAAAATCAGTCCTCCTTTCCTGTTTAATACATTAAGCAATCACACGGTCATGCAGAACATCTCATGTTTTTAAATCCATAAGGATCTCTTTCTCAATGGCAATACCAGCAGTGACAGCCGACGCGTCAGCAAGATCTCGCGCTCTTCGCTTTTACATTACATCACTTAAAGCGTGATTGCGTCACTCAAGGCCAGCTAGAAGGCCTCCATCAGGACATAGCCTAAAGATCACACCCACCAAGAACAAATAAATCAATCTGATTGGCTGATGAATCTGACAATCTGAGGGGGTGGAGCTCAAACTCACGCGCTGCTTCAGCTTCGGGCATGTGATTTGTGAAACAGTTGTCACACTTTGCTTGTAAGCATCAAGGAATAAATTCTGACTGGATAAACTTTTCGTTTTTCTCTATTTGTTTGTAGATTAATTAAGAGTGGAAAGCGACTAATAATACATAGGCAAAAAGGTGATTGAGAATGAAAGGATGAAAAATATTTATTTATTTGGCATGTTAGGCCAGCAGAGAAGGCTTTGCTGGCCCTGAGAATTCGCCACTGCTCAAAGCATTACCCGTTTACATGGTAAAAGTGTCATGATGCCAATGGTTTGTCTGCCAATGGTTTGGCTTTCCATTCAGCACACAACTGAATAAAACAGTCTATATGACTATGATAAATGATTACTGAAAGAGTTAGGTTAACATACAGGTGCGAAGACTTCAACATTTCTAAATTGCACAAATAAAAAATACATATTCGTCTCTCGCTTGCTTTTGCTCTCGTGTCAGTGATTACCCCTTCACATGTTAATGATGCCAAGATCTATGTTTATATTTAATTAAAGTTCATCACTGAGAAGCTTTGCTTGCAAACTTAGTAGCACCAAACAGCACAAGCAGCCTCAAGAATGGACACAGAGCGGCCATATCACACTTTCCTTAAGCAAAATATCCCACTAGAGATCACTAAGTTTGTTCAAAGGGGAAAGCGAGAACTAGAAAGAGCACACTCACATGCATGGTTGACAGATTGCACAAAATAAGTATAACATTAGGTGGAATATTTCCAATTTGCGCAAATATAAATCTCTAATTGGGGGGTTTGCATCTCTTATCTGGCAACCCTGAGCATGTTAAATGCCTGTGGAGGCACATTAGGTCTCAATACAAGATAACAGAAATATATCATGAAAAAAATTGCTTGTAGGATAAATGAGCCGTGGGCCAGATGAAACCATGCGGAGGGCCACATCCGGCCCGCAGGGCGTAAGTTGCCCATGTCTGCCTTAGCGTAAACTTCTAAAATATTCTACAGTCAGTTTTCTCTTGCAGTTTAGCTACTGTAATGGTGGTGCAACAGTTTAATTCAACTGTCGACCTGTTTACAGCTAGCTACCTGAATAGTCCTTTTTTCACAGACTGTGATGACGCATTCCTGCCTTATTTATCAGTGTAAATCTAGAAAACATTTTTAAATATTTTTTATGTTATTTAGTGTAAATGTACAACATTATGCTTTGTGTTATATTACCCTGGAATTATTAAAAAAATAAATAAAAAAATAAAAAAATAGTTACCACAGCTGCGATGGGGTTTCTAATACAGCTGCTTATGGATTTACAGTAAATTCATACTTCAGTCTTCTGACTGTCGTAATCCACCGCTCTAATTCATCTTGTGGAATTTGTGGAAATGTAATAGTGGTAGAGCTGTCAAAATGAACGTGTTAATGCATATGATTAATTTCAAAAGTTTATCATGTTTTCTTAATTGCGATTAATGCATTTTCTGTTAATACAACATAAACCAGCATAAACACTGGTAGGAAGGGCAGAACCTTTGTGATGTGTCTATCTGTCCGCCCAGAGTCATTACACTGTCACACACACCACAAACACACACAGCAGTGATTCAGTGTTAGTGATAAAGTGATGGGGAAATGAGCTCTTAACACTTTTTGTTGTACAAAACAAGCCTAGATGGAATTTGTGACAGAAATCAAGTATTTTTTCAGCCTAAGTAATGCGCATTTAATTACCACAGAAGCATGGCAAGTTTTAACTATCACCAAAACGCAGAATGAGGCGTTTTTGTCTGCAAATGCTTTTCATGAGGAGTTCAAAATGACATTTGGAGCTGATGTTAACGCCCTAACACGAATCATGAACGCTGCTTCACGATTGCTGTAACAAATGGGATAGCCACAGTCAGCTGGCAGATTAATATCGTGAAGGATAAGAGTTTAAGAGATTTAATGCCCATTGCAATGAATATGCAACCTATGTGAGGACTAGTTCTTTCAATTAGTCAAACTCCCACTTAGACTTTGGGAAACGTTAATGTAATCTTTATACTGTGGAAGGCTATGTTTGGGAACTGTTAATAAAGCATTATAAGAGGTATTAGGGAGGCTAGCAGGGGGTGCTCACCCTGCGGTCTGTGTGGGTCCTAATGCCCCAGTATAGTGACGGGGACACTATACTGTAAAAAACACCATCTTTTGGATGATATGTTAAACTGAGGTCCTGACTTTCTGAGGTCATTAAAAATCCCAGGGCACTTCTCGTAAAGAGTAGGGGCTATAACCCTGGTGTCCTGGCCAAATTCCCCCATTGGCCCTTATCTATCATGGTCCCCTAAAAATCTCCATCCCTGAATTGGCTACATCACTCTACTCTCCACCAATAGCTAGTGCGTGGTGGGTGTTCTAGCGCACTATGGCTGCCGTCGCATCATCCAGGTGGATGCTGCACACTGGTGGTGCTTGAGGAGATTCCTCCTATACTATGTAAAATGCTTTGAGTGCCTAGAAAAGCACTATATAAATGTTATTATTATTATTATTATTATTATTATTATTATTATATTGTTACATATCGTTTTCTTTTCTTTTCCTAAGAGGAAAATAAGTATATTTAGAGTCAAATTTGAGCACTTTTAAAATCTGTGATTAATCGCGATTAACTACAAAAAAATAAATAAATGTGATTAATCATGATAAGAAATTTTAATCGACTGACAGCAACATATAGTGGATTTTTTTTTCTTTTGCTGTTGGAAAAAAGATGGGTAAGCAAAAATAATATTTGCTGTGGTCTATTCACCACTGTAGAAGTTTACCCTGCAATAGTTTACTTCCATGTTCCAAATCTGGGAAATGTAAAAAAAAAAATATATATATATATATATATATAATGATATCCAGTTTTATGGCACAGACATTTGAAGGTAACCCTTTAACCCCCTTGAACAGTGAGGTTACCGCTAATGTTAGCTAGCATATGAGTTTGTATACTTGCGTAGAGTATGTTTCTGGCCTAAATTATATATTTTGCCTTATTAAACCACAAAAGACATTGAAATCAACAAGCCTTTGATAACAACAATATTCTACTTTTTTCTCTCCATCTTTCTTTCTCTGTCCCTGTTTTTTTTTTTTTTTCACATGCATATTAAATGCTTGTTTATTTATAAGACGTACAACATATGGTTACATGCCATCTTCAATATCCAGTCGAGCAGGCAGCGCAAACAGGCACACTTTCTAACAGCTGTTGGGCATGTAAGGAGGTGTGCGTGAGTTGTGGTTAGCCTGTGAGCATGACATGATTGCAGTGTGTATCTTATCTAGGGCGGCTCCTCCTCTGGCTCTGTGTGTATATGTGTGTATGTGTAGGACCATTACTCCAGTGCCCAGCCATCCGTACACTCTTAATCTCAGCACTCATTCACCCTCTCGCTGTCTCTCCCTGGAGACACAGGAGCTATCATCCAGTCTGGTTCTCAGACGGAGTCCTAGAGCTGATTATGCCTCCGTACTCTCTGGACACATGTCCACACAACCTGATGATGACGACATCATTAAAGGCCCCATCAAATAGTACGTACAATGTAAAATGTATTAGAATAATGTATAGAGAATGTATAGGATACACAATAAAGAAAAAGTAAACCCCAAAAATGAAAATCATTTACTCACCGTCATGTCATTTCAAACCTGTATTATCTATATTCTTCCATGGAACACAGTTATTTACAGCAGAAATGTCTAAGCTGCTCTTTTCCATACAATGAAAGTGAATGGTGATGACGGTAAGATTTTCAGGGAATAATTACTTACATTTCCTCATACAAAGCTATAATATGTCTTTGGAAGACTTGAAATATTGTGCACAAGCCATTTGGACAACTTTAATGCTTTTATTGTGTTTTTCTGTCCTTTTTGGACCTTGGCAGGTCTTAGTCCCCATTCACTTTCATTGTACTAAAGAAAGCAGCTCGGACATTTGATAAACTTCAAAGAAATTCATAAGGGTTTGAAACGACATAAGGGTAAATTATGACTCTAAACCAAGTTAAAAACTATACCATTTTTAATTTCAAAATAGTATCAGAGCATGAAAGACAATCTGCTTTATGACAGATGTAGATTAGACCTAAAAGAAATAGTGAACAGTAATGAATATATAAAACCCTCAATCAAACTTTCTTTGGGAACTGGATGCACACACTGAGCGTTAGGTATGTTATGGTAGGTTACACAATGCAATTCCATGCTAGTGTATTTCAGAGAGGTTTAACAATGTGAGGCACATTCATTATCACCTGGATAATTACCTGCCATTCTGCCTGAATGTTTACATGTGTTTGGCGGAGCAGGTGTTAAAATATTTTGGCTGCTATTGACAGGGTGGCTGATGAATTTGGCGGAGACGGTGAGCTCTCTGGAGACAGAGCAAATCAGAACTGTAAACACACACTCACATAAGGAGACACTGGCAAAAGAAAAGGAAAAGTGTGTGGTAAGTAAACCACTTACACTTTTGATGCTTGTGTTCAAAGCATTGCTTGTTTTGAAAAGGATACATCTCCATCCAAAGCTCCTATAACCTTAAATTCATTGTCACAATCAGTGTTGGGGAAGCTAATCTGAAAGTGCATCTTGCCAGGCCACATGATCATAATTTAAATCCTTTAAACTACAGACAAGCTACTCTTATAAACAAAGTGATTAGCTACACTATAAGGTACTACTAATTACACTGAAGGTATTTAAGGACAAAATATGTAAAATTATGTTAATTATCAAATGATATCAAATGATCAGCCACAACATTAAAACCAATGACAGCTGAAGTGAATAACATTGATTATATCGTTACAATGGCACCTGTCAAGGGGTGGTATGTATTAGGCAACAAGTGACCAGTCAGTTCTTGAATTTCATATGTTGGAAGCAGGAAAAATGGGCAAGCGTAAGGATCTGAGCGATTTTGACAAGGGCCAAATTGTGATGCTAGACAACTGTAAAACGGCAGGTCTTGTGGGGTGTTCCCTGTATGCAGTGGTTAGTACCTACCAAAAGTGGTCAAAGGAAGGACAACCAGTGAACCGGCGACAGGATCATGGTCGTCCAAGGCTCATTGATGCGCGTGGGGAGTGAAGGCTAGCCCGTCTGGTCCGATCCCGCAGAAAAGCTACTGTAGCACAAATTGCTGAAAAACGTAATGCTGGCCATGATAGAAAGGTGTCAGAACACACAGTGCATTGCAGTTTGCTGTGTATGGGGCTGCATAGCCGCAAACTGGTCCGAGTGCCCATGCTGACCCCTGTCCATCTCTGAAAGCGCCTACAATGGGCATGTGAGCGTCAGACCATAGAGCAATGGAAGAAGGTGGCCTGGTCTGATGAATCACTTTTTCTTTTAGATCATGTGGAAGGCCAGGTACGTGTGCAGCGTTTACCTGGGGAAGAGATGGCAGCAGAATGCACTATGGGAAGAAGGCAGGCCGGCGGAGGCAGTGTGATGCTCTGGGCAATGTTCTACTGGGAAACTTTGGGTCCTGGCATTCATGTGGATGTTACTTTGACACGTACCACCTACCTAAAGATTGTTGCAAACCACTTACACCCCTTCATGGCAACAGTATTCCCTGATGGCAGTGGCCTCTTTCAGTAGGATAATGTGCCCTGCTACAACGCAAAAATTGTCCAGGAATGGTTTGAGGAACATGATGAAGAGTTCAAGGTGTTGACTTGGCCTCCAAATTCCCCAGATATCAATCCGATTGAGCATCTATGGGATGGATGTGCTGGACCAACAAGTCCGATCCATGGAGGCCCCACCTCATTGGATTTACAGGATTTAAAGAATCTGCTGCTAACGTCTTGGTGCCAAATACCACAGGACACCTTCAGAGGTCTTGTGGAGTTCATGCCTCGACAGGTCAGAGCTCTTTTGGTAGCACGAGGGGGACCTACATGATATTAGGCAGGTGGTTTTAATGTTGTGGCTGATCGGTGTATATATTTATATATATATATATATATATATATATATATATATATATATATATACACACAACACAAGCCTGTTTACATTTTGACATCAAAAACAGAGAATAGACTTCAAATTTCATGTAAACATTTCATGTTTTCTTGCATTGTATTTTATTTTTTTAATAAACCGATTTTAGGTAGTTATCAGCATGTAAACACACTCACTAAAACATAAATTTGAGCTTATTAACAACAACAACAAAAAAAATAATCAAACATGTAAACAGCAGTATATAACTAAATATCTTTTGGTAGTTTGCAACTGATGTATTTGTGAATTTTTATTTTTTATTTAAATTTTTTATTAACCGTATAAATAAACTAAAAACAAACTGTCCAAAACAACCGAAACAACCGATTCACTCAAATGAATTAGATTTACCGATGCTACTTGACATTTTAGAATAGTGTTTCAAAACAAAAGTATGCTACATAGTTTTGTCCCACTACATGTTGGAAATATTTGTTTGAACACTATTTTGATACTAGTTCATCACAATACTATAAAATGTAGTTAAGTTAGTAGCGTTACTAAATATTTTATTTAGTTATTCAACAACACAAAATTAGATCCAAGGAAAATAACCAGTCAAACAAAAATCAGCTATATGAGCACAGAAATTTAATCTAATGAAATCTACATTAAATTCTCCCAAAAATGAAAATTATCTCATCATTTACTCATGCCACCCCAGATGTGTATGACTTTCTTTCTTCTGCAGAACACAAACGAAGATTTTTAGAAGAATATCTAAGCTCTGTATGTCCATATAATGCGAGTGAATGGTGACTTGGTTTTATTTTAATAATGCAGTTAACAGTATCAAAGATTCTCATAATTGCACGTAACAGAATGCACAAATAAATTATACACTGTTTTGTAAGCTCATAATACATTACTCACACTGGTAATTTATATCTGTAAATTAATATGCAAATAAATGCCAAGCCACGTACTCTGTATCGAAAATATGTTAATGTTTTTTCACTTTAATAACTTTTGAGACTTTCCAAGACAATAATTTACAAATATAAGTGCTTAGATCGGTTAACACACTTACAATAGTAAGTGGATGGATGGATGGATGGATGGATGGATGGATGGATCATGGATAGCGTTTGTGTCTTGGACAATCAATGTGAACCGCATCTATAACGAGTCCCAGTCAGAGACGCTGCACATCACCGCATATCTCAAAACACACTTACACGTTAATAAATGTGTGCTGCGCAAACATTTAAAAGGTGTTGCCTTTGAATGAAAGCCCGCCTGTCCCTCTGTCAGCAGCACTGGGGGGAGAGGGGGACTTGCGTCACAGTACTATCAACTCTCTCAACTGACTGATGGCACTTGAGAGTTTGAAGCACTGGTTACATGCATGGCAATGACTCGCTTGTCAAAGGGTAAAGGCCACACCTTGTCGTGAATGATATCGAGAACTCCTGTGACGTAGATTTGCTGAAATTCAATGAAATCAAATAGTACGTACAATGTAAAATGTATTAGAATAATGTATAGAGAATGTATAGGATACACAATAAAGAAAAAGTAAACCCCAAAAATGAAAATCATTTACTCACCGTCATGTCATTTCAAACCTGTATTATCTATATTCTTCCATGGAACACAGTTATTTACAGCAGAAATGTCTAAGCTGCTCTTTTCCATACAATGAAAGTGAATGGTGATGACGGTAAGATTTTCAGGGAATAATTACTTACATTTCCTCATACAAAGCTATAATATGTCTTTGGAAGACTTGAAATATTGTGCACAAGCCATTTGGACAACTTTAATGCTTTTATTGTGTTTTTCTGTCCTTTTTGGACCTTGGCAGGTCTTAGTCCCCATTCACTTTCATTGTACTAAAGAAAGCAGCTCGGACATTTGATAAACTTCAAAGAAATTCATAAGGGTTTGAAACGACATAAGGGTAAATTATGACTCTAAACCAAGTTAAAAACTATACCATTTTTAATTTCAAAATAGTATCAGAGCATGAAAGACAATCTGCTTTATGACAGATGTCATAAAAAGCCTAAACCACGTACGTCACGACCTGTGATGTTGACTTTATGTTCATTTCAAACCCGGAAGACAAAAATAGCCCAAAAAATCCCTAAACTAGCCCTTTTCCTCTTGAAATTAAAAATAACGAATGTTGACATTCTCTGCCCTTGTGTCCAAGACATATATAACTGTTAACATCTCAAAAAAAATGTGTTGTAGTGTTTCATGACCCTTTCAGCAGAAGAAAAAAGTCATACACATCTTAGATGGCATGAGGGTGAGTAAATGATGAGAGAATTTTCATTTTGGGTCAACTATCCCTTTAAAGTGGTAAGAGTGAGAGATTCCTGTTACGTATTCCATTTCACCTTTTCAAGTGCACATCAAAAATACTGTATTGGACAAATTTAACAGTGACTTCGACTAACCTTGGTTTCACTTGTTGATCTTTCTCTCTCTTTCCCCTTCCCTTTTTTCTTGTTTTGGAACCAATTGCCTAATTGTGCAAAACAACTGAGCCGTTTCCATCAATTAGCCCTGACTTAGGACTTTCATTTTGAGTAATTGACTTATATCTGCATAGACTCTGAAAAAAGATACTTGACTATCGCACAACAGTTTGATAAGTAAGAAAACATGTCTTGGCTCGAACTATGCCTGGGTCTTTAACCCAATGCAAAACAGTTGCTTGCCATGTATTACTCCATTTAGCCCCTAAAGCAAAGATTATCCAGCTAATAGCTGCCTAGTGGAGACTAAGGAAGAGCTGAAGACTAGACGTGGCCTAAACATCTGGAACATATTGCACTTATTTGCAACATATGATTCAGGTTCAATTAAAATGAGGCCTTGGCACATTTATCTATTTCTCTTTCTCTCTCTCTTTTTTTTTTTTTTTTTTTTTTGCCTTTCCTTCATCCAGTAAAACTGGGCCTACCCTGATGTGACCTCTGTATTTGACTGTATGAACAAACAGAGGAGGAAATGAGAGTGTGAGGTCACAATCATTCTGACATAGAGAGAAAAAAAGGAGAGAGAGAGCTGGGGAGGGACCGATAAAAATTCAAACTATAATTTGTTCACCACGTCCCCATTTAAACTGAACCAGTTAAAATATGACAAAAAAAGGAAAGAAAGGACAAGTGATGAATTTAAGAGAAGAAAAAGCTGAAAAAAGAAGCACAACTAGCCCTTTTTAACTCTCCAACAACTCCAAACATTGGCTGGGAAGAGGTACAAACATCACTGATACTTTGTTCATTCTTCTAGCTATGACCTTCCACATGCATGCACTGTACATCTCACTGTGTGGGAAAACATATCTTTATGTTCTTACAAAGTATGCTACAGAGGAATACACTTAATCATTTAAAAATCTTAATAACCCATTTTCCAGACAAATGAGATAAATACTGGCATTTCAGAGGGCAGTATGAATCTGCTGTTCACAAATATTATCATGCTGCAGGGGCATTTGGCCTGCGGTCATTTGAATGCTTTTAATTGCACTTTAAAGGCCTTGATAAATATCAGAAGCTCAACACAGAGACCCTGAAGCAGAGTTTATTTATGCCTGCATGGTTCTCCTTTATTCCGGGTAAAAAACAAAAGTAAAAAAGCTACTCTGTGGGTGCTGGTGGCATTGACAAACTAGCTATGGACCTTGACGCCATGAAATGTGCCCCAAAGCATTAAAAATGCAAGAAAAAATAACCTATTGGCATTTGGGAGAGGTCAAATCTATGTATTACTACACAAGCATTACATTTCACTTTAGTGAAGGGCATTTGTGAGCAGTAAATACACATCTGTGTAGGAATTAGGGGGTGTAAAAAAATATTGTATCGTATTGTATTGTACGATACGATGCTCACTATACTATGCCGTGTGTATTGTACGGTACATAAACAAACACATTATAGTGTAATTAAAACCAATCAGTGCAACACTGAGAGCTGCGAAACAATCTTCTCCGCGGTGAGGGGGAGCTGAGCATTCACAAGAAAACAGAGCAACATACAGTACAGGCGAGAAGATCGATGGCAAACTGCAAGTAGATTGTAGCGTTCAGCTTGTCGAATTTGGCAAACAACAGTGTCATGTCCCGACGCTACAGTACATCAAACATGTAGTTTTATTTATGCTGACATCACCGCGCAAATCGGTGGATTTGCGATGCAGAAACGGCAGAAGCAAATTTGCATTTAACAGCCAGCCTCTCCCAGAGGACATGGAGAATGACACTGATCAAGATGATCGTAAGTAACAAAAACAAGCTTGTTCAAAAATCGGACAACGTAAGAAACACGCGATTACATGACACTTATTATTCTCTGGTTTTGAAGTCATAATGTAAACAGGTATGAGCACAACACTTGCGCACATGTTATAAGCTGGTAATAACTGCGGTAAAGTTTACATGCAAAGTGAAACGTGGGAAGAGGCCAAAAAAATGACGTGTGCTGACTGGTTTTTGCTCAAGATGCTAAATAATATTGGATTATTACAGTATATCGTAAAACCAGAGTTCAGGTTCCTCGAGTGTTTTCTTTTTTTGTCACCACTAAATAACATTGAAATAATTGTTTTCCTTGCTATAGTCACTTTAGCTTGATCACTGGGGGCTTTAAGACATTAAGTAATGATTTTCTATAAAGCTGCTTTGAAAATATGTTTATTGTGAAAAGTGATATACAAATATAAATTACTTGAGTGTAGACAAACACATTTTTTCAAGAAAAACATGAAAATTGTGAGTTCATATTAGTTTTTCTCATTACAATCAAACAGAATAAATGCAGTTTTGTGTTTAATTTACTTTATTATAGCGCTCTACTTCTTGTTGCCAGACACTGTTGTGTCATTTATGATTTAAAAGACATTTATGTTGAATCCTTGAATAAGTTTGAGTGAAACATTTGTTGGCGCTGTTTATTTTTAATCGTATTGTATTGTATCTTATCGTGAGGCTTTGTATCGTATTGTATCGTATCGTGAAATTTGTGTATCGTTACATTCCTAGTAGAAATGCTTTTCTTTGAGTGCCACTGATAATTACCTTGTCATCTCTGTCAAAATCTTCCTCTTCATCCTCCAGCAAATCCTCCACAGCTTGCTGATGTGCATTGTGAAGAGCAGAACAAAAGGAGGAAATACAAAACAAAGGAAAATCAATTTCACATGTACACATAGTAACATCTCCACATCATCAAGTGAAAAAAAAAAGATAGCACATGGTCCTTTGACAGAAAGCAAACCCTCAGAGTCTCTAAAGTCATCAGTTGTGTCCTCTTGTCCACGAGGTTAAAACCTCAATACAGCCTCTGGCAAAGGGAGGCTGATGACATAGAACGTTAACTATGTGCTTCAGTGGACCAAATCCAGGCCAACAATGGTTCCTTCAAAACCCTTCAAGTTTTCATACTTGACTCAAGCACACAAAGAGCTGTATTCACCTCGAGAAATGCTGCTGGCCCCTCAATTCTCCCAGAAGAACATGAACATAGAGCAACAAATATGATGAAAAGAGTGATGAAGTGAATACTGAGGGGAAGATAAAGGGGAAAATAATCGTTTTTACAGTGTAAAAGGATTTGGTGAACTATAGGTGCATTCCTATGAACTAAAAGCTAATGAATAATAATACAAGTCACGCTTCACATTGTGAATCTTACTATTTGTTTGTAGTTCACCAGAGGCTAGAAATAGAATGTCCTGAACTAATTTTGTTTAGGCATAACTAAATATGTATCTCCTTATCTTTAAAGCAATTAAAATGAATCTATGAGGCCACTTACACACTACAGTTTATCCTGCATCAGAAAATGGTGTGAATCCATTGATTTCAATGGGGATGGTTCGGCACAAGGATATAGAGAAAAAATTTACATTTACATTTAGTCATTTATGCTTTTATCCAAAGCGACTTACAAATGAGGAACATAGCAAGCAATTTGTCATAAAAAAGTCAACAATATCTGCAGTATCGCACTGTCAAATTCTCAAAATGAAAAGGTTTACAAAGGGTTTACAAAAGTGAGGATTTGTCATGTGACCTGAAGTTGAGAAATGTTAGACTTTTACTGCAAGGAACCCTGACATCTGTTGACCAATGAGAATTGCAGATAGGTGGATCAATGTTGTGCGGAAATCCAATAGAGCGCATCAGTGCCCGCCCACTTATTCAGCCGCCTGGGTTCCTGAATTGATTTTCTCATAAAAGAGTTGTAAGGCATGAACCAAACCAACCAGCTCCGAGGTGAATCACAACATCACAAACTTTGTTTTGAGGCAAAAAAGTATTTGAAAATCATACAAAAACACCAAGGTAAAAGACTGTACTACAATCCCATAAAGCATTGCGAATAATGTAATTTAATAAAAATAAATAAATAAATTTTATATATATATATATATATATATATATATATATATATATATATATATATATATATATATATATATATACATACATGCATACATACATATACACACTACCGGTCAAAAGTTTTGAAACACTTGACTGAAATGTTTCTCATGATCTTAAAAATCTTTTGATCTGAAGGCGTATGCTTAAATGTTTGAAATTAGTTTTGTAGACAAAAATATAATTGTGCCACCATATTAATTTATTTCATTATAAAACTAAAATGTAATTAAAAAAAATAAATAAATAAAAGATTGAAATTGATGACTTGGACCAAATAATAAAGATGGGAACACCTTCAATACTTTTTAAAAACCATCCCAGGGTGATACCTCAAGAAGTTGGTTGAGAAAATGTCAAGAGTACATGTCTGCAAATTCTAGGCAAAGGGTGACCACTTTGAAGATGCTAAAATATAACGCAGTTTTGATTTATTTTGGATTTGTTTTAGTCACAACATAATCCCCATAGTTCCATTTATGTTATCGTTGAAATCAATTAGTCTATGGAAAAAATTAATTGGATTTTTACTTCCAGAATCAGACTGTTGTGCTCTATTTGCTGTATGCCCACTTTATTTCAAACTGACCTGACCCTTTCCACACCCTAAAAAGGGATCTTGCACATTCTTATCCATCAAATGCTCAATCAGAGCTTTCACTAGTGTATAAGTGCCTTAAAGCTTGAAAGACGAACAATTGATTTGCTTAGTTACATTTGAGAATCATATTGTGAAATGTTATGGTATAAGGAAGGATACAAAAAACATGTCGCCGGCTTAATCATATCACAGTCATTCATTCTTTGGAAATACATCCAGTTCAGTCACTGTGAAAAAGTGTTGTTTTGGAATGTAAAATATGCCACGCGTTGTTTACTTTCACAAACAGAAAACCCATATTGTGGGAACTGGTAATTTGGCAGCAGTAATTATTCAGATCTCAATGGCTCATTAATCAGAACTGTAGACACCAAAAAACATCAGGCGATATGTTGGCACACAAATAAAGAGTTTATCTCGGTCAACCGAAAACATTACATTTGGCCTCTGTGGCTTGCAGGAGTCCGGGAGGAGTGTGTATCACATGTCTGTTTTTGTTGCCAGAGGTTTGAGAAGACATAGATCATTATTTCTCTTCTTGTGGTTCCTCCTGTCAATCCCGCATCAAAGCTTCAAGGTCATGTGCGTGCTATTTACATACGACAGCTCTGGCATGTGAAAATGCCAAAAAGCTATCAGGGGAGGAATACATCTTCTTTTTGATGATTTTTTTTTGGCTCTTTGCATTTCAGCATTTTCTTTTTTTTTTTTTTTTTTTTGTAACATCCAAAACTTGTTACTTAGCAAACAATGGCTTTTGTTCCTTTGTCTCATCTAAAAGAGAGTGTATGGCTGCTATAAGCCTCTTATGTAAATGCAGTCTGAGGCAGAAACAAAAGCAGTATTCAGGATAGATACACAGTGTTGTGAGGAGACTAGGGATGGTGTTGTGGTAGCCTAATAGCACATGAATCTCCAAGAGGCGTGATGTTGCATCATCTTTAGGTTAGCCAGAGGTCACATGCTAAGATTAACTTTTTTTCCAATTGAACTTTGTGCAAACCTATGGTAGCATGATCTCAGAGGTTGAGCAGTCAATATGTCTCACTTGCAGACAGAAATCTAGACTAAAATATCATCCGTGAGATCTTGAGACCGTTGTTTGGCCTTTCGGTTAGCTTTGGCATCATCTCCAAATCAACATTGTGACATCCATTCTGGTGAGTTAATGTACTTTTTCTTGCCTTCTGCTATCAGTGGAGGAAGAACCTTGCAATCTGTGCTTTTAATTCTAACCTTCCCTGTGACAGGTGCGCTGGGAATAGACGCCCTAGCTAGACAACCCATCCAACATGAAGATATGCACTTTCATTTTTTCCCTCCCTCTCAGCTCTCTCGCTCTCCCTTCCTCCAGCTCTTCTTTGAAATGTGAGACATCTCTAGCGTCTCCAGCTGCTCCGGGGCTGGCCCTGCTTTGTATGCCGCATGTGGACGAAAGGCCTGGGAGAGCCCAGGCCTGGAAGGCTGATAAGGGCTCTCACCGGAGCACATCGAGCCCAAACAGCCTCTTCACAGGCTGTCAGAGCCCTGCTGGTCAGAGGGAGGGCTTGAGCCTTTGCCAGCATTGGCTGACTGTGGTCTGACCTCTGCAGGGTCTCAAGTCAAAGAGTATGGCTACTAGTAAAATGACGGGGTACACTCAATTCTGTTTTGGTGTAATAATAAATGTAATTAAAAACGGTCACGACTCGAATGTGTGGACAACAGTCAAAATAACAATAAAACTAAAGTGGAAACTTTATGTGCTTTTTCAGAGTCACACTGAGTCCTAACCAGACGTTATGCAATAAGATTCTAGCGACAATCAGTTTGTATGTCTACACTGAACGTGATAATGCTGCATGACGTGGAACAATCACAGCCGATCAGAACATACAATGTTTAGTGTACAGATATGAAGAGCAGGATTTTGGACAAATTAAATTTTACAATTATCAGGTTTCTGACATGATGCCACAAAAACATGAAAGAAGCAATGTGTTGACGCTCAGCACAGCTGCTTAGGACAAAATCTCTAAAAATGGAAAAGGTAGATTTTAGTGCTTGTCACTTTATCATGTTGTGCTGATTAAAACACAGTGTTAGGGCTAAAAAAGACCCACCAAGTTTTGTGAAATTTTTATCCCTGTTGAAATATCTGCTGAAATCTAATTGGCTGATGGCAGCCACTTTACATGCTTTATCAAAATCAGCTCTTAAATTGACCCACCAAGTTTTGTGACAATCGGCCACCAAGTTTTGTGACAAAAAGCCATTGTAACCTTGTGTAATTGAATTACTGATTGGCTGATGGCAGCCATTTTGTTTTCTTTTTTCAAATATGCGATTGTCTTCTTACAGTATACCAACTCAACACTGTTTTCAAAGATAATGCATAAACAATTTTATGTCAAACATGCACAGTTTGAAACATTTAAAAAAAAAAAAAATGTAATTAGAATAGCATCACCAACTGGCCAAGCCCCACAAAAAAGCAAAGGGTCAAGTCAAAGAGTACGACTACTGGCAAAAAACAGGACAGTCAAAGAAACTCAACAGAATCATTTCTGTTTTGTTATACTATTAATTTCTATTATGAGCAGTCACGACTCAAATAAGAGGACAATAGTCCATATTGCTAAAGCTTGGTTATGTGGGAGAGGGTCAGTGGAGAGGCATGGGTGTTTTTGTGCATCTGTATGGAGCAGACAGTTCGTCTTTTTGGGG
Organism: Myxocyprinus asiaticus; assembly: GCF_019703515.2. Classification (NCBI taxonomy): domain Eukaryota; kingdom Metazoa; phylum Chordata; class Actinopteri; order Cypriniformes; family Catostomidae; genus Myxocyprinus; species Myxocyprinus asiaticus. Next base: position 43,336,142 of record NC_059346.1, read on the forward strand.
CTTAGTTCTACAGGGCAATGGGCCTGATGAGAGGACTGTGGGTTTTGATGTCACAGTTTGGGGATGCACCAGGGTCATATGTATTCAGAAGGCAGAAGTGTCTGTGGTGTCGTCGGTCCCACCGCTTCTGCTCTTCTGTAATCTGCAGCAGCCCTGAACCCTCAGGACCCAGAAAAACATGCACGCATTCTGTTCTGTAAATAAAACCCGTGCTTCCAGAGACAAGTGTGCGTCAACAATGGCAGTGACAGCCGTGACAAAAAAAATCACACAGTGCTGCAGTGTTGTGTGCAAAATCATGGGTACAAAAGTTCACAAAGATGAAGTTCAGGAGCTTCCAAAGTTGCTCCCCGCCTCGCCTCCAACCTTGCCTGCGAGCCGAGACGGCACTGGGGAAATCAGCAGGGCAACAAATGCTGCCAGTTCAAAGTGACATGACCTTTTGATTTTGTCACCTGTCAGGGGCTGGTATGGAGGAGTGGAGACGTGTCTGCCAAGCACGGGTGAAGTGCTGTCTCTGTAACGGGGGCATGGCGCTGGAAGAGGTGGTACCACTGAGGTGGATTAAAGGCCTAGAGCACCTCTCTGCTCTTTTTCTCACTCTTCCTCATCTTCTCCCGGCCCTGCCATCACACTTCTCTCTTTTTTGTTGTCCCTGTTGAGCCAGCAGCTGAAACAGGAGCCTGAGAGTGAGACAAGCTCTACCATGAAGCGCCTCTAGGAGCATGGCTGGCAGACAGACTCTCGTTCCATTTCTCTTTATGTTGTCGTTTCATGATTGACACTGGAGGTGGGCTTGACAGGCCTTCGTTTCCCCCCCACAGCAGCCCACCTGTATCATCAAATCCTTTATTCATGAAGCTCCATCCAAGCTGTTTGTTTTTAAAATTACACACACCAGAAGAAAAAGACAAAACACTACTTGTCCTAGACAAAAAAAAAAAAAAAAAAAAAAAAAGTCTGAAAAAAATTTTAGTCAGTAAATTGTTTTCTGTGGCAAGGCAAAACACTGTGAATTGTTAGTAGTGAAGGAATAAGCAAACAGAATTAGAACAAGCAAATGTAGGCTGGGTAAACTCTAGAGACTGTTGTGCATGACAATCCCAGGAAATTAGCAGTGTCAGAAATACTCAAACCCGCCAGTTTGGCACCAACAATCATGCCGCTCGAAATCACTGAGATCAAATTTTTTCCCCATTCTGATGTTTGATGTGAACATTAACTGAAACTCCTGATCCGTATCTGCATGATTTTAAGTATTGCACTGCTGCCACACAATTGGCTGATTAGATAATTGCATGAATAAGTAGGTGTACAGGTGTTCCTAATAAAGTACTCAGTGAGTGTATAATGAGAGTATAACTACATAACCAGAAAATGGGAGTGGTACTGGCCAATGCAAAAAGTCACTTTCATGATGCTAGGGTGTTGTAGATGTTTGCCAGGATATTGGTATGTGGTTGCTAAGGTGTTCTGTGTGGTTGCTATGGCATTGTTAGGTGGTTGCTAGGGTGTTCTGAGTGATCAGAGTCAAAGAGACTTGCCTCCACGTCTCAAATATATTCTGGTACCTAGATATGGTTAGGATCCTTTCTCAATGTAAGTCTGACTATGGGATTATTTTGCCCATTATATTGTCTGCCATGCAAAAACTTTAAGTCTAATCACTTAGAAAAGTAATAGTACACTTCTTCTAAACTATCCACATGATTTTAGTTATCATTCATGTCTTTGGCACACACAGTTTACATGCTGAAGTTTAAATCCCAAACCATTAGTAAGAACAATAGAAGGGCCTAATAGTGATCCACCACTAATAACTGTATGCCAAATAAAAGTGCAGTGATTTTGGAAAAGCTATTAAAAATATTAACCTTTAAAAATTGGTGAAAGGAAAATGAAGAAACAGTGAGCATACTAGAGGATATGGTGAGAGTAACCCTGACAATTAAGATTCTCTCTCCCACCACTGACAAGGTTGCCGAGAAAGAACCTTAAATTCTTAATTGTGTTTGAGCTGGTGAAAGAGACGATACAATGTTCCTCCAGCTCTGACAGTATATGCTATTATTAACACCTTCAAAACATCTGGTAAACTGTTTTCCAGGCCAGTGAATCCGGCAGTCCGGGTCTTCTAAGTCCAGCCATGGGCTTCACTTTCCTCCATTCACACTGAGCTGTCCAATGCTTCATTGAGCCTGAGTGGTCATACCAAAGCCCACCGAACACTTCCAGGTCTCCAAACAAACGGAGGTGAGGGCTGGGTGTTGGGGTGGTGAGCACTGCCGCCCTGCAGGAGGTGGGCTAGCCACTGACAGCTGCTGTCAGATCGGCTTGGTTATCTGCATTGGTGCTCCCTTATCTTAAGGTTAGGATGGGCACGCTTACACTGTCAACCAGCAGGGGGCTCTTCTTCTGCAACCCGTAAAATCAGTGATGGCGCTTTTGTTTAGAGAAGAAATTGTGTGCCGCTTTAAAATTCGTAGCTTTCCATCACCTGCTGGTGATCGACAGGCGAAGTTCAGAAGTCACATCCCTTTGACTTGCGTGTCACTTCATCTCCATCTAAATTCCTACTTGTGCTTCTATTGTCTGTTCTCACCAACACAAAAACCAATACCGTGACACCACATCACCATGCAGCAACCCGACTTGCTAAGCTTCTCCTATTCTGTTGATTTAAAACAACAGTTTGGGAGTGTAGTCTAGTGTTTAGTGCACAGCCATTCCAGATGGTAAAAAGGATCTTTAACAATAACAGGCCATGACAGCGAGGTCAGGTATCTGGTAGAAGGGTGGCAGGCGGAGAACAACACAAGAATACGAGAGTCAGGGGTCAGCTGACTACAGGTTAAGAGTTGAGCTAGCATGTCACATCTTGAGGTAACAAGTCCCTTCAAGAATAGTGACAGCTGAAAGTGTGTTTCTGTTTTCCCAGAACATATTAGGCTGTGGATATGGACTGCAATAAACAGCAAAAAAAAAAAAAGACTATGTAAAGCATAATATACAGTCAGTCTGAATGGGGATTGTTTTTGTAAGAATGGCCGGCTTCTATTTTGTGATAATGGCAGCTACTTACTAAGTTCATAAATAATTGGATATGAAATATTGATTTGAGTTGAATTTATTTTATTATGTGAAAAGAAAGAGACCACAGAGTCATATGAGAGATATGAAAATAGCACGGCTATGTAGGAAGTCAATTATACAGTTTAGCGGTCATTATACAAAAATATTTGACCACAGAATGCCACGATTGACCAATCAGAATCAAATATTCCGGAGAGCCGTGCAATACAAAAGGATAATAACTTGAAAACATTGGAGACAACCACCTGAAGACAACTGCTTGATTAAATGACTGCTTGTTTCCTCAAGATTGGGTTCATAATTTTTCAGTATTAGTTTCATTTGAGCGCTTTGTAAACCACAGCTTTCAGGACACTGACCCTTGGCAAACAATATTTCACATGTCGTGAATGTAATAAGATACAGTTTTAAGTTATTTTTGTCTTTTTAGAGGTGATTATGACTGGGGTGAAAAGACAGACATAGAGCACAAGCTACAACTTTTAAAAAAACATGACTATTTTTACTATTTTATGTGCGGTCTTTTTAGTACATACTATATATCTGTGCATACATGATATCTGTGCACACACATTTATGTTTTGTCTACTGTTGTTGCATTACATGCCAAAAACATGCAGATGTTATTGTACATAATAGTCAGATGTCATTAGGGAAGACGATACTACTAATTTTCTTGTAAATCCGATACCAGTCCTATTAATAGTACCAGTACTATTCAAAACCAATTTTATCTACTGTATATTAATCATGAGATCTCTTTAAATGGAAAGTTATTGCGGTTTGTTGCGAATGTAATAAAATGGGCAATTATAGTAATTTAACATCAAAAAGCCATTATTAACATAAAATAATAATAAGCTTAAACTGCAAATTATCACAATACTTATTTTTTGTTTTCCATTTCTTAAAGGAGTATTCCAGGCTAAATACAAGTTAAGCTCAATCGACAGCATTTGTGGCATAATATTGATTATCACAAAAATGTATTTTGACTTGCCCCTTCTTTTCCTTAAAAAAAAAAAAAGCACAAATCTGGGTTCCAGTGAAGCACTTTCAATGGAAGTGTATGGGGCCAATCCATAAACATTAAAAAACTCACTTTTTCAAAAGTATAGCCACAAGACATAAACAATATGCGTGTTAACATGATTTTAGTGTGATAAAATCGCTTACTTTTCTGTGTAAAGTTATTGCCAATTTTACAACTTGACAATGTAATGTCAACAAACCTTAAAACCCTACAATGACAATTTAAACAACTTTACAGCTAAAATAATACATATGTTTTAACAGACGTATTAATGTAAGTGCTTTTATAAAATTATAAGCTTCATATTTCTGCCTTTAAAACCTCCAAAAATTGGCCCCATTCACTTCCATTGTAAGTGCCTCACTGTAACTTCGATTTTTGCTTTTTTTAAATAAAAGGGTGGATGAGTCGAAATAATTTTTTATGGTAATCAACGTTATGCCACAAATGCTGTCGACTGAGATTAACTTGCATTGAGCCTGGAATACTCCTTTAATTTGCTTTCCTTTGAAGCTTATGATCTATATTCAATTTAATGCTAAATAATCATCAGTATTAAGCAACACATAGAATAGATATTTGTATCTGAGAATCATTCTTCTTTAAATACACTGCAAAAACTACTACTTTTGTTGGTGGAACCAATTTGTCAGGTAAATTTAGTCAAATTAAATAACATTTTTGAATGGAATAAAATCAGTTAATTTAGATTTTACCACATGAAGCACATTTTTAGGTTCTCTCACAAAACATTTCTTACAGTGTAAAATATTTTAAGTAGTATTGATATTTTAATATTAAACCGCCCTTCCCTAGATGTCAAACAAACACTTGGAAAAGTTTCATAGAAAGTGCTGCCGTGTAAGTTGGGCAGCTCCGTTTCCCATTTCTGTCTGTCTCTGAAAAACAGAAGCCTTTGGACTGCTGGAGTGCCGCAGCCTGCATTTATGTGTCAGCAGGTTTAGCGGAGAGATACAGTTAGAGTTATCTGAAATGACATCCTGCCAGGCAAAAGGAAGCTGGCATCTCGACTGTAGTGATGAAAACATGAATGATAGACTTCCACTGGGGGAATATTAGTCCTTTCAGAACAACTTCAGCTCTCCAAGTGTGAGTTTTTGAAAAATAAAGCAGAAATTGTAAACTAAGAAAATATGGGTTTATTTAAACAACTGCATTGTTGTCAGAACAAGTCAATAGCAGTTAAACGAGGCAACAAGGAGGTCTGTCATGCTGCCAATGACATACACTGACTAAAAGATCTATTGTTTAATACAGCACACAAACTATTATTGGATGACATTGATTTAGCCATTTGGATCATATTTTAAAAACAACATCAATGACAAAATATAGCTGCAAGCGGCAATTCCGGGGCCAAGCAGACCAGTGGCAGAAAATGTGACTGCAGAAAATGTGACTGCCGAAAATAAACACGTGAATGCTATATTCAAAGCGGTTTCAAATCCATGAACCGAATTACTTATAATGTAATAGAATTTCGTTTAACTTTTGACCAATAGGTGGTATTGTGACCAAATTGATATGGTATTGTCAGGTGGTGGTTATATTGGCACAATATAAAGTTTCATGTCGATTAACCAAAGCGTTGAAAAGAAACAGCATCAGATTCTTTTTGGCATCTTGGCATAAAAGTCGTTGTTGCATTATAGGAGAACAGTTTGGTCCATCAAAAAGCTTTTGGTAACTTTTTGCAAGCATGGTGTAATGATGACATAGGCCACATTTGGTAAAGGTCTGATGAACGGCCTAGGACAAGTTTGCAAATGTAGACTTTGTGATACTGACACCAATGATCCTTGAGGCAAAGTTGCTCAAAATGAGGACAGCTATCATGCGATATGAATTACTTGTGTTTTTGTGAAACACTGTGCTATACACAACCATTAACGTGCATGTCAAATGTAACAGCATCAACCGGTGGCCAATTTAATTGTCAAATTTTGAAAAAAACCTCTCAAGCAAAGAGTCAAATATGTCCACCACGTTTCATTCCGATTGGCCTTTGTTAACCTTGTCTAATAGCTGAATTGGCCATATTGGCAGCCAATGGCAGCCATGTTCTGCAAGCAGCAATACCGGGGTCAAGCCCATCATCTGCAGCTTGAGCAAACAAAGAAGCATGATGACAAGTTTCAAGTCAAGATCACATGATTGCTGTAGGAGGAGTTATAAAAGTATAATTTCAATGAAATTAAAAATGGTGGACAGGCAATAGGATAGGACCATGGGAAATATGGTATCATTGTCATAACCATAACACAAGAAACTGGATGAGACCAGTCTCATGAACATAGGCCAAATTATTTGATTATAGGCCAAATTATTTGTGATTTTAGGCCACACTATTAAGTAGTTATGAGCAAAGAAAGCTATTTTTCATATTTCTTGACCAATAGGTGCCACTGTTCCTAAACTGTTCAGGTACCATCAGGGTATGATAGCTATCATATGCACCAAGTTTCTTTACAGGCCAAAGCATAACCAAGATACAGCCAAGTTTGGCGTGCACGGCATCAAATTTGTTAATGTTTGGCCAATGGCGGCCATTTTCATATATATATATATATATATATATATATATATATATATATATATATATATATATATATATATGTGTGTGACTGTCCCAATGGTCAATGATGGCAACTCCCACAAAGACACTGCATACAAATATTGATGTCAGTCGGACCAACGGTTCCGTAGATACAGCCACTTTCACGTTGTTTCCTGTTATAGCGCCACCAAGTGGACAAGCCCCAAAACTTTTCAATGTGTTCTCAAATTGAGCTCTTATAAACTCAGAAAAATAAAGAAACATCCTCTCACTTTCAACTGCTTTTATTTTCAGCAAACTTAACATGTGTAAATATTTGTATGAACATAAAAAGATTCAACAACTAAGACATAAACTGAACAAGTTACACAGACATGTGACTAACAGAAATGGAATAATGTGTCCCTGAACAAAGGGGGGGGTCAAAATCAAAAGTAACAGTCAGTATCTGGTGTGGCCACCAGCTGCATTAAGTACTGCAGAGCATCTCCTCCTCATGGACTGCACCAGATTTGCCAGTTCTTGCTGTGAGATGTTACCCCACTCTTCCACCAAGGCACTTGCAAGTTCCCGGACATTTCTGGGGGGAATGGCCCTAGCCATCACCCTCCGATCCAAAAGGTCCCAGACTGGCTCAATGGGATTGAGATCAGGGCTCTTCGCTGGCCATGGCAGAACACTGACATTCCTGCCTTGTAGGAAATCATGCACAGAATGAGCAGTATAGCTGGTGGCACTGTCATGCTGGAGGATCATGTCAGGATGAGCCTGCAGGAAGGGTACCACATGAGGGAAGAGGATGGCTTCCCTGTAACCCACAGCATTGAGATTGCCTGCAATGACAACAAGCTCAGTACGATGATGCTGTGACACACCGCCCCAGACCATGACGGACCTTCCACCTCCAAATCGATCCTGCTCCAGAGTACAGGCATCGGTATAATGCTCATTCCTTTTACGATAAACACAAGTCCAACCATCACCCCTGGTAAGACAAAACTGCGACTCGTCAGTGAAGAGCACTTTTTGCCAGTCCTGTCTGGTCCAGCGAAGGTGGGTTTTTGCCCATAGGCGACATTGTTGCCGGTGATGTCTGGTAAGGACCTGCTTTACAACAGGCCTACAAGCCCTCAGTCCAGCCTCTCTCAGCCTATTGCGGACAGTCTGAGCACTGATGGAGGGATTGTGTGTTCCTGGTGTAACTCGGGCAGTTGTTGTTGCAATCCTGTACCTGTTCCTCAGGTGTGATATTTGGATGTACCGATCCTGTGCAGGTGTCGTTATACGTGGTCTGCCACTGTGAGGACGATCAGCTGTCCTTCCTGTCTCCCTGTAGCACTGTCTTAGGCATCTCACAGTATGGGCATTGCAATTTATTGCCCTGGCAACATCTGCAGTCCTCATGCCTCCATGCAGCATGCCTAAGGCACATTCACACAGAAAAGCAGGGACCCTGGGCATCTTTCTTTTGGTGTTTTTCAGAGTCAGTAGAAAGGTCTCTTTAGTGTCCTAAGTTTTTATAACTGTGACCTTAATTGCTTACCGTCTGTAAGCTGTTATTGTCTTAATGACCACCTGAGTTTGCTGAGTTTATAAGTGTGTCAAATTTGGTGAAAATATCTCATTCTGTTTAAGAGTAATATCCATTTATGTAAAAGCGGAGACAACTTTTAAATTCATCTACCTGTTTTTGGCCCTTAGAATTGAAATTTTGCCATGTTCCTCCCTACATCAAATAAATTGCTTACAGCTATTCTACTGGTGGTGGTTTCATTCTGATCGGACAAACGGCCTAGAAGCAATTCACTAAAGTAGTTTCGGAACTAATTTTAAAATGGCAACAGGCCATAAGGAAAAGAATTGCAAATGTGGTGTTGTTGTGCTCGGCAAGTCCTCAGGAACATAACGAGACCAGTCTCATGAAAATAGACCAGCGTCATTAAAAGTTATAAGCTCACAAAGTTATATTATTTCATGGTGCTGATGACACATGCAAAGTTTTGTAATGATACAGCAATGCGTATGTAAAATACAGCATTTTACATCAAAATTCAAAATGGCTGACTCAAAAGTGGCCGACATGGGAAAATTGGGTAAAGATTATTCCTACACAGGTTTTGTTGCTGTCAGGTAAAAAACCTAGGAGTAGTTTGCAAAAGTAGGTTTTTCAAATAAACTCAAAAATGTAATTAACAGTTTCATTGACACCAATGGTTCTTGAAGCAAAGTTGTTCAGAAAGAGGAGATGTATCATATGATATGAACAATGTGTGTCTTTTTGACAAACCGCATAGTATTCAACAATTTACATGCATGTAAAACACGACAGTGCCACCCGGTGGCCGATTGTTCTTTTTTTATTTTTTTATTTTGCACAGACCTCTTGGACCAACAGACAAAAAGGCCCACCACATTTTGTTCCGATTGGCCTTTTTTAAACTTGTCTAAAAGCTGCTTAAACCTGATTGGTCAATGGCAGACATTTTTTTCAAGATATGCAGATGTCCTAATAGACCTTAGACAAAGACACAGCATGCAAAATTTCAAGTCATCTTGATCAACGGTTCCATAGTTAGAACCATTTGTAGAATTTTTATTATTATTATAGCGTCACCAAGTGGCCAATACCAGGAAAATCTATTATGTGTCCTCAATTTTATCCCCTACAAATTTGTCTCAAGTTTGGTCTAGATTGCTCATTGTGTTCAAGAGATATAGCCTTATAAATGTAATAGGCTTCGCACACATTATAGCCATGTGAAACATTAAATTCAACATGTTTTTGATCATTATTGATATAGGCACTCCAAAGAATCTTTCTAAACTGGTTTCATTTTGATTGGATGAAAAACCTATGACTAGTTCACAAAAGTATGTTTTTCAAATAATTGATGATGCTAAAACAATGATTTGATTGACAGCAATGATTCTTGAGGCAAAGTTTTCAGTGAGGACACCTATGTAGTTGTATGAATTGCTTATGTATTTGTTAAACACTGCGAGACATACAGCCATTTCCATGCTCGAAAAATGTGATAGCGCCTGCCAGTGGCCACCAAGAGGCATAGGTATGCAATTTTTTTATGTGTCCTCAGAATGACCCAATACATAAGTGTCTCAAATTTTGTGAAAATATCTCATTCCGTTCAAGAGTTATAATGGAGTAAAAGTGGCCATGCTAGATGTGTACGTTTTGTGCAGCTTTGCGACGATGAATCGGAATTCAGTTTTTTTGATCATTATTAATAAAGGGACTCCAGAGAATATTTCTGCACTGGTTTGGTTCTGATCAGGCGAACAGCCTAGGACTAGTTCAAATAGAGGCTAAAAGTATATTTTGTTTTTCAGGGTATGCGAATGTCCTCATACACCTTGATTGCACCTTGGACAAAGAAACTGCATATACATATATAACACAGCGGTACACACAACGATTTACATGCATGTAAAAACGCGATAGCACCTCCCGGTGGTCATTTTTTTCACATTTTGCACAGACCTCTTGGGCCAAGAGCCAAATAGGCCTACCAGGTTTTTTTCCAATTGGCCTTATTTAACCCTATATAAAAGCTGCTGAAAGCTGATTGGTCGATAGCGGCCATGTTTTTCAAGATATGCGACTGTCCCTGTTTCTTTGTCCTTGATGACTCATTGGACAAAGAAACTGCATGCAAAATTTCAAGTTGATCGGACCAACGGTTAGTTAGAGCCATTTTTAGATTTTTAATTATTATAATTAAAGTGACCCTGCCTACTACGTATGTTTTGGTGTATCATTGACGATTAATCAAAATTTAAAAATTCCTTTGATAAATTTTCATATCGGGACTCTGAATCTTTCTGCACTGGTTTGGTCTGATTGGGTAAACGGCCTAGGACGAGTTCATTTTGAATTTTTTTTCAAACAATCCAAAATAGCTGGAAAACAAAGGGGTAGAGCAAAAATTTGACAGAGGCAAAATTCTTCGGCATGACGCAAGGAATCACGGGAAAAAAAAAACATTTCTAGCCCTTACGGCCCAAGAGTTATGGCCCAAAATGTGATTTTTTTATTGTTTTGTTCACTATAGCGCCACCTATGGACCGATCGGGGTGATTCAATGCGTACGTTGAGCCAGCCGGAGTACTACCATCCCTGAAAGCTTCAAGCCTCTAGGCCTTACGTTTGGTCTGCATGATCAGTTTTAGAGCATAATAATAATAATAATAAATATAGCTGCAAGCAACAATTATCGGGGCCAAGCACAGGAATGACAAAATTTGTGAAAATAGCATTTTTGTGAAGATTTTAGGCAAACTGCTTGAAAAGCAATGAATAGAATAACATGTGATATAATATACATTGTTCTTGGCATCAGCCAAGGAGTCTATCAATGACAATAGACTAAAAATATCAAAAGTTATTAGCACTTTTAGAAACATCATTATGATTTGATTACAAAATAAGTATTGATGCACCATGATACATCTTATCATATTTCAATTATTTTATCAAAATACACACACTCAGATAGACTAAAAAAAAAAAAAAAAAAAAAAAATTCATTTCATAATAAAATTGATAAAACATTTAAATATAATCAATTAAAATTGAAATACATTCCTAACAAAATGTTGCAAATGTTTTCTTCTTTAGTTGTCATATGAACAATCAGACAGTAAGTATACTGAAGAGCTAGTTTAGCCCGTTAACTGGTACTGGCCCATATATGGGATGTTTTATGCTTTTTTTTTTTAAGCTTTTTTCAATGGATCTATAAAAAAATAAAAAAATAAAAAATAAAAAATAAATAAAATCTACCTAGATTTGAGTATTGTGGAATAAGTTCCACACAGTTTTGAGGAGGAATAAACTCTAAACCGACAGGAGCGCATATTTTGTGTTTGGACTAATAGCAGCTATACAGCTAAAGATTCATGCACATGTGCTGATCAGTGTGAACGAATGGGCTCTTTGGATCATTTATTATTTTATTTAGTGGTGTAAACAATCTATTATATAATTTATGCCAAGCAAAAATATGATATGTTTGTTAGAAATGTGAATAAATACTGGCTTCCAATGCTAACAAAACCAGTTTCTGCCATTTCTGATGACCGATCGGAGACAAAATCTAACATTTTCGCTGGTTCTTTCAATGGATCTATGCAAAAACACTACAATCTAGCTAGATTTGAGTACTTTGGAATAAGTTCCATGCAGTTTTGAGGAGGAATAAACGCTAAACCAGCAGGAGCGCATATTCTGTATTTGGACTCTGTAACACTTCTCAGTGGAAGGAGGAGGCGAGAAGCAGATTTACTGGTTCAGGTAAGCGTTTTATTTTCCTCTCTGCAGTACATACACACTCTCAAGGCTTTTACGTTGTTCAATAACTCAGTCTAAAAAAAATCCACAAACTAGTTCACAAAATAAACTCTCAACTTTGTAATAATAACTCTTGGCTTCACAATCCGTGCCCAGGCTCTCTCTCTCGTCTACCTGCGGTGTGGCTCTATTTATGCCGCTCTCCCCGTGCTCACTGAAATTAGAGACAGGTGTTAGACATAATTTAACTCAGGTGTAAGCGCCCTTACCGCTTTATCTCTCTCCGGAGAGACGCTTGACCACGCCCCCGCTGCCACAGACTCCTAGCAGCTATTGGGCTAAAGCTACATATACATGTGCTGATCGGTGTAAATGAATGGGCTCTTTGGATCATTTATTATTTTATTTAGTGGTGTATATAATCAGTTTCTGCCATTTCTGATGACCGATCGGAGAGGAAATCTAACATTTTCGCTGCTTCTTTCAGTGGATCTATGCAAACACTTACACTGTAACCATGCATTATACATTTAATCATAATAATTATAATCTGTAATATATTTTAAATAATGTTTTGCAATAAAATAGTGTGTCTTCATATGTGGTTTGAGTGGTGTTTATGAAATTAGTTTTTCAAAAAAAATTCTGAAATTACTTTTATTCAAAAGTACCAATTGAGTTCTGATTTCTTTTGGTACAGCATCTAGTAAATGTTTGATAAATATGGTATTTTATAATTTATTTACTTGAAATTTGGGACACAACTTGGTTTGATGTATGGCTTATTTTTCTGTAATTTTTTTTTTGGGTGCCACATATATTTTCTTTATATATTTTTAATAAATGTAATAAAAGTTTAGTGCATTGCATTTTCATTTCAATAAACTTAAAATTCTATAAATTTTCTTTAATTAACTTAAATAACTGATTTCACTTGCACAATAATATCCGAAGTGTTTTCTTTAAAAAGAGTCCAAAATTAGGTCTATAGACCCAGGCATTTCAGAATGACAGGCATTTGAGTATGTCACTCTTGGAACAATGGAGCTTTGATGTCATCTTGTGGCCACGTTTGGTACTGCGTCTACAATAATTCTAAGAAATTTGGCATTTTATAACTTATTTACTTGAAATTTTGGACACAACTTGGTTTGATATATGGATTTAATTTTCTATATTTTTTTGGCCACCACATGTATTTTTTTATATATTTTTAATAAATGAAATAAAAGTTTAATGCATTGCATTTTCATTTCAATAAACAAACTTCTATAACATTTTTAAAATTAACTTAACTGATTTCACATGCACAATAATCTCCCAAGTGTCATTTTTTTAAAAAGAGACCAAAATTAGGTCTCTAGTCCCAAGCATTCAAGAGTAAAAACCATTTAAAGTTGAAAATGTAATTTTCTGCTAAATGCAGTTAAGGGGATAGTATACAGAACTTTTGTTATGTTGAAGTCAGAGATGACTGAGAGTAAAGAAATGCAGTGCCGTGAGTCAGATGTTTATTTATTAACTGTTCTGGGCTGTGTTTCCCAAAAGCATCGTTTGTGTAAGTTGATCGTAGGTACCATAGGCACCAATGGTCTTTACGAGCAACTTGGGATAACAATTTTTATATATTTCTATATATTTTTGACCACAAGGTGGCGCTGTCCTGAAACTTGTTGAACACCTTCAGGGCATCGTGCCGATGACACATACCGAGTTTCGTAATGATACGCCAATGCATTTGTAAAATACAGCATTTTACAACAAAATTTTAAATAGCCAACGCCCAAAATGGCCATAGGCAAAACTGGTATCATTCAATATGGTATGCCCACAGAACCTAAAGAGTCCAGTGTCGTGATTTTAGGACAAACTGTTCAGAAGTTATAAGCAAAAATAGTGTTTTTTTATATCTTCTGACCCATAGGAGGCACCGTGCCGAAACACTGCAGGTCACCTCAGGGCATGACGGCTATGAAACATACCAAGTTTCATCACAATCTGTCAAAGCATTGTGGAGATACAGCCTCAAATTCAATTTGGCGCGTTCTTCATTGAATTTATTGAAGCGCCATTCAAAAACAGTTTGGTCTATCACAATTCTTTTAATAACTTTTTTGTCCTGAGTGTCTCCAGATGACGCACGCCAATTTCCATGCAAATCGGACAGTTGGAATGACAGTTTTTTGTTGTAGCACCCCCTAAGGGTGAAATTGTACGAAACTTTTCTGGCATCTTCTAAACGTCCTGTTGACTACGTGTACCGAGTTTGGTTCTTTTTGGAGTTTGTGTTGAGTAGATATTGATCAATTACTCAAATTGCGTTAAACCAAAGGAATTGTATCATTAATATCTTCTGAACAATTTCACGTATCGAAATTCTTTTGATAAATATTTGTCAGGGGGAGGCCTGTAGATGATGTATACCAAATTATGTTCAAAAAAGGTTTTTCATAAAATTAAAGATGGCAGAATAAAATTATAGACACAAATGAAATCAGAGATGTAGTTTGGTGTCTCCACAACTTACGGTCTCTGACGCCCAGTCACTTTTAGGGCAGAAAAAAAAGAAGAAGAAGAAAATCAGTACAATTACAATAGGGTTCCAGCAGGTTCGCTGCTTGGCCCCCTAAAAAGAACACTAACAGAAACAATAGGTGCCTACGCACCTTTGGCACTTGGCCCCTAAAAAGAACACCAACAAACACAATAGGCACCTACGCACCTTCTGTGCTTGGCCCCCTAATAATTATCAGAAAGCGTCACACTTTACCTGTATTCACCCTAAATTTTCTCTGTTTAAGCGCTAGAAAGTGCTGGAGTGTCCAAGCTAAGGTTCATCAGTTATTTTCCAGCTAATGGAAAGCAGACTCCCTGTATGTATGCGTGTTTAGTGTTTCAGACTCTCTCACTCTTGCAAGCCCCAGCAGTGGCTCATCTGTTGTGGTTACAGTCGTCAAAATGCAGAACAATGGACTGTAAGAGAGAAGAGAGGTTCTGGAGGGAGGAATAAGGGGTTAAAGGCAGTACCCCAAACTCCAGCCCTCTCATGTGTTTAATATCCACAGATCCGCACAGTGTCACCTCTGACCCATTACCTAGTTCTGAATCCCTGACTTCTGACCTAGCCAGCTCAAAACAAATGGGAGAAATAAACCCTGCAATTAATGAATGCATGAAATATATTTAGGATTAAGTGGTTACCGCAACAGGAAACTGTATGTGTTTTTTCCAAAGAAGGCATTTTTCATATTGTCTGTGCATTACAGTATAAATATTTTATCTTTAGATTAGACACATTAGATGTTTAGATCTTAATGATCTAATCTTTAGAACTTTAGATACTTTTGGAAAGTTGACATGTCCTGCGTGTGACTTGCTATTCTCCATCCAAAAACTATATTAAACAACATTTTGCTAATTCTTTTACAATTATTATGCATGCAGCTTTACATAGCTAATATTAATTGTGAGACAACATTTGTCACACTGCAGGATTTAAAATGAAAATGGTTAAGAACTTAAAAGAAATGGTGACCTGTTACAGAATCTAAAACATACACTTTGCCTTATACAGTCATATAAATTTTAACCAACAATTTTGATGATGATAAAAAAAAAAAGTGCAAGTACATTATGCATCCTTTTATTTTTTTTTATTTAAATGAATTGCAGCTTAATTTATTGATATACATGTTAAGTGGGAAGGAAATGTATGCTGTATGCTGTAAAATGTACTCATTATATCAAGATAAACACACCCCTAGAGCCACATAAATGTATAATGCATAACCTTAGTTTAGAGTTTTTGCAAACAATGTCGCCATCTAGAGGACAAAACAAAGAGCAGGTGGTGTGGACAGTCACTTTCATCAGGTCCTTCGGTTATCCTTACTTTATTTTTTGGTCTCCCTTCTTAGTAAAACTAGAGTAGCTCATAAGGTTAGAGATTTTAAAAGAATAACAAAGACTCTAAAACAGTAAAACTTTTGCTTGTATCCAGGACACTTAAGAAAATGTAGTTCATATGGCTGTCCCATTTACTCAAAGCATATCCTAGATACTCTAGATATATATAATGGGACTATTCCTGGTAAAAACGTATGTACACCCTGAAATAATGATCTACAAATACTTTTCTATCATCCTTGGATCATTTTATTGAACTCTAATTCTTTTGTTCAGTTACTATATCAAGTTCACAAACTCCAACTCAAAGATTTACAAAAATGCATATGCATACACAAATTATTCTTTTTAACTTTAAGGTTAGTTCTGTTTATACCTTTGTGGCATTAATGCTCCTTTAAGCGCACACATTCAGTCCAACAACAGCTTTAAAAAAGGAAACAAAATCATAGCAGTACTGTAATGGAAATGTTGCAGGGCATTTTGACACTTTGTAAACACACATGAGCATGATTAAAAATTTAACCTTTTTAGAATGATACAGTTGTGACACCATTTAATTAAATAAATAAACAGCCTGTAGTGCAACGCAGCAATACTCAAAGTGAGAACCCACCTGCTCCACAATGGAAAAACAATAATTTCCCAAAGTTTTTATCCATGCATTTAATAAAGAAGTGCCTAATGAAAATATCTGGGATTCAATTTGATTTTTTATTTTTTTTTTTATTTTAAGGATTCAATTCAGAAAGTGGAGATATCACATATTAATTTACTGAATATTAATACGGGTGTATGGAGACAGGTGCGGGTCAGTGTGTGAGGCAACTCACCATGTCTCCCTGTCTAGTGTCCTTCCCTGAAGTGATGAGAATGTAGTTCCAGGCCAGCAGCATCAGCAGAGCCAACGGGACCATATAGAGCTCAAAATTCCAAACGACTACAACAAAAAACTATAGAAAGAAAAAGAGGAGAGAGGGAGCATAATGAATGAACAAATACAAGAAAAGAACTCCAGTTTCATTCAACAGATTCCTGCATTTATAAAACAAAAACATTCCTCATTCTACTGTACATTTAAATACATCAACAAAGAAGACTATATGACTATGTGATATTTTACAAAAGTTTTAATGTAATTGAAAGTTTTGCAAGCATGTTGTATATGAATACTTAAAAGAACAAAAAGGCCCACCATTGGTGATTTATTATACTTTTTTTTTTTTTAGAAAATTGCAAAAGAAAAAATAATTTTCCTTCATATCTAAATTTGGCTTTTATTGGGTGCCTTCAGAACACCTGACAACCAGTACTACCAAACATAATTTTTCATGTGAGAGAACAGATGATGCTTTTAAGTCTGAACACAGTGAATGAGTCCATCGTTTGCGAGTGTGTCATTCTCCTAATAAATCCTACTTAAAACATGCAGCCTTACACAAATTTCAGTTCTTCATCTAAAGTAATATGTGGCCCTGTGGCCCATCACCCCACAGCTTTAACTGACTGAATGTTTACATGTGACAACTCCACAGAGGGAGCCAGAACCTGACCATAAAAGGGCAAGACACAGAGTAACATTCTGACATTTTTGTAGCAGGTTTGTAAAAAAACAAAACAAAAAAAAAACGTTAAATATACTGTTTATGCATTGAAATGGCTTTCTGATTAAGATGTGACCCAACTCTCATAATCCACATAAAATTATATTTTTATATCACTGCATATAAATTGTCTTTAATGTGCCAGCTATAACTAATGAGAAAACTATGAACTATAGAATTTAAGGAAAAATAACTTCCAATAATAACTAATCCACATCATATTAAAGGAATATTCTGGGTTCAATACAAGTTGAGCTCAAGCGACAGAATTTGTGGCATAATGTTGATTAGCAAAAAAAAAAAAAAAAAAAGAAAAAAAAAATTTGAGTCATTCCTCCTTTTCTTTAAAAATTGCAAAAATTGAAGTTACAGCGAGGAACTTACAATAGAAGTGAATGGTGCCGGCTTTAAACAGAAATGTGAAGCTTATAATTTTATAAAATAACTTACATGAATTATTCTGTTGTATTGTTGTACATGTATTATTTGAGCTGTAATGTTGTTTAAATTGTCATTTTTATAGTCATTTTAGGGTTTTATGGTTTGTTGACATTACATTGTCATGTCAACAAAGTTGTAAAATTGGCTATAACTTTACACAGAAAAGGTTAGTAAGCGATTTTATCACACTAAAATCATGTTAAAACAATTTATTTTATTTTTTTTAAATAATGAGTATTTTAATGTTTACAGATTGGCCCCACTGACTTTCATTGTAAGTGCCTCACTTGAATCCACATTTGTGCTTTTTTTAAAGTCAAAATTTTATTTTTGTGGTAATCAATATTATTGCCACAAATGCTGTCGATTGACCGTAACTTGATTTGAACCTGGAATATTCCTTTAATAAATGTTTTCATTCTTTAAAAAAAAAAAAAAAAAAAAAAAAAAAAATGAAAAAATGAAAACATGAAGTAGAGCCAGAGTAAATGCATCTGTTTTCTAGTAAAGCCACTAATCGAAACAACTTGCAAAAAAGAAAATCTCACAACTCATCACAAATGCATTCAAATCAAAATGTAAAATCTCCACACTTTGCTTCTGTGAGACATATTTACAGCAAAAGCAAAATTCCCAGCAGGCTGTGACAATATAATTCACAGATAATAATAATGAATATCTCAGTTTGAGAAAGCAGTGGTGTTCACTATAATGAATATTAATGTAAACTCAACTGAATACAAAAAGACAAAACATAATATTGATGTGTTTAGTTTTTTGTTAAATCAACTGAATACAAAAAAACATAACATGATACTGTTGTATTTAGTTTTCAGGAGTTCAAAGTATTCAATTCATTAAAAATAAATTTCACTCACTTACTGGGTGAAATAATGCAATGGTTATTTGTGAAAGAGTAAAATCTTAAAGTCTCTTTTTAATTTATGAAATGCACTTTAAATATACTAATATACATATGGACATGCATACACACACAACACATACCACAAAGACCTACATAACATACAAAGGGTGTACACAGCACACAATTACAAGTGCACCAGACATGCTCCCACAAACAAACACACACACACACACACACACACAGAGAGAGAGAGAGAGAGAGAGAGAAAGATAGAGAGAGAGAGCAGTGGCATTTCTCTGGCTCTTCCAGGAATAGGTCAGATGTGTTTTCATGCCCTCTGCACTATCCATTACAGCACTGCTACCTCGGCATGCACACACTGCACATTTAAATGAAAATGGACACGAAACACAAATTAAGCACATCTTTGGCGCATAATAATTTTACAGTAAGTCTCTACTATCAACACTGGCTCAAACTTTATCTAGAGTTCTTTAAATGGTCTCTTTCTATAGTGCATGTCTTATCAACTAAGTCCATACTATTGACAAGAGCACTAAAATCACAAATAGCTGGAGGAAAAAAAAAATCACATATATAACTCATTGCACCTGTTATGAAATAATCTGAGTGCATTTGGAGTAAAATGCTTACATCTATTACTCAAATTCTGTAACATTAGGCATTTTATTACCAGTTCCTATAGAGCAAGCTTGAATTTATTGCAGACAAAAACAAAAACATATGTAGTGTACCAGTAGTTAGAGCCAAATATTTTTTTTTTCCAGAAAAAAAGTAATTAGTATTTCCTCACATTGAATTAATATTTTCCATGTGTTCATTCATAAAATCACAATAATTTATTATAGAAAAAAAAAATACTCTCTTCAACATATGTTGACAGGATGTTTTTCTTTTTGCTTTTATTTATTTATTTATTTTGCCCCTTACTTCTTTCAAGAGGTTCAATCCATGCAAAGGGATCATTCGTTAATCTATCACTTATAACGAAAACCCATATCTTTGTCTCTATACTCCACAGTGTCCATCTTGTTTTCATATGCCTGGGGGTTACTTAACCTGTCGCTGAATACCATCTCTTAAGTTTGGTTATTCTAGCTGAGGGCCCAAGTTTGATTGACAGTTGATGTAAGCCGACACTTCACCTGCTTAAAGTGACCCTTCTCTCTTTCACACAGTCCACTGGCCAAGAGAGAGATGCCCAGAGCTCTAGGGACATTCTTTTAGCCCCAGACACTCATTTAACCCCAAGTCCCCCACAGAGAGCCCTCCTCAGGGAGGGAAGGGCCACAGACCCCCAGAAACCAGACTGAAGGGGAAGAGAAAGGTCCGGGTGAAAGAGAGGAAAGGGAGAAACTGAATCTGCAAATGCGCGACAAGAGGCTTTGTCAGAGCGCATCCAGGTATTCACAATCCCAGCCACTAACAATTCAGCGGCTTTGGCGGCCATTCCAGAGCCACGACATTCAGTTTCTCATTTCTCTGTGTGAGTTCCTGTACTTCAGTACTGCAGTGTTCAGTTCAGGGCACATACTGTAACCTCTCCACCTGCACAGATCCTTCTCTTACAATGATTCACCAAGCCTCGGGACCGAAAGTAATCTAATACAAACTATGATATCTATTCATGAAACTGTATCTGAAATGTAATTTCCTGTCAATACGTTAATCTAAAAGAAAGAAAGAAAGAAAGAAAGAAAAGGAAAAAGAAAAAACGTACTATTGCTATTACCATCAATAACTATTAAAATGTAAATTGGACATCAAAAGCACAACATCCGCCTTTCAAAGTTAAAGAAGAAGACAATGGTATCACAGATGATATGGGATGCACAGATTTCTTTCATTGTTCTTCAATTTTTTTTAAAGATTTTCTTTCTTACAAAATCTACAACATCTATGCAGTAATTATTAAATGGTTTTCACACCAAAAAATTGGAACATGTTAGATTGGAAAAGTTTTTTTTTTATTATTATTCAAATTTGAAATCAGAAATGTATAAAATGAGCAGAAAACCAGAAATTAATCTGAAACATGACAAAAGAATGCCTGTATTTTCCTCACACTTCCCAAATGAATTTCAATAACTGGAATACTAAAGAACTAAATGATTTTAGCATTTTATTGCAGTCCACATCCATCTCTAACATCAAGTGCCATGTAAATTTGATGTCATTTTAAACATCTATTTGATTTTATCCAAGCAAAAGCACTTGAGATTAAGTCCCTCAACAAAAGCCGTTACCGATCTAAATCGGCCAAGTGTTTCAGCATCTCTCTAGATTTTTGGAATGGACGACGTGCTCATTTTGGCAGCCAATTTCAATATCATTTTGGCACTTTGTGTTGTGGAGTGCAGGCTTGAGCACTTCAGAGCAGGCATTTGAGAATTAGCACATTAAAAGTGTGTTACCAACACAGCCTACAACAGCCCCGATACTTGGACTTCAGAAATTAAGTCATCACATTGTGTTGATTATTTTAAATAGTGCCAGTGGTGGGTAGAAATACCCAAATAAGAGGCTGATTATGGACGTCAATAACTCATCTACTTTTTGGCTGGATTTGTGAGGTGGAGATACATTTGGAGTGAGTGATGCCGCACTGCCATCTTTTGGCTTATCAAAGAACATTTTAGTTCTTTCTTCATGAAACTCAATCTGATTGTATCTATACAGTTTATAATGAAGAGAACGTTCCCAAAGTTATTCTATGCACTAATAACTGTATTAGGTGAGATCGCATAGAAGCAATACTCATAAACTGCCACTACTAACTGGTAATTAATTCATGATTGAAGTACAACCTTCATAAACAAAGGTTCAAGGTTAAATACAAGCTCCATCAACATCTGTGCAGTGTTTGGTAAGTTGCTAAAAAAAAGTAATCCACTACAAATTACTAACTACTTCTCTAAAATTATAATAAGATTACTTCACTGATAATTTAATTGAAAAAGTAATCACATTACTAATTACTTTACTTTTAAGTTACTTTCTAAAACGCATTTATTTTGTTTTTCCGCACAACAAATTCAAAACAATGTCTATTTTCTCCTTGATCATTGTTGCACACCCTTCAGTTGTCACAGAAACGCAACAGATGTACATATGAACATATGAATTTACATTTTGTATTATATTAATACAATGATTGTATTACACATAATATATTTTTTAAAATATTAGTAACCTAAGTAATGTTCTTAAAAGTAATTACTTTCATTTATAATCTGATTACAAGAATTTAAAATGTAATGAGTTACACTACTTTTTGTGCCTAAAAGTAATTAGATTACAGTAACTAAATACTTAGTAATCTAATTACACCCAACACTGCATCTGTGGCACGCTGTCGATTAGCACAGAAAATTATTCCTTTGTCCCTTAAGTTTGTAATAGGGTAGTTGACAAATAACATGTACATGATTTTATTTTTTTATTTTTCATGACTGGTGACTGGTAGTGACTGGTCAACATTTCAACATTTTATTTGCCTTAACTAGTTCATTTTAAATGGTCCTGCATTATGACATATATATTATGCCAAATATTAGTGTAGTCTCTCAATGAATGTGAGTTCATACAACCTGCATGCATAATAATCATGAAACTATAAGTAAAATAGTTTTAGATGGAGTACAGCATGTCACAACTTCTCAAAAGTATTTCAACTACCCAAAAACAAGAAAATAAAACTTTATGACAGAAATCTACTTGCAATGGAAATGTTTGGGACAATATGGGGTACGTTGACTTCCACTGTAAGTGTTTTTTTTTTTCTGTGATAATAGAGCTTAAGTTTTATTTAACGCAGAACATCCCTTTAATCCATGCAATTTTCCCCATAATACAAAAAATAATTCTTGTTGCTGTCAGCTGACAGGTGACTGGACCAGAAAGGTGCCACCTTGTAGTACACAGTGGCTGAAAACACATGGAGCATTTGTTTCTCTCTTCCTGTCTCCTGTATTTTATATAAATGCAAAGCAGGTGAAGGCTGCTCCAGTTTCCTGTAGTAGCAGCTCTCTTGTCTGGGCGCTCCCACTGATAAGAGTCCTACTTTACCCCACATAAAAGCCAGGTATCATTTCCTTACTTCTCCCCTTCCAAAATATCTCCCTCTCCTTACCCTCTACACACACACATCACTCTTATCCCCAAGACACACAATACTTGCTCTATTTGCTCCCAAATTCAAGGCCAAATTGCAGGTAGAGTTACGGCAAATTTGTTTGGAGGAAGAGTTGGTGCGGGAGCAATAATGAGCTGGGGAGGGCTAGGGTGGTGCGGGGAGGGCTGGCACAGAGCAGCCTTTATGAACAGCTCTCTGCCAGCCAGAACAATGGCCCACTTTCACCCAGCACAAACGCTCAGCTTACAGGTGTTCGCAGATGCACAAACACTCGCGCAGACACCCACACACACTTGAAAGTGCACGCATGTATGCATGGATGAGCGCATACACGCACGCGAATACTCTTGAAGCTTTGTCCATTGTGCAGATGCTGTGAACTGTGTCGTATTGAATGGCCGGCACGCTATCAAATGTGTGTCTCTATGTGCGCGCGATCACGAATATACACGTGCATCAAGGACATACACACAAAGGTTTACACACATTGAAGGAAAGGCAATTTTGAGTATTTAGAGCATCAGAAATGGCACAGTAACACATAAAAAAAAAATTCTTAGTCTCTGCTTCTGTAAATAAAATCTCAACAACATTAGTAAATATACAAAAAAAACTAAACAAAAAAAAAAAACTCAAAAGCTAACCTAACATAAAAAAACATACCAGAAATAGCAAACACTGAAATGCTAAAAAATTAAAGCTGAAGTGTGTCATTTCTGGAATTGCAATTGGAATTGCAAAAATTTCAAACTGGTTTACCAAACCAATGTTTCTCTATGTTGGGCCTGTCGGGCTGTTCAAACAAATAATGTTTTGATAGCTCCATAGAGCCACAGTGTTTACACTTTTTGGGGAATCAACCTACGAATGGCTCACTAACAGTTGAATATCAACCTGCGTTAGAGAGAAAGTGTTTTAACAAAAAATAAAAAATAAATAAATAAATAATACACACGTCACCTTTAAGGAAAGGCAGGAGTATTTGGAACAACAGCGTTCAAGGGACAAAGTTCTAATTGCACGCTTACAGATACCAAACAAAAAGACTTTGGAAGAGTTTCTGCAACAAATTCACAAGAACATGAACAAAAACACCAATAAAACCTCAAAACCTAACCTAAAAACAAAAACACTCCAATGTCAAAAAGGCACAGACTTAAAAATACCGGAATAGCAAATCACAACACTTGCTGTACATCGCAGCTGGTTTTATCTGTGCGTTGCAAGCAGCCCCTTTGCTTTGGCTAAACTTTGTACGGCAAGCACCTGAGGTTCTGTAAGTCTTGAATGCAAAATCAACTCCGCCGGTGTCTGACTATTGTATTCTTTTGGCTTACAACTGTCAGTGGCTGATAGAACGGCACAGATGTGCATCTCAACGCAGCGGTGAAGACTCACCTGAACCAGATGGCTGATGATAAAGAAAGAAATCAGCATGATGATTAAGAGAGCTCTTAAGGAGTGAGATTTAGATTGCAAAACATAACATTAATAGCTAATGGGGAAACTACAAAAGTAATACAAAAGTTACAAAAGAATTACACTTGTTTATTTATTTATTTATTTTTAAAGATTTTTGGTAACACTCTACTTGAAGATATTTAATGCACTGTAAGGTATTCATAATGCTTTAAAATACTCCTTATAATCAGCTATATGTTCTCATGAATAATTTAAGCTCAGTTGCTGTGTAAAAAACCATTACGTTGTAACAACATCTTTGTTTCCATTTAAAATGTGACATTCATTTCTGTCAATTCTACTCTTTTCAGAGTTTCAACTAAATTTTCCTCATCAGTAATACAATAAAATTATGTATGTAGCTATTCATAAAGAGTATAGTGTATTAAAACATTATAATAGATAATAGTGTTAGAATAGATAATTATAATAAATGAGTATCATAATATTATAATATTTATAATTATATTGTTTTATTACTGTGGTTACAATAATTTATTAAAATATATACTGTAATGCATTATATTGTGTATTATAAGACAGTATGAATAACCTTTTAATGCATGAAGATGAAGTTCATTATTTATACAGGTTTAAACAAAAGTGTTAGTTTTTTTTTATAACTTTGGTAGTTCAGGTCAGACATACTGAATGTGGCTAAATACGAATTCTTCATAATACATCTGAACATTAAGAACAAATTTAACATATTTTTGTTTTGTTTTATTCAACACAATTCTCTTGACATTTCTTTCTGTGACAGTTTCATTGTTTTTTTTCTTAACAACCACGAAGGAAAGTGTTCAACTGAAATGTTAATTGATCGATTCAGCTGTCCCTCCACTCACACCCTGTGCCCTCAGCTTTTGTTTTCTGAAGTGTCCCGAAATTAAAATGTGTCAACCAGCAAATGTTAATGGCCTGCCCAGCAACACTTAAAGACACGCGAGTCCTGTAACAGACAGGCCCTGCAGTGAATTATGCTGCATCACATGCGAAGATTAGCCAGCACGTCCTGTGCTAGCATTTAGTCATACAGCCCACTTAGAGCAGGTGTCCTTTTCATGAAGGTTCAACTGTCCAATTACAATCTGAAGGTACAAGGTATGACAGAGAGGGCCCTAAATTCAGAGGACCATTCCCAACGAGCAAGTCTATGTGCAGTCACCCCAAAACATACATATGGAGACTGAAGCCACACCTAAAAATGTGTGAATTGCATTACAAATTGCTTTTGCATGCTGCTGCATATGTCATACAAAGACAACAGACCTGGAAGTTTACTTCACATTTGATTTGTAAGAACTATAGACATAATAGTGTAAATCCTCAGTGGATTTTGGATTCAATGGCCCCAAAAAGTAGTAAGTAAAAAGTATAACAAAAATGATTTTGTAAGGTTTTAAATTGTAACAGTGGATATTCTGTTTAAAAATGTGATCAAAAAGTATTGTATTTGGACAATGTCTGGTTGTCAAACTTTTAGTGGAACATGTCCATTATTAATGTGATGAACTAAAGATTAGAAGCAATTGGTGAAAATTGTTCTCAGTAAAGCTCTAGTATAATTTGTTTGCAGACGCCACTTGGTTTGCTATTTTTTATCTAATGCAATGAAACTCATAGTAAATTTGTGGCTTAAGTGTCTAAATAATTTTTGAGCCACTGAAAGCGATTGCGTGTGAATATATATTTTGCTCCTTACCAGAAAGGCACAGATGCTCCTCTGAGGAGACTCCCACTCAAAGCAGCTGTTGATATAGCAGCCAACATTGATTAGGAACATGATACAGCGCCTCACTCTGTTAAAGTTCTGCAGCAGCAGCTGAGTGACAGGAGAAAAGACAGCATTTCATTTCCAATGACATTTATTCTCAGTGAGAAACACAGAGTCAAACAATCACTCTCTTCTTTGACTTCTGCTGGCAGCTAATGGGTGAAGTTGCATTGAAGTCTTAAAGGAATATTCTAGGATGAATACAACTTAAACTCAAACAACAGCATCTTTGACATGCTGTCAATTACCACAGCAAATCATTATGACTCGTCCCACAGTTTGTGAAAACAAAAGAAAAATGCATGTAAAGAAATGCACTTACAATGGAGGTCAATGGGGCGGCGTACTGAAGAGTTAAAGGGATAGTTCACCCAAAAATTTTACTCATTTACTCATTTTCATACCATCCCAGATGTGTATGACTTACTTTCTTCTGCAGAACAAAAACAAAGATTTTTAGAAGAATATTTCAGCTCTGAGGGTCCATACAATGCAAGTGAATGGTGACCAGACCTTTCAAGCTCGAAAACTCACATAAAGGTATATAAATGTAATCCATATGTCTTCAGTGGTTAAATATAATGTATGTCTTCTGAAGTGATGCAATCACTTTGGGTGAGAAACAGATCAATATTTCCATCCTTTTTTTTTTTACTATAAATCTCCACTATAAATTTATATGTTTCTCACTCAAAGTGATTGCATCACTTCAGAAGACATATTTTAAGCCACTGGAGTCTTATGGATTACTTTAATGTACCTTTATGTGATTTTTCGAGCTTGAACGGTCTGGTCACCATTCACTTGCTTTGTATGGACCTACAGGGCTGAAATATTCTTCTAAAAAATCATCATTTTGGCCTCAGGGTCAAAAACACTACAATAATTGAAGATTAACTTTGAGTGAAGGTTTTGGGTGAAATTTTCATAAACGTATCACTAAATGTGATTAATATTCAATGTGGTAAACACTGGTTACTAAACAGTTTCTTACGACATTGTTGTTCAGGAATAACACCAAAAATATTATGTTAATGCAACATAATCCATTCAATCAGAAAATAAGGGATAATCCAAACATATTTATTTTCAAATCTGTAGAAATGTAAAAGCAATTAAAGAATATTTAGTCATGTCCCCTTTAATAAAATGGTTTTGATTCATGATTCTGAGTGTGGGTGAACTACAAATGACCACTGGTTCCTGTGTTCACAGGAAGATCAAACATTCCCGTCTCATAATGGCTTTAAAATGGCACGGCTTTGATCATAGCAAATATCCATGTTTACTGTGGTGAAGTGTAGGATTCTGGCCATCCCTTTAAAGTATGCCATTTTGTTTGTCATTTGGGACTAATCAGGTGAGAGTAAATGAGAGGTGAAATCCGACATCACACTACTGAAGAATACACAATGCTCCATAATAAAAGAAATGTTTGACAAAAAAAGAGTATTTCGTAATTTAAGAATGAAAAATATATCTTGTGCAGATACACTTGCCCTTGTCTTCCATTTTTGCATCTTTCTTGCCATCTCCCTCTCAAACACAGAGATAGTTTGGGTCAGGGGCAAATTCACACTGAAAAGTGTAAAGTGTGCACACTTTCTATCATAAATTCAGCAGTGTTTTATTGTGTGTGTGGGGGCGGGTTTGGGTGGTTTACGAGGAAATTTTTTTAGGTTACAAACTGGTAATTACAAGGGTATTATGCTATAAATGTGGTTTATGAGGACATTTCTAGTGTCCCCATAATTCAAATCACTTAAAAAAACATACTAAACGATGTTTTATTGAAAATGTAAAAATGCAGAAAGTTTTTTGTGAGGGTTAGGTTTAGGGGTAGGGTTAGGGGATAGAATCTATAGTTCATACAGTATATAAATCATTATGTCTATGGAGAGTCCTCATCAGGATAGCTGCACCAACATGTGTGTGTGTGTGTGTGTGTGTGTGTGTGTGTGTGTGTGTGTGTGTGTGTGTGTGTGTGTGAGAGAGAGAGAGAGAGAGAGAGAGAGAGTATGTGTGTTTGGCCCACTGTCTCCATGACAGGTCTGATTTGGAACAACCCCAACAATTCAGCCCTTTGTCAGGGATGTGGAGGGGGACATTGAACGGGGTGACAAAAAGAAGCACAGCAGAAGAACCACTGAGGTCCAAGCTAAAGGATGGCCAATCTACTTATGCACCCCCAACGTTGACAGCTTGACATTTCTATTCACCACCTCCAGAAGAGAAGGAAGACACAGCAGTAAGAGAGATGCTGCTGCCTTGAGATCTCGCTACGACTTGTGTTTGGGGGATTATTTTAAATGCCTTCGACAAAGGTGCAATTAAAGTAGCCTTGTTACCTGTTTGGACACCCGTGGCTCCTCTTCGATGTATTTCTGTTCGATTGGTATCAAAGTTCTCAGGCCGGCTTTCACCTACAACATATACATTTCATTCATTATTCAGCACAAAATCCATTGTGTAGTTTAAGAATAATTGACGCCCACATGACTGGGATTACCAGACGTACTGAAATCATGATGCGTCATTAACAATCTAATCATATATCAAGACATCCCTCCATTTCACACACACACCACATGACCATGTGACACTCTCTCACACTCCCGCCTAAAATGGCGGATGGGACACACACGGCGATACACAGATGCACAAATAAAAGGCTGAGGAAAGGGGAGTTTTCAGTAATTAAAAGAGAGAATGAGGAAGGGGGACAGACAGCCCCGGGTAGGGATGACAGAATTTACTGAAGAGAACAAGCAGATAAAGAAAGGGAGAGAAAGATGAAAAACGAAAAAAAAAAAAAAAAAAGAAGTGAAAAAGAAGTGGGACTTACGACATTATAAATCACGTCTATTTCGAGAAAGATGACCCCTTTGGTTGGCCCTGTCAGTTCCTTGCTTTTCAAGGCATAAGCTTTGCGTTCTCCATTTTGGATCTGCGGAAAAAGAACATGACAGCCGTCTGTCTGGCAATACCCAGCTGAATACACTCTCCATGTGACCTTTGAACCCCAGCTGCTGCATCTGACAGAGAGCCCAAAACAACTGTGGCGGCTCTGACAAGTACCTGTTCATTACGTCCCGACCACTGTCAGCCACAAATTAACTATCCTGGGGAATCACCCCCACCCACCCCCCACCCGTGTTTTTCTTTTTTCTTTTCTACTCTGTTTTTGTTAGCAGATTTTCCATTTTCTCACAGTCACGTCCAACTCTATGATTGCTAAAATCTCTACAAAGTTAGACAATGGCCAAAATTTTGCTTTTTAACTTTGTGAAAACTTTTCCCAATCTCAAACAGGCTCATTGTTTTATGAAAAGTCAGTAGGTTTAGTGATTTTCACATATTGGTTTATGATTTCTAAAATGATTACAGTTAGACACATGGCAAAAAATTTTTTTATCATTGTGAAAACTTTCCTTTCTTTACATTTCCCCAATCTCAAACTGGCTTATTATCATACAAAAAGTATATTTCATGATGATTCATGATGTTTTATAAAATCACTTATGCCAAATGGTTTTTTATAACTTTGTGAAAATGTTTTTTTCTTTTTTGCATTTTCCCCAATGTAAAACTGACCCATTGTTATATGAAAAGTCAGTAGGCTTGGAACTTTCACATCCTGCTCTATAATTGCAAAATTCACTAAAAAGTTTGACACATGCCACACTGGTAAATTTTCCCCCCAACATTTATTTATTTATTAAACTTATTAGTATTATTTTTTTTTTCATTATTTATTTATTTATTCATTTCCCCAATTGTAAAACTGGCCCATTGTTGTTCAAAAACTTTAGGCTTGGGACTTACGTTTAACAATGGTATAGAGACTTTGCCCAAGAAGTCGGCACTTCGGTCTCTGTCTTCATCGTAGACAGTCACCTCTAAGACTGAGTGGATGTCTTTCACATTGCTAGTTGAGGAAAAAAGGGTAGACGAGGAAGTCATTGACTAATATTAAACACTGAAAATATCTTTCAAGTCATGACAAAAAAAATGTGATTCATCTAAATCCTTGGTGACAATCTCCATTGTGCTGGGGTTAAAAAAAGATGCTGCAATTCTCCATTTGAAATGCTATCTTTGAAAAGTAGGCTAAAGAGGAGAAGTCTAATGAAAGAAAATGAGGTTATTCTTTAAAAGATGAGTGCTCCAAGGAGAGGCTAGATTACCCAGCTTTCCATGGGAATTCGCAAATGAATTTTCAGCCATAAAGATTGAAAGTTTATGAAAAAATTTTTTTTTTAAATAATCAATGGAACAAAATCTAGATATCAGCCTAATATAAGAAATTATAGATGGCACATTATCAAACGGCACAATGGCTAAACTTGCAGTGGGAGTGTAATCTCCAACAGAAGGTAATTTTGTTATTAAAGAAAAAGTTTACTTATGTGTAACATTTTCATCTACAAATACAGAGCTTAATTATATAGTCCAGACTACATCTGACTTTAATTCTTAAATTCTCAGCTCTCATACTGTATTTACCCTATAAAATAAGTAGCTCATGAATGTGATTTTAATAAGAATTTGTATCTATATACTGACAAAAGTATGCAGACATATTATTCAGAATCTTTAATGATAGATATTTTAAGCTTAGCAAAACATTTTTTTTTTCTTATTTCTAGTTTGACAATTACAAATTAGCTGTTATTTGGAAAATAGAGAAATTAAGTTTGAAATGTATTGAATATTTTGTCCGTTTTTTTTTTTTTTTTTTTTTTTTACATGTTTTAAGCATTCTTAAAAATATTGAATTTTATATATTTATATCAGTATTGTAGTATATTTAAAAAAATGCTCTATAAATTTGACAGTCAATAAATATGTGAAAATATGCAAATGTTATACTGTATATATATATATATATATATATATATATATATGTGTGTGTGTGTGTGTGTGTGTGTGTGTGTGTGTGTGTGTGTGCTCTTGACATTTTGACACTTACAATGTGAAGACTTTGTTCCACTCTGGGTTGAGGTTTTTGTACACGGTGTGTGTCTGTAACCGATCGTTGCTGAGCTCTACCACACAGAAGGGGTCACTTTTCCCTGTAAGGGACACACACACACATTAACTTGATCAGTTTTATTGTATTTTCTGTGGTGTAATACACTGGGTGGTGTGTTGGGGGAATGACTACCTGATAAAGGTGAGGGGGACAGCAAGCCTGAAGGGCCGGATCATACCACACTGCTGTTTTTACCAAGACTAAAGATTTGCCAGCAACTTAGCATTGAAAAGTTGATTTGATATATTCATTTTGCCCCAGTGTGGTGCATTTCCCATAGTTACAACGATACAGTTGTTTTCACACAGGTAGATAAGTGTGTCAGCCTCTCTGCTGCCCTTTAGCACGGTGAGGACATCTCTATATCTCCAGTGTGAACACACACATGCACGCGCAAACAGCTGGACCCAGATAGAGGGCAGATGGGAATGAACACAGAAGTCCAAATGTGAGAAATGTCGAAAACAGATTGGTGGAGATTGGTGGCCATGCTTTCGTTTGATATTGTCGATTATGGTAGATATGTTTTGATATAGACAGATATTACAATTCTTGTAATTATTTAAATTACAAGGAACTATTTCCATTCAAAAGGGAATTTAAAGTGTTCATATTAACCAAGTAAAATGTCTTAAAGCAAGATAAGCTTTTTTTATTTTCTAATTCTTTATATAAAATATTTTAAGATCAAGAGAATATCTCTTGATATTAGTATATTCATGTACTAAAGAGATTAATATAAGCATTCCACTCTAGAGACATATTTGTCGAATCCACTGTTCTTTATGCTTTGATTTCAACTATTAATATTCATATGAAAATAAATGTTCATAATTTAACAGACTATTGTTCTCCGTCTGAACAAAACCTCTGAGCGGGGTTGGAACTGACTGCCCATAGCAGCCAAAACCACCGGGCAGGGGCCTGCCCCTGGCGCGTCACATACTCCAATCGATCAGAGATAAAAGTGTCCGGCCGGCAAAGCTCCATTCACCTGCTGACTAGAGATTCTAACATCCAGGCCTTTCAGAACCTGCTTCAAGCCGAGGGGCGCCACCCTCCACAGCTTACATCACTGTCAGCGAGGCACCTGCTTACAACGCATCGACTTAGTCATTTTTTTGACAGTTCTGCTTCATTTCATCCAGGCCACATGAAATCACTTCAAGCTGAGGGTCGCCACCCTCCTCGGACTCTCAGAGACATTCACACCGCTTACACAGGCCCTCAGCACCTGTGAGAGCATCCACCATCCGCCCTGAGTGAAGAACTAAAAACTATTTCTGTTAGCTCTGATCTAAACTTTTAGCTGTTAAATAAATCTAAAAACAAAACAATTGGGAGCGCTTTTGTGCATAGCATTTTTTTTTTTTAAATAACAACAAAAAGCATCTGCATTTTTAAAATGCTACTTTCGTATTTTGCTAAATTGTTTTACAAGATAACATGTACAGCAAAGTTAAAGAAAAGTATAAAATCAGTTTAAGAGAATAACAAATATGTGTAACATTTGTGTAAGAAAAGATATTTAGTTGACAAGTAAAGATTGATCAATGGAAAGTCTTTTCTGCCACCTGCCATATCAATTTCACAGGCATATCCATCATCTAGATAAGTTCAAATTGATTTTTAATTCACTGGGTAAGGTATTTAAACTGAAATCTATTTCAATGCAGTGATTACACTATTATGTGAGACAATACAAATATCGGATTAAATTTACTGTTGCTTTCTGTACTGTAAATTTCAGATCTAAGTCCACAGAAAAAAACTGTGCGAAATATATATTGTAAAGCATACTTTATTTTTAAGAGTATTGCACTAAAAATGAATAAAGTAAGACCATTTTGGAAACATATTTTAGTTAAAAAGCTATGGATTAGCAATAATATACTGTTAGAATTTTAGACAAAAATTTGAGAAAAAGTATTTGTATAAAATCCTGTTACTATTTTTAATACATTTTTAGCAGTCAGCAACTCTCTTTACCATTTATTCATACGCACACTTAATTTGGCATGACTTCTTGTAATTATAAATGTCTTCTTCTTGTATATCTTCACCTTTAAAAAATAATTTACATCTACATTTAAATTAATGTTTATTGATAGGCGGAGGAATGTATCACCATATTCCATATCCAAATGGTGACACTTGATCATCCTCAACGCGAAGTAAGACTGTGTTTGTGCAGCAGCTGTCTAAGCAAATTACACGCTTCTCACTGAATGAAACTTTGACTCCCCAGGTGTGGCCAACCAGACTCTATCCTCACAGACCGGTGAGATGTGTTCAACCTCATTTCGGCTGCAATCTGATGAGCATACAGTGCGCTGACGTACAAAACGGTAATTAAATTTCTTAGGTCTCGAAGGCGTTTTAAATGAAATACAGGACTGTGTTAAGCAAACGTACCTGCATGTGAACGCTCTGCTCAATCCTGCACAGAAAAGGGGCTTATCATATACAAACACGCTGACTGGAGTAAGGACAGTACATTTGTTGCTGTTGTTTGAAAACCGATTGTGAATGAAATTGGTACTGCTTGGATAACTAACACAACTGTAAGAGTAATGTCTGAGGTGGACGTAAATTAATTCAAAGTGATCTATAAGTAGCACTGAGTGGGCCTATTCAGAAAGAAAGCAGTGTCCTGTCCCTAAATACTGTTGGTTTTACACACTGTCACCATTTATCCTGCTGGCCTGGAGTGGAGGCACTCTAGATAAAAGCCTCAATTAATTACAATGAAAAACAGACAGAAAGGAGGGGTAGAACAAAAAACAAAAAACAAAAAACACACACACACTAAGTGATGCGAGAAAGAAAACAAGAAAAAAAGATGCTTCCCTCTTTCCTGTCCACATTCACTTTTATGTCTACTTTCCTTCCCTTCCTCTTTTCCTAGACTCTCCTTTTCTCCAGTGAGCTCTCTATTAGAGGAGGCACTGTTCCTTGGCCCGTAACCTTGTTGGCTGACACCTCAGCAGCAGGGCCGATTGAGACGGTGAATCCGTGAGCGAGCCAGGGCTCTAAGAAAAGCTTTGTGCAATGGCGCTTTGTGGTGGAAGAGGAGTGTGAAATCAGAGCTCATGAGGAGGCTGTGGTTCCCCAGGGAACACCAGACCATGCTACGAGGTCAACGTAGTGGGCCGGACCCCCGGAGAGGAGAGAGTAAAGGGGTGATTGCAGAACTGTGCCGTAAACGGGAAAGGGGAGGCTGAAGGGTGTGGGGGTGTTCTGCCATTGAGCATGTCTTAATTAAAGGCGTCGATTAGGCGATTAGAGAGTATGTGTAGACAGCGAATGCACAGTGGTTAGTGGAGAGGAACCTCACGAGATTCTCTACCTCAAGAGTGACGGTGCTAATGACCTCTACATCTCTCCCTCTAAGTCTCTCTCTCTCTCTCTCTCCCTCTATCTTTTCACTTTTTGTGGCACTTGTTTATTTCCAATGCCTCACACCTTGTCTGCAACCGATTGTGTTGACTGGATTAATATTCTTGTGCTGAAATTCTCAGCTTCATTTCCCACACAAGTGATAGAAACCAAACTCCAGGGTTTCCACACTTTTTGACCATTGAATTTCTGTGAATTGCCTTTCCAGTTATTTGTAATTACTGGTTAAGCATTTTTAAAATTCATTTTGATTCAGAGTGATTTGATAGTGAACTATTCAGGGGTGCGTTTCCAGTACAACACACTGCTTAATCACCACACTACGATGCATCGTTAGAGAAATTAACTAACTCGTCAGGACTGTTTCCCGAAACCGTAGTAACTATGTTGCACATCCATCATTCGAATCTCGTTGGTTCAACAATATAGAGCTGTTGTTAATGACATTATGCAGGGGGTGGAGTAGTGACTTCAGCGAATATTAAATTATAAAAGCTCACTTACACATACACCAGAAAGCCATTTAATGTGAGAAAGCTGCATGCACTGTGTAGATATATACGCTGCAATAGATGGGTTTCCCTCTACATCAAACTTCGGGGTTCCGCCGGTGCACTTGAGCACATACACATATGTGCACTCTTAAAAACATATATAATGCCACTTATGCATTAACATAAACACATTAAAATGTGTTCTCCGACAGAAACCATGTGTGATAAACTGCTTTCTCTTAACAGCCTTAAACCCTTAAACAGCTGCATTCGTGTTTAAGTGATGTTTCAGAACGCCGCTTTCTGCAAAATCCTGGAATAAGCCATTTTCTTAAATGCATGCAGATGTTGTCAAAGTGTTGACAGAATGAAAGATATATATGGAATAACAGATAAAGAAGCCTCAGCGAAGTGAAATAATGTCCACACAGCAAACTAACAAGGAACTATGCTTCTAACCACAGGTAAGAGAAACACACCCCAGATTGATTTGTTAACTGGTTTGACCGATTCATTGAAAAGAATCAACTTAAAAGATCGATTCGCTCACAAATGGAACATCAGTTAGCTTGGGGGGAAGTTTTACTCTACACAAGAAAAATACCTAGAAATGTATTAACTGTACAAATTTCCATGCCTTTTCTTTCCCACACAGGTGTTCAATCCAATTGTAATGGTTTCCACACTTTTTGACCTATACATTTTCATGACTTTTCTATTTCCATTTCAATTTATTTTCAATTCAGACCAATTTTGATTCGATAACGAACCATTCAGATTTGTGAACTGGTAGCATTTTGCTCACAAATCAAATACCATTTGGCTTGAGGGCAAGTCCAGATCAATATCTAGCTAATGGACCATTTTAGATTGGAGCATAAGAACATATTACAAGTATATTCACTATTTGAATTTCCATGATTTTTCATGATTCTTTTATTATTTCCATCACTTTTAAAAAACAAAAAACAAAACAAAAAAACAACTCTGATATTTCTGGGTTATTTATGACCGTGGGAACCCTAAAACTCTTCAAAGCCAGAACTGACGTTGACTGCACAACCTCAAGCAAAGGGACAGTCAAAAGTTACATATAAATATGTTCATTTAAATATAACACACTCCAACTGAGGAGCAGTTAATGACTCAGTTGCAATGAGGTCACAATGCTTTAAAGTAAAATAAGCCCCAAAAGTGTGACAAGAACCAAAAACCAATGCATTTATGTTGCATATTTTACTGGTGTAGTATTAATAAAACATTTTTTTTTTAAATGATCCAAGGTAAATGTGTTTGTTAACGTCTCACTCCAACTGTGAATAAGAATCGACTCTCTGCACCGTCTTCTGTATTTTGTCAACTTGATAATTCATAGTGCCAGAAACTAGGTTTGTTCGCTGCAGACCTAATTAAAAGCAAGAATGAATGGAAATCAGAGCAGAAGCATTATAAAAAAAGAAAAGAAAATATTAATAATTAAAAAAACAAAAAAAAAAAAAACACAGTGATCTTGAAAGCCATTAATCCATTAGTACAGAGCAGAATGCTATATTATCAGACTCCTGCTGACCATTCCACAGAAAATGATACTTTTTATCTATGACTGCTGAAAACAGAGTGGGAAATCATATGTCAAGATCACTGTGTGTGTGGGGGGGGGGGGGGGGGGAGTTTTTCTTACCTGTAACATCAGCTGCCATCAGTCCCACCGCCCGGATCACCTTCACCTGCACCACTCCCACGTCTTTAATATTGTGAAAGGATTTGAGTAGACTCTGTTGGGGTTGGAAAGAAAACAACAACAAAAAACTAAGTATGTGAAAGCCCAAGATGTATAACGATAGAATCCATATCTACACAGCTAAAGAATATAAAGTAGCCACTAAAATGTCTATAGACACATCCATACATTCAATTAACAATTACAAATGTATGAATTTCATTACAATAGATAGAAACAAACAAATGATGCTAGACCTTTTCTCATAACTATTTCATTTTGTCATTTTCAGAAGTCAGTTCCCCTCAAGTTTGAGTTAACCTAAACTAATGTATGTCTACAGCACAAGAGAGTTGTATATTATATATGTTGTGTTATAATTTGAAACCTAACAAGCTTTTATTTTTCAAAGGTTTTTTTAAAGTGTGCTTGTCCTATCTTTCTTTAAAATAAATGATGCTTGATTTGATATTTAGCTATACAATGCAGACATTCATACATTTTTAAGCATGGTTTAAGTTTCTGTGGTCACTGTATTTTATGTATGCATTAGAAATGCAACACTTATTGTAATAAAATTACATATACTGTAATTAACCAGCATACTTCTGTTTTGAGGTGCAAGATATGATTGTATTGTTCTACATTAGTCACAGTCTGAACACTGTATACACATTTGAGCAGCCAAGATAAACCACCACAAACCATCTACAGCAAATAAAACGCATATATAAGTCAAAAAAGCTGTTTCAGAGGAGTGAGAAAAAGGAAATTAATGGCAATTAAAAATTAATAAACAGCGCTGATGCCAAACCGAAGTCAGGTCAACTTACTCTCAATGTATATATGTGTCCATACTCATTTCCAAGCTTTTCCTCAAAAAAAAAAAAAAAAAAGAAAAAAAAGAAGGTATTTTTTTCCTTGTTTGAATAACTCTACTGTATGTAAGCGATTAAACGAAAGAAAACAGAAAATAGTACCAAGACGCCACCAATTTCTTAAACAGTAATTCTTGGGGAGATGGATAAACTGCTCAAAGACGAGTGCATCAGCAAAGACACTTAAGCATGATTTATGAGCGAGTCAATTACACTCATACCGATAAAAGCCTCTCATTCAGACACCATAATACTCCATTACAGTTCCTTTGTGTGTCTTTTGTAGCATTAAAGGGGCTGACATTTAGCCATGAAACAAACTAGGCATCACACACTAACTGTGTGGTCACAGCATGAATCTCTCTTTCTCTTTTTTACATTTTACAGTATATTGTATTCAGTCTTTCCAACCAAATACAACACCTGGAAAACACACATGAGAAAGAAAAGTCACAAATGAGATATATTTAATATCTCAACAGTCTCAAACTGTGCTCAGATTCGCCAAGATACTGCAATCAAATGTCAGATATTTCAATACGTTATCCATTAATTTTATAGCTCTATATATTCTTGTTGCATGTCAACAATTGTCTCTTTTGTTTCTATTTTCATTTCTCCGAAGGAATTTTAGGAGAAAAAATATGAGACAAAACTGATGCTTAAATGAAAAGCTCCATTAAAGGAATATTCCAGGTTCAAAACAAGTTAAGCTCAATTGACAGAATTTGTGGCATAATGTTTATTACAAAAAAAAAAAAAAAAAAAAAAAAACATTTAGACTTGCCCCTTTTTCTTAAAAAAAAAAAAAAAAAAAGCAAAAATATGGGTTCTAGTGAGGCACTTTCAATGG
The DNA here is from genome assembly GCF_019703515.2 of Myxocyprinus asiaticus. NCBI lineage: Eukaryota > Metazoa > Chordata > Actinopteri > Cypriniformes > Catostomidae > Myxocyprinus > Myxocyprinus asiaticus. Next base: position 43,374,743 of record NC_059346.1, read on the forward strand.
AAGTAAATGGGTCTAATCCATAAATGTTAAAATACTCACTATTTCAAAAGTATAGCCACAAGATTTAAACATTATATACACTACCGGTCAAAAGTTTTGAAACACTTGACTGAAATGTTTCTCATGATCTTAAAAATCTTTTGATCTGAAGGCGTATGCTTAAATGTTTGAAATTATTTTTGTAGACAAAAATATAATTGTGCCACCATATTAATTTATTTCATTATAAAACTAAAATGTAATAAAAAAACTTTTTTTAAAAATGGAGCAAATAATAAAGAAAAGCAGCCAATAAGTGCCCAACATAGATGAGAACTCCTTCAGTACTGTTTAAAATCATCCCAGGTTGATACCTCAAGAAGTTGGTTGAGAAAATGTCAAGAGTACATGTCTGCAAATTCAAGGCAAAGGGTGACTACTCTGAAGATGCTAAAATATAACACAGTTTTGATTTATTTTGGATTTTGTTTAGTCACAACATAATTCCCATAGTTCCATTTATGTTATTCCAAAGTTTAGATGACTTTACTATTATTCTAAAATGTGAAAACAAAATTATAATAAAGAATGAGTAAGTGTTTCAAAACTTTTGACCGGTAGTGTGTTAACATGATTTTAGTGTGATAAAATCACTTACTAACCTTTTTTGTGTAAAGTTCATTGCCATGACAATGTAATAACAACAAACCCTAAAACAACTGTTAAAAATGACCATTTAAACAATTTTATTTGTTATACATCATAACTCAAATAATACACGAGTTTAACAGAAGAGTGAAAGTGCTTTTATAAAATTATAAGCTTCTGATTTCTGTCTTTAAACTATCCAAAAATTATCCCCATTCACATCCATTATAAGTGCCTCACTGTAACCTCAATTTTATTTATTTTCTAAGAAAAGGATAGACAAGTTGAAATAATTTTTTTGTGGTTATCAACATTATGCAACAAATGCTGTCGATTAATGAACATAGAAAATAACTTTAAGTCTTCTGAGCAATTACATTTTACTCTGGACTGGTGTGTCTAATACATGCGCAATATACAATATTCCTGATTTAACAGGTAAATCGAAGAGAAAGTTGTCCAACAACAAAATATGCCCATACTGTACATCCCTGCCCTTCATATGAAGCAGAGTAAAAGTTGAAGAAACACTTCATAGGCAGACAGTGAATAGAGCAAGAATGACAGAGATGACACAATCTCACCGGTGTGCCTTCAAAAGCAGTGAAGGCTTCACTTTAATTCTCTTTTTGGCAATAAGCCCTACACATACCCTGAGGAATAATTATCATTTGAATTTCTCAAGCCAGGGCCAGGCTGCTGACTTAATTCATTTTAAACTCGGACTGCCTTCGCCTGTTATGAGCGATATTATTGTTGAAAAATCCTCTGATAGCAAACGAGTGGAGAGGAAAAAAGGGACAGGAAAAAAAAATCAAGTGGTGATTGAGGGGGGACAAATAATTTTTTCACATACATTCAATACATGATTTCTCTGTAGATATCAAGGGTTTGTTATTTATGATTATTGGAGGCTTAAAGAAAAGTGACAGAAATTTTTATGGAAGCCAGTAATTGCCATAGCAGAGGAATTTCTGGTTTGCAAAGGGTGCTGGCTTTTCAGACCCCTCAAAAGACAGGCAGCGAGATTGAAAAGCTCAGGAGATGAGGCCTCTTCATTTTTTTAATGAAAGGCTGAAGAATATATTTTCCCACCCCCCTCAGCTTTGGGGCCGGCAAGGCATGGCTAACTCATATGGTACGCTGAGGAGGAGAGAGGTTTAGTCCCATTACAGGAAAGGGGTAGCAAACAAACACACACACACATACACACAGAGAATTCCTTCTGACCCCCAACCAGACAGTAGGGACTAAGAAAGAAGGGAAGGGGAGGGGTGATATGGCGGGGCTGTGTCTTGAGTGACAGCTTGTCACCGTGACGTCTTATTCCATCTCTGTTGTGGAGAAAATGAATGTCACCACGCGGAGCCTTATGACTCGCTGTCATCTCGCAGGCGCTCACCTTTTATCAATGCACTAAATAACATTTCAAGCCCACCGTCTCCAACCGGACAATCCGGTCAGGGGACATTAAATTGGATGACTGTGAAATGTCATAATAAAAATGGAATGCTAACAGCTTCCACCACCACCACCCCCCGCCTCCCTCTTTCTTTGCTCTCTCACACTCTTCCTCCGATTTCCCTTCTCTACACACACACACATTGCTGTACTTGTTCACATTTTGATTTGGAGGCGAGTGACAAGGCCAGAGAGGAACTGTGCGCCTCCACTTCAGCAGAGGTCACCCTGGCACTGATGCCCATTAACGTCCATTACACACGAGCTGCCCTGCACTCGCCTGGCTACTATTAAAATGCATAATTTCTGTCTGCTTACAACAACAGCTGTGAAGCACAGATAGAGTCCTTCTCTCTGGGAAATGACTGCTTAAAGACAGGGTTCCATAGGTTTTCCTCTGCTGCAAATGGTCAATCCTGTTAGAATCCATTTTAGGCTCATTTTTAAAACCCAGAAATGCTAATAGAATGTGATTTAAAGCAAATTAATAAATTGAAAAAGAGAACTATGTTCTGAAATGTTTATAACATCTCACAAGCAATTTATTGTTTACATACAGAAGAATCAAACCAATATCAACTTAGAAAAAAATCTATTTAAGGGTACTTGAAAAAACGTGTACATGGACTTTTTTTTATTAACATGTTAAAATGTATATGTTTACAGGAAAATGCATACATTAAGTCCTATTAGTGGTCACTTTAAAGATTTTGACCATTTTTTACCACCTTTTTGACTTTCAATAGTTTATTTTAAATGAGCCTGCAGTGTGACAAATTAATTTTTAGGAGTACAGACATCCCATGTACTCTTTCAATTAAATTAATATTCTAAATAAAAAATAAAATAAAATAAAAAATGCGGTTACAGTGAGGCACTTACAATGGAAGTGAATGGGGCCAGCCCATAAATGTTAAAATACACATTGTTTCAAAAGTATAACAAAAATATTTTAACATTATTTTAGTGTGATAAAATCTCTTACTAACCTTATCTGTGTTAAGTTTTATCCAATAGTACAACTTTGTTGTCTTGACAATGAAACCCTGTAATCTAGGTACTGGATATAACTATACACAGATAAGGTTAGTAAGTCATGTTCAGCCTTAAATGCATACCTCGGGTTTTTAGTGACCTGGGACCTCATTCCACCTAAAAAAATAAATAAATTAAAAAATTAAAAAAAAATCCTAAATTGCACAAAATAAAAAAAATAAAAAACAGTTTTAATAGTTTAATTACTAAAACTGTATAGGGTCTTTAGTGACCCAAGATATGTAATAGTGTCGCAATATATACCTCATCTTCTATAAATCATATGTTTATGAATATTTCATATCTATTCAAGTTTACCATCACAGGATATTTATTTCTTTGTTTATTACAAGACAAATAAGTGCCATATTCATACAAATTACTGCTATATCATGTCAATTTTCTGTGCAATTGTGGTGAATTATCAGTATCCCATATGTGTGTATACATACTTATTATCCATACTATTTGTTACTCAAGGTGGCGCTGTTGTTTCAGTGATTTGATTTACATTTGACATTGATTTTTGACAAAGAAGCAACATTGAAGTAAACTATAGCAAGTACAACACATGAACAGTATGATATGGCTAATGTCATTTGGGTGTACCACTGAAATTATGTAAGTCGAGCATCTATCTAGACTCAATAAGTGCCCGAAAATATAGATATGTGTAACTTATATGTATTTTATATGTTAAGTGTAGCTCAATATGTGTTTGGCAGCCAGTTGATTCTCATAAAATTTCAACGGGGAAGTAGCCTAATGAATCTCATTCTATCATTTGTTGCATCACCTCTTTGATACATGAAATATAAAACACCAAATTATAACATAACATAATATATTCTATTCTATTATTTTATAATTGTATTAAAAATGCCTAGAATTTTTTTAAACTATCTGGGCATTTTGTAGATCCATTTGTGACAGATATGACCATACACTCATATAAACACACACACACACACACACACACACACACACACACATATATATATATATATATATATATATACTACCGGTCAAAAGTTTTGAAACACTTGACTGAAATGTTTCTCATGATCTTAAAAATCTTTTGATCTGAAGGTGTATGCTTAAATGTTTGAAATTAGTTTTGTAGATAAAAATATAATTGTGCCACCATATTAATTTATTTCATTATAAAACTAATATAAAATTGTTTTTTAAAAATGAATTGATGACTTGGACCAAATAATAAAGAAAAGCAGCCAATAAGTGCCCAACATAGATGGGAACTCCTTCAGTACTGTTTAAAAAGCATCCCAGGGTGATACCTCAAGAAGCTGGTTGAGAAAATGTCAAGAGTACATGTCTGCAAATTCAAGGCAAAGGGTGACTACTTTGAAGATGCTAAAATATAACATAGTTTTGATTTATTTTGGATTTTGTTTAGTCACAACATAATTCCCATAGTTCCATTTATTTTATTCCATAGTTTTGATGACTTTACTAATATTCTAAAATGTGAAAAAAAAAAAAAAAAAGTATAATAAAGAATAAGTGTTTCAAAACTTTTGACCGGTAGTGTATCTATATATGAATAAATATATACTGTATATTCTTGTTGCATTCTAATCTGTCTTGGATAGTATTTTTCTGATGTAATTGAAACTTTGTAATGATGCACTTTTCATACTACTGTCTCTTTAAGATGAATCGCTTATGTTGTATTATTCCTCTTTAGTAAGTTGCTTTGGATAAAAGCATCTGCCAAATGAATAAATGTAAATGTTGATATAAGCGGTGTGTTGTTAAAGACACAAGGTGTGTAATAATGTTTGGCAAACGACCATGCATTTAAGAGTTAACATGCATAATGTTTATGTCTTGTGACTGTAACAGTGTGTATTTTAGCATTTATGAACTGGCCCCATTCACTGTGGTAATCAACATAATGCCACAAATGCTACTGATTAAGCATAAAATATATGGAACCCAGAATATTCCTTTAATATCTCTCAAATAAAATCTGCATGCATAATAATTTGAAAAGAATTTGCAAAAGGCTGTCTAAAATAGTTTCAGATGGAGTACAGCACGTAACACAGAAGGACGTCAACTTTCCAAAACTATTTCATGTCAGCTACACAAACATGAATAATGTACATGAATAAATTAAATCTGTGAAACCGCTAAGGCTACAGAATTGTCTGGTGTGTATTAACTATTTCATGTTGTAAAGCTTATGCAGTAAATGAAAGAGCAGGAGATACAACATGACATGCTGAACGACAGGTAGACGGCCCTTTAGCGGCAGACGTCTTCATTCTATGCCATTAATGCACCATGACGAGGCTCTCGGCAGAGACGGCCCATTCACCCTATATGCAAACAACGGTAAGTCATCTGATATGCCTCCACCACTTTAATGATGTATCTGAGGCTGGCGGACACTGCATTAAAAGACTTAATTGCATTCCGTGCAACACACCCCCCCCCCACCAAACACCAAGTGAGGACATCTACAGTTTAAATTGGGAGCACCTGCAGTTTCGCAGCATCTCTATACCTAGCAACCCAGCCCCCCTTGCACTCTTAAACACTTTATTTGTTTGGAGGGCATCAGCAGCCTCCTAGCCCTTTAGTGCTGAACATTGATAACTAGTTATGGGCGCTTTGCCTTGCTATTTGGTTATCCTCAGACAGCTGATCATATGGTGATAGAGAGGTAGAAAACGTTTGAAGCCCACACTCCCACACTTGTCCTCCCAACCCCCTTCTCTTACGCTCACACGGGTGGACCACCACCTTGCACGAGCTAATCTGTTTAAGGCATATTGTGTGGCACTAACACTGCCACTTTCTGTTATCTGCCACGCTTGATAAGGTACATCTTTAAATTCACTCATTTGAACGGGTGTCAAGCAGGGAACGGAGAATATGTTAATAGTGGGGAAAAAATTAAAGTGTCTTTTTTAAAATCCACTGTCCCATCTTCCATTTACCCGCCAGCAACCCCCCCCCCCAAACCCCCACACACCCCCTCCCTCCCTTGCTCCCGACTTCTCTTAAGCATATCTGTCACCATCGGACTGCAGGCTAGGGTTCTAATGAATGCCCGTATGCAGAGAACAAGGTGGGGGAGCTGGCAGGGAACGAGGGAGCAGAACATCTATCCTTAACCAGTAAAAAACAAAAAACAAATGCGACTGTGTTGTGCAAGGTGAAATAACCTTTCTTTTCATTTTGCACAGCAGCCCCTCCCATCAAAACTAACCATGCTCTGTATTTCCCCCATCCCTTGCTGAACGGTAGTCAGAAGATGCAAATTTCCAATTCTGGTCCAAGAGCTCCCTCTTGTGGATGTGGAACAACATGGTGGCGGTGCAGAGCTCGATGCCGCTAGCCTGTGAATCTTTGTGCATGGTTATGTAGGTCAACCGTCCACCATTTGGCCTGTGGAGTGTTTTCCACTGGTACTTAACCGAAGATCAAACACATCTCCCAGCATGACTTCCCAGTTCAATTAGAGCGGAATTTGTACACACCATATTCCGCACAAACATTGTTCCAAATACACCAGGAAGCAGCAAAATACGGTTGGACAACGAAAGTACATCTAACACATACACAATGCGCTTGAGCTCTAAAAATGGTTGCAATTCAAGATTTTCTTCTGTAGTATTACCCCAGAGAGCAGCTGTATCACAGGCAGACAGGAGTGTGAACAAAAGTGGCCCTTTTGTTTCAGCCCTGTCCCTTGCTTTTGGTATGTAAAGAGGTGGCAGGGAGCAGCAAATAGCAGCAAATGAGGGAGAGAGGCTGAGAGCATTGTGCTAGAGTGAGGACTGGAGGGCCTTGGGGCCATGATGGGCCAAAGGCCTCCGTACAGGGACACTGGGCTTCTTTCAGTTCAGGCCTTTCAAGAGCACACCCTGCCTGAAAAGAGCCTGTCACAGCCCCCCACTACTGCTCTCCTTCACAGCTCTCTATCCCAATCAGCTCCTCTTCTCTTTCCTCCGAGAGCAGGGAGGCCCAACACTACTCTCTACAGGCCTGAACCAATCTCTGGCCCCCAGAGGTTGAGCGCTTTTCAAAAGGAGGTCATATCGCTGAGGTTCTGCCAGGTCTGAGAACTCAGCACCAAATTCAGCTCAATGTATGCGTATGAGGCACATACTGTATAAGTATGCAGAGACAGAACAATTCATTGCATTTCTTTATTAGAGCACTACATTGCTGATATAGCGACGCAAGGTCTCATGGACTGAGAGTTTTGGTGTAGCTGAGGACTTTTTCGGTCGGCAACCTATAAAAAAGCCTCCAACCTGGCTCTACAGTGTCTGTTGTGCACAGTGAAAGCTTATCTTCAAATTGGTGTAAATTACAAAAAAAATTTATAAATAAATATATATATACAGTATATATATATATATATATATATATATATATATATATATATATATATATATATATATATCACCTTAAGCTGCATTCGTGTGCACCTGGGAAGCTCCTGCGTCTGAATTAAGCATTCGTTATATCGAAATGTCACAAAATCAAGTTGAAAATAAAATATGGAAGAAGCCACACTAAAGCAAATACACAATGAATGACAGCAAAAGTTTATTTTTTCTGTTGTATCAGTGGATAAGTATAAGCAAAACTACCTGCAGCACTTTTACACAACCTAATGTATATGATTTATTAATGCATATTACAGTATCAAACAAATTATTAATTCATTTAAAAAAAATAAAACTTGCTAATATCTCAGTTGATTAACTTTATATTAGCTGACTATGTGTTTTGTTCTTGTTTTCATGTCTTTCATTTTCAAGTTTAGTTGCTGTTTAGGTCATGTGGTGTCATGTCATGTGATTTCCTGTTCCCTCATGTGATCTTGTCATGTGTTTCCCCTGTTCATGTGTCTTGTTTTCATTGGTTCATTGTTTGATTACTTTGTTATTAGTCTTGTCTTTTCATTGGTTTAAGTTCATTTAGTCTTGTTATCTTGTTTATAGTGTAGTCTTGTGATTGGTTGTCTTGTTTTTGTATTTAAGCCCTCATGTTTGCCATATTCTGGTGTTAGGTATTGTGAATGTAACTTTGTTGTTTTGTTATAGCCAAGTCAAGTTTATGCCAAGTTCATAGTCAAGTCAAGTCAAGTCAAGTCAAGTCAAGTCCATGTTTATGTTTACGTTTTGTTCAAGTTCATGTTTAGTTCACGTTTGTAGTCAGGGTTTTGTGATTCCACATTTGAAAAATAAACTGCACTTGGGTTCATCACTTCATCGTCATCGTCTTCATCTTTGTCACTGCCAGTGCCACAGCATTGTTACAGAATACCTAACCTACACAAGATGAACCCAGTAGCCTGAGAGTGGAGGAGCGGCCGCCGACCGCGAGGGGAGGAGGGGCTCCTAACCAACCGCCTGGAGCAGTCAGGGCCGCTGCCAGGGGTGGAGGAGACCCCTACCAGCTGAAACACGGCGGGATCTGAGACCGCCAACCGCAAGCGGGGAGGGGCTCCTGGTCGACCGCCTGGAGCGGGAGAACCGCACACCCGGCCCCTAATTAGGCTGATTAAGCCAGAGAGGTATAAGGCCGACCGGAGAAGGCAGTGCGAGAGAGAGAGAATGACAGGAAGCTGACCTGTATGTGTTTGGTTGTATCTTTTTGTTTTAGTTAATCATTAAATATTATTTATGTTGTTAAGCCGGTTCTTGCGTTACAGACTCATTGTGAATAGTTTTGTTGAACTATTGTTTCAGATTTTGGTTTGAGATGGTAAATGACACAACAAAGGTTACAGATAAATTAAAGGTAAAATGTACACGTGAATTTACAATAGATTGCAAAGAATACTGAGCATTGTTGAGACACCATGCATATTTATAAATATTTGCAGGCCAACATGATCACACGGGAAGCCAGCATGTTGTTTCCGAGAGTTCCGGTACATTTGGATCGGCCACATTATGCAGACTCACTGACAAGTGCCAGCAGTGTGGGAAACCCGGGTTCAGATCCAGCATTGATACAAGTAACGAGAGCGATTCGGAGTTTGCCCATTTCCCTCTAACATTACATTTTTACTTCACTGATGGTCAGGCTTAGGTTTGGGGGTACAGTTTATAAAATAGACATTACTCTTCATTGTATTACAGCCTGGACAGCTGAAAGCAACTCGCTTTTGGCGCCCCTCTGTGGACATTTCAACCAGAAAATAGAGCTCACATGAGCCCAAATGCCAAACAACACTCATCGCTTTGGCTACTGGGGGCAGTGTTTTGAATTTTGGTAAGCACAGACTAATTTTAGATAAAGAAAAGTCAACCTGCTGTTTCTGATTTCACTGTGAGATCAGTTTATGAGGGCACATGCATAAATATAAGACACCAGAATGCATTTAAAATGTATGTTGTATTTAGTAAACATTTTTCCTGCCGGTGCGGCTAAATATTGTTAGAGGTCGCACTGGTGCGACTACAAATTTGGCCAAATCTTTCTGATTATGCACTGCCATTTTCTGTTGCGTATAAGACGCATCAAATGGCAAATGCTTCAAAAGATAATTGAAACGTCCGCTACCTAGATCAATTTGGACCAAAGGACAGAGCAGAGCGTGCTGACTCTGGCACGAGTGCAAAGCAGGTGTTTTTGCTCTTGGACCAGTCTCATCCGCACAGCACAGATCATTATAAACAGAGCTGTGAGAAGCGTGACGCCGATTGCAAACTCCATTGAACAGCTAATGTCTCTGTGATTAAACTAGTTTAAAACCAAATCAAACGGCCCGACATTCTAAACATCACTGACAAAGAAAACAGGAGAAAACACTGTGTCATGCACAGACACATCACCACCCTTACATAAATTTACCATGGATTTACCATAGTAATAGTAACACTAACCCTCTTAAAGGAATAGTTCACCCAAAAATGAAAATTTGCTGATAATTTACAAACCCTCAGGCCATCCAAGATGTATCTGAGTTTCTTTCTTCATCAAAACAGAAAAAAAAAAATTTCCTAATATAATAATAATTAAAAAAACCCCAATGTAAACAATGACGCGCTTAACATTTGTAGTTAAAAAGTATATAAGATTTGTTTCTAAAAATAATCAATCGTTTGCGTTCAGAAGAACTTTATTTGTCGACTGGAGTCCTGTGGATTATTTTGATGCACCCTAAATATGCATTTTGGACCATCAAAAAATGGAGGACATTAACTTGCATTGTTTAGAGGAGGAGGCCTGAAATGAAAGCCTAAAAGTCTTAAATTCTGTTTTGATGAAGAAAGAAACTCCGATACATCTTGGATGGCCTGAGGGTGAGTAAATTATCAGCAAATTTTCATTTTTGGGTGAACTATTCCTTTAACTTTGGCATTTTGGCAGGAATGTGGTGTATACATACTAAATGATATACTGTATAATCTAAATAATTCTAGTATTGTTTTGGCAGTAAGTTAAGGTAATACAATTTATTTCAGTAATTATTGCATTTTCAAAATTCTTAAGTATTTATTTTCATAACAAAAATGCCTTAGTTTCTTTTTATAGGTGTTTCTAACCATGGTCATGAGGAGCCATGCATGGCTTTTTCAGTGGAAGCCATGGTCTTATTACAAATACCATTGTTAAAACTATGGAAGAACTATGGTACATTTTCATAATTATTATGGATCAAAAAAAATAATATATATATATATATTAGAACTGGATCGCTGACGCAACGTTAAACTGCCAGCAGGAGGAGAAGCCACCGGAAGTGTTCTAGCAGCCATCTTTGTATGCCCAAACTCTCATAGAGCATCAATGACTGACAGGCGAAAACACCCCCGTTTCACCATAACCGACCTGCGGATACGACAGTTGCATTTCGCCCTCTAGTGACAATCATGTTTAATGTTTAATTAGCTTGTTATGGATAATATTCATTACGAGGGAGAAGATATACGTCCATTGCGTTGTCGGAGCATTCGCCTGCCCCGGTGTTCAGTCTATCAATGCTGCACAACGATCACCAAAGGAAGCTGTCCAACTGTCCACAAGTTGTATTGTAAGTAGGAAAAGTTTTTGTTTTTGCCTTTGTTTAGGGTGACAATACATCCTTACCCCAAGAAAGGGACTTTAAAAAAAAGTCAGACCAGGATTTCTAAATTGCCTTAAATGCCCAGGATTTGCTTGTTTTCATATTGAAGTACTCTCTGTAGTCATACATGGATACATGTCATGAATACATGTTCGTTTGCCATTTAAATCTACCGTATCAGTTTAATTTTAACCAACTTTGCTTTGAATGTCTCCCTCAGGTGCAGCGCGTGTGATAGAGAGAGCGTGCACTCTTTTTCAAGTGACCGTGAGAAAAAGGCACTTTTTAATAAAAACAAAACAAGTAACCCTGAACAAACACTTCGATGATCACAATAAATAAGTCTGAAATGTCTGTTTGTATCTTACATCAGTTTCAGTGAACTTGTTTACATTCAGCTGATTTGTTCACCGATTAAGATCGTTAGAGGTGGATACTGTTTGATATAGATATACATAACTCACTCTGGCTTTAAAGAAACAGGAAAAATTCTCTACTTTAAATAAATAATTACATGTGTACGCCGAGTTCAGATATAAAATAGGTGATTGAATGCTTAATGTTTACTCACTGAAATGGGATGATTTCCTATTAAGTCAATAGGGACATTGGAATGTTTGGGCATAGCAATATGGCAGCACAGTGGCTTCACTGATATGACGTCATGAGCAATCCAGTTCTAAATATGTATATATTTGATTGTAGGAAAAAAAGTAACTGGCTTCAGAAATTCCAAGAGATGACTGTACTTAATCAGTAGGAGTCCCTACTTAGTCAAACTGTCAGAATATATTTCAATTTAGCCCTATATAAATTAGGTGAATATAAATTAACTTTTTACAAATGTTACTTTTGTTGATATCAGCAAAAAGATATCTGCATCCCATTTTTTTTTTAAATCAATGCTTTACTGTTGTATGTGCATATCATAGCAACCACAAATGCAAATATTATTCGTAATTGCACTTATTTTTGCAATACAAAAATAATATAATTATAATAGTTAATGTGTTGATTTTTTTTTTTTTTTAAGTACAGCAGCGAATATGTTTTTCCACTGGTGCCACCATTGGTATTTGATGGCACGGTGCCATTGCTCTCATATGTTAGACTGGGGACCTGTAAGAGCTTTGTCCTCACATATCTGTGTAGAATCTCTTTCCTCTCATGAGGGTCGTCTAGCATGTTGACAGACAGGTCAGCGATGGAGACAGCAGCAGAGGCTGTGAGGGTGACCAGCAGCACCAGTGTGCCCTCACCCTCCTCCAGAGGCAGGTCCAATCTGTGTGTGCACTCCTTTGAGAGTAGAGAGAGGTCCACCTGGCACCTGACACACACACACACACACACACACACCATCGTCATTATAATCATCAGCATCATCTTCATTACGCTAACACATGTTGTCTTGCAGCTCTGTCAGCATTACATATGTCACGTTTTGAAAGGACAGTAAAAAAAAAATGAAAGAAAGAAAGAAAAAGTGTGACCAAGTGTGAAAGACTGACAAAGAAACCAGGGGATACAAGGGCTTAAATACACAAGGGAAAACAAGGGAACGCGGAACACCTGGGGAAACAATCAGGGGAAAACCAATCAATAAATAAAACTACAAAGGATTACAAAACTAACACAGGAAACAGGAATGGGGAACTAAACAAGAATTTCAACATAAGTCAAGGCAAAAACAGGGAATATGTGACAGTAATTGGTAATAAGTAAAAGATTACTATTTGGAGCAACTTCCCTAACACTAGTAACAAAACACCCTAACAAAAATAGTAGTTAATATAATCTGGTTATTTTTAGATTACTTTTGAATTACCTCTAACCTCTTAAAACTCTTGTTTATGTAATGTCACATGTATTTAACTAGGATAATCTATTCTATTTTGATATAATGTTGCTTAAATGCATTTAAGAATACTTATTTATTGAATCAATACATGAGAATTGATATGATTTTTTTGTTTTACATGCTATTTTTGGCCATGATGGCAGAAAAAGATTCTTATATAGAGGAGCTATGCTTATTTTAAACTATTGTCTTTTGGGGGGGGGGGGGGGGGTTTGTCCACTGTACAAGATGTTGACATAGTATTTCACAGATTTTAGTGTTTAGTCATTTGCATTATTATTCGCCATGAGTAGGCATGGTCGAACATACAGTATATCAGGCTGATTTCGAATGAAAAATGTAAAAGATTAAAAAAAAAAAGAAGAAGAAGAATTAGGGGATCAATAAATTATGAACAACTGACTGCTGTTGCCTGCTTAATATTGCATGTAATTATGTAATCCATTAAAAAGTAACTAATCAGATTACAAGTATTTTAAAATGTTATTAAATCTAATTACAAGTATTTTGTTTTGTAATATGATTACATAAAACAGATTACATGTAATCCGTTAATACCCAGAACTGAATACCATGGTATTCTTTGTCATGAAAGTGAAAGAAAAAGAAAGTGAATGTGAAAGTGTATGGCAAAATGAAACCGCAAGAGAGTAAAAGACTGAAGGAATTCCCTGAAAATACTTCATGAATATTCTTCATCTTGTTCCTTCACTGACAACTTGTATTTCTTTACAGGAATGTGGGCACCTAGCGAGTAATCATGCAAGTACTAAAAGTTTCATCTGATCCGAATGGGGTTGCTGATGTTGACATCAGTGCTGGGGCAAGATGGCCAGCTGATACTGGGAAGAGAACTCAAGCAGATGAGCATTTAAGGTAAGGGAAATTACAAGACATGCCACCTCAATGAATTGCTACAAGCATGAGGGAAAGTGTAGGGGACAGACTGGAAACTCAGCTACCTCATTCCCACTTCCCTTAGCCATTTACTCTACTGTCAGTCACTCTGAATGGGGTTCTCTCTCTCTCTCTCCCTTTCTAGTGTGTGCGTGCATGGGTGCGTGAGTGAGCAGGTTTGGGTAGTTTGCGAGGACATTTTTTTTAGGTTACAAACTGGTAATTACAAGGGTATTATGCTATAAATGTGGTTTGAGGACATTTCTAGTGTGCAGTAAAGTCGACAACTACATCATGCTCTCCTCCCTAATGGCAGTAAATATCAGATTCTCATGTTGCCAAAAGCTCATAATGAACCACAATTAACCAGAATGCTTGAATATCAAAATTTCATATACAAACTTTTAAAAAAATATTGAAAATGGCCAATTGCATGACCCACCTGCCCATAAAGTCATCTCTCTTTCCTGCATCTTTGTCCCAGACAGTAATGTCTACTAAACCACCATGTTCATCAAATAGGTGGAAGTCAAACTGCTCTCTCCACTGCGGGTTTAGGGTTTTTGGTATTGTCTGCACAACCGAAAAGGACACAAGCATCAGGATATAATGAGATTATAAGCAAAAATCATAAGTCTCAAATCAACAACAACTAGAGTTAAAATAAAGCCCTCACGCTTGTAGAACATACCTTACTTTTGTACTTTTGGTGTCCCATTCTGAATTTGACATAAGGGTCACTGAGGCCATTGGCGTCCATAGGCTGGAGGTCATGACCCTCTATAAGTCGGATGCTGACGATGCCTCTCCATAGCTGAGCTTTCCTGTGAACATCTGATAACCTCAGGCTCTGATGCTGCAATATGAGACAAACACACACACCCAGACACACTCTCAGGTAAGCAAAAATAGAAACTCAATGAAATGCCTCTAAATGAGGTGAACCATTTTCAAAAACAGGATGTAAAACTGTGTATTATGAATGGAAACATGAAAGACACATCATTTAGGGATCAGGTACATGAGGAAAACATGTACGCATACAGTGTGTACAGCATGGCAAAACCATAGCGACAGAGACAAACAACAGCAAACACAGACATAGGCAGTGTGTCAATGGTGTGTCAACATGAGCACAAAAAACTAACAGAAATCTCCTGAACTTCTTTTAATTAAAAAAATCAGCCTAAATTTATCTAATACTGTAAATCTCATAAAGATATGTCAGAATAGGAAAAAATAGGAAATTATATTTTATATAAAGAACATAAAGCCTATTTTAGGAACATTCATATCTTTGGCATTGTGACATGACATGACAATTGAGCACATTATCAGCACAAAGGATTTTTTTTTTTTTTACTTAAATCAGCATAATTAAAATTCAGTACAACAAATAGCACCATGGTGTATACTTAAAATGTTACGTGTTTAACATTTAATTTACTTAAATATGTAAATAATATATCTTTGTTTTAAAATTACAGCAATGAAAATTAGATAATTTCACTTTACAGTATGTCACTATGCAAAATTTTTATGACTTCTTTATGTAAAATATCATTCATATTTCTTTTTTTTATTATTATTATTTTGTGGTTAATATGTCACAGACATTTCTTGACAGTTTTCATGAGATTCACCCAATAACCCCATAGACACTGCATTACATGAGCACAACAGCTGAAAAAAAAAAACAAAAAAAAAAAAAACAACTGCAGTCCTTCAGCATTAGGAAACTGAAGTCTGTTCACTTCTGCATTTGTAAAGTAAGACATTTGCCAAACAAACATAATTTACAGAATAACTCTGCTTAATGTGGAGCCTTTTTAATGTGTCTCTTGTTTAAAGTGCATTTCATTAAACTCAGTGCAAACCCTTTCTGTAAAAACACACAGCTTTGATGTTTAGAGCAGGCAGCTAATGACATTCTCTCCAGATATTAGTGCTGCATGCTGACAATAACGCAATCATTGCAAAATTTCTCTTTTATGTGCATGTTAAAGGAAGAGTTCACCTAAAAAAAATGTAAATATTGTCATCAATTACTTACAGCACCTAACTCATGTCAGACATGCAAGACATTCTGTCTTCAGCGAGACAGAAAAGGAAAAACTTTGATGTTACTCTTAACCATGCAATGAAAGTGAATGGGGAACTGAGGATTTCGAACTCCAAAAATGATAAAAAAGCACCGTAAAAGCAGTTCATACAGCTGGTGCTCTACTGTATGTTCCAAGTCTTCTGAAGTCACTCAATAACTTTTGTGTAAGGAACAGACCAAAATTTTAATTGTTATTCACTGAAAATCTTTCCCTCTGCTGTAGCTCTCAAATCACATTTGCACTTCCTAATATTCAATGTAGCACTTCACAATCAGTCATGAGACACGCAAGACTCAATGGCATCAAACCTGCTGTGGTGCGTCTTGACCTGCTATATTAAGCGAACGTGAATGAGAACTGATAGCTGCAGAAGGGAGGAAGATTTTCAGTGAATAATATATTTCAGTCTGTCATACAGAAAGAAAGTCATACAGGTTTAGAATAGCATGAGGGTGAATAAACAATGTCAGATTTTTTTCATTTTTGGGTGAACTATCCCTTTAAGTACACATGAGCATTCAGAGCTCTAATGACGCCTACCAAAAACAACTTAAGCCGCTCAGTTTTACTCTGATGTTGACAAAATGTGAATAAAGAGGCTGCAGCCTTTCCATGTAATTTGAAAAGAGTGAAAAAACAGTTCAGATCAGGTCAAACAGAACAAAGTATAAAATCTTAAAGTAGATGTTTTTAAAGAAAGTAGAACTGGATGTAACAACAAATAAATAAGTATTTTGGCTAACAGCTGTGTTAGCATTAACTTTGTTCTTACATCCACCATGGGGTGGAGTTTATATTCAGATCAGAGAGGAAATCTTAATTTTGGAGATCTATCAATTACAATTCCCCCTGGGTTTACATCATTTACAGTATTTTAGAAATAAAAGAGATATCTGGAGTATAAATAGAAGAAACAACCAAGTGTGCACAGTATGAGGTCCTAAAGTAGTTATTGTAGCACTGTTACTGTATTCCCGAGTTTCAGCCAACATGGCCCACTTTGGAGCTTCAAAGACTTGGGTGGGTAAGCTTTTCAGCAGGACGTCCATTCTCACACGCTGGAGAGTCACTTTCATGTTTCTGGGCCTCTCTGAAAGTTGAACTTGAACATTTGTCCAAACAAAACAGGAGTTATTTGACCTCTATAGGGAATGTGTAGCTATAGAGCTGTGCTTTTTGTTCTCTTGAGTATCACAAAATCAATAAAACTAGGTTGTGTGTTAGAAATGTCTTAAACTAGGACTCCACTTGAAGACCATCAATTACCACTAAAACTAGGACTTTCACTTGATAGCAAACAGACAGGTCTATTTTATAGGCTTGATATGCTGCATGCATGAACCAGAGACAAAGAGAGTACAATCCCATCCCAGACTAGCATGCCACTTCCATACACAACAATCCATTCACAACAAAAGTAAAAATTGACAAGCAAATAAAAATCACAATAGAACTTTAAATCAGTGATAACTGAAGAGGTTGACAGTAAATAAGCAATTAGAAACCAATTTAACACTAACAAATACAATTTTTTATTTTTTTTTTTAAATCTGGTATTACGATGCATTTAAGGATATAGTACCATGTTATTATGTATTTTCGTATGTTTGGACAATACCATGTAAAACCATGGTATATGAATGCACCATCTGATACCATCATTGCTTTATGGTACCATCACAGTACTTTTTTGAAAGGGAAATATATATGCTTAACTGTATTTTTTAAACACTTGTAGGCCAATTTATTATTTATTAAATGAACCAAATCATGTAAAGATTTCTATCTATCTATCTGTTATTTATATATATTTATATATATATATATATATATATACTACCGATCAAAAGTTTTGAAACACTTGACTGAAATGTTTCTCATGATCTTAAAAATCTTTTGATCTGAAGGCGTATGCTTAAATGTTTGAAATTAGTTTTGTAGACAAAAATATAATTGTGCCACCATATTAATTTATTTCATTATAAAACTGTAATTTTGATAATAAAACACACCATTTAAAATACACAAAAATAACCAAAATATTTGTTTACTGCAGTATACATTTTTTTTTTTATAAATATTGAAACAAACCCAAAAAATAAATACAATAAAACCACCAACCTAACAAATAAATCAGACATTAACCCAGACCAACTGGGTATCAGTATCAAGGCTTATAGTCAGCAGATAATTTATAGAATTTTCTTTAATTATTGATCCCATCCTGTGTCTCAACTGTTATCAAGTGCACTTGTGGTAAAGTGCATTATCTCCTCACAGAACATAAATGGCTATGCAGCGCATGCCAACTTGGAATAAATGCACAGTGAAGATGACCAAACCATAGAAGTCTTTATTTTCTCAGCCAGTTGCTGCAATACAAAAAGGACACTCTAAAAGTCTTCAATTTGTATGTAAAGCTTCCTCTATTACTGCTCATTTCAGTCTTAAAACAAAGGATGCACTCTATTTGTTTCACACTAGGTGTCACTGTTTCTTTTCCTGTATATTGCAGCACACAGAAAATAAAGCCAGCAGAAGCTGCTTTTAAAACTGAAATAATAAAACGTGAATGGGAAAAAAGGAATAGGGCAGAGGGTTAAACGCCCCCTTCAGTCTGAGCAAAGAATTTCAGGAGGCAGGCGATCAGTACAGGTGGAACATGCTGGAATTACCTTACTGGATCGTTTCCAGCTCCTTCTCATAAGCATGGTCTGTGAATGAGACAAAGCATTATAAAGCCACCCCTTGCCATCTCTAACAGGCAGAGGTTGTTAGAGGTGAACCTACAAAGGGATGAAGTTCTGTTTGAATATAGTTCAGATAAGCCAAGCGATCAAAAGGGGGCAGTCCGCGGAAGATATGGGGGGCAGCCATTATAAGCTAAAATAAAAAATAAATCAATAAATCACACAGAAACAAACAAAATGTTTTCAGAGCTTTGTTAGTTCACTGACACACAAAAATGCATATGCACAGATACACACACATACATACAAAAACATTTATATGTTATTATATGTGATTGCATCATAACTGAGGTCACCAATTTCATATCAAAGGCTCATTTTTTAACCCTTGTGCTATGTTCCTTATTGGCTACCTCTCCTCGTGTTCCCGGGTCAAAATGACTGACCCATTTAAATCGTTTATGAATCTCACATAATCCATTTATTATCATTAAATATTGTATTAGATCTTTTTTTTCAACTTGATTTCTAGCAACTAGAACAGGTTTTGTACCTCTTTTTGGAATTTATTGAAAATTGGCCTAAATTACCTGAGCTAATGCAACTACATTTTTGCATTAAAAAAAGCTTGATTAACTTGATTTCTAGTAATTAGAACAGATTTTGTACTTCTTTTTGGAACTTATTGATAATAGGCTTTATTGAGATGTCAAAGAATCAAAGGGCGTATATGTGTGTGTTTATGTTCACATATGTGCTCATCCAGTGGTTGGACAGGCTCCTGAACACTCATAGGTGTTTGTGTGTGAGCACGTGTCCGAGCACACACTCACCCACACACCCCACATGCCCTTTGCATTCACAGGCAACCTCTAAACCTTTGCTGCATTGGTAAAAATCATACAAAATTTCAGAGCTTGCCTACGAAACCAAAGGGGGTGTGTTTGTGTGTGTGTTTGTGTGTGTGTACACATGTCTGAGGACTTTGTGTGCATCTGTTCATCAGATGGTTGGACAGGCTCCTAAACACTTCTTTTATTTATATTTTTTTATATAAATAAATATTTTATATTTTAATTAATATATATTTTATATTTATTTCCAATGGCCAGTCATTTTTGACCAGGAACAAAACAGGTGTAACAAAGTGAAATAAAACCAATAAAAAGTAAAGAAAATGGTCAATATATTTTGTGAATCATATGTGAATTGTATTCCAATTGGATTAAGTAAAAAAAAATAATAATAATAATTGTCTGGGTCAAAAAGACTGGAACACAACATAAGGGTTAAAGAAATGAAAGAGATATATTGAGTGTAAATAGTTATCGTGACTGACAATAAAATCTGTCTAGCGATCAACAATCTAGGCATTCATGCCTCTTATAAAAGACTGTGGCTATGCTGGATATAGCATACTACCATACAAGTCTTATTATTTCTGCAGTATATACTATGTATAGTGTGAAAGGTATGCTGATTTTCTATATGGATTGAACACCCAGATTATCTACAACATTAGCCAAAATGTGCAATGTACAACAGAGCATGGTCTGAGGAACACTATATCCCACAATGCAATGTGCATTCGACCTGGCCTTCCATTTGCAGTGTGATGAATCAACAAAGTAATACAAACTTTCCTCAGTGAGCTCTCTGTGTCCTTGTTAAACATGATGAGGAATAATTACACATTCAGACTGGGCAACAATTATGCAAAAATGTGCTGTATGATTGCTTAATTTATTAAATTTTTCATTGCAGTCAACTAGGTGGAATAATACATTTGCTGAGAAAAATGTCTAAATAAATTAATGAAAGAGTTTAAAAAAAAAAAGAAAAAAAGTGAAAGTTAGGCAAAATTAGATATAGAGTTCGCACACGTCTTGACCAATGAATTTACATGATTTTTCCAGTCGTTCGTGATTAGTGAATAAGGATTTTCTTTTAAACATTTTATAAAGATTGCACTAACAAAGAGCAATTTGGTCCACGTGCCACAACTGCGGCATCTTTTGGATCATACAACACACTCCCACAACACCACAAAGCAGCGCAAACGTGCTGTAAATGTGCCGCAACTGCGGTGTCCTTCGGACCATGTGACAAACTACCACCACACCGCAAAGCAGCGCAAATGTGTTGTCCAGGTGCCGCAACTGCAGAACCTTTCAGGCCGTGCCACTAAATCTCCCACAACACCGTAATCATGTTTCCTCTTATGTTTCCTCTTATTAAAGGTCTAGGGGCTTAGCTCATAAATAAACTCAGCAAAAAAAAAGAAACTTCCTCTCACTTTCAACTGCTTTCATTTTCAGCGAACTTAACTTGTGTAAATATTTGTATGAACATAAAAAGATTCAACAACCAAGACATAAACTGAACAAGTTTCACAGACATGTGACTAACAGAAAGGGAATAATGTGTCCCTGAACAAAGGGGGGGTCAAAATCAAAAGTAACAGTCAGTATCTGGTGTGGCCACCAGCTGCATTAAGCACTGCAGTGCATCTCCTCCTCATGGACTGCATCAGATTTGCCAGTTCTTGCTGTGAGAAGTTACACCACTCTTCCACTAAGGCACTTGCAAGTTCCTGGACATTCCCTAGCCCTCACCCTCTAATCCAACAGGTATCAGATTTGCTCAATGGGATTGAGATCTGGGCTCTTCGCTGGCCATGGCAGAACAATAGCCAAACTACAAAAATTGCTATGAAGTATAGTAATATCCATTATTCTTTAAGATTACAGGCCTGAAAATAACAATTTTAATCATAATTCCCTGATATTATCACCCAAAAGATGCAATTAAAAAATGACAGCAGAATTCTTGTATTTTCTGAGAATGACAAACAATGAGAATTTTGGAAATCTCCATAATATCTGGTCAGCTCTGTTAATGAGTAAAGTATCAAGTAATCTAGGCACAGCTGATCCAGCACTACCACACACCTGCTAAAATACATCAATTAGAAACAAGTACATGGAGATATGAAGATCAAAAGAGTACTCACTGCTTCCCTGAATTCTCCCTCTTTTGGAATAAGTGTGACCGCCAGCTCAAGTGAACCAAGGTCATGATTGGGATAGTGGGGATCTTTGAGGTCAAGGATCACATCCAGTGTCCTAAACATGCACAGAAAGAATACAGTTAATTTAATGAACAACCTGATACAGTACCTGCTATCAATGTTTTTGTACATACATTAACAGTAGGGGGAAGCAGTGTCAAACTTAATGAATTAGCATGCATTCGATACATTGTCACAAGCATTAGAGGACCTTTGGTGTTCAAGGGACTCTAAATAGAGATATGCAGAACCCATAAAATCATCCTGCAGCCCAAAGTCATAGTCAAAGACCTAAGAGGAAAGAAAACACCCGACAGTTGTTGATTTGAACACCCACAATAAAGAAAAGCATTAGAAGGTTCTTTGACCATTTAAAAGGTCAGTGTATATGCAGAATGCAAATTTACTGGTTTACTTAAATATGTTTTAATCTGGCAAGTAATGAAGAATTTAACAAACAATCAACAATGTCTACACAACATTATTAAATTTGGACATCCTACATCTCTGAGAACAGTTCATGTCAACTGTTAACTTCTTATTTATTTATTTTGTAATCATTAATCTAGAACCTGCCTTGAAATAACCAATGAACAAGTTTCAAAAAAGGACAACAAATTAGGATTCGTTAAGTATTACTACTGCAAATGCAATACATGATTTATCAAACCTTGATTTTAACTTGATTAAGTTTCATCATGTACCTTGACGTAGAGTGGCTCTCTCAAACTCTCCAACAGCAGACTGACTTTCTCATCCCATACAGGGTTAAGGTTCTTGTGGATTGTCTTGCTGCGGAACACCTCCTTCCCTGCGATCTTAAACTTCACATAGGGGTCACTGGTCCCTGCGAACACATTAAAAATAAAACGGCATAGTAAGCATGACTGTGTTCAGGGGCATCTTTAGGGGGCACCAGTGGCAGTCCTGGCACACTTAGCGCACTTGGCGAGATATAAGACATGACAAATGGGGGAAAAAAACACTTGCCTCTGTGTGTGTGTGTATGTATGTATATATATATATATATCACACTTTTTCATGATACAAGCGTTTTTCATGTAATTCTGCTTAAATTGTTAGTTTTCAACTTGTTAAAAATTTGTGGTAAAATCTGTAGCTGATATGAAATTTCAAAAAGTGACAGCTCGTATTATTTCACATGCAAGTTCATAACATGAAAGGAAATTACATTTGTACTTTTTAAAATGTATTTTTCACCCCACATTTTAAAAAAGCTTAAATGTGATTAAAATGGTTGTAAACTGAATATAAAATAAAATGTATGCTTTCACATGTATATTTCTGTGTGTATGAATATAGTGGCACCCCTTCCTTCATCCCAGTTTAACACTCAAAAAATAATGCAATGGGTGAATGGTATGAGAAGATGGTCAGAGGTGTTGTACAGAGATATTTTTAATGATTTTGTGTTGTCCCTTGGAGTTTCATAAGCACAAAGGCATATCAGTACATCCACAGCATGAAGGTAGGATCTTGTGTATTTATGAATGAAATGGAGTTAATTAACAGAGGTTCCGGAGGATAATGTTAAATTTAATTTGACAAATCACAGACATGAGTGTCTTTCCGGCATTCGGCCCCTCCGATTTCCCACGAACAGACCCAGGCAGACAGATCACAGGATGCAACTTCCCTGCAAAGCATTCGGCTCCACCAGAACAGCTCTTCCATCCAAATATATATATATATATATATATATATATATATATATATATATATATATATTTTTTTTTTTTTTTTTTTTTTTTTTTTTTTCACATTTTAGAATAATAGTAAAGTCATCAAAACTTTGGAATAACATAAATGGAACTATGGGAATTATGTTGTGACTAAACTAAATCCAAAATAAATCAAAACTGTGTTATATTTTAGCATCTTCAAAGTAGTCACCCTTTGCCTAGAATTTGCAGACATGTACTCTTGACATTTTCTCAACCAACTTCTTGAGGTATCACCCTGGGATGCTTTTTAAACAGTATTGAAGGAGTTCCCATCTATGTTGGGCACTTATTGGCTGCTTTTCTTTATTATTTGGTCCAAGTCATCAATTTCAAAAACTTTTTTTTTTTTATTATTATTACATTTTAGTTTAATGTTTAAGCATATGCCTAAAAGATTTTTAAGATCATGAGAAACATTTCAGTCAAGTGTTTCAAAACTTTTGAGCGGTAGAGTATATATATATATATATATATATATATATATATATATATATATATATATATAATTTTTTTATTTTTTTACCCTGTCTTTCTTTCTATGCTCCATTCGACGAAGCAGTTTATAGCGTAAAGTTGCTGCCACAAACTGGCTGCTCCTGCACTTTAAAAATGTGAAACAGCTCTCTAGGACTGCTCATATGTTCTCTTATCTAAACTTTCTACCCTGAAAGCAGTGCCAGCTACCTCCGTGAACGAGCGCCGTTCTGGCTTCATGCCATTAGAATTCAATTTTTTGAAAGCGAGAGAAATGAAGATTAACTATTCAATCCAACCACCATTTCAACCCCCAGCATTTTTTATCAGGTTCTGCCACACAGGTGATGCCCGTCAGCCTCATTACCTCGCCGCAGCTTGTTTAGGGCGTGCTCTTATCAGCGATTGTTCGTCATCTTCTAACATGAATATCACAATTGTTTCTCCCTCCAAAGTGCCCTTCGGAGCATGATTTATTTCATTCTGCAACACAGAACTCCTTTCAATCAACAAATAATATAATGACAAATTATTTTCAAACCAACGCAGACATTTTAACTCAAGCTCGCTGCCGCGCAGCACTCTCTGACTATTCCACAGCACACTGCAG
This sequence comes from Myxocyprinus asiaticus, assembly GCF_019703515.2. Classification (NCBI taxonomy): domain Eukaryota; kingdom Metazoa; phylum Chordata; class Actinopteri; order Cypriniformes; family Catostomidae; genus Myxocyprinus; species Myxocyprinus asiaticus. Next base: position 43,399,380 of record NC_059346.1, read on the forward strand.
TTATACATGGCCTCTGTCCGAACAGACAAGAGCCAAATTCGGCTCCGCATGAGGCAGATCATGCACTGCATCCTATCTCATTCATAAACATCCTGCAACGCATCTCACTTGCTCTCAGCATTATTGATGTATATTGTACAGCAGGGGGCAGTCATACTCCTAAGGAGCGAATGACCCACAAGTGTATTCTTCAGTAATGATTGCCAGTCCATTTCTCCTGCATATCTGCATGCAGTACAGAGCCAAAGCTCTTATTTCTCAGATCATTTTATGCTGTTTTTCACATTGTTTATTAAGATGTACTGTATTTCCCAGCACATTTCTCCTGCATTTCTGTATGCAGTGCAGAGCTGCAACTCAATGCATTCCTAGATAATTCACACCTATTGCTATGTGATGCATTTCCTATGCAAGATGTATATTGTACTACAAGTGACAGTTATACTCCTAAGAAGCGAATGGCTTAAAGTGAATCCTTCAATGATGATTGTAAGTCCATGCATATCTGCATTCAGTACAGAGCCAAAGCTATTATTTCTCAGATCACATTGTTTATTAAGATGTACTGTGTTCTCCAGAACATTTTTTCTAAATAACTTTTCACAGATTATTTCTTATTTCACAGGGTCGTGAAATGTCTTCCTAGTATAAGTTTCACCTAAATATGATTATTTTTTCTTTTCCACAGCAACTCCTGAAATTGCGCTTTCCGCAGGGGTTTCACCAATATTACTTCCAGCAGGTCTCTGCGAGAGACCATTTAAATTCCTGTCACTGGATTGTACACAGGTTTACCTCTCACTTTCTCTATCTAGGTGTCTTTCCAAGACTTCACCATTACCTGCCGAGGAGCCAAAGATGGCAACCATTTTAGTTAAGAAAGCACAACTGCGGTGCTTCTGCCTTTGGCTCAAAACAACCCTAAGCAGCACAAATGTGCTGTCCACGTGCCACAACTGCGGCATCTTTTGGATCATACAACACACTCCCACGACACCACAAAGCAGCGCAAACGTGCTGTAAATGTGCCGCAACTGCGGTGTCCTTCGGACCATGTGACAAACTACCACCACACCGCAAAGCAGCGCAAATGTGTTGTCCAGGTGCCGCAACTGCAGAACCTTTCAGGCCGTGCCACTAAATCTCCCACAACAGCGTAATCATGTTTCCTCTTATGTTTCCTCTTATTAAAGGTCTAGGGGCTTAGCTCATAAATAAACTCAGCAAAAAAAAGAAACTTCCTCTCACTTTCAACTGCTTTCATTTTCAGCGAACTTAACTTGTGTAAATATTTGTATGAACATAAAAAGATTCAACAACCAAGACATAAACTGAACAAGTTTCACAGACATGTGACTAACAGAAAGGGAATAATGTGTCCCTGAACAAAGGGGGGGTCAAAATCAAAAGTAACAGTCAGTATCTGGTGTGGCCACCAGCTGCATTAAGCACTGCAGTGCATCTCCTCCTCATGGACTGCACCAGATTTGCCAGTTCTTGCTGTGAGAAGTTACACCACTCTTCCACTAAGGCACTTGCAAGTTCCTGGACATTCCCTAGCCCTCACCCTCTAATCCAACAGGTATCAGATTTGCTCAATGGGATTGAGATCTGGGCTCTTCGCTGGCCATGGCAGAACACTGACATTCCTGTCTTGCAGGAAATCACACACAGAATAAGTAGTATGGCTGGTGGCATTGTCATGCTGGAGGGTCATGTCAGGATGAGCCTGCAGGAAGGGTACCACATGAGGGAGGAGGACGTCTTCCCTGTATCGCACGGCGTTGAGATTGCCTGCAATGACAACAAGCTCAGTCCGATGATGCTGTGACACACCGCCCCAGACCATGACGGACCCTCCACCTCCAAATGGATCCCGCTCCAGAGTATAGGCCTCGGTGTAATGCTCATTCCTTCGAGGATAAACGTGAGTCCGACCATCACCCCTGGTGAGACAAAACCGCAACTCGTCAGTGAAGAGCACTTTTTGCCAGTCCCGTCTGGTCCAGCGAAGGTGGGTTTGTGCCCATAGACGACTTTGTTGCCGGGGATGTCTGGTAAGGACCTGCCTTACAACAGGCCTACAAGCCCTCAGTCCAGCCTCTCTCAGCCTATTGCGGACAGTCTGAGCACTGATGGAGGGATTGTGCGTTCCTGGTGTAACTCGAGCATTTGTTGTTGCCATCCTGTACCTGTCCTGCAGGTGTGATATTCGGATGTACTGATCCTGTGCAGGTGTGGTTACACGTGGTCTGCCACTACGAGGATGATCTGCTGTCCTTCCTGTCTCCCTGTAGTGCTGTCTTAGGCATCTCACAGTACAGACATTGCAATTTATTGCCCTGGCCACATCTGCAGTCCTCATGCCTCCATTTAGCATGCCTAAGGCACGTACACACAGATGAGCAGGAACCCTGGGCATCTTTCTTTTGGTGTGTTTCAGAGTCAGTAGAAAGGTCTCTTCAGTGTCCTAAGTTTTTATAACTGTGACCTTAATTGCCTACCGTCTGTAAGCTGTTAGTGTCTTAAGGATCGTTCCACAGGTGCATGTTCATTAATTGTTTATTGTTCATTGAACAAGCATGGAAAACATTATTTAAACCCTTTACAATAAAGATCTGTAAAGTTATTTGGATTTTTACAAAATTATCTTTAAAATACAGTGTCCTGAAAAAGGGACATTTCTTTTTTTGCTGAGTTCATATACCCATCACAAACTGCAATTCGGCAAGGTTTTTTACTCTGGGCCACCCACCATTAGAATGCAGTGTGGGCTCTTGCATTCGAACGCAGTGTGAGCCTATGCAATTTGGCCACAGGTTCTCCTGTTTAAATCACAGTGTGGGCCCTCCCGTTCAAACGCTATGCAGGCTTTCCTATCGAATTGCAGTGTGGGCTCTCCCGTTCAAATGCATTGTGAGCCTTAGCGCATTGGTCGCAGGCTCTCCCATTCAAATCACAGTGTGGGGCCTCCTATTCGACCGCAATGCAGGCTCTCCCGTTATAATCACAGGGTGGGCTCTCCCATTCGAATGCAGTGTGAGATTTCATGTCATTCATTCCGTGGGCTCTCCAATCCGAAACGCAGTATGAGCTCTCCTGTTCGAGTGCAGTGGTGGTGCAGTAATAGCCTTTTAACTTTTCCCAATAATCTTGGCATTGGCATTTCCTTTGCTCATGGTCAAAATGAGCCCGACACACAATAAGGTGTGCCTAAATGTGATAAATCATGTGTGCCCTATTTGATACTGCAGTCACAGTGCCCCACCTGATAATGTGCTGCAGACCCTACCCACGCTCGATACTGCCACAGCATTGCCTGCATACTCTCAATTATGCCACAGCATCACCCCTTTCGCATTTTGATACTGCCGCAGCAGTGCCTTGCCATGACAAACGTAATAAAGCTGTATTCTTAACTTACCTTTTGCTTCCCTCAAAGCTGCATATAAATGTAATTGACACATTTTCCATAACTAACTTTTTGCTTCCCTAACAGACGTATATAAAAGGTAATAAATTTACGTATTCCTAACTAACCATTTGCTCCCCTACAGGTAAGTACAAACTAACCTTTGCTTCCCTTACAGGTGTTAAGAAATCGAATTAAGTCTTTGTGCCCTACTCGATACCACAGCAACAGTTTCCCTCCCATACCAAATGTGTGTACACGGTTGTTAATATTTTCTCCACAGGCGCTTTCAATGTCTAAGTTCCATACTTTCATAGAAGTGCATCTACAGCAATGGAAACACAGCAGCGCTCCCACAGGAGCTCCTTCACTATGCCCCCAAATACTCAATCTGCTGCCGCAGCAGTGGTTTAAACTCCATCCCCCACTTTTTTTAATATTCCATCTCTTCTACTCCACTGCCACAGCACCACCTTAACTCTTCTCTCACAGGAGGCCCACTTTACTCTACTGCCGCAGCAGTAATTTTAAACTCTGCTCCTGCAGGAGAACCACTTACTCTACAGCCGCAGCAGCATTTTACCATGCTTCCGCCGAAGCCTTTTGTCTTCACTTCTCAGCAGCTGCAGCTAGCATTACAGGACATAGCGGTCACCACCTCCTCTTCTCAAAGCACCATATTTCCCTATCTATGGGTAGTCTATTGAGTGAGGCTACCTCTGCAAACAAGCCCCGTTCGATTGCTTGTGTGAGCCCTCCCTTTTGAATGCAGCACGATCCAACTCTCATTCTCACCTTCCCCGTTTGATTGCTTGCTGGGCTTACCCCTTTCGAATGCCATGAGCTCTCTCTCTTTATAGAGCAGTCTCCCATTTGAATCGCAGTGTGAGCACTCCCTTTCGAATGCAGCACGACCAACTAGTGCTCACTTTCCCCATTCGATTGCTTGCTGGGCTTACCTGTTCGAATGTCGTGAGCACTCTCTCTCAATGGAACAGTCTCCTGTTTGAATCACAGTGTGAGCCCTCCCTTTCGAACACATCGCGAGCCAACTCTCGTTCTCATTCTCCCCGTTCGACTGCTTGCTGGGCTTACCCATTCGAATGTTGTGAGCTCTCTCTCTCTATATAGAGCTGTCTCCCATTCGAATCGCAGTGTGAGCCCTCCCTTTCGAACGCAGCATGACCAACTATTGCTCACTTTCCCTGTTCGACTGCTTTCTGGGCTTACCCGTTCGAATGCCATGAGCTCTCTTTCCCTATAGAGCAGTCTCCCGTTCGAATCGCAGTGTGAGCCCTCCCTTTCAAACACAGCGTGAGCCAACTCTCATTCTCACCTTCCCCGTTCGAATGCATGCTGGACTTACCCGTTCAAACGCCATGAGCTAAACCTCTCTCTCTTAGAACAGTCTCTCATCTGAATCGCAGTGTGAGTCCTCTCTTTAGAACGCAGCACAAGCAAACTCTCATTTTCGCATACCGTGAGCCCATCCACTTATACGACGAGTGGTGGTCTCTCATTCGAATCACAGCGTAGCCCTCTCGACCAGCCATCATACAAGAACACACCTTCAAACAAATGTGTAAAGCACTCCCTCTATAAAGATTATGGGGGGAAGAACAATTCAGAAGCATCCGCCAAGCCAATTTACCAAACAGATTTGTTGCTGGCTTGCTGTCCTAAATACTTCCTGCCATAGTCATGGTACTGTTCTTTCATCTTAACGCCTTTTTTGGGGGTAATCAGGACTCGAGTCGAGTCTCGAGATCCGAGCAATCCAGTATACAGACAGCAAGCCAAATATGTTTACTGCTTCAACACAGGATTTTATTAACATACGAATTACTGAAATGGAGTTAATTAACATAGGTTCGAGAGAAGCATGTTAATTTTAATCTGACAAATCACAGCCACGAGCAGGAGTATATAAGCCGCGGCTTACCTGCTTCCTGTGACAACTCTCCTGACATTCCACCTCCACCCCATCTCCACATATTCTCTAGATTCATTATCTAAATAAGTCCGGGGGGTAATCAGGACTCGAGTTGAGTCTCGAGCTCCGAGCCCTCCAGTATATGGACAGCAAGCCAAATACATTTACTGCTTCAACACAAGATTACAATAACATACAAACTACTGAAATACTCTTTTGACAACTCTATAACCTGTAAATCCACTCTGCCAGCTAATTACACTTTGACATTAACACCTGTTCAACACATAGAAATCCCTTGCCAGTGCCCGAATTTGTGTTCACGATTTACTGAATCACAACATAGGGAGCTAGGGAGCTGATTGAGGTTGGCAGGTTTAAGTGGTTTACGAGGACTTTTTTTTAGGTTACAAACGGGTAATTACAAGGGTATTATGCTATAAATGGGGTTTATGAGGACATTTCTAGTGTCCCCATAATTAAAATCACTTAAAAAACATACTAAACGATGTTTTATTGAAAATGTAAAAATGCAGCAAGTTTTTTGTGAGAGTTAGGTTTAGGGATAGTGTTAGGGTTAGGGGATAGAATCTATAGTTCGTACAGTATAAAATTCATTATGTCTATGGAGAGTCCTCATAATGATAGTGTGTGTGTGTGTGTGTGTGTGTGTGTGTGTGTGTGTGTGTGTGTGTGTGTGTGTGTGTGTGTGTGTACAATGCTCAAACTCTAAAGCAAGTGTGGAATATGTTGTTTGGATCCAAGGGAAGTCTGTGTGAATGCAGTAAGTGAGAATACAGAAGCCTGGCCCCCCCATGTACCCCCCACTCACAGATCTCAACAGAGAGAGATCTGTGAGTGGGGGGTACAATAAAGAATTATTAAAATCTGTACAGTGGGGGGTTAATAAAGAATTATTAAAAGAGTATATAATAACATTTAATATGTGGTAATTCTTATACAGAAGACTAGCAAAAGTGATTTGGCTTTCTCATCATGACATAAGATACAGGTGTGCAGTATAATAAAAACCACTAGATGTCACTGTGTCTTCAGTGTCAAATCTGCTCAGTGCTCTGCATCTGTCATCTGACCTGTTCTAACTGCAGTAGACCTGGATCTATAATCCATCACAATTTCAGACATGAAGAACCTTCGGTAATATCTAGCCCCAACCAACCAGACCTGTAAAATCACAGCATCTGCCAGGCAGATCTGATTGATCTGGTTGGTTTCATATAACAAGTTTGACATAGTTCTTCACAAATAAATGAGTACTAGGACAGTTTTTTTTTTTTTTTTTTACCAATATGAACATTAGCTGCATCAATAAAACAAGTGTGCATATTAAATATATAGGTCAATATTTCATAACTCTCTACAAATATGTGGTTCTAAACTATTTTGGTTTAACTGTAGGAATTTCAGATCAGGTAAGTAGCATTTTGTGCATAAAATGGCGCAAACAAAGGGAAAATCACAAGTTTGTATTTATTATAGCCTATGCACAAGCACAGCCTGTGCTGCCAAACCACCGATAACACAGATTGATAGTCTTGGATTAAGCTATTCCAATATGCAATCCCTTAGATTTGATTATACTGACGAAGACAAACATGAAAGGCCAGGAGGAATGTCAATAGTAGGAGAAATCACTGTTGCATTTGCAGGGAATTAACCTCCTTATGTTTAAATGCAGCTCGTGTTCTACTCTACAGAAACCTGTGGGTCTGTGCAGAGATCCATGACCCAGTATCAACCATAAAACAGTGTGTGCATGTATGTTTGTGCATGATTCAACATGCCTGATATAGTTTTGTGTGACTACTTGTGTGAACATTGCAAATAGCATGCGTCCGTTTAACTTGGAACATACTCTCCTTTATCTGTCATGTAAACTAATTGCAGACTAAGGCACGTTATATAACTGAGAAAAGTGGTGGGGAGGGCATGCAAACAGTGACTCCCTGACAGCATCATATTTACTCAGTGAAATCATCTCAGCTCGCCTGCAGGGAATCTCCATTCAACACCTCTGCAGTGTGTTCCTTTCTGTGCCCATCATAATTTATCAGAGTCCTCTCACTCTCTCTGAGGGGAAGCCCTTGTAATGTCATTAGAGCAGTGGGTGACGCATTTGGCTCGGTGATCAAACTTGCTCATGTAGCTCAGTATCACAGCATGCTGTACGGTCAGTGCTATTCTCTATTTGGGAGATTCAAAGGGTCAGTCAGATTGAAAAATTTTTATATATTTTTTTTTTTTTCTGAAGTCCACATTTAATGTGAGTTTTATGGACAGAATACACGAATAATTGAGTTCTTCATTACTTATTTCCACTCTCTCTCTGACTTTAAAAACAAATGGACCGTTTTGCTGCTTTAATTTGAAGACTTTTGCTTTTAAAGACAGTTCTATGTAAACACTCTCTTTGTATGTGAAATGAGCTATGGTAGTGGTTATTAAGTTTCTAAACATCAAATGCACATTTCTGATGTGTAACTGTGGGCAGTCATGTATTCATTGTATTGTAGCTGAAGCTCAGAATGAGTGCTGTTTTTGAACAACAGTTTCAATAAAAGTATTTTTGGACTGGGGAAGAAGTGTTATTTTTAAAGTTACAGTTTTCATAGTAAAATTAACATTTTAATTGTCATGATATGGACAGGCAAGATATAAGACATGACCAAAGGGGAAAAAACACTTGCCTCTGGATATATATATATATAATCTTAATTCGTCTTAGCAAAATGCCTCCAGGTCATGCAAAGTCTTTGGTCATCTTGCATGAACCGCACGTTTGAGATCTCCCCAGAGTGGCTCGATGATATTAAGGTCAGGAGACTGTGATGGCCACTCCAGAACCTTCACCTTTTTCTGCTGTAACCACTGGAGGGTCAGCTTGGCCTTGTGCTTACGGTCATTGTCGTGCTGGAAAGTCCAAGAGCGTCCCATGCGCAGCTTTCATGCAGAAGAATACAAATTGTCTGCCAGTATTTTCTGATAACATGCTGCATTCATCTTGCCATCAATTTTCACAAGATTCCACGTGCCTTTAGAGCTCACACACCCCCAAAACATCAGTGAGCCACCACCATGCTTCACAGTGGGGATGGTATTCCTTTCACTATAGGCCTTGTTGACCCCTCTCCAAACAAAGTTCTATTTTGGTCTCGTCACTCCAAATTACAGTGTGCCAGAAGCTGTGAGGCATGTCAAGGTGTTGTCGGGCATATTGAAACCGGGCTTTTTTGTGGCATTGTTGCAGTAAAGGTTTCTTTCTGGAAACTCGACAATGCAGCTCATTTTTGTTCAAGTATCGTCGTATTGTGCTCCGTGAAACAACCACACCATCTTTTTTCCAGAGCAGCCTGTATTTCTCCTGAGGTTACCTGTGGGTTTTTCTTTGTATCCTGAACAATTCTTCTGGCAGTTGTGGCTGAAATCTTTCTTGGTCTACCTGACCTTGGCTTGGTATCAAGAGATCCCCGAATTTTCCACTTCTTAATAAGTGATTGAACAGTACTGACTGGCATTTTCAAGGCTTTGGATATCTTTTTATATCCTTTTTCATCTTTATAAAGTTCCATTACCTTGTTACACAGGTCTTTTGACAGTTCTTTTCTGCTCCCCATGACTCAGTATCTAGCCTGCTCAGTGCATTCACGTGAGAGCTAACAAACTCATTGACTATTTATTCACAGACACTAACTGCAATTTAAAAAGCCACATGTGTGGGAAATTAACCTTTAATTGCCATTTAAACCTGTGTGTGTCACCTTGTGTGTCTGTAACAAGGCCAAACATTCAAGGGTATGTCAACTTTTGATCAGGGCCATTTGGGTGATTTCTGTTATCATTATGATTTAAAAAGGAGCCAAACAACTATGTGATAATAAATGGCTTCATATGATCACTATCCTTAAATAAAAAGCAGTTTTTTTTTGCATGATCAGTCATATTTTCAAAATCAATGCCAAAATTTCACAATTTCTGCCAACTTTTGAGCACAACTGTAAAATAAAATGTATGCTTTCACATGTATATTTCTGTGTGTATGAATATAGTGACACCCCTTCCTTCATCCCAGTTTAACACTCAAAAAATAATGCAATGGGTGAATGGCATGAGAAGATGGTCAGAGGTGTTGTGCAGAGATATTTTTAATGATTTTGTGTTGTCTCTTGGAGTTTCAGAAGCACAAAGGCATATCAGTACGTCCACAGCGTGAAGGTAAGATCTTGTGTACTTATGATTGAAGTATTCTTTCGACAAATCTATAACCTGTAAATCCACTCTGCTAGCTAATTACACTTTGACATTAACATCTGTTCAACACATAGAAAATGACAGACTGGAAGTTAAAAGACAAAATGTTCAAGATGGCTGCGCTAGTTTCTCTGGCACATAAGGTGAATAGCGGAAGTCAACTAGTCAACCGAACGTCGACTGCACTTATTAGATTCACAGATTTTAAACTGACATGTGCAAGCACCCCAGAACATAAAACACACTGTGGACATGGTTCATTACTTAGCATGATGCATGAGAATCCGTATTTTAATTGCTGTTCGTCATACTTCCGTCCATTTTTGCTAAAACACTTGAAGTGTTTCACGTGAATGAATTAGCATCTTTGAATGAATCTTTCAACTTAACTAACTGTTCTCATTCACTTCTATTGTGTCGGATGTGAACAACTCTGTTTTTTTAACTAATCAATTTGAAGCAATTATGCAATTGGTGTATCTCAATCAGCTCCCTAGTTCAGTAGTCAGGGCACTGATCAGGTAGTCGGCCATTTCTAGGGCTGCCTCATTCACAAAATCATTCTAGTACACTGAAACGTTCGCTCCCTAAAAATTTCCAGAATGCAGCGTAAAAACTATTGTTGCTCACTGGGTGCATTCCATTCATAAGTGATCAACCCTATGCCCAATTACCTTAAAAAACTTTAACATCCACTGTAAAAGCTTTGAAATCTGAAAGGTGTAGCTCAAAAATTAAGTTTATTCATAACTAACATTTTAAGTCATTTATATTGGAAATTCTTTTTGAAGTGATCTTACAGCATGACTATTATGATTGTTCTCACTTCAAAGTGCCCTTCGGAGGCTGATTTATCCAGTTTAGAATGCAGGGACTATGTGCCCTTACCGGAATGTTTGTCATGTCTTCTGAAGTCTTTCAATTTGTTAGAAGACGAGCACAAGTGTAAAACTATTAAGTCAAAGCCTTATTTTCTCTTTAAAAGAGATGTTCGTAATGTCTTTCATCACAAATACCATGAAAGGGAAAATAATCTTTTAAATATTAGAGTTGTTAGAAGAAGGTTAAAAATGCACTCCTTATATTTTGTATTTTTTTATGTCATTTATCTTTCATAATAACACTGTATGTTTGAATATCTACAACAAAAATACATGACAGTGTCATGTATACAGCGATTTTGTTGATTAATACCAGCTGTGTTTTAATGCGTGAGCTTGTAATCGTGTTGAAGGTTGAAGTGTCCCAATGTACAGTAGATGAACACCCTTGCCAGTGCCCGAATTCGTGTTCACGATTTACTGAATCACGACATAGGGAGCTGGGGAGCTGACTGAGACACACCCAATGACTTACACAACATAAAAATCTATCATTTGTCACCACCAACTGGCAAGTCTCTTTCAAGGCAAGTCGGTCCACACTGCAGCCATCTTTGGAACGCTCCCGGGCAGCTATTTTCTATGGATGTAGGCGGCATAAAAGTACAGCTCCTATCCACTTGAATGGGGAAAGACTGAAATCTCCAAAACAGTTGGTCAAGATTATGATCTAAGAACATATTTCAAATCGGCAGTAAAATTGGACAACAATGGTATCAAATTGTGCTTCTTTAGCTCATATCACACAAAATGTAATACACCCCCCATGTACCCCCCCCACTCACAGATCTCAACAGAAAGAATTATTAAAAAAGTATATAATAACATTGAATGTGTTGTCCTAATACACAAGACTAGCAAAAGTGATTTGGCTTTCTGAAATTGCAAAGCAACATCATGACATAAGATACGGGTGTGCAGTATAATAAAAACCACTAGATGTCACTGTGTCTTCAGTGTCAAATCTGCTCAGTGCTCTGCATCTGTCATCTGACCTGTTCTAACTGCAGTAGACCTGGATCTATAATCCATCACAATTTCAGACATGAAGAACCTTCGGTAATATCTAGCCCCAGCCAACCAGACCTGTAAAATCACAGCATCTGCCAGGCAGATCTGATTGATCTGGCTGGTTTCATATAACAAGTTTGATATAGTTCTTCACAAATAAATGAGTACTAGGACAGTTTTTTTTTATTATTTATTTTTTTATTTTTTTACCAATATGAACATTAGCTGCATCAATAAAACAAATGTGCATATTAAATATATAAGTCAATATTTCATAACTCTCTACAAATATGTGGTTCTAAACTATTTTGGTTTAACTGCAGGAATTTCGGAGCAGGTAAGTAGCATTTTGTGCATAAAATGGCACAAACAAAGGGAAAATCACAAGTTTGTATTTATTATAGCCTATGCACAAGCACAGCCTGTGCTGCCAAACCACCGATAACACAGATTGATAGTCTTGGATTAAACTATTCCAATATGCAATCCCTTAGATTTGATTATACTGACAAAGAAAAATTGAAAGGCCCCCTTGCATTTGCAGGGAATTAACCTCCTTATGTTTAAATGCAGCTCGTGTTCTACTCTACAGAAACCTGTGGGTCTGTACAGAGATCCATGACCCAGTATCAACCATAAAACAGTGTGTGCATGTATGTTTGTGCATGATTCAACATGCCTGATATAGTTTTGTGTGACTACTTGTGTGAACATTGCAAATAGCATGCGTCCATTTACCTTGGAACATACTCTCCTTTATCTGTCATGTAAACTAATTGCAGACTAAGGCACGTTATATAACTGAGAAAAGCGGTGGGGAGGGCATGCAAACAGTGACTCACTAACAGCATCATATTTACTCAGTGAAATCATCTCAGCTCGCCTGCAGGGAATCTCCATTCAACACCTCTGCAGTGTGTTCCTTTCTGTGCCCATCATAATTTATCAGAGTCCTCTCACTTTCTCTGAGGGGAAGCCCTTGTAATGTCATTAGAGCAGTGGGTGACGCATTTGGCTCGGTAATCAAACTTGCTCATGTAGCTCAGTATCACAGCATGCTGTACGGCCAGTGCTATTACTCTATTTGGGAGATTCAAAGGGTCAGTCAGATTAAACATTATATATATATATATATTTTTTTTTTTTTTTTTTTTTTTTTTTTTTTTCCTGAAGTCCACATATAATGTGAGTTTTATGGACCGAATACATGAATAATTGAGTTCTTCATTACTTATTTCCACTCTCTCTCTGACTTTAAAAATCAAATGGACTGTTTTGCTGCTTTACTTTGAAAACATTTGCTTTTAAAGACAGTTCTATGTAAACACTCTCTTTGTATGTGAAATGAGCTATGGTAGTGGTTATTAAGTTTCTAAACATCAAATGCACATTTCTGATGTGTAACTGTGGGCAGTCATGTATTCATTGTATTGTAGCTGAAGCTCAGAATGAGTGCTGTTTTTGAACAATAGTTTCAATAAAAGGTATTTTTGGACTGGGGAAGGAGTGTTATTTTTAAAGTTACAGTTTTCATAGTAAAATTAACATTTTATTTCTCATGATATGGACAGGCGCACTTGATAACTATAAGTGTATTGAGTATCGGGAATGTTGCCAGCTTGTTAGACTTGGAAAAAGACACTACAAGAGTAAAGATTTTACCACAAACAGTGACTGCAATGGATTAAGAGATTAAGACTAATCTCTTAATCACTGTTGTTTAAAAATATTTATTTAAACATAGTGCTTTACTGGGTCAAATTTACTCAAAATTTAGTTGAGAGGTACCAATGACATCATTGGTAAATGTATTGATTATGCTTAAGAGGTCTCTGGCCTACCATTTGGAATTTAGTTGATGGGTCATTAAGCTAAATCAGCCATGCATTTAAAAAAACAAGTAAACAAAACATGAGTTATGCTAACCTCCTGTAGCAAATCTACACAGCCATTCAATCTAATAATGATCTAATAACCAATAAATGTACATTTCATTCACATTTAATGTCTTTATGTACCACTGAAACCATTACCTTCATTCAGGAGTGGCACGAATACCACAACAGGATGTTATTTTTCTATTTATCCACCCACAAGACCAAGCCTAATGTTCTCTCAACTCTGAGTCATGCATCTGAATAATACAATCAACTGCATTCAAATTCAAGAGGAGTCAATGGCTCAAGGAAATGCTTGACTCTAGGTAAGCAATCTGTCTTTCCCCTGGAGGTTGATGGCCAGCACTGAATTATACTGAGGCACCACGAGAGATTGCTGCAAAAAATACCATTTATTTATTTTAATTTCTCAACATCACAGTAAGGGGGGAAAAAAACCTTTATGTGTTTCCTCCAGAAACAGTTAACACAGTATTTACACTGTACACATTTAATATACACTGTGCAAATGTGCTTTTTGTGTTAACATGACAATAACATCTAAATTAACTGGTTGTATTCAAGCCAAAAATATTATTTAATATGACTGAATTATCCTGAACACATTAGGTTAGACCAACAAAAGTCATTTTAAAGGGACTGATCAGGTAGAAATACTGTAGCTCCTTGAGATGACAACTGCATATTTTCCAGTTTTATAGTTTCGGCAATGTCACACAAGAAGGCACATCAAAAATTACAATAAATACAGTGTAACAATATATGCATGACAGGACCCAATGTGTGCATACTAGAAATGGAAAACTATACACAGTACACTGTAAAAGTGTTAACTTGTATTTGTTACTCTAAGAAGCTATTTCTACCCTGATTTAACCCTTAAAAGGAAAGTTCACCCAAAAATGAAAATTCTCTTATCACTTGCTCACCCTCATGCCATCCCAGATGTATATGACTTTTTTTTACTTCTGCTGAACACAAACAACATTTTTTAGAAGAATATCTCAGCTCTGTAGGTCCTCATAATGCAAGTACATGGTGACCAGAACTTTGAAGCTCCAAAAAGCACATAAAGGTAGCATAAAAGTAATCCATACGTCTCCAGTAGTTCAATCCATATCTTCAGAAGCGATATGATAGGTGTGGGTGAGAAACAGATGTGAAAGTGAAACTAAACAGGCACCACGTGACTTTCAGATGTAAAAGTGAAGGTGGAGATTTATAGTAAAAAGGACTTACAGTGAATATTGATGTGTTTTTCACCCACACCTATCAAATCACTTCTAAAGATGTATATTTAACCACTGGAGACATATGGATTACTTTAATGCTGCCTTTTGTGATTTTTGGAGCTTGAAAGGTCTGGCCACCATTCACTTTAATTGTATGGATCTACAGGGATTAAATATTCTTCTAAAAATCTCTGTTTGTGTGCAGCAGAAGAAAGAAAGTCATATACTTCTGGGATGGAATGATTTCGTTTTTTTTTTTTTTTTTTTTTTTTGGTGTAACCTATTGTATTCAGCTTGATTTGTTGATGTTAAATAATATTTTTGACTAGAACCAGTTAATTTATATGTTACCACATGAAGCACATTTTTTAGCTTAACATTTTAGTGTATTGAACAGAATGGTGCAGAACAAAAAGAGAGTCAGGAGATCCATCACTGCAGCACTGAGCTGCATATCTGTGAGGCGTGAAAGTGGCAGGACTCTGAAAAATGTGTGTAAAAATGCTGACACTTAAGCTCAGGCTCTGATGTACACCACATCACCCTGCCCTTGACAGCTGTATGCACGACGGCATTCAGAATTATAGGTAGTGAAATCCAGTGGGCGGAATCACAGAAGAATATAATTTTGCTGACTAAAACACGTACATCCTGTGGTCAGGGATGATTTCTCACAGCATAGAGGCTTCACCCATAATGAACGATAGAATAAATGGGAAAATGTTCCGAGCACTCCTGCACGAGGATGGAGCACATTCTCCATCGCATAAATCAAACCATTCCACAAAATGTGACAAAAACCAAGGGGTATAGACATCCAGACACAGTAGGGTTCAATAGATGGATTGAGTGAATTAGATCAATCTGCAGGGTCATAGTGTGGTCATGGGTGGGCTATTCATCCTCTTCCTTTTGATCAGTATGTACATGCCCACTTCACCCCTGCAGACTCACTCACAAACTGGACTTTTTACGGTCCTATAAATGTCGAAGAGTGCCATTGTCAATCCAAAGGCTGTGGAAGCATGAAATTGGAGACCACTATCTTAACCAGAATGCAAGGAACTGTAGTAATGCATCAATTTATATATTTATATGTTAGTTGGTTTGTCCATGGAATGATTTATGGTATTAATTTCAAGTCTTATTGGAGACAAAACATTGTTTGGTGGTGCTAATGTGTAAAATCAAATCCAGTTTGGATCATCTCCCTACTGCTTCATCATGTCACCTCTTCAGAGGCCTTTCAATAAAAGTGGCAAAAATTCAGATGTCATTGTTAAAGTTCCTTCTCACAAAACATGCTTTCATTTGCTACATTTTGGGTTTTAGGTAGGGATTTTGTGCAATAAATTGTATTTATAATACATAAATGAGCAAGTATACAATAAATATGTAAATAACTGATTAGTGAGGAGCCATTCAGTGCTCTATGACTGATAGATTTGTACTGACAGATTTTGTTATGCTGTTTTGTCACAATGTGCCGTTGAGAACAAATCATTAGGGAGGAAAGCAGATTAGTGGAATTTAGCTCAAATAACTCTATAAACTATGAGGAATTGGTTTATAGAGCTCAGTGGGTAGGACTGTCGCCTCACAGCAAGAAGGTCACCGGTTTGAGTTCCGTCTCACCCCGTTTGTGTGGGTTTCCTTCGGGTTTCCCCCACAGTCCAAAAAACATGCAGGTTAAGTGAATTGGAAACTCTAAATTACCCGTACGTGAGAGTGAGAGTGAGAATGTGTATGTCTGTGTGTATTAGCCCCATGATGGACTGGCCACCTGTCCAGGGTATTTCCCTGCCTTCGGCCCGAGACAGCTGGGATAGACTCCAGCACTACCCACAACCCTACATAGGACAAGCGGCTATAGAAAATGGATGGATGAATGGATTGTTGTTGTTATTATGAATATTAAAAAGCAACGCCACACAAACCAGAGTGCTGTTTTACTTATTTGGCTGTGCATGAGACCACAGGTAATCACAGCCATGGTGATATTCAGAACAGCAGCAGAATTGCACGATTGTGAGATATTGCTTTCATTCACCAGTTAAATAAGGAGTAAATATTGAATAACTTGTCTATTTTTGCTCCGCAAACAAAAATAGGTCCAAAAGAAGCCCAAGGAGGTGAGAGTGAAAGTCTGTCTGGAATGCCACAAACACAGACAAGCAGAGTAATACAAACAGAGAAGCATCACAGTGCTGTTATACTATATATGAGCACTCCTGAAATGCTGCTTAGAGAACCGGAATTAAACGTTGTATAATATGAAGTTTCAAACATAAATTCGGGAGGAGTTTGTTCATCTAGGCCTGCCAATCATATCCCAAGGATATAAACAGATCAGCCACAACATTAAAACCACCTGCCTAATATTGTGTAGATCCCCCTCGTGCTGCCAAAGCAGCACCAACTCACATCTCAGATTAGCATTCTGAGGTGCTATTCTTCTCACCACAATTGTACAGAGCAGTTATCTGAGTTACCATAGACTTTGTCAGTTCAAACCAGTCTGGCCATTCTCTGTTGACATCTCTCATCAACAAGACATTTCCATCCACAGAACTGCCAGTCACTGGATGTTTTTTGTTTTTGCCACCATTCAGAGTAAATTCTAGAGACTGTTATGCATGAAAATCCCAGGAGATCAGCAGTTACAGAAATACTCAAACCAGCCCATCTGGCACCAACAATCATGCCACACTCCAAATCACTGAGATCAAATTTTTTCCCATTCTGATGGTTAATGTGAACATTAACTGAAGCTCCTGACCCGTATCTGCATGATTTTCTGCACTGCTGCCACACGATTGGCTGATTATATAATCGCATGGATGATTGTTGGTGCCAGACAGGCTAGTTTGAGTATTTCTGTAACTGCTGATCTCCTGGGATTTTCAAACAACAGTCTCTAAAATTTACTCTGAATGGAGGCAAAAACATCCAGTGAGTGACAGTTCTGTGGACGGAAATGCCTTGTTGATGAGAGAGTTCAACAGAGAATGGCCAGACTGGTTCGAACTGACAAAGTCTATGGTAACTCAGATAACTGCTCTGTACAATTGTGGTGAGAAGAATAGAATCTCAGAATGCTATTCTGAGATGCGGGTTGGCACTGTTTTGGCGGCACGAGGGGGAGCTACACAATATTAGGCAGGTGGTTTTAATGTTGTGGCTGATCGGTGTATAAGCGGTTGCTTCCCCCACACTGGTGATGATTCTTCTGGCATCCCTCCACCTCCCCATTTCCACCTTTATATTTCATAATATCCTATACCAGTTATTTAAAAAATGTCTTCCTATTTCTCACTTTAGTCAGATAGTCCAGGGGGGATCTCAGAGCTCAAACCCAGTCCTGTACTCGAGCCCCTCCTTTGTGGACAGCACACAAAATATGTTTACCTTAATGTGATTGACTACATTTACTTGTGAACTTGTAAATTTAAAGGTGAAGTATGTAAATTTTTCAGTGTTAAAGTATTTCCTTCTATCCCAGTTTAATATGCAGAGATAGCCATTCATAGGTTAACTTTCTTGAAAACTGTAAACTGTGTCTCTGTGGCACTACGACTAATTCCTCTGTTTGTTTTGAGGGACCTGTCTAAAGAGAGACAATAACATTGACTCAACAAATAGCGTGAGTAGAGGGCAGGACTACTGTATCTGTTTGTTCGATCAATGGCTGAAGGGAGGCGTATTCCGAAAGCTATTTTGAAAGCATGTTTATTTTTGCAATTCCGTTTGGTGGCGCTAGTGGCACAGAAATTACACACTTCAGCTTTAAGGTTTATGCAAAATAGCCCTTACCATAGTAAATGGACACCTCTGCTGGCAGTTTATAGGCTATCACTCAACATCAGTGGCCTGCTCAAACAACTGATCAGCTGAATACTCTCTGTGAGGCTCCAAATAAACACAGAGAATTGATTCAGGCTGATCTGCTCAGAGATCCTAGCCACTGTACTTTCAACTATAGAGAGAGAGGGAGTGAAAGACTGGTTAGGTAATCAATCATGTTTTCTTTTTTAATTCAGGCTGAATGATGGATTCGATTAGTCAAGCTTGCATATGATAAATCCTTCACACGCTTTAAAATGTTGCCACACAGATCGTGCTCAATCAACAACTTTTACCTTGCTTGTGCACCCCTCTAATACTAAATAATGCTGCAGCATCAAAGTGGAACTGCCACACATCACCATGCAGCATTCATTGCCAGCAATGACGACATACACTGACAAGCTGGCAGGCCTTTGTCTTGGCAGTCGTTTCAACTGAACTGTACTTTTTTATACTATTATAAGAAAAACATGTCATGTCTGTTTCAGTAACAGTAGTGGAATCTACATAACAGAATAGCCATAAAGATAAAGATAACACAGGTATTAACTTCATTAGATTAGCACTGAATGCTACAGAGCAAACAGTCCATGTTGCCACCAAGGGGAAGTGTAATATTGCACAATGCACTATAGTCTAAATGTTTTTTCACCCCACTATCTTCTTGTTCTTGCTACAAACACTTTGTATCTTAGCCTGATTCAGAAATATGTGCAATTACTTTATCTGCAAACACAATTAAGACATTCTTTCTGAATCAGAAAGTAATTACCATCATTATCACAGGATCAAGTGTTGAAAGTTTAGACAAGCTTGCTTCACTGTGACCTTCAGCACAACACCTCCCATTTATGCCATATCATAATTAATCTTCAAAAATATTAAACCAAGCTACAGTGCTTCAGTATGTTCTAGACCTTCAGACTTTTCATGAAACATGACCAAGAACAAATGTCTGTGAAAACGTTATGTAAAACCATTCTTACACATTCAATTAAATGGGGCAATTTACGTAAAAAGGGATTTATGAATGATTTACACAGAAATTCATGATGCTCATGTTTCATGAATAATGTCCAGTGTTTCCCAATTCTGTGGGACATGATGGAACAAATAGGTGGATATACTAGTAGAACAGACAGCAAATGACTCATGAAAAAATGAATTAGAAGATAAGTAAAGCCTGGAAAGAGAGGAATGGGCTGATATACAGAAGGACCATCACTATCAAAAGGTTCTTTCAACCATACCAATGGCACTACCATAATTTTTTGACATTTTCGGTTATCATGGTAGTACTACCGAGTTATTGGAAGTATCATGGAGTACCATGTAAATACCATGGTACATGAATATGGTAATCCATGGTACATGAATATGGTAATCCTTCAGTTTCATGTTATAGACCATTTTATAATGATATGCATTGGTTTGGGAAGTGACCTCTTTGTTTCTTGAACAGTTTCGGTTAGTCGAAATCGATCAAAATAACATAGAGAAGCGCTTCCATAATAGTGACTCATAGCAGTAATGTTAATGATTATCATAAAAAGTCAACATTAAAATTTGGACCATGTTGCTCGGTGGCTGGATGCTCTCTGGATGCCTGGAACTAATGAAAATTAAAGTGTTTAGATTTCCGAAAAAAAAAAGAAAAAAAACCACAATTGGACAAATGAATTGCAGCAGTTAAGCGAGACGTCTGGATACATGCAGTGCTATCAACTGTAGAATATGTAGCACACATTTTATCTCTGGTAGATGAAAAAAAAATTGCCCACTAATTGTAAAGGCCGATTTATTCTTCTGTGTTGAACCTACGCTGTAGCCTGACATGCACCTCTTCAAAAATGTAACTGTGCATCGCGTCGAAGCAGACCACAGCAGCTGTGATTGGTGCACTATGAAACCAGAGACTGCCCCCCAGGATGATAACAGCGTTATCTGTGGTAGAGTCGCATTTTATCCAGTATTATTTTAATATCTATGCATCATATCACACTGTATTTGGACTCTGGGCCATGAAAGCAGTTGTCTCAATTTTTGTGTTCTGTTTGTGTTTCATGGTGTTACAAGCAGAATGCGACAAAAGATATCTGTTTACAGCTTATAAACTCTAAAAGCCTTCTCAGGGCTTTTACTTGATACTAATTTGATATGTGAGTGAAATAATATGTGTTGTATACTTCTCACTATCTTTCCGATCTGCATGATGATTTGACAGTATATTTGATAGTATAGTCTACAGTAAATAATCATATTTCATAAGTTATGGAAATGGAACATTTGTAATTAATCAGCAATTAAAAAGTACCTGGTAAGAGTTGGTTATATTGCCTGTATGCATTGTAAAGTCTTTCAAACGTAAAGCTGTTGCCTCAAAGTCTTATTTAAATGGTCCGTAATAACACCGCATTTTTTTATTTTCATTTTTATATGTATCTTGTAAATTATTTGTTCTGTTTTAGATGGACTCAAAAAGTATGTGCTAGTCATTTCATTTTGACAGTTCTGGGTTATAAAAATGCTGCAACCAGAAATGCTCCAGGACCAGACATGAGCAGTAGTGTTGCAATCCCTTTGTTATTGTTTATGTCTATAAATGGTCTATATATCAGAGTACAATATTACCATCTGATATGCAAGAAGCTAAGGAAATCTACATTGTCTCAAGATTAAGGTCCTCTGAAGCTTGACTAAACTAGGATATCCAGGATGTTTCTATATACAGTACTGTGCAAAAGCCTTAGGCACATAAGATGTTTCACAAAAACATTTGTCTTAAGATGGTTATTTATATCTGCTACTTTAGTATGTCAATAGGAAATGTACATTTTATACTCCCAAACATTTCTTTTGCAAATAGAATAGAATAGAAGAACAGGGAGCCCTGCAACAGATGGCATGGCCCTCACAGAGCCCCCCACTGAACATCGTGTCAGTCTGGGATTACAAGAAGAGGCAGAAGTAATTGAGACAGCCTAAATAAATAAAAGAACTGTGGCGAATTCTCCAAGAAGCTTGGAACATCCTATCTGCCAACAACCAAGAAAAACTGTGTCCAGGTGTACCTAGGAGAACTGGTGCTGTTTTGAAGGCAAAGGTGGTCACACCAAATATTGATTTAGCTCTTTTTCTGTTTCCTGGACTTTGTATGATGTTAATTGATTAATGAAAACTATTTATGTCATTATTTTTTTTTAAGAAATCCTCACTTTGAAAGTTTTTCACAAGTGCCTAAAACTTTTGCACAGTACTATACACAATGGTTTTATGGGAGCATCCATGTCATGACAGTAGTAGTGACCAGTTTGTAGTAATATTAAAACACTGATGTACAAACGAGTGCTTTTTTAAAGGAAAATGATTTTTTCAGAATCAGAACTAGTTCTTTTTGGTACATTTTATTCAGGCTAGCAAGCTTCCCTGTGTCTGTGATGAGTCAAAGTAGTAATTTGTGGTCAGGATACAATATCCTGCAGTAATTTCCTCATAATTTCCATATTTGCCATAATATATGAGCTCAGAGTCTGGGCATTGATGAAACTTGAAGGAAGTCTATAATAAACACCTGTAGATGCAAATAGGACAAGATGGACTGATAAACAACAGCTAAACAACAGAAAAGAATCCCGATTCTTAACACAAATTATTAAAACATTTACTCTATGATAAAAACAAGATTTTTCATTTGATGAAAAAAAAACAACATTTGGCTTAATATGCAAATACAATAATAGATAGATATAGAAAGCTACATTTGTGCTGAGTTTCAATGTCAGACGTCAAATCCTCTGCTATAGGTAATGTTCTCTTATTATGCATAATCATTTTCTTTTTTTTTTTTTAGGTGTTGCGTCAATCTGCAAATTCTGTCTGACCCAGCCTTCATAAATAGTTGCAGTAAAAATGTCTCATCCAACTGTTGGATGCCGTGAACTACATGCTGCAACCCCACAATATGTATAATCTAAAAGCTATGTGCTTTTGAAAGCAGAGCGAGGATTGTTCTGTTACTCCAAGCGCTCTGGTTATATTGAAGTGTGTCATTCTGCATCCGGGACACACACTAAACCCCTCATTCTGATGCAATACACATCGAATCAGCATCTAAATATCATAATATCAAATCAAGCGGCAATTCCCACCCCTAGAAAAGACAGTCTTATCAGTCTTACGGCATGCAAAAACAACCAAAGCTTGTATTATCTAGAAAGAAAGTCTCTCTTTCGTATATTCATAATTACCCTCCCAAAAATCACAATGGGCCAAGAGAGTTAAAAAAAAAAAAAGGTCATTGAATAATGCACACTGATTCATAATTAAGCTAAATTATTCAAGCCAATTTCCCAGAGCTCTGACTGATTGCTGTCATTGGCAGGAAATTTGGAAATTGCACTCAGGCACTGAAACAGCTCCATCTCCTTCAGAGCAGACCTACTTAACACTGGCCCCTCTGGGGCTCCATGATGGCACAGACTTTCAGCCCTGTCACTCGCAATACCCATTCTGTACAAATTAGGTCCTTTAAGTGATACCCTCTCTGATCACGTTTTATTTCTAGGTTTTTTTCTTTTTCATGATTAAAAGAGCAGAACTGTTGTCGAGCCTTTTATTACAAACCAATATACTCAGCTTCCAATATGAGAGGTACACATACTGTAAGTCTAAAACTCTTCTGTCATATCTAATAAATTCCCAAAAAGTTTGAGGTATTATCTGAGTTATGTCTTTTTCCATTATATGATGTGAGATGTGATGTTGTCTACAGGCAGGTTGATTGGCTGTCAGGCATCTGGATATAATAGCGAGAGATGCAGCTCCCGCACACTCCATTACACAACATGCCTCACGAGACTGATGACTGCAGCAGTTCTTACTGTTATTCAGTCTGGTGATCCCCTAGCTGTGTGTGTGCATGTGGACAGGTTTAAGTGGTTTACGAGGACTTTTTTTTAGGTTACAAACTGGAAATTATTTATAAATTATTATTCTATAAATGGGGTTTATGAGGACATTTCTAGTGTCCCCATAATTCAAATCACTTAAAAAACATACTAAACGATGTTTTATTGAAAATGTAAAAATGCAGAAAGTTTTTTTTTTTTTTTTTTTTTTTTTTTTGTGAGGGTTAGGTTTAGGGGTAGGGTTAGGGGATATAATCTGTATTTCTTACAGTATAAAATTCATTATGTCTGTGGAGAGTCCTCATAATGATAGCTGCACCAACATGTGTGTTTGTGTGTGTGTGTGTGTGTGTGTGTGTGTGTGTGTGTGTGTGCACGTGCGTGGGTTGTAAGAATTGGATAAATGAATTACTGAGACATTCAGCCTATAGAAAAGCAATGTGCAGCTGTAAATGGAAAATACAGTATGTTTACATAATTTAATGGAAATATAATGGAGAAGTATACTTGAAAACATAAAAACTTAATAACAAAAATAAATATTAAATAGCTTTTTCCTAGTTTCATTAGTCAATTTTTAAAGACATTTCCAAGCCAAATTAAGTGGAACATGAAGAATATTCTGGGTTAAATGCAATAGAGTAGCTTTTCCAGTAGCGAACTACTTTTTCCAGCAAGTAGTGGTGTAGCATGACCAAACGCTTCATCATGTTGGTCAGATTATAACTATTAGCCTTCCTTATAGCGTAGAAGCCAAACTTTTACCGGCAAAATGTCCGACGATCTGGCAGCATAATTCTGTCTGCTGATCAGAATCAGGCAGCGTCGTCTTCTTCTTTTGTAATGGCAGATCACAAACAAAAATAGTGAATTACCGCCATCTACTGAGAGCTTATTACAGCTCACTTGGATAAGAAGAGATTGTCTGATGGATATGTAAAGCGAGCAACCACAGTTTGTTTACCTTTACAAGACGTACAGGGGCAGGTAAATCTGAAAATGATAAAAGAACATCATTTTATTCTTCTATGTAACAAAGAATGTTTCAAACACTTTGTTCTTAATAGATCACACAACAGCATATTTACCTTTATTATTTTAAATAAAATAATTCAAAAAGTTAGTATTGTCTTTTGAGGGATTTTGTTTCTATTCTAAATATGTTTATTTCGCTACTCATCATCTGTGCGTTATTGGGAGCAGTGAGTGAATTATTATTATAATATTTATAAATATACAGTATACATTATTATAATACTATCATGCAGAACTATTTGATTTCTCCATTTCTTAGCATTTAATTCACTATTATTTTCATGTAAAATAAATAAAATGATTGGTAAAATAAATCATTTATGGCATGTATTATTAATCAACAATCTAGGATGACCATCCGTCCACTTTTTTTGGACCTGAACAAAGCGAACAAATATTTGTAAAGCAACCTCTGTATGTGACCTGTAAAGCTGGCACATGCATGTCAATGGCAAAACAGTCAGAAAATTAGCATGAACCCAGGTGAGGGGAGAAACAAGCCCTGAGTCTTTATTCACATATTATCCACACTAAATATTATGTGACAAGAACAAAAAATGCCAGCCCAAGCAGAGTTTGTCATAAAAATTGGATCTTTAGGGAAGTAGACTACACCTGGCCACAGCAGGACTGAAAAGTGTGAAGTATAGTATAACAATGATAATGGCATCTGATCTTTTTTGTTTTAATTTTATACTGTTGTATTTTATTTTATGGCCATAATTAACTGTATTGATGTTACTTTTCATTAAATGTATTAAATACATTTAATATATTTAATTAAACACATTAAATGTATTTAATTAATACATTAATAAATGTCATTAGTGTAAATTTTGTTATTAATATTATTGGTTTGATAGTAACACAAAAAAAATATTGCCTCATTAAGTAGTTTCAATGTAGCTAGCTACTTTTTGATAGTAACTTGTAGTGTAGCTAACTACTTTTTCAAAAGAGTAGCTTGACTGTAGCTTAACTACTTAAAGTTATGAGTAGCTTGTAATGTCATGAACCCCGCCTTTGTTGTTCCTCCCGCTCACCACCAGAGTGCTCTATCACATGGGGATTGACTTTAACTCTCTGGATTCCATTTCCCATAATCCCCGTACCTGTCACTGATTACCTGCTCACCTGTTTCCAATCTATTCATCTATTTAAGTCTCACACTCACTCTCTGTCATTGCAAAGTCTTGTTTTGCCCAGGTTGACATTTCTGAGCGTTTTCTGTGGGTTTTTTTTTTTTTTTTTTTTTTTTTTTGCATTTCCTGTGTACCATCCTGGACTGTTTACCCTGTTTTTGATCCGTTGCTGCTTGCCTACTATTACTGACTTGTTTATCTGGATTTAACCTGTGATTGTCTGCTGCCTGCCCCGACCTCTTGCCTGGTTATTGAATATCCCTCAGGACTGCCTTTGATATTACTGCTGCTGGTGATTTACCTCTGCCTGTCTGTATTACTATGTTTATTGTTTTTAAAAGCTGCACATGGATCTCAACTCCGTTGACTCATCATTACAGAAGACTTCATCGTAAACCGATCCAGCGGCTTTTTCCAACTAACCACAGAGGTCTCAGCTCCTTCATCAAACCCAGCAGCATACCCGGCCTCAGCTAGAATAATTCACCGCACCATGGATCTAGCAGCATTCTTCATTCAATTAAGCCAGGCGGACTTATCAATAAGGGAGTACTCCCATTTCTTTTCCACTGTTGCCGCTCACACTGGTTTTCATGATGCCGCTCTGAAATCTAAATACAGAATCAGACTTACAACACGCCAGTGGAGGGAATGGCCGGAGACCGGAGATTACACTTGGGGGGAATATGTGAGGCCAGTACTCAGCACACTCACCACAGAAGATCCTCCTCTCACAATCCCGGTTCCAGCTTCCGAGTCAGTCAAACCCCAGCCTGCTCCATGCCATGTCACAGCAACGCCTCAGCCTGCTCCATACCATATCACAGTAAAACCTCAGCCTGCTCCATGCCATGTCACAGCCATGTCTGAGTCTGCTCCATGCCATGTCACAGCCACACCTCAGCCTGCTCCATGCCATGTCACAGCCACGCCTCAGCCTGCTCCATGCCATGTCACAGCCACGCCTCAGTCTTCTCCATGCCATGTCAGCCATGCCTCAGCCTGCTCCATGCCATGTCACAGCAACACCTCAGCCTGCTCCATACCATGTCACAGCCACGCCTCAGCCTGCTCCATGCCATGTCACAGCCACGCCTCAGCCTGCTCCATGCCATGTCACAGCAACGCCTCAGCCTGCTCCATACCATATCACAGTAAAACCTCAGCCTGCTCCATGCCATGTCACAGCCATGTCTGAGTCTGCTCCATGCCATGTCACAGCCACACCTCAGCCTGCTCCATGCCATGTCACAGCCACGCCTCAGCCTGTTCCATGCCATGTCACAGCCACGCCTCAGCCTGCTCCATGCCATGTCACAGCCACGCCTCAGCCTGTTCCATGCCATGTCACAGCCACGCCTCAGCCTGCTCCATGCCATGTCACAGCCATGCCTCAGCCTGTTCCATGCCATGTCACAGCCACGCCTCAGTCTTCTCCATGCCATGTCACAGCCACGCCTCAGCCTGCTCCATGCCATGTCACAGCAACACCTCAGCCTGCTCCATGCCATGTCACAGCCACGCCTCAGCCTGCTCCATGCCATGTCACAGCCACGCCTCAGCCTGCTCCATGCCATGTCACAGCCACGCCTCAGCCTGCTCCATGCCATGTCACAGCCACGCCTCAGCCTGCTCCATGCCATGTCACAGCCACGCCTCAGCCTGTTCCATGCCATGTCACAGCCACGCCTCAGTCTTCTCCATGCCATGTCACAGCCACGCCTCAGTCTTCTCCATGCCATGTCAGCCACGCCTCAGCCTGCTCCATGCCATGTCACAGCAACACCTCAGCCTGCTCCATACCATGTCACAGCCACGCCTCAGCCTGCTCCATGCCATGTCACAGCCACGCCTCAGCCTGCTCCATGCCATGTCACAGCCATGCCTCAGCCTGCTCCATGCCATGTCACAGCCACGCCTCAGCCTGCTCCATGCCATGTCACAGCCACGCCTCAGCCTGTTCCATGCCATGTCACAGCCACGCCTCAGTCTTCTCCATGCCATGTCAGCCACGCCTCAGCCTGCTCCATGCCATGTCACAGCAACACCTCAGCCTGCTCCATGCCATGTCACAGCCACGCCTCAATCTTCTCCATGCCATGTCAGCCACGCCTCAGCCTGCTCCATGCCATGTCACAGCAACACCTCAGCCTGCTCCATACCATGTCACAGTCAAACATCAGCCTGCTCCATACCATGTCACAGCCACGCCTCAGCCTGCTCCATGCCATGTCACAGCCACGCCTCAGCCTGTTTCATACCATGTCACAGCCACGCCTCAGCCTGCTCCATGCCATGTCACAGCCACGCCTCAGCCTGCTCCATGCCATGTCACAGCCACGCCTCAGTCTGCGCTATGTCATGTCACAGCCACATATGAATCTGCTCCACGTCATGTCACAGCCATGTCTGAGTCTGTTCCACGCCCTGTCATGGTAAAATTTGAGTCGGCTCCACGCCATGCCACAGTCCAGCCTTCCGCGACTCATTGCTTGAAGGCCTTCACGGCCCTTGTCTCCAAGTTGAATTATCCGCCACTGATATCGGTGCGTAGGGCCACGAAGACCCTTTTCCACAAATTGTTAGTGCCACGGCCACAAAGCTGACTCAAACGCCCACCACGGTCAATGAGCCAACGGCCACGCCTGCCATGGCCAACAAGTTGGAAGCTTTGTCCGTCCCAGAGCCTGCGTTGCCAGCCTCGTCCGTCCCAGAGCCTGTGTTGCCAGCCTCGTCCGTCCCAGAGCCTGAGTTGCCAGCCTCGTCCGTCCCAGAGCCTGCACCGCCAACTTCGGCCTCCCAGAGGAGTAGGAGGAGGAGAAAGGCTTTTGCCTCCGAGTCTCAGCCTATGTTCACGACCACAGAAGTCATTTCCAAGTCTCTGCCCATGTTCACGACCACAGAGGTCGTCTCTGAGTCTCTGCTCATGTACACGACAACGGAGGTCATCTCCAAGTCTCTGCCCATGTTCACGACACCAGAGGTCATCTCCGAGTCTCTGCCCTTTTACAGGACCACTGAGGTCATTTCCCAGTCACCCTGGACTCTTAGTCTCGAGCCTACCATGGTTCTGCCATCCACAGCTCTGCCCCTCAAATCTCCCCCGGCTCTGCCTTCCATGCCTTCGCCCCTCAAGCCTCCTACGGCTCCGTCTGCCACGGCTCCACCTTCTACAGCTTCATCCCTCGAGCTGCCATGGCTCTGCCTTCTACGGCTCTGCTCCTCGATCCTCCCACAGCTCTGCCTTCCACGGCTCCACCATTCGAGTCTGCCATGGATCCACCTTCTACAACTTTGCCCCTCGAGCCTGCCATGGCTCAGCCTTCCATGGCTTCACCTCTCGAGCCTCCTACAGTTCCGCCTAACACGGCTCCGCCCTCAGAGTCCTCCATGGCTCCAGTCTCCAATCTGGGGTCATCACCCAGGCCTCCTAACTCTGTTTCAGCTCTGTGGTCATCAGCCAGGTCTTCTGATCCAGTCCCTACCCTGAGATGGCCTCCTGGGTCTCCTGGCCAGCCGCCTGATCTGCTCTGGTCTTCTGGGTCTCCTGGTCATCCACCTGATCTGCTCTTGTCTTCTGGGTCTCCTGGTCATCCACCTGATCTGCTCTGGTCCTCTGGGTCTCATGGCCGTCTGCCTGATCTGCTCTGGTCCCCTTGGTCTCATGGCCATCTGCCTGATCCGCTCTGGTCTTCTGGGTCTCCTGGCTGTCCGCCTGATCTGTTTTGGTCTTCTGGATCTCCTGGCCATCTGCCTGATCTGCTTTGATTCCCTTGGTCTCATGGCCGTCCGCCTGATCCGTTCTGGTCTTCTGGGTTTTCTGGTCGTCCACTTGATCTGCTCTGGTCTTCTGGGTCTCCTGACTGTCTGCCTGATCTGCTCTGGTCTCCAGGAACTCCTGGCCGTCCGCCTGACCTGCTCTGGTATCCCTGGTCTCATGGCTTCCACCTGGTCTGCTCTGGCTCCCTTGGTCTCCTGGCCGTCCACCTGACCTGCTCTGGTATCCCTGATCTCATGGCCGTCCGCCTGGTCTGCTCTGGCTCCCTTGGTCTCCTGGCCGTCTGCCTGATCTGCTCTGGTTTCCTTGGTTCCCTGGTCGTCAACCTGATCTGCTCTGGTTTCTTTGGACCCCAGCGTCACCTGCCTCCTCACTTCAGGAGCCGCTGCACATTGATCTCAACTCCGTTGACTCATCATTACATGTAGCTTGTCAAACTACAGTTTCAATGTACCTTCCCCAACACTGCCTGAATGATAAAATAAAAACAAGTCAATTGTTCAATCTTTAAATTTATTCAAATAATCCTTTTGAGGACTACTTTTCAAGGTGGAAAAATTACACAATTCAATTTTTTGGAATTTAGTTTTTAATGAAAAAATTGGCTAAAATACTTTTGTGGGTGTGTTTAAATATATTGTTTAAATATCATTTTGACATAAGTCTGTAAAACTGTATTAAATTGGAAACAAAAAGTTTGATATGTTTGGATTCCTGATTGTTTGTTAGATTATTTCTACACTTAAATAATAAATGATGTGATGTAAGTACGTATATGTGTGCAGTATTGTATGTGTGTGTGTGTGTGTGTGTGTGTTTCAGAGACTAGAGCAGGCAGACCGCCATGACAGAAAATGCTAATGTTAAATCACAAAACGCAGCAGCTTAATGAGCAATAATGGAGGCCCCACCTTGCAACTTACACTAAAAAAAACTTTCTTCAGTTCAATATACTATGTTCCATTGTGACACAAATACCACTAACACAAGTCACAGATGTAACTTCATAATATAATTCTGTAATATAAAATCATCAAAACAGAATCCCGACCCCACAAACATTTTGCCAAACCACAGCATTTCAGGGGGCTTGGTCATTGTTTGATTCATCCACTCAATTCAACTGACATGCTACATTAATAATATCACAAAAGCAGAGCTGTTGGATTATGAAAACCTCAACCACTTTGCATGCTGTTCATTTCCATCACAATAACACACACACACTTATATACTCCACCAGATCATTAATAGATGGTGACAGATGGATTTCAATGCCGGAGACAGACATCAGGAAACAGTGAGACATCATCCCTGATGCTCCAATCAGGCAACCAATCTAGGATCAGCTATTGCCAAGCTGTCCACACAAACCTAACAAACAAAATAAGCATTCATACAGTAACTCAAGGTTAACACACAGAGAACACACTCAGCCTTATGATGGAGTCTGTCAACAAAAAAGCAAGAACAGATATAACATTCTCATTCATCACTGCTGCCACGATTTGTCTTATTTCACACATTATTGTTCTCAGAGCAGGTTTGTTCCTTTCTGACAGCTTAACAGAGATGGGTTGAGTTAAAAGGAGAGAAATATACTGTATATTACCCTTACAGTGGAGAGGTTTTGGCAGGTCTCTATGGGCATATCAATGGACTCATGGAAGACATACAACTCTCTTACAGTGAGATGAGTCATCTTGTGACCAGCGTGCACTTCTGTTGCCCATGGCTGCAAATACTATAAAGGATGTGGAAATCCTTTAGTGAAGCACACCCTTTTAAAACGCCTATTTGGGGAAACTGTCATTTTGTACCATTTACAAAAGACAGGGCTGTAAAGACCCCGTGAAATCAAAATTAGAGTGTTGTGGCTTTTAGTCTGTCAACTGCAAACCTCAATTCCAAAAAAGTTGAGAGAATAAAAAAGAAGAAACTGAACTCAATAACCGTGTTTACATGAATGTTTCCACACTGATTACACTTAAAGGAATATTCTGGATGCAATACATGTTAAGCTCAATTGACAGCATTTGTGGCATAATGTTGATTACCACAAAAATGTATTTCAACTTCTCTCTCCTTTTCTTAAAAAATTTAAATATCTGGGTTACAGTAAGGTACTTACAATAGAAGTGAATGGGACCAATCCGTAAATGTTAAAATACACACTGTTTCAAAAGTATAGCCACAAGATATAAACAATATACACTACCGGTCAAAAGTTCTGTATTATAATTTTTTTTCTTCACATTTTAGAATAATAGTAAAGTCATCAAAACTATGGAATAACATAAATGGAACTATGGGAATTATGTTGTGTCTAAACAAAATCCAAAATAAATCAAAACTGTGTTATATTTTAGCATCTTCAAAGTGTCACCCTTTGCCTAGAATTTGCAGACATGTACTCTTGACATTTTCTCAACCAACTTCTTGAGGTATCACCCTGGGATGCTTTTTAAACAGTATTGAAGGTGTTCCCATCTATGTTGGGCACTTAGTGGCTGCTTTTCTTAATTATTTGGTCCAAGTCATCAATTTCACAAATTTATTTTAAATTTTTTTTTTAATTAAATTTGAGTTTTATAATAAAATAAATTAATATGGTGGACAATTATATTTTTGTCTACAAAACTAATTTCAAACATTTAAGCATATGCCTTCAGATCAAAAGATTTTTAAGATCATGAGAAACATTTCAGTCAAGTGTTTCAAAACTTTTGACCGGTAGTGTATGTTAACATGTGTTAAAATGATTTAAGTGTGATAAAATCACTGTAACCTCAATTTTTGCTTTTTTTTAATGACAAGGAGGGACAAGTCAAAATTACTTTTTGTGGTCGACATTATGCCACAAATACTGACAATTTTTGCCCTTTACCCTAATTTTGGGGTAAAGGGCAAATTTATATATATATGCGCATGTATGTTTACTTTTTACGTCAAAGCAGAGAATAATTTGATGATTTCAAGTCTCATGTAAACGCAGTTTTGTTGCGTTGTCTGATTTTTTTTTTTAATAAACTGTTTGTGTTATTAGTGTAAGAAACAATTGAAAACAGTACAAAGACAATACATATATTAACTTTTTTTTTTGCTGTAAATATACAGTACAGTCTCATTTTAATTATGCCTGCGACACGTTCCAAAAAAAAAGTTTGAACAGGGGACCTTTCCTTTTAACAAATTAGCAATCATTTGGGAACTGAGGACACTTGAAAAGTAGCTGCTCAGTCTTAAAAGCCTTGATATACAGTACTGTGAAAAGTTTTAGGCACATAAGATGTTTCACAAAAACATTTGTCTGAAGATGGTTATTTATATCTTAAGCTTTAGTGTGTCAATAGGAAATATACATTTTAGGCTCCCAAACATTCTTTTTGCAAATAGAATAGAATAGAACAGAAGAACAGGGAGCCTTGCAACAGATAGCATGGCCCCCACAGAGACCCCCACCGAACATTGAGTCAGTCTGGGATTACATGAAGAGACATAAGCAATTAAAACGGTGAATTCTCCAAGAAGCTTGGAACATCCTATCTTCCAACAATCAAGACAAACTGTGTCCAAGTGTACCTAGGAGAATTGGTGCTGTTTTGAAGGCAAAGGTGGCCACACCAACTATTGATTTAGCCTTTTTTTTTTTTTTTTTAACTGGGATTTGTATGATGTTAATTGATCAGTGCGAACTATTTCTGGCATTAGTTTTGAAGACATCATCACTATGCAACATTTTTCAAAAGTGCCTAAAACTTTTGCACAGTACTGTAAGTCTTCAGGTGCTACAGCCATAAAGCCTTGGAGTAATCTTTTTTTGACATAATACACTCTTATGTAAGTTGTACAGTGCCTTCCTTTGTCCCAATGTGCCATTGAGCTTTATGTTGTTGTTTTTTGTTTTTGTTTGTTTGTTTGTTTGTTTTGTTTTTTCAGTTCTTATCTTGCATTTTAAGTGACATGAAAATTGCAATAAATACATTTGGCAAATAAAGCACATCCTGTTTGATAAGTCAGCACAAACCTACTAGGATTGGACTGCAGTGGTCACTGACTTGTGAAGAGTGCTGATTTGTTGCTAAATAAACATGCTAATTTCATTCTTGTGTCTTGCATTGAAGTTAATCAAAGAGAAGATTACAAACATGCAAATGAAAATGTATGAAGAAGTCAGTGCAGAGCCGAAGAGGAATCAAGTGTGTAGGGAGGAACAATTGTTTTGGGAAATCAAACTATGCAAAAAAGTAATTTTAGCTATTCAAATTTCAAACGCAGCAAAAGACAATTCATCGGATAAATAAACAACGCTAATCTCAGTGTATTCTATTAGCAAGAGGAGTGAAATGTTAGATTTTCAAGGATTACCCAGGTTGCCTCTCAAGGGAGTGTATGACTGACTGCATGACTCACAAACACACAGAAATGAAGCTTGTGTCTCGGGGGCAGGTGAGCTGCTGACGTCTCTGCTCATTATTTGAGTGTGTGTGAGTCAAAAAGAAAGAGTCAGAAAGGTTGTAGACAGATCTGCTGCCCCATCGATCAGCCCCTAATGAGCCAATTACTGCTGGATCCTGTCATTCAACAACACAATAATGCTTTTCCTCACTCATGACACCAGAGCAGCTCAGTCAGGAGTAATGGGCAGGGATGTAAAAGTCATCTTCTCATGGCTGAGAAACACGTGAGTCAAGGTGACCAAAGCAGGAGATCTTTAAAAGCCTGGGCTATGTCTTTTAAACAGAGAACCATCAAACTGAAAAAGACATATCATGTAAGCATAACAAAACAGGGGGTTGATTCAAAACACCCATAGATGGCAGCAGATAGTGTGGGACTCATGTGGAACCAGAGAAGAAACATTTAGCCCACCTGAAACGGTTTGTTTCAATTGTCAGTCTATTGAAACTAGAGACATAATAAAGGGATGAGACAGCCCACTCATATACATATGAATGGCTGAAATTGTAAGGCCATATGTGGCAGCTCTAGCCCCAAAAATAGCAGCTGCAACCAGACAGAATCTCAGAAATGTGGAAAATTTAAGAACACAGAGAAGTTCAAGTAGTGCTAATATCTAGAGTTAGTGAGAACTGGTTCCTACCTCCTCTGTCCCTGATTGCCAAATTATTGCCCTTCTTCAGCACAATATCCAGTTGATACATTGCTGGCTTTGACGGGGGAGGAAGTTCTTCATTACTTGTCTTCACAATGTTGATGCTCTGCAGGGGAAGAGGAGAACAATAAGGTGGTCAGACAGAAATACAAATTGCACTTGTATCTTCAGCACATACTTCAGGGAATCTATACTTAGTTTGTTGGGTATGATATGAAGACTCTGAACATCTAAATCTTAGTACAGACTGCTTCTTCTTTCCAATATAATGCAGAAAATTAGACTAAAATAGATCTGCTTCAAGCCTCTTTTTCTTAACTGTAAGTTAAAATGGCACAAAGATAAGAGATGACGTTTGCATTTCACCTCTGGGAGAAATCCTTCCCCTTACAGTTACATAAAGTCTGCCTCTACTGTCACAAATCCAGGCCTCACAACCTTGAGATATTCAAAAGAGCCACCATTCTCGACTTGCCTCCCCTTCTGAGAAATTTCGAGGAAGAGTTCCATGAGGGTCTGGAGATATTAATGCACGGTTAATATTGTGATAAGGAAAGTACTTAAGAGTTGCAATGCTTTTGGGCAGATCATCAGACCTATGCAAGATTAGAGAGCAACATTAAAATCTGATTATACAGCAACAGAAGAACAATTGCTAATTTCATAGAAATGAATGTAAGGCCAACCATTACAGAGGCACTTTGATTTACATTCTTTTCTTACTGTTTTACAAATGGAGTTGGTTTTGAGCAGGCACATTCTTATCTAAAGCACCACACAAGGCTTTTACCTCTGAGACAGTCTATCTCCATCTGCAGTATCATTATTATGGTATACATATCCTAAAGTATATAGAATCTTCACCTTTGAATTAACAAAACAATAATTCAGCAAATTCTGCATCACCAGCTTCTTGTAAAAAGAGATAAGTGGTGTAGTTTGCCATGGCAGTGTATAAAAATAATAATGTTTATGTGACTCAAGGAGACATTATTACAAAATATGTGTTAGTTAATCTTTTTTATTTATTTTTTTACTGCTCGTAGGACTTTGGGGACAGTCAGGTGCTAAGTCTTAAAGCACCTGGCTGCAAAATTGTCCCCAAACTCTAAGTACACACACACACACACACAGAGACACACACGCACACACACGCACTTTACTCAGCTATCTATTTTATATATGTATATAATCACTATTTCATTTATGTATGGATCGTTTTTCCAAATTAAGATGTCCCAAAATGTCCCCAAAGAGAGGATTTGTCTGATTTGGCTCACTTTTGGGTACAAAATTGTCCTCAAACTTTAGCTAAGTACGTACACACACACACACACACACACACACACACACACACACACACACACACACAACCTGTGCTCCCAAATATCAATAGCATCAGCTGAGCAAATGTCATTAGGATTAATGGGAATGCTAATGCATAAATCTTGATTTATGAGTGCACCTTTTAGTACATTAGAACAATTCCCAAAAAATGGGCAGTCTCATGATAAATATGCCGCCGTTCTCACCTCAGTTCGGATTATTCTGTCACAGGCTATGCAATCTTCAGATTTATAGCGCATTTAATCGCAACTTGTTTCATTACATGCATAAATATACTAGTTTAGTTACATTATATTATGGATGTATTCAAGTCCTACCGGGAAATTCTGACTTATTCGGACTTATATCATAAATACGATGTTATGTGCGTTCAAGTGTGTCACGTCTAGATGTCTTTTATTTTCAAATTTAGTTCCTATTATGTCATGTGATTTCCTGTTCCCTCATGTGATCTTGTCATGTGTTTCCCCTGTTCATGTGTCTTGTTTTCAATGGTTCATTGTTTGATTACTTTGTTATCAGTTCTAGTTTTTCATTGGTTTAAGTTTATTAGTCTTGTTATATTGTTTATAGTTCTGTCTGTTCATTGGTTGTCTTGTTACCCATGTCTGTGTATTTATGCCCTCATGTTTGTCATTGTCTCTCGTCAGGTATTGTGTATGTAACCTTGTTGTTTTGTTATGCCAAGTCAAGTTTATGTATAGCCATGTCAGGTTCATGAGTCAAGTTCATGTTTATGTTTTGTTCAAGTTCCTGTTTTTATTTAGTTTACATTTGTAGTTAGGGTTTTGGGTCCACGTTTGAAAAATAAAACTGCACTTGGGTTCATCACGTCATCGTCATCATCTCTTTGTTTACCACATCGTTACAAAGTGATTCAAGTTGGAAAGAACAAACCCATTTGGCAATTCCATATTTCTTTCTCTTTTTTCACTTACTAGCAAAACAGGAAGCTTTTTTAGGACCAATGAAACAAAATGAAGATCAAAGACATGCATTAGGTGTGTAATTAATGCTTTATCTATCTATTTTATCATTCTAGTGCTGCCACATATAATAATGGGAAATGTAGTTTTGATGCAAATGCTTGTCGCTGCATAAAGCAGCTAAATTAGTCTTATTTTCTGGCAAGTTTTATCAAAAGTGCACACAATTAAACTGCAGTCAAAATCCTCAAGTATACAATGTAAACACCTAACCCTAAACTTGCAATACAACAACAATATAACCAACCAACAATATAAAAGACATAACCAAATACAATTACAGTCGCAATAATTTATAAAAAAAAAAAAAAAAAAAAAAAAAAAAGCACTATAAAAGTATTCCAAAAGACTCGTGTTGCATTTCAAGTCTTCTGAAACAATACGATAGCTCCAGAGTGAAACTGAAGGTTTTAATCATTGAATGTTTTTATTCTTCCTCTTTGTGAAGGCAGTCACATCTCATTATAAAATTCACATCCAAACATTAGAATGTCACAATTAGTCACAAGACACACGAGGGCCAATGGCATTTGACATCGCTGACGTCAAAGCTGTCATAATGCTTGTTGCAATTTTGAATGCCTACAGCAACCATATTATCACCATGATGATTTGTAGTAAAAACATGTTAACACCCTATTACTGTAGTAACACCATGGTTAATTGCATTAAAACAATGGCTTCCGCCTAAAAACATAGTTCCCTATCTGTCACTCACTCGACGTTGTGTCGATGTAGTGACACTACGGGTCACTCTTGGGAGCCCGAGACACCTCTGGTCTTTGATAAAAGGCCAATGAAAATTGGCGAGTGGTATTTGCATGCCACTCCCCCGGACATACGGGTATAAAAGGAGCTGGCGTGCAACTACTCATTCAGATTTTCTCTTCAGAGCCGAACGGTCGATGTTTACTGAGCTGACTGTTCATTCACCTCTGCTGGATCTGACAGCGAATTTCAGCGCTTCTCCCTCCTCTGCACTGGTGCACTACAGAGAACGCCCCTGGGCACTTCGGCAGAAAAAAGAGAGTATATTTTTCTAAAAGAGCGGCACACACGGAACGTCTTTTTAAAGACGCATCTTTTTAAAGATGCCTTTCCGTTTGTGAGTTATTCCTGGTTGCGGTCGTTACCTCTCAACTTCAGACAGTCACAATCACTGTCTTTCGTGTCTGGGCGCGACCCACATGGAGATAGTGTTCATGGATGGTTCATGTTCTCACTGCGAGAGCATGACCATGGCAACGTTGCGGTCGTGGCTTGCTTTCATAAGAAAGCAAGACACCCCAGCGGCTCCCCGCCTTGGTCCTTCTACCTACGGGTATGAGGCCAGCGCGGCTAGCACTGGGGGTAATTTGGGGACCCCAATGGGACCGCCTCCGCTGGGTATCCCCCTGCGTTCACGTCGTCCCTGACGGCCAAAGCCTACAGTGCTGCTGGACAAGCCGCCTCTGCCCTGCACACCATGGCTCTCCTGCAGGTCCACCAAGCCAAGGCACTAAAAGAACTGCACAAGGGTAGTTCTGCCCCAGATCTGATGCAGGAACTGCGCTCAGCGACCGACCTCGCTTTCTGGGTAACGAAGGTCACGGCGCAGTCTCTCGGGTGGGCGATGTCCACATTAGTGGTCCAGGAGCGCCACCTTTGGCTCAACCTGGTCGAGATGGGTGAGGCCGACAAGACACGGTTCCTTGCTGCCCCCATCTCCCAGGCTGGCCTATTCGGCGCCACCATCGAGGACTTTGCCCAGCAGTTCTCGATGGTGAAGCAGCAGACAGAGGCTATCCGGCATATCCTGCCCCGGTGTGGCTCAAGATCCTGCACCCTGTCTGCTCATCACCAAGGGTGTCCCCCTGCAGTGACTGCACCGGCTCCACCGCAGCCCGCCCCTTCGGCCCGGCCCCGGCGTGGAGCCCACCGCAGGAAGCAGATGAGGGCCGGGTGGAGAATCTTTTGTTGCCTTTTTATTTGATTTCGCTGCATGCCCAAGTGGCTGCGGTACCCAACAGTTCAGCAAAAGAGCGGTTTCCTCGTTCCCTGGGTCACATACCCGGTGTGCACGGCCGTCATCACAACCACGTCCACCTTTTTACGCAATACAAGCGGATAAGCCCGGGATAGCCGGCTGGGTGTATCGCTTGCACATAGCGCTTTTCACCTCCTCTGAGCTGAAGACGTGCGCCATTAATTCCCAGTAGTGTTCACAAACTATGTTCCCTGGTTGGCTTCCTCTGAGCCCTGTGACAGTCGAGTTTTTGGAGAGACTCGCTGCTGGCCCAGTACACGTGCTAACTAAGAGCCCTGTTCTGGGGTAGGTGCTCCGCATGTGGCGGTTCCCTGTAAGGTAACCCCATGCGATGTATATCTTCTGCTAATTCATTTCCCTGTTGGCAAACTGTGTCTTCCTTGGACAGAGCTCCCTCTGCCACAGTCTCCATGTTTGTAGTAACACCTCCCCCATTGGGCAGGATCTACCATGAGACTTCTCCACATGACATACTTCCGACATAGTTCGGCAAGGCCATGTGACGTATTTTCCACTTAAATATCCCCCCTCTCTCTGGGTGAGGTGTGGTCTCCACAGTGTCCTCCCCTTGGGAGGGAAAAGTCTTCAAGTCTTCTGAAACAATACGATAGCTCCAGAGTGAAACTGAAGGTTTTAATCATTGAATGTTTTTATTCTTCCTCTTTGTGAAGGCAGTCACATCTCATTATAAAATTCACATCCAAACATTAGAATGTCACAATTAGTCACAAGACACACGAGGGCCAATGGCATTTGACATCGCTGACGTCAAAGCTGTCATAATGCTTGTTGCAATTTTGAATGCCTACAGCAACCATATTATCACCATGATGATTTGTAGAAACTTGACTTGACAAAAGGCGGAATCAAACCTGGGTCGTCCGCACACAAAACGCACAACTACACCATTGTTGCACCCCACACCACTGCAGCAACACTATTGGGTGCAGTTTGTCTTACATTAACTTTCTCTGTATTTACCAGAATTTTGGAGTTCAAATAGTTGTGTAAGTAGCTTTGACATTTTGAAAACTCACTTTGTGTCCCATAGCAAACAAAACAATGAACAAATTCATATCATTTTAAAATGTAGCCTTGGGTAAAGTATTGAAATCCTCAAAAATGTATTGAATACTGCATCAGAGTGACATTTAAAATACAGACAAAGGGCAACATTTTGGTGATGCAGGCAAAGGACCAAGAACATTTTGGTGGCACAGGCAAAAAGTCGCTATAGGAACATACCATTATGAGAGTGTGTTGCCCCAAAACAGAGCATTAAACCAGAACACTTGGTTCAGACTCCATCTGGTCCATATGGAACCGTGCAAAGTGAGCCACATCTGTGATTAATAAGCTAATGAGCAGACTGAAGGTTTAATTGGTCATGGCTGATTACAAAGTTATCATCATACCATAAAGATAATCAAATGAAGAAGAGACTAAGAAAAATGGAAAGGGTTAGACTTAGAGAGAGGGAGAGAAAGTATGTCATATTCACCTGATCCTGCCAGTTTATATTACACTCAAAACAGCACATGAATAAACAAATACAATCTCAGTGCAATGCTTTCTTTTAAATTGAAAGAATTCATCATTAAAAACATGCAGCTGCATGCAGCAGCAGTCATTCATCAAAAACTCTCTTATTCAGCCTCTTGAGAATGACAGAGATTTGTGCCCCCAGGACTTTGCTATTGTTGTTTAAAACTTTATTTCAGTTTTAATTTGCACATTATGAGGATTTCTGTTACCTAGCTGCAACTGATTTAGAGAGGTGTAGGGCATCATTAAAAAGTTTCAGTCTTTTTCAAAATCACAGTCTATTATTAAGCATTTTACAATGACATAGCCCAGTACTATTTTAAAACTATTTCTGTAATTTTATATAGAAGAATATAACTGGCTGATATAGTTGATGCGTCATTTGTTATCAACTACAGAAAGACAGTCACATAACTAATAATCCAAAATCAAATCCAAAAAATTTGATAAATATAAATAATCCAAAAATCTCCTCTGAGAACTGGATGTGTAGAGTGAAAGGATCAGATCACTGAACCTGGTCACATTAACTAAATGAATAAAAAAATATTAATAATCTATAATCTGTTTTCTTTGGGATCAAAAGGTATTTGTTGAATCTCTTTGTTGTTTTGTTTGTTTTCTCTGTTGTAAGCGATTTATATTTAAAATTAGACAAATCTGAACATGATATTGCAATTTCTGAAGAGATAAAGTGTCTACTGTATATTTAGTCCTTTAGTGGCTGTGTTTTTCTTAAATATAAGCTTGCCTGGAATAGATATGAATACAAGGTTCTAGCTATCTGAAATTTAAATACCAGGTGACACAGCTGTTTTCATTTGTAAGAAAGAATGAGCTCCTTTATTTTAGAGTAACCTGTGTCATTTGTAATTGACTGAAACAATGTCTTTGAAATCAATAACTAGTGTGTGTAGGCAGTGCTTTGGTTAAACAGGTCAGAACAAACTATACTGAGAACTCCATGATAAAAACATTATTAATCACTATTAACTGCCAAACTAACATTTATTTAGCAGTTTAAGTGTCAGCAAATCGATTCCTCTTGTCTATTGTTTGGTGCATGCACAAAACACATTACACTTAGCAGTCATTTACCAAGTGCAGCAACAAAATAAACATTTGAAGAGGTTTCCCTAATAAGACAATTCATCAAGATAAAGAAAATCTTTTACTCTCTTACCTTTCATTTGCGTCTTTAGGGTCAAAAAGCATTCACGCATATGAGCAGAATGATCGGCGCTTTACACAATAAGCAGCTCACATGAATAAAGGATGACAGTGATGAAGTTTCAGTCTCTGGAGTCTTATACATACAACACAGTAAAGAACGTATGATGAATGGAGTTTAGGATATTCCACTCCACAGGTGCATCATTTCAGTGGACAGATGGCCCGGGTAAGAGGGAGGTCAGTAAGGTAAAATGGTAAAGTGAAAGGACACAGTTATGGACAGTTGTGTTAGAATTACTCTTAGTGAGAGCTGTATGTATCGCTGTGTCTAAGTCTGTGGTAATCTATAACAATTTAGATTGAGAAGCTCTAGGTAGAAGCACTGGAAAATTAGCTTAGCTATTGTGATACCAACAAAATATTAGTTTACAAAAGCACTTTGAAAGATATGGCCTATAGGTAGTGCAATTTGACTCTAGTCATTCCTGCACTGTATTTTACAGCTTCAGTGGTGTATAATTTTCAACAAACAGAATTGTAAAAAAAATAAATAAAAAAAATAAGATTAATTCACCTTTAAAAAGTGTTCTTTGAAATTTAAATAAAATAAAATATTTGCTATGTCCCATCTACACACACTTGCGAACCAAGCTCACTCAATTTGTTTTATGACAATAACTTTGAGACAGTCCAACACCTTTGAAATGGAGATGCTTATGAACTGGTGCCATAAAAGTCCCCTGCATGCCAGAGCCAGCTATCTTGTATACTTTATATAAAAGTGCCAACTCAGTTTACAACATGTCTTTGTAATGGTTCTCTCACAACCACATATCAATGTTCCAATTCACAAGCTCTCGATTCGATATCCATTCGTTTGGGTACATTTCTGTTACAATGTCCATTTTGTTTACATATAAAATGAATTCTCTCTCAGCTAATGCTCTTAATTATAAAGGAACCTTCAAGGCAACCCTTTTAGGTACAATTCAAAATATTAATTTTGGTCAATATATATATTTGTCACAAGGTTCAGTGAATGAGGAAGCGGGAGATGGCGATTCCAACTCAGGTGTGTCACTCTTTATTCTTATGAACAGAATACACCTTAGAACAAGGCATAACGGAGAAGCTTCAAAGAAAAGTCACTACGGCAATGGCCAACACACAAAGTAGCTTCGGTTTCTCTCCCAGTCTCACGCATGCACACACAGCTTTGCAGTGTCTGTTTCTCTCTCCCCACTCTAGGGACTGGGCACCTTTTATTTCCCTGTCTCTCACTGTGAAAGAAACATCCACGATGGGAAAACACAGGAACAGAGAAAACATACACGATGGGTACTGGTCATACACAGGAGGTCAAAACACATAACAACTGACAAAGAACAAGCATTCAACAGGGCATTATATACACAATGGAAAATGACTTAATGGAAGACAGGTGAAAACAGTCAAGGACAGCTGGCAGTGATGAGGGCAGGGAATTATGGGAAATGTAGTCCGGGAGGAACAGATGATGGGGAGAAACACAAGGCAAACAACAGTGAATCATGACAGAACCCCCTGTCTAATGGGCGGCTCCTGAAGCCCAAGGAAGGCTGGTCAGGGAGGCAGAACCAAGATGGAGCCGGAGACCAAGGATAGCAGAGCAGAACAGGCGGAAGGCTGGGAGACCAGGGTGACCAGTGCAGATCAGGCGGG
Source organism: Myxocyprinus asiaticus (assembly GCF_019703515.2). NCBI lineage: Eukaryota > Metazoa > Chordata > Actinopteri > Cypriniformes > Catostomidae > Myxocyprinus > Myxocyprinus asiaticus. The sequence continues at coordinate 43,442,618 of NC_059346.1, forward strand.
TAGCCATGAGACCAGGGAGACCAGAGCAGATCAGGTGGATGGCCGAGAGACCAAGAGGAACAGAGCAGATCAGGCGGACAGCCAGGAGACCAAGGAGACCAGAGCAGATCGGGTGGACAGCCGAGAGACCAAGGAGACCAGAGCAGATCAGGCAAACAGTCAGGAAACCCAGAAGACCAAAGCAGATAAGGCGAATGGCCAGGAGACCCAGAAGACCAGAGCAGATCAGGTGGATGGCCAGAAGACCCAGGAGACCAGAGTATATCAGGCGGACGGCCAGGAGACCACCTCAGGGTAGGGACTGGATCAGGAGGCCTGGTTGGTGGCCACAAGGCTGAAACAGGGTCAGGAGGCCTGGGTGGCAACCACAGGGTAGAGACTAGAGTCGTGGAAGACTCTGAGTGTGGAGCCGTGGTAGGCGGAGCCATAGGAAGCTTGAGAGGCGAAGCCAAGGCAGGTGAAGCTGTGGAAGGTGGATCCGTAGGAGGCTCGAGGGATGAAGCCATGGAAGGCAGAGCCATGGCAGGCTCGAGGCTAAGAGTCCAGGATTACTGGGAAATGACCTCAGTGTTCGTGAACATGAGCAGAGTCTCGAGAGCAACTTCTGTGGTCATGGGCTTGGACAGAGACTCGGGAACGACCTCTGTGGTCGTGGGCATAGACAGAGACTCAGGAACGATCTCTGTCATCGTGGGCATAGACAGAGACTCGGGTACAACCTCTGAGGTCGTGGGCATGGACTGAGATTCGGGAACGACCTCTGTGGTTGTGGGCATAGACAGAGACTCTGGAACAACCTCTGTGGTCGTGGACGTAGACAGAAACTCAGGTACGACCTCTGTGGTCGTGTACATGGGCAGAGACTCGGAGACGACCTCTGTGGTCGTGAACATAGGCTGAGACTTGGAAACAACCTCTGTGGTTGTGTACATGGGCGGAGACTTGGAAACGGAAGCCTTTCTCCTCCTCCTCCTCCGGGAGTTGGCAACGCAGGCTCTGGGACGGACGGGCTGGAAACGCAGGCTCTGGGACGGATGAGGCTGGCAATGCAGGCTCTGGGACAGACGAGGCTGGCAACGCAGGCTCTGGGACGGACGAGGCTGGCAATTCTGGCTCTGGGACAGATGAGCTCTGGGACGGGCAAAGCTTCCAGATCGTTGGCCGTAGTTGTGACATGGCATGGAGCAGACTCAGGCATAGCTGTGACATGGCGTGGAGCAGGCTGAGGTTTGGCTGTGACATGGCATGGAGCAGGTTGAGGCGTGGCTGTGACATGGCATAGAGCAGACTCAGGCATGGCTGTGACGTGGCATGGAGAGGATTCTGGCGTGGTTGACTCAGAAGCCAGGATTGGGATTGATTGAGGAGAATCCGCTGAAGTGAATGTCTCTAATACCAGCATAAAATATTCCTCCCACATGTACTCTCCAGTCGCCGGCAACTCCTTTCACTGGTGAGCTATGAGACCGATTTTATACATGGACTTCAGGGTTGAATCAGAAAAGTCAGTATACTTAGCAAGGACACTAAACAGACGGGAATATTCCAGGATGGGTAAATACACTCAGGTCAGCTGAATAAAAGGAGCCGCTAGATCCATTTTGTGATCAGTTGTTCTGTAACGTCTGGAAAGAAGTCACGAGAGCTGGATATAGGTGTGGTGAAACAGTATTTAATCAAATAAACAAAGTACAGAATAACGGAGTAAACACAGGAACAAAAGAAACATCCATGATGGGAAAACACAGGAACAGAGAAAACATACACGATGGGCACTGGTCATACACAGGAGGTCAAAACACTCAACAACTGACAAAGAACAAGCAAACAGCAGAGCATTATATACACAATGGAAAATGACTTAATGGAAGACAGGTGAAAACAATCATGGACAGCTGGCAGTGATGAGGGCAGGGAATTATAGGAAATGTAGTCCAGGAGGAACAGATGACAGGGGAGAAACACAGGCAAACAACAGTGAATCATGACACTCGTACTGCAAATAACAGGGATTCGAGCCACTTATCCCAAAGCGGCACTGCTTCCGGATATCGCGTTGCGTAATCCACCAGGACTAATGCAAAGCGATGCCCGCATGCTGTTAGATCTAATGGTCTGATGAGGTCCATGCCAGTTAATTCGAAATGAACCTCGATCAACGGAAGGGGGTGCAGAGGCGCTGGCAGTGTTATTCTGGGCTGTGGCCGACCCATTGCAAGTTGGACTTTTCCAACACAGAGTAGTCCAGGAGGTTGGCGACCAGAAGTTGTTGCACTGTGATCTGGGCTTCCCCGGTCAGCAGTGGCAGAAGGTGCACTGACCACTGTTCCGGCAGCCACTTCAGAGCTTTGGTGATGTGCTCGATGAGCTCAAGGTATGCCTCCGGATCATCTTGAGGCCCCATCTTAATGAGCAACACTTGGGGGTGAGCTGCTGCTGGGGACGGGGTGGCCGCTCCCTCCTGGGATACTAAGCTTCACAACACCCACCTGTCCTCCTCCTGGGCCCAAAGGAGCATCTCGAAATGCTGTTGCTGCTCTCTCCGAAGATCCATGAGGGCCTGATGTTGTCCCTGGTCGAAGCTTGTGAGGGACCGGTAGACTTCCTCCAGCAGCAACGACTCCACGACAGAGTATCCTTCTTCCTCGATTCCCGGGTTTTGGCACCAGTGTCACAAGGTTCAATAAATGAGGAAGAGGCGATTCCAACTCAGGCATGTCAATCTTTATTCTTATGAACAGAAAACACATTACCACAAGGCGTAATGGAGAAGCTTCAAAGAAAAGTCACTACTGCAATGGCCAACACACAAAGTTGCTTCGGTTTCTCTCCCAGTCTCACATGCACACACACAGCTTTGCGTCATCTGTTTCTCTCTCTCCCCACTCTATGGACTGGGCACCTTTTATTTCCCCCATCTCTCACTGTGAACTTAGAAACAGCAATTACCTGCAATTAATCTCAGGTGAAAACCCTTACCGCTTCCTCTCTCCCCCAGACGAACACTCGACCATTCCCTCGCCTCGACAATATTGTTACATATTTATTGTTTACTTGCATAATTTGTACTATTTAGAAGTATTTACATTGATATGTGGAACATGTGCTTTATTGATACTGTCGTTTAAGCCTAGGTGCATGGGTCAGTAAGCACAAATAATGAGAGGATGTGTGTGGTTTCTTTAGCGCATCTATGTGTGATTAGAATTAAATGTTTCTTTTTTTTATTTCTTTTTTTTTATTAACGAATGACTAAAAAACAGGAAGAGTATTAAAAGAGACATTATTCAATGACAAATGGGTCCATGGATTTTGTCTTCAGACACACAGAATGAGTTAAACCAAACTTTTATCGCAACATGCAGTGAAAGGATCTCAGTGCTAATACCTTCTCCACTATACCAAGTCACTGGTGAGTGAAATCTGAACATTTACTAGCCAGTGGCTGATATTAGACATTTTAGTCAAATAGCATGAGATATGGTTGCACATGCAAGTGATTTACTTGCATTATTGAGGGTTCCCACATAGAGTGGAAGATTGATCTTTGGATCTTGGGATGAAGATCGCGATGCATCAGGAAATCTATATTTTTACCCGGCCTTACACACAATCTAAAATCACATTTTAAATTATACACTAAAGTTTGAATACACCTACTAATTCTTTATTATAATTTTATTCAACATTTAAAATAATAAAGTCATCAAATCTATGAAATAACACAAATGGAAGTATGGGAAATATGCAGTGATCTGCTAAACAAATAAAAACGTATATTTTATCTTTTTATCTCAAGTAGCCACTGCTTGTGTTGATTACAGCTATGCACAGTCTGCCCATTCTCTCAAACAAGTTCATGAGGTATTCACCTGGGAAGCTTTTAAAACAGTATCAAAGAGTTCCCATATACAGTATGCTGAACATTGGCTGCTTTTCCTTCACTATCCATTCCAAGGGCAACAGATGTCATGGCCCCCACAAAACCCCCCACTGAACATCGTGTCAGACTGAGATTACATAAAGAGACAGAAGCAGTTGAGACAGCCTAAATAGATAAAAGAACTGTGGCGAATTCCAAGAAGCTTGGAACATCCTATCTGCCAACAACCAAGAAAAACTGTGTCCAGGTGTACCTAGGAGAATTGGTGCTGTTTTAGATAGCTTTTTTATGTTTACTGAACTTTGTATGACATTAAGTGATAAATGAAAACTATTTATGTCATTATTTTTTAAGACATCCTCACTATGCAACATTTTTCACAAGTGCCTAAAACTTTTGCACAGTACTGTATATATAAGTTTTGTAAAGAAATTAGTATGTAGGAATAGTCTATATTTGTCTAAAAAACTGTGTAAAGTGTGTCCAAACCTTTGATTGGTAGTATGTAAATTGCTCCACAGAGGTATTTTGCATTTTATGCCTGATTAGCAAAGTGTCTGGAGACTTCCGTTGAGCTGTGTATAGGTGCAGCATGCAGCGTGATATCATAGATGTGCTTTTATTTGGTTACAGAGTATGGATTTGCTTATTTACACACACTGCAGGTGGCAAGAGATGCATTGTATTTGCATTGATGTTTTTTTGAAAAGGTTAGCCAGGAGAGGTTCAGATAGGTCAGGCTAATGGCACAGTGCAGACTGCAATTCAGAGTAATAAAGACAATAATATCTGTAACACAGTTCGCAGATTAGACACCCGATAAATGCATTAAATTATTGGAATATTATGAAAATTATATTACTCTCAGAATCATAACAACAATGAGGACCCATGCTTTTCCAACACATTAAAACTAAATTGTATAGTTGTTTTGTTTAAAATGCTTTCTCATATCCCAGGTTAACTTTAAAGGGACAGTTCTCATCATTTACTCACCCTCATGCCATCCCAGATGTATGACTTTCTTTCTTCTGCTGAACACAAACAAAGATTTTTAGAAGAATATCTCAGCTCTGTAGGTCCAGATTTCTAGTTTTAATATTATTTATTATTTTAATATTATAAACTTAAATATTAAAAATAATATTGTAACACTTAAGAAGGTAAGGAGGAAGCTGGGACCAGCTTGACAAACACATAGATATTTAATGACACTTTTCAGCGTATAAAGAAACAAAAACACGCACTGCTTTTCAGCAAGCTGCGTCAAATCATAAAGACATTCAAAGATGTGGACAAGCTTCGTACATCTCTCTTCTGTCTGCCGCTGTCTCTTCTCCTTAAATACTCCCGTCTCTCCTCGCTGGAATGCGAGGCCAGTGTGGCCGCTCAGGTGGAAATCATTCATCACTTATCTTCCCAGACGCCACTCAGCTCCGCCCTGCTCACCACTTTTCAGTGTATAAAGAAACAAAAACACGCACTGCTTTTCAGCCAGCTGCATCAAATCATAAAGACATTCAAAGATGCAGACAAGCTTCATACATCTCTCTCTCATCTGCCACTGTCTCTTCTCCTTAAATACTTCCGCCTCCCCTCACTGGAACACGCTGGAACACAAACTCTCTCTGCTCGGCTCCGCCCTGCTTACCACAAATATATTTAAAAAATCTATTTCTCACCAAAAGCAATTGGATAATTTCAGATGACATAAACATTAAATCACTGGAGTTGTATGGATTACTTTTATGTGGCCTTTATGTGATTTTTGGAGCTTGAAAGGTCTGGCCACCATTCACTTGTATTGTATGGGCCTATAGAGCTGAAATATTTTTCTAAATATCTTTGTTTGTGTTCAACAGAAGAAATTAAGTCGTACACATCTGGGTTGGCATGAGGGTCAGTAAATGAGATAATTTTTTTCAGTAAACACTGTGAATCTATTGTAGTGAGAATCACCCTGGAACCAATTGAAATGAACTGGGCCTCACACAAGACACTAAAGTATGTGGAGATTTTTGATCACATTTCACTTAAGGTGTATGTGTTTGTGATTATTAATATCAGATGACCCTCCCTCCATCCTCGGGGCACCAGCTAAGGAGTTTCACCTTAACAGTATAAAAATGATCAAATGGACCATTCAAAAATGGTTGGTCATCTGAATAATTTGAAGGATTCGAGAGCAGTCTAACCCTTTACAGCTCTTCTATATCATCAACACAAGGAACACACAGTTGTAATAAAATTAGTTTTATTTTCAAAAAGATCAAAAAGAATAACTAACAAAAACTACAAAATGGTACTACTATGCTAAAAGATAAAATAAATGAATAGGTAAATAAAGTGCATAGGATGGAAAAATGTAAATGGTTGAATTGCATATAGCAATGGCAAAGTGTGACTATTATATTATGGAAAGATAAATTGCTGTTTCTCTGTCAATTAATAAGGTGAAAACCTTATTTCTATTTAAACAAATAACTCAGTTTATTTGCTAGACATTTGATACACAGCTTATGCAATCTAATGAATATTAGATAATCATAAACTGATAGTATACACTAATGCCAAGGTCTCTGGAATTTACATTGTACTACCAGATACTTCAGAATGTAAGGCCCCAGATCTCTAGTAAGCCAATGGAAATGCTGATATTGAATTTATGATAAAAGCGAAAGAAACAAACTTTTGAAATTGTTCTTATGTACCATGGTACAGTGATGGTATAAAATTATATCACGGGACTATAGAAGTACAATGTTACTTAATGATTGCCGTATTCATATACCAAAATATTTACTACTTACCACTTATTTCTTAGTACTTGTTTTTAAGGTACTCCAGGGTACTTCAAAGAATAACATGGTTTTACAAATTAGAATGTTTTTGGTCAATGTTGTTTATTTCTAAATTGGAAATATAGCTTACTACAGCAAATATAGCCAACTCTCCAAGAGAGCACAAAGGAAAAAGTAGAGAAAAAAAAATCTTTATCCAAAATGCAATACATTGAGTATCAGAGGTTTACCTAAAGAGTAATATTAGCCAAACACTGAGGTTTGAAGAAACACGTAACCCCTATTAAGTTTGGGTTTTAAGTTGTAAATCCTGGATTTCTAGTACAACTGACCCATGGCCCTCTGTAACTGTGGCTATTTTCCAAACAAACAGCCTAGGTCACACAGGTATATTAAACAAACACCCATTTATCACTTTCCCGGCCTGAGTACAGGCTTTTAAAAAACTCAAATCTTTACAAAGACAATAAGGTTTGCACCTTCTGGCCATTAATATTATATGGTACTGGAAACGAATAATCCAACCTAAATGTAGGCCTAACCATCAAAAGGACATGATCTCAAGACCTTGTAGGAAGTTTTGCTCATTATTGGTTAAAAGGGGGAATAATGATCTAATCTCTAGTGAATATAACAGAATTAATATTTAACACCCAATCAACAAATTCATCCACCGATATGTTGAAACTTGCGTCTTTATCAATTCTGGGAGGAATATCACCTCTTGGCCAATGAAATAATATCCTAAATGTAGCATAAACACTGTTTATAAGCAACTAACAGGATCAGACAGTTTAAGACATTAAATTTATGAGTATGGAGTACAAGACACTTCTCTTTGAATACAAACAATACTTTATTAAACTATTCTAAACCTAATACATAAACTAATCTAGCGCATGCGCACACACAAACACAAAGTAAACGGTAAAGAAAACAAGACTTGGAATACTGGAAATGCAAAATATTGAGTTATGGTAATGTATGAAATTTAGCAAACCATGACAGAATGAACCATCAATCTATCCGTTTCACCTTCGTAGAGTTATCGATTTTTATCTAATAAACCAGTTTAGTGAGACATGGAAATACTGTACTTGGTTACTTGGTCAGTTGATGAGTTGTTTCCTTCGTTGCGTCAGCGGTCTGGGAGTCAAGCCAAAGATGACGTGAGGGGTCAGAGAAGCCAATCGAGAATGACGAGTCAAGAGATGAATGAGCCAGGTTTCATTCATAGGCAGGTTTCATTCATAGGCAGGTTGCAGCGGTGCGTTCAAGGGCCGAAGGCAGTTGCAGCAAAGTAAACTACTATTGCGAAAGACTTTGCAGAAAACAAAAACTGGATGATAATTCTAACAGCTCACAAGAAAACATAGACTCAGCGTAGACTTTGTGTTCAGCGTAGATTCGGTGCTCAGCATAGACTCGTATTTGGCGTAGACACTGTGTTCAGCATCGATTCAATGGTTCATTCAGTGTCATGAGGTTTTAACCTTTCTGACGGGGCACAACTCAAAAGACTTCTGACCAGTCAGAAATTAACTTGACCACGGGGCGTAAACAGTTTTTCCCGCCTCAAGTTAATTAGCATATCATTCTCTTGTTACATGCTTTTCCTTAGATTCCTGCTCTGACTAAAGATATTTCAGTCCTAAACTTTGATAGCAACAATACAATGCAAGTTATAGGATTTTACCCTACAACAACATTCTGTAAATTATCTATGGACCTCATAGATACCAAACATGAGGGTAATAATAATAATTGCAATGGTAACAACATGCATGATAAGAGATTAAAAGAGTAATAAGAATAAATCTTATGGTTAAAGCAAGGATAATATTACATGAGGTGGTATGACAATCTCTAAGGTAGATATGCATATGAGAAAGACAAGAACAATGTCAGTTCCATGTATTTAAGGGAGTACATTTCATGACTTTTGATCACACTCTCTTGAGTGTAACTTCAAGAAGGGGGGGGGGTAACTCCTCCTCCTTTGTTCCTAGACTGAGAGCTTCCTAATAGAATACTACATTAAAAGTTATAATGGTTACTCCATTAACTTAAGAGCATGGTAATGCTTCATTATCTGTTATTGTAGATGATATAGTCAGACTAAACCTGATGTATAAAATTATCTTGTAAGCTTTGTCCAACATGCATAGAGAGTCAAAAGTTCAGTGTCTGTGTGGAAAATTTCAGAAGGTCATACTGAGTATGCCCTATGTCACTGTCCTGTGGGTTGCAGGGTCTCCTTGACCAATGGCCCTTTTGTTTTAAATCATGTTGTTTTGCTGTTTTAGCAGAATGGTTAGTCTCCTTGACCAGCCATTTGGCGCTTGTTAATTCTCTCAAATCAACAACCTAAAAGGAGCTTCATTCTCCCAAAAGGGGACAATGGGGCTGTGTAAAATGTCAATAAAAACAGAATGCAATGATTTGCAAATCTCATAAACCCATGTTATTCACAATAGAACATTGAAAATATATCAAATGTTTAAACTGAGGAAATTTACCATTTTAAGAAAAAAATAAGGTTAATTTTGAATTTGAAGGCCGCAACACATCTCAAAAAAGTTGGGATGGGGCAACAAAAGGCTGGAAAAGTAAGTGTTACTAAAAAGAAACAGCTGGAGGAACATTTTGCAACTAAATAGGTTAATTGGCAACAGGTCAGTAACATGATTGGGTATAAAAAGTGTATCTTAGAAAGGTCAATTTTCGCACCAATCTGCGAAAAACGGCATCTACAAATTGTGGAACAATTTCAGAATAATGTTCCTCAATGTAAAATTGCAAAGACTTTGAATATCTCATCATCTACAGTACATAATATCATCAAAAGATTCAGAGAATCTGGAGAAATCTCCGTGCGCAAGGGACAATGGCGAAAATCAATATCGGATGCCCGTGATCTTCGGGCCCTGAGGCAGCACTGCATTAAAAACAGGAATGATTCTGTAATGGAAATCACTGCATGGGCTCAGAAACACCTCCAGAACTCATTGTCTGTGAACACAGTTTGCCGTGCCACCCACAAATTCAGGTTAAATCTCTATCATGCAAAGAAGAAGCCATATGTGAACATGATCACATATGGACTCAAGATGGCGCCGAGTATGGCTGCTGCGTTGCGAGCTCCGACACAACTTAGCAATGGTTTGTTTGTTTTGTTTACAATTCTTATGTTTCTTGTCTTGGATGTTGCCTCTGCGAGCTGAAAGCGCGGATCTCTTTCCAACGAGAGACGAGGGACTGCTGCGTTATCTGCCTTACGGAAACTTGGATGTCTGCGGAGATTCCAGACTCAGCCATTGAACCCGCGGGGTTCTCCATGCTCCGAGCGGACAGAGCGAAAGACCTCTCAGGTAAAACTAGAGGAGGTGGTGTATGTTTTATGATCAACAAATCCTGGTGTGATCAGAGGAACATACATTCTATCAAGTCTTTCTGTTCTCCTGATCTGGAATTTCTTATGCTTCTGTGTCGACCATTCTGGCTACCGAGGGAATTCACAGCGGTCATTATCACTGCTGTGTACATCCCCCCACAAGCCGACACAGACCGGGCACTCAAGGAACTGTATGGGAGTATAAGTGAGCAGGAAACCGCGCACCCTGAGGCCGCGTTCATTGTGACCGGGGACTTTAATAAAGCCAGTTTAAAAATCAGTCGCACCAAAATATCACCAGCACATTAGTTTCAACACACGAGGGGACCGGGTTTTGGACCATTGCTACTCTCCGTTCCGGGATGGCTACAAATCCCTCCCCCGCCCACCATTTGGAAAATCGGACCACTCTTCCATTCTGCTTCTGCCCGCTTACAGGCAGAAACTGAAACAGGAAGCACCCACCCTCAGAACGATCCAGTGCTGGTCGGACCAATCAGACTCTACGCTACAAGACTGTTTTGATCGCACGGACTGGGAGATGTTCCGGTCCGCCTCTGATGACGACATCGAGCTTTACGCTGATAGCGTAATGTGCTTCATCAGAACGTGTGTAGAGGAAGTGATTCCGACCAGAACTGTGCGAATCTATCCGAATCAGAAGCCGTGGATCAACAGCGATGTTCGCGCAGCACTTAATGTGCGGACCTCCGCTTTTAATTCCGGGAACGCGGAGGAGCATAAACAAGCCAGTTATGCCCTCCGAAAAACTATCAAAACAGCAAAACGCCAGTACAGGAGTAAGATTGAAGGACAGTTTAACACCACCAACTCTAGAAGCATGTGGCAGGGAATTAACATCATCACGGACTTTAAAGGGAATAAAAACTCCACCATGAACACCGCTGCCTCTCTACCGGATGAGCTAAATACTTTTTATACTCGTTTCGAGGGAAATAACACCGCCCTCGCGGAGAGAGCTCTCACGGCCGAAGCTACAGAGGTTAGTTCACTCTCTGTCTCTGTAGCGGATGTAACCCGATCATTCCGACGGGTGAATATCCGCAAAGCCGCGGGTCCAGACGGCATTCCGGGCCGCGTCATCAGAGCGTGCGCGAACCAGCTGGCTGGTGTTTTTACGGACATTTTCAACCTTTCCCTCTCTTTGTCTGTAGTCCCCACATGCTTTAAAACATCCACCATTGTGCCTGTTCCAAAACAATCGAAAATAACTTGTTTAAATGACTGGCGTCCTGTTGCTCTGACCCCCATCATCAGCAAATGTTTTGAGAGACTAATCAGAGATTACATCTGCTCTGTATTACCACTCAATCTTGACCCGCTGCAGTTTGCTTACCGTAACAACCGCTCCACTGATGATGCCATTGCATCTACAATACACACTGCTCTCTCCCACCTGGAAAAAAAGAACACTTATGTGAGAATGCTGTTTGTAGACTACAGCTCAGCATTCAACACCATAGTGCCCTCCAAGCTAGATGAGAAACTCCGGGCTCTGGGCTTAAACAGCTCGCTGTGCAGCTGGATCCTGGACTTCCTGTCAAGCAGACGCCAGGTGGTTAGAATAGGCAGCAACATCTCCTCATCACTGACCCTCAACACTGGAGCCCCGCAGGGCTGTGTTCTCAGCCCACTACTGTATTCCCTGTACACACATGACTGTGTGGCAACACATAACTCCAATGCCATCATTAAGTTTGCTGATGACACGACGGTGGTAGGTCTGATCACTGACAATGATGAAACAGCCTACAGAGAGGAGGTGCACACTCTGACACACTGGTGTCAGGAGCACAACCTCTCCCTCAACGTCAGTAAGACAAAGGAGCTTGTGGTGGACTTCAGGAGAAAAGACAGAGAACACAGTCCAATCACCATCAATGGAGCATCAGTGGAGAGAGTCAGCAGCTTCAAGTTCCTGGGTGTCCACATCACTGAGGAACTCACATGGTCCGTCCACACTGAAGTCGTTGTGAAGAAGGCTCATCAGCGCCTTTTCTTCCTGAGACGGCTGAGGAAGTTTGGAATGAACCGCTACATCCTCACACGGTTCTACACCTGCACTGTGGAGAGCATCCTGACTGGCTGCATCTCCGCCTGGTACGGCAATAGCACTGCCCACAACCGCAAAGCACTGCAAAGGGTGGTGCGAACTGCCAAACACATCATCGGAGGTGAGCTTCCCTCCCTCCAGGAAATATATACAAGGCGGTGTGTGAAAAAAGCTCGGAGGATCATCAGAGACTCCAGCCACCCGAGCCATGGGCTGTTCTCACTGCTACCATCAGGTAGGCGGTATCGCAGCATCAGGACACGCACCAGCCGACTCCATGATAGCTTCTTCCCCCAAGCAATCAGACTTCTGAACTCTTGATCTCCCACGATCAAAATACATCATCCCTGCACTTTATTACTCTTTTATCTCACACCGGACTGTCATAAATTATATTACTGTCATTATATTATGTCTCTCTTAACAACTGACTATCAACCGACAGCCTGAATGTCAATACAGTACAATACTGTACATTCTATATATATACTTTTTTCATATATATTTTAATTTTTATTGAATAATGTGTATCTATATAGTATCTATATAGTAAAAAACAAAAAAAACAAAAAAAACAAAAACAGCATATTGTATACTGTGCAATGTATGTTATTATTGTATATTGTTGAGTGTAATTGTGTATAACAGATGTTTAAATTGTGTTGTGTTAATTTGATGTTTTAAGTTGTGTAATTATGTATAACAGATGTTTAAATTGTGCTGTGTTAATTTGATGTTTTAAGTCGAGTTTAATTATGTATAACAGATGTTTAAATTGTGCTGTGTTAATTTGATGTTTATTGTAGATTGGCGTATGTCTCATCACTGTCACGACTGCTATGTTGATCGGAACTGCACCCAAGAATTTCACACACCATTGCACTTGTGTATATGGCTGTGTGACAATAAAGTGATTTGATTTGATTTGATTTGATCCAGAAACGTTGCCCTCTTCTCTGGGCCAAAGCTCATTTTAAATGGACTGAGGCAAAGTAGAAAACGTCATGGTTACTGGTGTAACCTCCGTTCCCTGATGGAGGGAACGAGACGTTGGTGTCGATGTAGTGACACTAGGGGTCACTCTTGGGAGCCCGAGACACCTCTGGTCTTTGATAAAAGGCCAATGAAAATTGGCGAGTGGTATTTGCATGCCACTCCCCTGGACATACGGGTATAAAAGGAGCTGGTATGCAACCACTCATTCAGGTTTTACGCTGAGGAGCCGATATAAGGTCCGGCCATTTCAGCGGGTAGTTCAGCGTTGTGGCAGGAGGGACCAACGTCTCGTTCCCTCCATCAGGGAACGGAGGTTACACCAGTAACCATGACGTTCCCTATCTGTCACTCACTCGACGTTGGTGTCGATGTAGTGACACTAGGGGTCCCTATACAAAACGCCACAAGGCTGAATGGTGTTACGTGAACTGGCGGTGTGTGGTGGGCAGACTTGCTGTGTGCCTCATAGCCAGCACACCAGATCGACACGTAACCTCCCCCAACACAGTTATGAGTGTCGAACGGCCCTTTTTGGGGACAAGTCGACTACCCAAAGATGGAGACAGGCTTAACCCAGTCGTGGCCTCTTTTCCCCTTCTCTTTTTCCACTCCCTAAAAAAGAAGGGGGATTATCTGACTGGGCCGCCAGGTCTAGTCAGGGGGTGTCCCTCCCAAGGGGAGGACACCACGGAGACCACACCTCGCCCCAAGAGAGGGGGGGATATTTAAGTGGAAAAATACATCACATAGTCTTTCCAACCATGTGGAGAGCCTTCAAGGTAGATCCTGCCCAATGGGGAGGAGTTACTACAAACATGGAGACTGGGGCAGAGGGACTCTGCCCAAGGAAGACGCAGTTTGCCAGCAGGGAAACGAACTAGCGGAAGATATAGATCGCATGGGGTTTAGCCTTACAGGGAACCACCACATGCGGAGCACCTACTCCAGAACAGGCTCTTAGTTAGCGCGTGTACTGGGCCGGCAGTGAGTCTCTCCGAAAACTCGACTGCCACAGGGCTCGGAGGAAGTCAACCAGGGAACAAAAATTTTTTGAACACTACTGGGAATTAACGGCGCAGCTCTTCAGCTCAAAGGGAGGTGGAAGGCGCCATGTGCAAGCGATACACCCGGCCAGCTATCCCGGGCTTATCCGATTGTGTTGCGTGCCACTACCTGGGATGAAACTGGTTCCATCCGGAGGTTGTAGAACCTTGCAAAGGTGTTGGGTGTTGCCCAGCCCGCTGCTATGCAAATGTCTGTTAGAGAGGCACCTCTGGCCAGGGCCCAAGAAGTCGCTACACCACGGGTAGAATGGGCTCGTAGCCCTACTGGGGGCGGCATGTTCTGGGCGAGATATGCCATGGTTATGGCGTCAACGAGCCAGTGGGCAATCCTCTGCTTGGAGACAGTGCTTCCTTTCCTCTGTGCACCAAAGCAGACAAAGAGCTGCTCAGAGACTCTAAAGCTCTGCGTGCGATCCAAATAGATGCGTAAAGCGCGCACCGGACACAGCAACGACAGGGCTGGGTCTGCCTCCTCCTGGGGCAGCGCTTGAAGGTTCACCACCTGGCCCCTAAAAGGGGTGGTGGGAACCTTGGGCACATAGCCCGGTCGGGGTCTCAGGATCATGTGAGAATAGCCCGGACCAAACTCCAGGCATGTTTCACTGACAGAGAATGCTTGCAGGTCACCTACCCTCTTGATGGAAGTGAGCGCAGTCAGGAGGGCAGTCTTCAAGGAGAGTGCCTTAAGCTCGGCTGACTGCAAAGGCTCAAAGGGGGCTCTCTGTAGACCCTGAAGAACTACGGAGAGATCCCATGAGGGAACGAGGCATGGTCTGGAGGGATTCAGCCTCCTGGCACCTCTTAGAAACCTGATGATCAGGCCGTGCTTCACTAAGGACTTACCGTCAACTGCGTCATGGTGTGCTGCTATGGCAGCAACGTACACCTTCAAGGTGGAAGGGGACAGCCTCCCTTCCAGCCTCTCCTGCAGGAAGGAAAGCACTGATCCGACTGCGCATCTCTGGGGGTCTTCGTGTTGAGAAGAACACCACTTAGCGAATAGACACCACTTAAAGGCATACAGGTGCCTCGTAGAGGGGGCCCTAGCCTGAGTGATCGTGTCTACCACCATGGGTGGTAGGCCACTTAGGTCTTCCGCGTCCCATCCAGGGACCAGACATGGAGATTCCAGAGGTCTGGGCGCTGGTGCCAGAGGGTGCCCCGTCCCTGAGAAAGAAGCTCCTTCCTCAGGGGAATTCGCCAGGGGGGAGCTGTCGCGAGGAGCATGAGGTCCGAGAACCACGAAAGAAGCTCCTTCCTCAGGGGAATTCGCCAGGGGGCCAGCTGTGTGCCAGCCCATCTATGCCGAGGGGAGCCTCGGTGAGGGCGTACCAGAGTGGGCAGTGGGAGGACTCTTGGGAGGCGAACAGGTCCACCTGTGCCCGACCGAATCAACTCCAAATCAGCTGGACCACCTGAGGGTGGAGTCTCCACTCTGCCCTGAGGGAAACCTGCTGTGACAGCACGTCCGCTGTAGTGTTGAGGTTGCCCGGGATGTGAGTGGCTCGCAGCGACTTGAGGTGCTGCCAACTCCGGAGGAGGAGACGGCGGGCAAGTTGTGACATACAGCGAGAGCGCAGACCGCCTTGGCGGTTGACATATGCTACCGCTGCTGTGCTGTCCATCCGAACTAGCACATGCTTGCCCTGGATCAACGGCCGGAACCTCCACAGGGCAAGCAGAATTGCCAGTAACTCGAGGCAGTTGATGTGCCAACACAGTCGATGTGCCAACGCAGTCGCGGACCCGTCCAGAGGCCGGTGGCTGCGTGCCCGTTGTAAACAGCGCCCCAGCCCGTTTTGGAGGTGTCTGTCATGACCACGACGCACCTGGAGACCAGTTCTAGGGGAACACTTGCTCGTAGAAACGAGAGGTCGGTCCAAGGGCTGAAAAGACGGTGACAGACCGACGTAATGGCCACGCGGTGTGTCCCGTGGCACCATGCCCGTCTCGGGACTCGAGTCTGGAGCCAGTGCTGAAGCGGCCTCATATGCATCAACCCGAGCGGGGTGGCCACCGCCGAGGATGCCATATGCCCCAGGGGCCTCTGATAAAGTTACAGTGGAACCTCTGTTTTCTGTTTGAACGCCTTCAAACAGGCCAGCACCGACTGGGCGCGCTCGTTCGTAAGGCGCGCCGTCAAGGAGACTGAGTCCAACTCCAAACCGAGAAAAGAGATGCTCTGAACCGGGAGGAGCTTGCTCTTTTCCCAGTTGACCCGAAGCCCTAGTCGGCTGAGGTGTGAGAGCACCAGGTCCCTGTGTGCGCATAACACGTCTCGAGAGTGAGCTAAGATTACGAAAGCAAGCCGCGACCGCAACGTTGCCATGGTCATGTTCTCGCAGTGAGAACATGAACCATTCATAAACACTGCCCTGTGTGGGTCGTGCGCAGACACGAAAGACAGCGATCATGACCATCCGAAGTTGAGAGAAAACGACTGCAACCAGGAATAACACACGATCGGAAAGGCATCTTTAGAAAGACGCGTCTTTAAAAAGACGTTCCGTGTGTGCGCTCTTTTAGAGAAATATACTCTTTTAGAGGGGAAAAACGCTCTTTCAGAAAATATGCTCTCTAGTTTTTCTGCCGAAGCGCCCAGGGGCGTTCTCTGCAGTGCACCAGTGCAGAGGAGGGAGAAGCCGCTGAAATCAGATCCAGCAGAGGTGAATGAACAGTGCTATTCAGCTCAATGAGCATGACCGTTCGGCTCCGAAGAGAAAATCTGAATGAGTGGTTGCATACCAGCTCCTTTTATACCCGTATGTCCGGGGGAGTGGCATGCAAATACCACTCGCCAATTTTCATTGGCCTTTTATCAAAGACCAGAGGTGTCTCGGGCTCCCAAGAGTGACCCCTAGTGTCACTACATCGACACCAACTTCGAGTGAGTGACCGATAGGGAACTGTTCTGTGGTCAGATGAATTGAAATTTGAAATTATTTTTGGAAACCATGGATGCCGCTTCCTCCGGACTAAAGAGGAGAGGGACCATCCAGCTTGTTATCAGCGCTCAGTTCAAAAGCCTGCATCTCTGATGGTATGGGGGTGCATTAGTGCCTACAGAATGGGCAGCTTGCACATCTGGAAAGGCATATCAATGCTGAAAGGTATATACAGGTTTTAGAGCAACATATGCTTCCATCCAGATGACGTCTTTTCAGGGAAGGCCTTGCATATTTCAGCAAGACAATGCTAAACCACATACTGCATCTATTATAACAGCATGGCTTCGTAGTAGAAGAGTCTGGGTGCTGAACTGGTCTGCCTGCAGTACAGACCTTTCACCAATTGAAAACATTTGCTGCATCATGAAATGAAAAATACGACAAAGAAGACCCAGGACTTTTGAGCAGCTAGAATCCTGTATCAGACTCAAATGAGACAACATTCCTCTCCCAAAACTCCAGCAACTGGTCTCCCCAGTTCCCAGATATATATGGACTGTTGTTAAAAGAAGAGGGGATGCTACACAGTGGTAAACATGGCCCTGTCCCAACTTTTTTGAGACATGTTGCTGCCATCAAATTCAAAATTACCTTATTGTTTCCTTAAAATGGTACATTTCCTCAGTTTAAACATTTGATATGTTTTCTATGTTCTATTGTGAATAAAATATGGGTTTGTGAGATTTGCAAATCATTGCATTCTGTTTTTATTTACATTTTACACAGCGTCCCAACTTTTTTGGAATTGGAGTTATACAAATATTTCTTTGGAACATAGAAAAACTGTTGTAAAGATTTGTGTTGTTTCTTGGAAATCAAACCCAGGACCTTGACGTTAGAAGTGCCGTACTACCAGTTGAGCTACAGTAACAAATGTACACCAAAAATAGGTTTATGACCCATCTGTTTCCAAAAAGCAGCCCTTTAAACAGTTCTCAAATCACATGAGAAAGAACAGCTATTTGAGTAAGGTAATTGAATGCATTTTTCAGCAGGATCATAGAAAATAACTGAAATAAGCAATAGTCTAAACCACTGAGGGTAATGATTGCATTCAATGGCTGTCTTTTTTTTTTCTAGCAGGGTCCTGGGACCAAATAATTGGATCGAGTACGAAGTGATGCCAAGTACTCCACTTGAATAGGTTGCGATCTTCTTTTCACTCAACAGCAATAAAAAAAAAGTCACAAAGCAATGCAGCATCACTTCAGTTAATGGATTCAAAGAACTGGTGAGACTTCAATACTTCCATTATCATTAACTTAATAAATAATAGGAATTGGTCACAAAGGTTGACTAGTCATCCAACAGTAAACTAGTCAAATAAAAAGGTCATCTATAATAATAATAATTCTTCACATTCATATAGCGCTTTTTTAGGTACTCAAAGCGCTTCATATAGTAGAAGGGGAATCTCCTCAACCACCACCAGTGTGCAGCATCCACCTAGATGATGCGACGGCAACCATAGTGTGCCAGTACGCTCAACATACACCAGGTATTGATGGAGAGGAGAGTAGAGTGATGTAGCCAATTCAGGAATGGGGATTATTAGGAGGCCATGATAGAAAAGGACCAATGGGCCAATCGGTTTAACGTCTCATCCAAAGGACGGTGCCTTTTTACAGTATAGTGTCCCCATCACTGTACTGGGGTATTAGGACCCACACAGACCACAGAGTGAGCACACCCTTCTAGAAGCAACTTTAGTTTTCTCCAGGAGGTCTGCCATCCAGGTACTGATCAGGCTCAACCCTGCTTAGCTTCAGTCAGAAACCAGGCAAGAGCTGCAGGGTGATATGGCTGCTGGCTGAAAAAAGTGTAGTTTTAGGTTTGTTCTTTTTTAAGTTTTAATGTTTTAGCAGTGGTGCTTTTTATTAGAGTGCTGTACTTTAGGATGGTTCTGCCATCAGGAAGGAGGTTTAGGATGCCCAGACACAGACTTAAGAAATTGAAGTGCTTTTTCATTCCGATGTCCATTGGACTACTCAATGATGAGATGTTGCACTGCTAAAACCACAAGAGATGCTAAATCAACAATGAATTTTATATCCTTTCACACAAATCATGAGTAAAATGGCAGATATCAGTTCATAAACACTTACTTTTTTACCCTGTTCCTAACACAATGCTATCTTATGACATCAAAACACTTTTACTATAGGCAATACATTTTAACATTTGCAAAACATGACAAACTTAATTTTTAAGCTTGTTCAAGTGCAATCAAATTGCACAGAAGCAAAACTGATAGTGTGTTTTACTTAAAATGCAAAGGACTGGGGTGTGAGTCTTGAGGAGCATATGAGTTGACACTTGAGCCAAAACTGTCATAGAAGCACCGTTAAATGCAGCCGTGGCCTGTGCATTTTAAGTCTAGTCCTTCAGTGCAATTCATGTCATTAAGAAAACACGGTTTCTCAATGAATAAGACACCGTATGCCTATCATACATTACGTTGCAGCCAACTAATAAAACTAATTGACATTTTAAAAACATGTCCATACACGAAAGCCAGAACCAAGGAGGTCTAATACCAAGAAAAAGTTCTCTAATAATATTTGCGATTTAAATTTTGCTTGCAATAAATTTTGTTTCATCAGGGTACATGGTTACTTTTCAAAACTTGATCCTACATTGAATGCTCAAGCAGCCTAATTTATATTTAGAAAACTCCTGATGTTGCTATAACAATGCAAAAAGCACTTACCAATTTGCTTGAAGTAAAAATCAGCCCTCCTTTCCTGTTTAATTAATAAATCACATGATCATGCAGAACATCTCAGGTTTTTAAATCCATAAGGATTTCTTTCTCAATGGTGATGAGGCAGTGATGACAGCCAACTTGTCAGAGTCTTGCGCAATTTTCTTTCAAATTATGTTCATCACTTAAAGCGTGATTGTGTAACTCAAGGCCAGCTAGAAGGCCTGGACTGGGACATATCCTAAAGACCACACTCACCAAGAAAAAATAAATCAATCTGCCCAGCTGATGAATCTGACAATCTGACTTTAGATGCCTATTCACTGCACTGTTGAGGGATTCTGCGGAAATTCTGAAGGCCTGATGGGGAGGAGCTCAGACCCATGCGCTGCTTCGTCTAAGGAGCATGGCTTCGGGCATGTGATTTGTGAAACAGTTGTCACACTTTGCTTGTAAGCATCGAGGAATAAATTCTGGATAAACTTTTGTTTTTTGCTATTTGTTTGTAGATGAATTAGGAGTGGAAATCAATTGAAAATACATAGGCAAAAAGGTAAATGAGAATGAAAGGATGAAAAAATATTTATTTATTAGGCATGTTACACCAACAGAGGCTTTGCTGGCCCTGAGAAATCACCACTGGTTAAATTATGTGGTTGTTTTAGTAACTGCGTCATCTCACATTTGCTTGTAATGACACTACCGGTTTAGGTTTAAGGTTTATGGTAGGGAGGTAGGTTTTGTTGATTTAAACTCAATAGGGCATTAACCTTAAAAAAACTCATTTGTTTTTCATCTCACTTTTGCTTTTTATGACAGGAACAGTTACTTTTAGGTGTAAGCCTTAGGGTATGGTGGTAGGTTTTGTTGATTCAAAACTCGATAGAGCATTAACTTTATGTGTCCCCCCATAACGATTTCTCTATTCAGGTTATCGCCCAGGTCATAACAGGGCCCCCTTTTCCCCTTTTAGCTCTAATGCAACTAACCACCTTGCACTCTGTACAGATGTTTTTGAACACAATAAAAAGTTTCTTTGTAAGTGCCCCCTATAAAACATGATTGTATGGTTTCATGGTATGTCCATGGAACATGATTTAAGAACAATTAAATTATGGCATATTTACTGGACACTGAGCTTGAGTGATTGAAAGGTTCCTATGGTAATACAAAAAGTGCATCAGATAACCAATGTGCCAGCTGTGAAAGCTTCTGTAAATCTATCTTGGCATCACAGAAGGCCAACTTTAAGAACTCAACCTAGTTTATGAACTTCATTATTCACATGTTTATGGTTTCATTTTGAAGCTTCACTCTCCATCACACTGAAACCCACTGTATTTGTTTCACACCATTTTCAGCACAACAATCAGATTGCAACAACAATCATGCCACGGTCGAAATCACTGAGATAACATTTTTCCCCATTCTGATGGTTGATGTGAATATTAACTGAAGCTCCTGACACATATCTGCATGATATTATGCACTGCACTCCTGCCACACAATTGGCTGATTAGATAATCGCATGAATAATTAGGTGAACAGGTGTTCCTAATTAAGTGCTTAGTGAGTGTAGTTTGTAATCCAAAAATCCACAATTTGTAATAGAATATCCAAGTTCAAAACACATCAGTAAGCCAAGAGATATGAATTTACTACACTTAAGGCATAGTCTTAGGTACAATGCAAAGCCTCAAAAGTTTTGTTGCTTATATAAAACTGCAGAAACAGCAATACAAATATAATCAGAATAAACAATTACTCCACCAAATAAAATAGTTAATTAGCCTGACTGTAGGTTGTTTATGATTTCCATGTAGCGACTTGAAGCATTACAGTAATATAGAAACATACTGATCTGCGATCACAGGAGTGTGTTCTGTATCTGCTATTTTCACTGGCTTTGAATATGGCTTACCCTATCAGAACTTTCTGTTTTATATAATACTAAATAAGGTCCAGATAGTCCAAAGTACAAACAAACAAACAAGACATACAAGAAAACTTGCTGGTGTCGAACCCTGGTCTTCTGGGTTCAAAGTCCAACACTATATCAGCTGGGCCACCACGCAAGGTAGTCACGCTTGAGTAAGGTTGTATATGTAGTTGGTTATGTAACGCAAGTGTTAAAATATATCGTCTTGCGTTACAGTAAAAGTGTTTTGATGTAGTAAGATAGTATTGTGTGAAAATACGAAAAATACGTGTTTATAAATTGTTAATCTGTTTTACTCATGATTTGTCTGAAAGTGAATAAAACTCATTGCTTTTGCTGTGCCTCTAATGTTTATTTTACCAGAAAACTGCAGCAATACGTAGAACGGGGCACATAAGTGATTTTGCAAAACTGTAGTTATACAGTTGTAATGTTTTTAATATGAGTCCAGTTCCCTTACAACTCAATACTCTTGACATTGCGTGCTAATGCATATGGGGAGTTATCCTTCCACACAACCTAGTTGAAACCTCTCTACAACTCTACTTTGTGCCCTGCCCTTTTAGGCGTAAAACTTTCCTCTATAAAAGCAGGCGTACAAACACCATTCCACAGAATTTTCTTCCTTTAAGGCAGCGATTCATGTCTCATCTAGAAGCCCTCTACTGCTTCGCCGTCGACTATACGAGTCAGCGGGCGGAATCTTCACGGCAACGAGAAGACTCTCTGCTCCCCTGCAGTGCTCCGGCGAACATCACTCTGCCCCGCCGCTTGACGCTTCATTGGTGAACGGGCCGCTTCAGCATCCTGATTCCCCGCAGCGCTTCGGCAGGTGTTGTGTATCCTTATAAAGCAACTGTATATTGTATATTGTGTGTATAAATATAAATATTCTAAAAAAGCTTACATTCACGTCTTTTTAAAGATGTCTTTCCGTAAGTATTCCTAGTGCGAGAGGCACATCCCACCTTCAGATCAGTATGAAAGCTGCATTCTCTGTCTGGGCCGCGCCCACACAGAGTCAGCTCTCATGGAGACAGACTGCCCTCAGTGTGAGGGCACGAGTCTCAAGACACTGCACGTGTGAATTGCCCTTGTTCTGAGGGACGATTCAGCTTCACGCACCCTCCCACCCGAAGGATCACACGAGGAGGCAAGGTGGGGCCGTGAGATCGAGCAGGATAAATTTGAGTTGGACCTCGTGCCGGCACATATCCCGCAAGCCCCTCAATCTCCATGCAACGAGTCTATGCCGACACATTATGTGCCTCATCTCGTTCGGCAGTTCAGACGCAGGGGATGATGATGATGTCATGTCTCTCATTGCATCAGGCGAGTGGTCAGTGGATGATGCTACAGCCCATCCCCCCAGCGAGGGCAAAGAGCGTGTCTGTGCCACTGACAAGGAGATGCTTCGCATCCTTTCAAAGGAGTGGTCTCCTCCAGAGGAGCCTACACAATCTCGCCTTGATGAATGGTTCCTGCAGTCCGGACTCCGTCAAGTGACCGTATCTCGTAGATCTGTCCCGTTCTTCCCTGAAGTTCATAACGAACTGTCAAAATCCTGGCGCACCCTGTTCAGCTCACCCACACAATAAATACATCCTCTCCAATGTGGATCACAGAAAATAAAACGGTTATGCCCAACTACCCAGCCTGAATAGGTGGTAGCGGCACATTTCTGCCCGGCGAGCAGCAGGGCGTGAATTCATGCCCCATTCATTTTTCTAAGCAGTGTCGACTAACGTCCACACTGGCTGGAAGAGCATACTTAGCAGCGGGCCAAACTGGTTCTGCACTCCACGCAATGACGGTGCTCCAAATTTTCCAAGCTAAGTTCCTCAAACAAATAGACGAGCAAGGCTA
This sequence comes from Myxocyprinus asiaticus, assembly GCF_019703515.2. Classification (NCBI taxonomy): domain Eukaryota; kingdom Metazoa; phylum Chordata; class Actinopteri; order Cypriniformes; family Catostomidae; genus Myxocyprinus; species Myxocyprinus asiaticus. The sequence goes on from NC_059346.1 coordinate 43,466,287, forward strand.
CGATCCTGAGACATTCAAAGAGCTCTGCACCATTACAGACTTAGCGCTGCGAGCCACGAAAGTCACTGCACAGGCCACTGGCAAGTCAATGAGCAACCTGGTGTTTTTGGATCATCATATTTGGCTGAACCTCACGGAAATGTGTGACATGGAAAAGGCACTCTATTTGATGCTCCGGTGTCTCCAGCTGGCCTTTTCAGAGGCTCTGTGAATAGAATTGCTGAGCGCTACATCACGACTCAGCAACAATCACAGGCTATGAGACATTTTATGCCAAAACGGAGCAGTACTTCATCACAACACGCTCGCTCCCACTCTGTCTCTAAAAACCCCACACCAGCTGCCTCAGCGCCGCCAAATGTCGCCGCTGATAAAGTCATGGCCCAAACGAAGGCAGCCGCCTCAGCACAAGCACTGAGCTGACGGGAAACCCCCCACCACCACCCCCCATACAGCAAAGCACTCCTGACACACAATACTGTTCCACCTTCCCCACTGCTGTTTGTCGGGAAAGTAATATTGTTGTTCATAATGTTGTTCAATATGTTGTTCTCTGTGTCTCACATTAATCACATGCAATAAAGTTTGCACATTATGCACAACTGCTTCCCAGTGGTGAGCAGTGCATTATATCATATAAGAACATTCAAAGATTGCAAAAACAGTACAGCGTTTACACGAGACGCTCACACTTTTTCAATAAGAGCTTTCCAACTCCAAAGCCCACACATTATACACAACCGCTTCCCAATGGCGAGCGATACATTATATCATGTATGAACATACAAAGATTGTAAAAAGAGTACAGTGCTCGCACGAGACGCTAAAACTTTTTCAATAAAGGGCTTTCCCAATTCAAAGCCCACATATTTTTCACAACCACTTCCCAGTGGTGAGCAGCACATTATATCTTGTAGTGAATTACAAAGATTGAAAAAAGGTTACAGCGCTCGTTGCACATGCACGAGACACTCATGCATTTCAATAAAGGGCTTTCCCACTTCAAAGCCTTACATTATGTGCAACCACTTCCCAATGGTGAGTGGCGCATTATATCATGTTATGAACATACCAAATTGCCCTCTGTCCTGTTACATGGACACGTAGCAAGCTCTTACTGGCATTCCGACTGGGTGCGAACATGGTAATACGATCCAATTTGCACATCGGTCGCCCCATTTCAATGGTGTTCTGTCTTCCACGGTTCCGTCCGAAGATGCGCCAATGTTACAAGCCGAAATACACAATTTTCTCGCAAAGAACACAATAGAAGTTGTTTCATATGAATTAATAAGCCTGCTGTCCCGCTGCATGTATGCGTGGCAAGTCCTAACGGACGTGTCAGAGCTGGTGTTTACAACGATCGAGCACAATCTGTGGTATGACCACACGATATGCCCGTGTTGCGTGCACAGACTGCAACACACACACAGGGATTTAAAGATGTTAATTCCTCGTTCTGGAGAAGGATGGCGGGCTTTGGCCCATTCTAGTTCTGAGACGCTTGAATCGCGCTCTCACGATGCACCCATTCAAAATGTTAACTCAGAAACAGATCTTATCACACATCCATCCTCAGGACTGATTTGTGTCAACAGATCTGAAGGACGTTAACTTCATGTACCAATTGCACACAGCTTTTTAGATTTGTGTTCGAGGGAACTGCATCTCAAGTTAAAGTCCTTTATTTCAGTCCGTCTCTGGCTCCCCGCACATTCACGAAATGTATCGATGCGGCACTCGCCCCATTTAAAATGAACGGTGTTTTTTTTTTTATTACCTCAGTGATTGGTTATTACTAGCCAATCAGAGGTACTACTGAAAGAACACAGAGACTTGCTGCTATGCCATATGGAAAATCTGGTCTAATGTCAACTGGCAAAAAGCACACTTTTCCCCAGCCGTTAAATCTCTTTTTTAGGAGTTCATGCATGCGCACCTCATGAACAAACACGTACAGACAATTCTTTGGTGTCTGTTTCAGTTCAAACTGAAAAAGCATTACCACTGAAGTCATTTCATTTTCCTGTGCATTGTGTCTGGCTGCTCTAGCACCATGGACAGCGCCAGCCTTCTACAAACAGTCCATTATGCTGGGTCAAGAAAGTGCTGACCGCAAATGCATCCAACACAGGTTGGGGTGCAGTGTGTAATGGACACCCGACTTTCGACACCTGGAAACAGGTGCGAAATGGCCGTGACATGTCAACCGCCTAGAGCTACTGGCTGTCTTTCTAGCTTTGAGAGCTATTCATTCCGATATTGTGAATCACCACATTCTGATTCATTCAGACAACACAACAGTAGTGGCGTATTTATGTTACCATGACACGCTGGCCCACGTATGGCCAGCGAAAGGCAAGTATGCACTTCCCATGGTGCGCCTCCATTCTGTCATCAGAAAAGTCTGAGTGGACATGGAAACAGTTCTGTTAATTGTGCCGAAATGGCCCAATCAGCCATGGTTTCCGGCAATGATAGAGATGTTATACAGCTCGCCATGGGAAATACCGCTGAAGAGGGATCTCCTCTCTTAGGCGCAAAGCACAATCTGGCATCCCAAGACCAAGCTGTGGAACCCGCATGTGTGGCCACTGAACGGAGCGTGCTAAACGCATAAGAACTGACGCATTCAGTCATGAACACCATTTTACAGGCCAGAGCGCCGTCCACGAGATGCCTCTACTCACTAAAATGGAATGTGTTCACTGATTGGTGTCTTTCACATGGCAAAGACCCAGTAAACTACCCCATACATGAAATTCTCATATTTCTTCAAGAGTGATTAGATGCAGGACCCACTCCGTCAACGTTTAAAGTTTATGTGCCGTAAATATGTAAATATCTGCATATCACGCCTGAAGCCAGTGCCACTATAGGCAAACATGATTTAATCATAAAGTCCCTTAGTGGAGCAAGACGATTAAATCCACCTCGGCCGGCTACAGTCCCGACTTGGGACCTAACTTTGGTCCTAAAAGTGCTTGCAGGGCCCCCCTTCAAGCCTTTGGGCATGCTCTCTATTAAGGCCACACTACTGATGGCTCTGGCCTCAGTAAAACAGGTTGGTGACTTACATGCACTATCAGTTGACAATTCATGTCTGGAGTTTGGCCCCGGTCTTTCAAAAGCCACTGTCAAACCTAGAAAAGGCTATGTGCCTAAGGTTCTAACCACGCCCTTCAGAGCGCAGGTGGTTCACCTTCAAGCTTTCTTCCCTCCTCCATTTATTTTGGATGAGGGACAATCCATGCATTTGTTATGCCGTGTGTGGGTGCTACACCCATACGTTGAGTGCACCCGCCAGTTCAGACTGTCTGATCAGCTCTTTTTGTGCTATGGAGGATGCACGGAAGGAATGTCCATCTCCAAGCAAAGACTTTCTCACTGGATTGCTGATGCGATTGCTCTGGCTTACGAGTCACAGGGTAAGATCTGCCCAATTGGTGTTAAAGCACACTCAACTAGAGGCATAGCCTTCTCATGGGCATGGACGAACGGTGTATTTTTACAAGATATATGTTTTGCAGCAGGTCTTCTCAAAACACATTCTCACGGTTTTACAACCTAGACGTACTGTCTCTCTCTTCACAAATTCTCTGTTTAGAGCGCTTCTCGTTTCTCATTTCATTTGCCAAGCATATATTTATGCCCCTCCCCTTAAGTATGGGCTCCTCATCATTTTACACAACTGCCTGCATCAGGCCATTGTAATTTACCAGAAAGTCACAAGCACTTTCATTATAAATAAACTCCCTTCCCGACTGGGTTCGTGAAGGGGTTAATTCATACTATATGACTATAGTTCATTTACACGTTCTGAGTGCTCCTCTCCTGACCCAACATGAGGGTCACTCACTTGCGGCATACTAATGTCGGTCACCGTCCCACGGGACTGCAGCGCCATGTTTCCTCCCTGGAAGGTTATGTTGTGTAGTGCGCCGTGATGGGTTTCTGTTCCCCATATGCGTTATCACGCAATTTTTCGGTTACGTATGTAACCTCGGTTCCCTGAAACGAAGGGAACGAGACAGTGCGAACGCTGGCTGCACTACAACACTCAGAGTTCTTCTCAGGTGTGAGCGATGCGCTCCTTGTCCCTCAGTCAGAAAATTCTGAGGAATGGTGTTTGTGCACCTGCTTTTATAGCGGACAGCTGCGCACCTAAAAGGGCAGGGCTCAAACACCATAGCTAATATTAGAATATTGGCGTTATTGTAGAGAGGTTTCAACTAGGTCATGTGGAAGGACAACTCCCCATATGCCTTAGCATGCAATGTCTCATTCCCTTCGTCTCAGCGAACCAAGGTTACGTACATAACCGGGACATTTTGTAGAATCCTTCAGCGCAGGCCACAGATGAACACAGAGGAATAATAAAAAATAAAAAAAACTGTATGTAACTATCAGCATAGATTTTTGCAGATAACCAAAAAAGCAACTGTCCAAAAAGCAACTAACGACACAGATTAATCGGTAAGACCGATAAACCACAGCACACAAAACCAAAGCACGCAGGCCACAGAGACATCAGCCAGCTTCTCTGCCTAATTCTTCTCTTGTAACAACTTATCACAAAAAATAACAACATCACCTGAAAGCAAAACCATAATGGAGAAGCAAAGTGAAAACAGTCTCATTGCTCCAGTAATCTGCCTGAATGTCTTTGTGTAATTAATAAGAACATATGGGGAATGTTCCAGGCAGTGTTGAAGTGAGATCAAGTCCAACGCCTACCCAGAGTTTTGAGCTACAGGGAGCTCTAATCCACCCTTTGCCCACTCAGCCTGAACACATTGGGCCGGTATGCTTATTCCATCAGCTGCTATTTCTGTCAGACCCATGCCATCAGAGACAGGCTGGGCTGAAGCAGATGTACTGTGGGGTTTGATACACTCCGTACAGCATAAACGAATCCACAAGGTCCTATATCATGCTGCTTATGTAACGCTTTGTCATGCCAGAACAGAAGTGCTACAATTACAGAGCGGATAATCAAAGTGGAACCCAACATGGTGGTGGTCAAAAGATATGATTGGTGGAACAAAATGGTACATGGTAACTGTACTGTAGATTCTGAAATTCACCGACAGAAGATGACTGTGAGGAGTATATGTACACATACACATACACACACTGCAGTGCAGTTGTCACTCCTCTTTTATGTCAAAAATGCAACCCACTAAAATTGAAAAAGTAGTAACATGCAGTTGTTACCTTAAATATCTCTTTCTACTGGATCTAACCCTTAATTGCTGCCTTGCATTGTAAAGCAAAATCAAAGTTGTACCAAAGTTGCAACCTGCAGTGACACATTCTTCACTCTTTTTCTATCACTTTGAATCAAATTAGCAATGAAGAAAATCAAATTTAAAATCTAAAAAAAGTAGAAGAGTAGAAATGACAGAAATTATTTGTTAAATGAGTGAAAACAAAAATGTTATAACATAATGATGAAAACAGTTTACAATGTTCTCAGTGCTTGTTGAATAGCAATGTTCAGCCAGCAGGACATTTATATTTACTGTATACTGTACCAACCAAAAATAATGTTAATGTTGACAAACTATATCATTGGAAAAGTCTAAGAGCTAAGTTTTGATATTTGATCACTTTTTTACAATTGGAATGTTCCAGCGACAGTTATATAATAATATGTGACAGGAGTACAAATTAAAAACATGCAAAAACAATGCGGGAATTCATACCTTCATTATGAAATATAGAACCTTAGAAAATATAGTGATAAGTCAGAGAAATAATGATGGAATGCAAATTGTTTACATTAGAATTTTTCTGAGAGAATTATCGTGCATAAACATTCTTCAACACATAAATACAAACAAAATAAATGTATGCATAAGACATAGAAAAAGCTTGCAGGAGCCTAATTTTTTGATCTGTCATTCTCAAGTTTGAAACATAACTTACTGAGACTTTTGTTTGAGGCCTTTGTTTTTCTGGGTTGCTCTGGCACATTTTTAATATATATTAATATATAGCAATTAATAGTTGACTGTTTAATGGGTTAAAAAAAAATAACACAATTAAAGCAGTATCCGTATTTTTGCACTTCCTGAAACTTCACTAATGTTTTTCCCCAATTCCTGTGACTAAAATTGGCATATATAAATTTCCAGGAGGTACACACTCAACTTGACTGCACAGTAACTGATTGTGTGGAGCAGTGCCTGCTTCTTAATTATTTGAGACTCATGTCCCAGACATAATAAACACAGGAGTGGATTTACTGTATGGAGAATGGAGTCCTCACCAGCAAGTGGCGAGCCATGTGTGGGAGAGATACGGGCAAGTTGCCATATCTCTTGCATTGTCCGAAAATGCTCACTCACTAGTCGTGTTCAGAAAGGTGTACTACCATGCTACTCTTAATACTTTTGAAGTAGTAGTTTTTGGCAGAAGTAGTACAATAGCATGGGTAGTATGCCATTCCAAACTCAGAAACTGCCATCTAAACCAGTGTCTAAAGCGAAACCGCACTATAGAGACTGAATGGCAGCCAGAGAAAATAATAGTTTATGTTCAGCAAATTAAACTTCAGCATTCAATTTGTTTTATATCTGTATGTCCAGTGTCTAATAAAGTATTGCCAATGAAAAATTAAGGTTATCTTGCAATTAAATTAAAGCTTGATATGAACAGAATTTGCCCATTTGATCCTATAATTAAAAAAGTCCACTGCAAAACGGCAGAATATTTTGCCCAACGTTTAATTACAGCATGTCCAATGATTTTATGGCATGATAACATATACTTTTATCAAAGATTTATACCTGCAGAAATTTGTCTAATTAACTCTATTCACAAAAATAATTAACGTACATTTTTAAATAAATAAAATAAATAATAACTAACCAATTTCTTGCCAGTACTTTGAGAAAAACTATAAAGTAAATATATTTATGATTATATTTTAATGTTTATTTTAATGTACCATGAATAATTGTGATTAATCACAGAAAATTGTGTGATTAATTTGTTAAAAATTGTAATCAATACACAGCCCTAATATTTTTATATAATAAAAAAAAAATGTCTAAGCCAAACACTCCAGTTCCAATATAATTTTTTGCTTTTTCACTTATTACTTTGTACATTGGAAAAATATAACCCTAATAATGTCCTCTTTTAGAAGATATCAAAATTATGCCTGTACCCAAAATGGTTCCGAAACTGCTCCCATTTTAGTTAGGGCAGTGTTTCCCATGAAAGCTTTTCTCAATCGCTTTGGCTCAATTCTCGAATGAGAATTATTTTTTCAAAACATTAAGTGGCCTGCCACAGTCATATTTGTCCCCCTACAGTTTCAAAATGAACCGAAAATATTTTTACACTTCTCATAATAATATAAAAGATCTATAGCATTGTGTTTTGCACCGTTGCTTCTGCAAAGCATCTCTCACTCCAAGTCAGCATCTGAGGAGCAAGTTTAACACAGGTAATCACTTTTGCTTTATTTCTTTGATGGCTCAAATGTATGCTCTAGTCGATTTTGTGTTTTGACCATTTGTGAACTGTTTTGTGATCTCTTTTACCATGATTTGTGTGTGACTTTTTTGTCGTGTCATCACCATTCATATCTATACAACCGATGTGTTTATGTTTAAATTACTACTAGAGCACAAAATAGTTTACAAGAGCACAAAGTTCTTCATAGATCTAGCCTCTTAATTTTGTTCTCAAAGTGCACCAGATTGATGCATTTAACTTTAAAATGCAAAAAAATTTCTTACGGGGGACCATGCCCCGGACCACCCAGAGGGTCCGAGGTCCACCCACCACAGTCTCACAAAATCCTGTAGGAAACACTGAAAGGTATGCCATTTTCATGGTTTGAGCTCCAAAAAGAAATTTCCTTGAACAGGTTATTTATGTTCTGTACACGTATAACCAAACACAATGGAATCAACTCTGTATAGTGACAACCCTACTGAAATTACTGACATTAATATGCATATTGTGTAGAGAAACTGAACTGAACAATTTTATCCCCTATATTGTGAACAATCACAATTTCGGGGGCGACTCCTGTATAACGATAATCTCAAGGATTCCCTACTGCATTTAAATGCGGTTGTCACTCCCAAAAATTAGCAGTGTGTACATGGTCTAAGTGAGTCAGATTCTATTATGATTTCATGACTTGGTGATTAATAATAAACCCACATGCAATTTAGACTAATATTCTCTCATAAATCTGCTGCTGCTAAAAAGAAATAACATCTGATGTGTAATGTGTAATATACTGCCACACTTATTTTACCATTTCCTAAACCATGAGGGAAAAGGAAATGCTTTTGTGATAAAGAGAGTGAGTCATGCTCAAGAATGAATCTGTGAGAAAGTGGTTCCCTGTCTGTCACTTACTCAACGTTGTGTTGATGTAGTGACACTAGGGGTTCGCTCTTGAGAGCCCCAATCACTTTTGCTTTATTCAGAAAAGGTCAATGAATATTGGAGAGTGGAATTTGCATGCCACTCTCCACCCCGGACATATGGGTATAAAAGGAGATGGCATGCACCACTTATTCAGACTTGTTCTTCGGAGCCGAGCGCATTTGTGTTCATCCCATCACCTTACTTTCTGCTGCTGGAATTATGGCGCAAATCAGCGGCCACTTTCGCACATTCGAGTGTTATGCTTCCCCTGGGCACTTCGGCGGCTGAGTCCACAAGTGTTAAAAGAGTATATTCAAAAGAGTATATTTTCTCTAAAAGAGCTCGCACAAACGTTCGGCATCTTTTTAAAGATGTCCTTTCGCCTTTGTGCTACTGGGTGTGGCTGTTATCTCTCCCCACCGGGTAGCCACGAAATCTGTCTCAAGTGCTTGGGTTGCCAGCACGCCGAGGCAGCTTTTGTGGAGGGGTCATGTTCTCACTGTGAGAACTCTCTGGGCTCTCGGGCAGTAGAGCTCAGGATGAGGCGGACGCTGAGTTGGCAGCCGTGCTTGCCCGGGCGGCCATGAACATCGGGCTTGAGTGGAACCCTCTGCCCTGCCCTGAACGTTCACGGCTGGATGATTGGTTTCTGGGCTCAGAGCGCGACTCACGGCTGCACCCCACCCCGGTGTCCTTCTTCCCGGAAGTGCACGAGGAGCTCACAAAGTCATGGAAGGCACCTTTCTCTGCCCATACATGCTTTGCGGGCTCGTCCACCTTAACAACCCTCGAAGGCGGAGCGGCTAAGGGATATGTCAAGCTTCCCCAGGTAAAGCACACTGTAGCGGTGCATTTATGCCCGCAGGGTGCAGCCACCTAGAGGAACCGACCAAGGCTCCCTTCGAAGGCATGTAAATTTTCTCTGTGACAGACCTCGTTCTACGGGCGACGATAGTCACGGCGCGAGCCCTGGGCTGGAAGATGTCCACCTTGGTGGTCCAAGAGCGGCACCTGTGGCTTAACCTTGTGGAGATCCATGACGCCGAGAAAGTCCGCTTTCTCAATGCACCCATCTCCCAAGGGGGGCTCTTTGGTGACACTGTCGAGGATCATCAGTTCTTGATGGTGAAGAAGCAGACGAAGGCCATCAAACACATCCTGCCGTGGTGCAATTCGGCCGCCTAGAGGCCTCCGAAGTCCCGCACCCCATCTGCCTCTCACTAGGGCCGTCCTCCTGCGGTGTCGGCCCGGCTCACCCACCATCAGAGCCTGCACGCTGGCCTCTGAGAAGAAGATCCTCTCACAGAAAGGCAGCACCGCCTGCTCATCAGCCGGCCGCCAAGAACCCCAGACAGTCTTCGAAGTGGCCCTGAGACAGGTGACCCAGGGATGAGGCAACTCTCGTTGACTGGCCCGACCCAGGTGTGCGCACGGGCACTCCCACCCCTGGGCCAGCACGAGGTGAGTATCCTCATAAATCGCCAGGTGCCTTCTGGCTGATCGGTGTATATATATATATATATATATATATACAGGTGCATCTCAATAAATTAGAATGTCGTGGAAAAGTTCATTTATTTCAGTAATTCAACTCAAATTGTGAAACTCGTGTATTAAATAAATTCAGTGCACACAGACTGAAGTAGTTTAAGTCTTTGGTTCTTTTAATTGTGATGATTTTGGCTCACATTTAACAAAAACCCACCAATTCACTATCTCAAAAAATTAGAATACATCATAAGACCAATAAAAAAAACATTTTTAGTGAATTGTTGGCCTTCTGGAAAGTATGTTCATTTACTGTATATGTACTCAATACTTGGTAGGGGCTCATTTTGCTTTAATTACTGCCTCAATTTGGCGTGGCATGGAGGTGATCAGTTTGTGGCACTGCTGAGGTGGTATGGAAGCCCAGGTTTCTTTGACAGTGGCCTTCAGCTCATCTGCATTTTTTGGTCTCTTGTTTCTCATTTTCCTCTTGACAATACGGGGTTCAGGTCTGGTGAGTTTGCTGGCCAGTCAAGCACACCAACACCATGGTCATTTAACCAACTTTTGGTGCTTTTGGCAGTGTGGGCAGGTGCCAAATCCTGCTGGAAAATGAAATCAGCATCTTTAAAAAGCTGGTCAGCAGAAGGAAGCATGAAGTGCTCCAAAATTTCTTGGTAAACGGGTGCAGTGACTTTGGTTTTCAAAAAACACAATGGACCAACACCAGCAGATGACATTGCACCCCAAATCATCACAGACTGTGGAAACTTAACACTGGACTTCAAGCAACTTGGGCTATGAGCTTCTCCACACTTCCTCCAGACTCTAGGACCTTGGTTTCCAAATGAAATACAAAACTTGCTCTCATCTGAAAAGAGGACCTTGGAACACTGGGCAGCAGTCCAGTTCTTCTTCTCCTTAGCCCAGGTAAGACGCCTCTGACGTTGTCTGTGGTTCAGGAGTGGAATACGACAACTGTAGCCAAATTCCTTGACACGTCTGTGTGTGGTGGCTCTTGATGCCTTGACCCCAGCCTCAGTCCATTCCTTGTGAAGTTCACCCAAATTCTTGAATCGATTTTGCTTGACAATCCTCATAAGGCTGCGGTTCTCTCGGTTGGTTGTGCATCTTTTTCTTCCACACTTTTTCCTTCCACTCAACTTTCTGTTAACATGTTTGGATACAGCACTCTGTGAACAGCCAGCTTCTTTGGCAATGAATGTTTGTGGCTTACCCTCCTTGTGAAGGGTGTCAGTGATTGTCTTCTGGACAACTGTCAGATCAGCAGTCTTCCCCATGATTGTGTAGCCTAGTGAACCAAACTGAGAGACCATTCTGAAGGCTCAGGAAACCTTTGCAGGTGTTTTGAGTTGATTAGCTGATTGGCATGTCACCATATTCTAATTTTTTGAGATAGTGAATTGGTGGGTTTTTGTTAAATGTGAGCCAAAATCATCACAATTAAAAGAACCAAAGACTTAAACTACTTCAGTCTGTGTGCATTGAATTTATTTAATACACGAGTTTCACAATTTGAGTTGAATTACTGAAATAAATGAACTTTTCCACGACATTCTAATTTATTGAGATGCACCTGTATATACACACACACAGTATATATAATTCTAGAACTTTCTTTGCTTTTACAATATTTAAGTATTTTTCTTTTATTATCTAAATCTAATTTTTACATTATTTCCTTCATTGCATGCTTTTATCTTTCTCACAAAAGTACTATGGTATTACAATGTTTTTTTTTTTTTTTTATGATCAGTGGTAATGCCATGTTTTTGAAATGTGTCATGGTAAAACCATGGTACCAGTATGAATAATTCAGTATCATGATTTTACCATGGTAACACCACAGTGTTTTTGGTTAGGGTTTTAATCTTTTTCTTGTCTCATTGTTCTTCTCTTCACTGTCTCTCATCTTTGCTCCCTCACTTTATGCTGTCATCTCTGCTGCTTCCTCTCTGACCTAATCATCCTCTTGAAGACCACGTTGGGTTCCACCATTGTCAGCCAAGAACTGAAAGCTGAGGCTGCAGTGGGCAAAGGCTTACCAAAACTGGACAGTCAAAGACTGGAAAAACATCACCTGGTCTGATGAATCTCAATTTCTGCTGAGGTACACAGATGGTAGACCCACTGCAGCCTCAGCTTTCTGTTCTTGGCTGACAGAAGTGAAACCCAACATGGTCTTTTGCTGTTGTAGCCCATCTACCTCAAGATTTGACATGTTGTGCATTCTGAGATGCTATTCTGCTCACTACAATTGTACAGAGGAGTTACTGTAGCCTTTCTGTCAGCTCGAACCAGTCTAGCCATTCTCCGTTGACCTCTCTCATCAACAAGGCATTTCCGTCCACAGAACTGACGCTCACTGAATGTTTTTTTTGTTTTTGACACCATTCTGAATAAACTCTAGAGACTGTTGTGCGTGAAAATCTCAGGAGATCAGCAGTTACAGAAATACTCAAACCAGCACGTCTGGCACCAACCATGCCTCAGTCGAAATCACTGAGATCACTGAGATCACATTTTCTCCCCATGATGATGGTTGATGTGAACATTAACTGAAGATCCTGACCTGTATATGCGTTATTTTATGCATTGCACTGCTGCCACACGATTGGCTAATTAGATAAATCACATGAATAAGTAAGTGTACAGGTAAGTGGTCGATGAGTGAATGTTCTAATAAAAAAAGAAAGTTAAAATGTGAACAAGTAAAATAATTATAATTGACAAAAATGAACTCATAACAGTAATGAAGGTACAGTATTTGATTAACAATAATTACGACCATTTAAAAACAAAATCCTGATATTTACAGGTTTTCCAGGACCACTGGAACCTTGAATGTACACCAGATGTTAAACATTAAGTTTATGATGTTGGTAACATCTCCTGAAATCAAAGCACACAGCTAATATTATTTTCTAAATTACATGTTAACCAGTTAATTGTGGAAGTCTATTTTTACAGTACATATAGGCTAAATGGATGATTGAATTTTTAGATGGTAAATATGCCACTTCGCATTGCACAACTCACACACTTAAACCAATAAGCAATTTGGGCAACTGCTGTGGCAGTCTCCTGCACGACAATCCGTTTAGACAATAAAATATGTAATGAGCACTTACTGTGCACTGTAGAAGAATTAATAACACCAGAACAACACTGTGAGAAATAACAGTAACCTATACTCCACTAATCCTAAATAGTTACGTGATTTCAACATCCACTATCATTCAACAATTTATTGGCCCTGTATGCTTGAGAAAAGTACTTAGCCACAACACCCATGGCACTTTCAGCATTCTCAATACTCTTAGTAGGCTGATAAAAAAAACTGCCATCACTCTAGATTACAGTGCATCTCATGTGCACTGTTCAATGCTTTGCTCCTGACTGATACTGGTGTAGTAATTTCCAACTCTTTTAAACACCTATTAGTAGCATGTAAATATATGTAATTCTTAGTAGGAAAGCAGCAAAAGAAAGATGCTTGAAGGTTGTGGTGGAGGTGAGAACAAGAAACTATGTGACCTTGGTACAATACACATGCATTATTTAGCAGGCAATAAATTAATTTTGACCACTTTTTTGAGCACTTGAACTCTTCTGACACATTTAGGAGAGCTAAATCTAGGAGTAATTAATTCCTGAAAAAAACTGGACTGTTTAATTTTAGTGTTGATATATTAAAGAGGTCCTATCATAACCTTTGAATCATTGTATCAACTTTTTAGACAAGTTTTCTTGCACCAAAAACAAGTCGTAATTTAATTTTACATTACCCTTTTCCTCCCTCTCTCTGACCCTCAGAATTAAATAGGCCGTTTGTGGCTATGAAAACACCCTCTGTTATAATTGGCTAAACTTTTCATGTGAAATTAGTTGATAGTAGGTCCAATATATAGCAGTTAGATAGTACAGTATAATAAATAACAGCTTCTCTTCAAATTCTACATCATATTGTGTTAGGCTCATAAAATAATCTTTATCTTACTGTTCTTTCACTTTTATACTTCACTGTGACTGGGCAGGCCAACTTTCTAAACAATGAATAGATGTTATTGATGTGTAAATGTGGGTGGTCAATTTGTTAATAGCCCCTTTTCCACTATCGGGCCAATGCGAGCCAGGGCTCTCAACTGGCCAGTAGCCTCGGACCTCGAGTCCCGAGACCAAAACCGATCTGCATTTACACCTTCAAGCCAGTCGCCCCACAGCTTCACCCTAAAACCCGCCCTGGTGCAAACTGGATAAACAACTTAGAAAGTATGGCGACAATAGAGCACAACAGTGCCCACCCACTTTTTCAGCCGTCTGTGTTCCGGAAGTATTTTCCCCATTCATTTCTTCCATAGACTTTTTAATAAAATCCTTCATAAAAGAGTTGTGAGCCATGAACTAAACCAACCAGCTCTGAGGTGAATCACAACATCACAAACTTTGTTTTGAGGCAAAAAAGTAAAATCGCACATAAAGACATGAAGGCACAAACTACAATCCCATGAAGCATTGCGAATGATGTCATTAAATAAAAAATGATAAACTGTTGATTTTAGGTTGTTGTTTATAAGTACAGAAACTATACATTTTACGTTTAATGCAAAATATCCCAATATGTACAAATATGTAAGTAGTTTAATGGCGAAGGGAGACTGACTCGATTACGTCATTCACAGTGCGTCATGGGAGCATACAGTTTCTCCAAGGCCCGTTTTGTGGGTTTTGTTGGCCACGGTTCTCTGATTGGTGGATCTTTCTCTGCTGTACCATGGGTAATGTAGTTGGTAATGTAGCTTAGTCTCAATGGTCTTTTTGTATTGGTGAGGAAGCTTTGGGTTCTGAAAGTTACAGTATATTTACAGTTGCATATGTTAAATTATTTTATTTCAACATTTGAAATAAATCAACATTATTTATTGAATGACTTTCCATAGTGAGAAAATCTAGTGAACTGTGCTTCATATAGTCAGCTCTCTGAACTGATTTCAGCTCATATATAAATATCTCTGCCCAACTACAACCCATCAAATATTGTTGCCAACAAACTCTTATGTAAACTTACATAGAGCTGTTTGGCAGCAGAACATGTATTTTCTTTACCCTTGACAATCTCAAGCACAGTCTGGTTGTGTAAACTCATATAAAAATAAATATTCTGTAATGGAATATTTAGGACTGTGAATTAAAAGATTACACAATAGCACAGATTGGATTTCCAGTTTTAAATCTGTAGTTCGATAATATGACTTATTTATGGCAAATCAATTCCAGAAGAGGGGCATTTCAAAATAGTGAAACATTTTCCTGAAATAGTCCTATACTATGCTGGGTTTATCACGTTCCATATTTCCATTTCTATTCATTTCTGCCCTAAAATTGTAGTTCTGTAAATTACAGGCAGGATCCTGGGGCAGCCCCTAAGGGAGCAGCCACCTTTAATAGATTCCTGCCTCTGGCTACTGGGACTATTATAAATCTCCATTAACTCCTTTCAATCCTCCTCTATCCACCCTGACCCAGAGGCTCAGAGCACATTCCTAACCCATTTTCTCTATGCCGGAAACAGCTGTGGTGAGAAGGGCATGGGGCCACACCCAGTAGGGCAGCAGGTAGTGCGGGGGCAAGAGGGCTGGGCTGCCTAATCCTGAGATGGACAGGCTCCAGATGGACAGACTGGGGGTCGGTGTGTGTTTGACCTGAGTGTGTGCAGATTCAGAGCAAAGAGAATAGCTTATCAGGACATGCTTTGGTTTTTAAGAGTATGAACGACAGCTTGGAGATGGAGGGGGTGTAGCTTTTCATTGGAGGATTGCTGAAAACACAGACAGATATTGTAGTCTAAGGTGAGCAGTGATAGTGTAATCAGCCCAACTTTATATTAGGTGTCTTTAACTACTATGTACTAACATTAAAATACCTACATTACAATGTACTTATTGACCAATGACCGATATAATAGACCTTATTCACAGTAGCACCATCTTTGATTTTGACGAGAATGACAACAAGGCTGTGAGGGACAGACATAAAATTTAAATGGGTTGTACAGTTGTTTAAAGTGTTTTTGGATTGTTCCGCTGACGAAACACTGAAAAAATATCTTTCCAAGGAATTTAGGTGGTCAAAAAACTTCAGAGAACATGAGTTGTGGAAAATTAAATGTGATCTAGGAGCTTTATACAGCTTTATACAGTGCATGTCATTAACGAGACATGCTAGAGTTTGTCTATCCCTCACTGCCTCATTTCCATTCCTGTCCAAAATCACAGATTGCGCTACTTTGACTAAGGTCTATACATAATGAAAGATAGCTGTTAGCATTCCATTATTTTAAAGGAAGATGTTTGGCTGGTGCAGGAATCGCCCAGAAGTAAATTATTTGAATTTTGCCATCTTTGCTCATGGGCACCCAGTTCTGGGCAAGGATGTTTTTTAACCAAACACCTGAGCCGCAAATGCCATGTGGATTGATCACTCTGGAGCCACAAGAAAATGATGTCATGACAATGCTGATTGACTGATGGCATCACAGGAACACGCACACCCTTCACTAGTTACAATCCTGAGCTGTGCTGTGAAAGATCAAGACATGGGAAATTAAACATTAATTCCTTGTTTCTATGAGCCTCCAAAAATTGGGTTTTATACTGTATGTTGCTTGCAAACAGTTTTACACTGCTACTTTTGAATACCCGTCAATGGAGAAAGATGCTTTTTGGCAGCAGAATGGTAGTTGCAGTGCCGCGTGTTTTGTTGTTCAATCACTTTATTTCTCACAAAAATGGAAAAAATCTGTCATAATTACTCACCCTCATGTTGTTCCAAACCTGTATAACTTTTTCTTATGCGGAACAAAAAAGATGTCTTAATGAATATTGTGGACCGTCTTTTCAATAAAATGGTAGCTGTTAGTGAGTTCAGTCACTTTAAAATAAAATAAAAACAGACCCAAAAGTATCTTAAAGTAAGTCCATGCAACTTGTGCATCATATTACAAATCTCCTGAAGGCATCTTTTTTTTTAAAGAAAAATCTCATCTTGCAGTCAAAATCTTTATGTCCATTCATTGTGCATTCATGATGGCTATGAGAGAAGCTCATTTACAGTGGCTTGCGTATTCATGTGAGAAGTTGTATTGTTTAGCACTAAAAAACAATGCAAGTTCTCTCATTAGCATGTGTGCCACTGTAATGTGAGACACTATCTACTGAAATTGTATTGAAAAGACAACCATTTTTCAAAATTCCTCCTTTTATGAAAGGCATATGGGCATATGGGAACAACATAATGGTGAGTAAATGATGACAGAATTTTCATTTGTGAACTACAGTATTACATTAATATGTTTTTGCTTGCCCCCAAATTGATAAAGAATTAAAGTAAAATGAAAAAAAAAAGGGGGGGGGTTCTTTAGTAGGTGAACAGTACAAATGCAGTCACAGATAGTGGCAGATGTTCCATTTTTCGTCAGTCAGCTGTAATAAAAATCATGTTACACAATAACTAGTCATTAAAAGCATTCAGATCAGGATGGTGAGAAGGAAACTACAGGTGAATAAGTGACCAAAGCAGAACAGCAGGGAAACACAAGGAGAGGCAATCTGTCCCACAGCTACACTGAAAGACACATGGCTGTATCTGACACACATACTTTTCACATGAATAGACACAGAGAGAGTGGCACCTGGCACCTTATTTTAATTCTATTTTATTGTTATTTGTTACTGTTTTATTATCATTATTTGTCTTGTCATTATTTGTTTTGTGTATTAATGCTTTGGCAATATTGTATGTAAACACAATCATGCTAGTAAAGTACCTTAAATTGAAAAATAGAGTGTGTCTGTGTAAGAAAAAAAGAGAGTTTAAAAGAAAGAGGTATGAGGTGTGAGAGGAGGGGGGAGAAAGACAGATCAAGGAAATGTGTGAGCGTGTCCGTAATAGGTGAGCATGAGAGAGAGAGAGAGAGAGAGAGAGAGAGAGAGAGAGGGGTTGTCGAATATTTCAAGACTAAACGTCAAACACAAGACAAGAGGAATGGTGTAAAGGAGTCAGGTTGAAGGTAAGGTTTAGAAATAGTGACCTGGCTAAATGTGGGAAAAATTTCCACAAATAGTAACATTGAAGAGGAATGGAGGAAAGAGTGAAGGAATACAGCACAGCATTTAGACAGACATAGAGGCAACAAGGGACAGAGACTTCCAGAGCGACAGGTGAAACTGTATAGCCAAGACAGAAGACAGGTGACAGGGAGAGAGAGTGATAGGAGAGATGAGAACAGAGATAGACAGAGCAGAAGAGAGAGAGAGAGAGAGAGAGAGAGAGAGAGAGAACTGGCAGGTGAATGGCACTGTTATAAGAATTTCAAAAGTAGAAATTAAAAAAATTCTGATGCTGATCGAACACTAAACATAGTAGTATAAATATGAAAACATGTCTCCTTAGATGTTGTTTTTATTCTATTGTGTTTTACGGCCCAACAGTGTTGAGAAATGTTACATGTATTAATGTCATGCAAGGGTGTCATGTGCTGCTGACATTGCACAAAAAATGTTTTAGAGCTGCACCTGAAAATGTCATGTATGACATAACGTGTACAGTAAATCTACACACTGTTGGGTTGCTCGACTAGTTTACCTAATGTTTTGGGTCTGTGTTTGTTCTAAACATGGCAACAGCATGTGTCCCAGGTAATTTGCCCAGCAAATTATCTTAATATAATAACCTATAATGGCCAAATATATTTGATATTGTGAAAATGTCAAATCAAAAGAATGTTCACCATGCATGTTAAAAGAAAACCACACGCCGGACTTCTGAGATGGTCTTAATTTGCGTGAAGTGTTCACATACAAGACTAAAGAATAACATTATTGTGAACCTTGCTGAGACTCCTCAAACGAATCAAAGTATTGCCAAAGTGCCTTTAAGACAAGTCAGCTCACTTGGCGGACATATTCGAAATGCCTCCAAGTACTGTAGCTATTCTGTTTAGTACAGCTCTTCTACTGAAATCTCCAAAACAGTTGGTCAAGTTATGATCAAATAACACATTTCGAATAAGCAATAAAATATGACGACAAAGATATCATAAACAATTTCATATAAACAATGGCCATGGGCCAAACTTTCCTACCCCCAATGTTCTGATTGGCTGCAGTGTGCTGTGAGAAAGACAAACTCTTTCACTGCATGGCTACTGCTTTGCTTTGTGCTGCCATATTGCCACACAAAATATACTGAAGAAGCCATTACAAAACTTCAGTACAATCTTTACCTAAATAAATGCTTATATCACTCTTGTGTGATATTTCTTTTATACAACAGTTCTATAAACAAGAACTTCATATTGAGTAACTGACATTTCAAAGTTGATATGGTCAGCTAATTTGTTTACATTTGCTCCACAAATGAAAATAATTTGGTAACAAGGTTGTGAACCATCGAATTGGAATTCTATGTAGCGAAGAAAGATAAGCAGAGTGATACAAACAGTGAAACGTTCCATTGCTCTTACTGTATAATAAAAATCAGCACTATTGTAGCACTGCTTGTCCAATCAGATTAGTGTGCTGGAAATAACTGTTGTCTAATATGTTTATATTAAGCATCAGACATAGGCTACTAGAAAGCACAATGAGCGATATGTCAGATTGAGAATTTAATAAAAGGCTGACAAGATGAGAGAAATACTGTGAGTGAGGAAGGACAGGATCAAGATACTCCACCTGTGGAGTAGCTATCAAACACATCTAGTTATCAGTCTCGTTCTATATGAGACAGAGATTCATTCAGCAAATTAATTAATTGAGCAAGGCATAATTTCTCATTTGCATTCTCTCTCACACATGCTTTCATACTCTGAATTGCAGATATGGTTTACTATAGCTGCCTATTCGTTTCACTCATTATACCAAATAATCAATAATGCTGCATAAATGCTGTGTAATTGGCAGGTTGGGTTTTCAATTCGACTTTCTCACTGCTGATTAAAGCAGCATTTTTTTTGAAGATGTCAGCCCTTATTTAGAATATAAACCTGCATTTATGTTTGCTCGGTATGCCAAAGAATAAGCCAAAATTGTTTCTATTGTGCATTTTTAGTTGAGTCTTAACCAGGGGCAATTCTGCCGTGTCAATAGGCCTGGCCCTCTCAGTGGCCCCCCTAAAATGGATTGGTAGATTAGTAAGAGTGGTACTGTCATTTTCCATCCTACTTTAGTGACTCCACATCATAAAACATAGACCAAACAAATTATATTTAAACAAAACATCAATGCATTATGACTGCATAATAATATGTAGACAGGTAAAGTTTAATTTAAGTTCAATTAAGTATTAAATATTCGCTAATGGTTCATAAGAGATCATCTGAAAAGTCCACACACTGTGCTACAACGTCACTGGTGTCCAAATCTTCAATGCAACTGCCTTGCATGTTCTGTCTTAAACACTGTTATTAAAAAAACATTTACAAAGTCTAAAGATTGTAAATTGTATACATAGCTTACACTTTAATTGAATTAATTAATTAATGAATACCTCCAACATTTTGCTGTGGGTGGAATTTTCAGACAGTCCCTTATATTTTCAGGCATAATTCTCCAGCTACAACAAGCATTGACCATTTTAATTCAATGTTTTATGCCTGTATGATATAGTCATATATTCTTTAACCTAATTTTGCAAATGATATCGTCGTAAAATGGTTGGCGCCAGAGAGGGTAGGAGAAAACGAATGTCAAAAGAATAACAAGCCAACAACTTCTGGAGATAAGGTAGAAGTTTTGCATCTTTGGATGTACCAGCTCCAGTTCAACGTAATGTAGATTATACATGCTGTTGTAAATGTAATTGTAAGTTAAGTTACTTTTATAGCGCAATTTCCCACATTATGATCACGAAACCCTATCCGGAACTGATTTTCTGCCTTATTGAATGCACCTGAGCCGAACTCCTCAGAGATCGCTCTTATTAGGCAAGCATTCATTATAAAATATTTTTTGTATGTATAGCCTACATCTGTTGGGTTTTCATTTCTCAAACAACATACCGTACACACTTATGTTATTTATAATGAGGTATTTTTTCCATCATCTTTTATTTAGTGTTTTGCACTGCACAGTGCAAAAACAAGACAAATGTAGTGCAACAAGTTTGGCAAAAAACAAAAACAAAAAAAAAAAAACAATTAAACTACTCTGATGAAAGCATACAGGAACAGATGTAAAGAAACAGGTATGAAGAAACAGCAGCTAGCGTTATGCAGGGGCACACCACACCTGCAATGGCAAATGTATTATGAATACACTTAAAAATAAAATTGGAACCCTTTATACACCGCCCCACTAAAGCCCAAATCAATGCTGTACCTTCAGTGAGAAAAGCTCTTATACACTAAACTCACCACATCAATGAACTTCAACCTAATAATATACAGGTGCATCTCAATAAATTAGAATGTCGTGGAAAAGTTCATTTATTTCAGTAATTCAACTCAAATTGTGAAACTCGTGTATTAAATAAATTCAATGCACACAGACTGAAGTAGTTTAAGTCTTTGGTTCTTTTAATTGTGATGATTTTGGCTCACATTTAACAAAAACCCACCAATTCACTATCTCAAAAAATTAGAATATGGTGACATGCCAATCAGCTAATCAACTCAAAACACCTGCAAAGGTTTCCTGAGCCTTCAAAATGGTCTCTCAGTTTGGTTCACTAGGCTACACAATCATGGGGAAGACTGCTGATCTGACAGTTGTCCAGAAGACAATCATTGACACCCTTCACAAGGAGGGTAAACCACAAACATTCATTGCCAAAGAATCTGGCTGTTCACAGAGTGCTGTATCCAAGCATGTTAACAGAAAGTTGAGTGGAGGGAAAAAGTGTGGAAGAAAAAGATGCACAACCAACCGAGAGAACCGCAGCCTTATGAGGATTGTCAAGCAAAATCGATTCAAGAATTTGGGTGAACTTCACAAGGAATGGACTGAGGCTGGGGTCAAGGCATCAAGAGCCACCACACACAGACGTGTCAAGGAATTTGGCTACAGTTGTCGTATTCCTCTTGTTAAGCCACTCCTGAACCACAGACAACGTCAGAGGTGTCTTACCTGGGCTAAGGAGAAGAAGAACTGGACTGTTGCCCAGTGGTCCAAAGTCCTCTTTTCAGATGAGAGCAAGTTTTGTATTTCATTTGGAAACCAAGGTCCTAGAGTCTGGAGGAAGGGTGGAGAAGCTCATAGCCCAAGTTGCTTGAAGTCCAGTGTTAAGTTTCCACAGTCTGTGATGATTTGGGGTGCAATGTCATCTGCTGGTGTTGGTCCATTGTGTTTTTTGAAAACCAAAGTCACTGCACCCGTTTACCAAGAAATTTTGGAGCACTTCATGCTTCCTTCTGCTGACCAGCTTTTTAAAGATGCTGATTTCATTTTCCAGCAGGATTTGGCACCTGCCCACACTGCCAAAAGCACCAAAAGTTGGTTAAATGACCATGGTGTTGGTGTGCTTGACTGGCCAGCAAACTCACCAGACCTGAACCCCATAGAGAATCTATGGGGTATTGTCAAGAGGAAAATGAGAAACAAGAGACCAAAAAATGCAGATGAGCTGAAGGCCACTGTCAAAGAAACCTGGGCTTCCATACCACCTCAGCAGTGCCACAAACTGATCACCTTCATGCCACGCCGAATTGAGGAAGTAATTAAAGCAAAAGGAGCCCCTACCAAGTATTGAGTACATATACAGTAAATAAACATACTTTCCAGAAGGCCAACAATTCACTAAAAATGTTTTTTTTATTGGTCTTATGATGTATTCTAATTTTTTGAGATAGTGAATTGGTGGGTTTTTGTTAAATGTGAGCCAAAATCATCACAATTAAAAGAACCAAAGACTTAAACTACTTCAGTCTGTGTGCATTGAATTTATTTAATACACGAGTTTCACAATTTGAGTTGAATTACTGAAATAAATGAACTTTTCCACGACATTCTAATTTATTGAGATGCACCTGTATATAGATTAATATTGGTACTGTTGGGTTCAGGTGCAAGAATAAAAAGCAAATGTGCAACTCACCAGGAGAGAGAGAACAAACTGCAGCGTTGATCCTGCTTCTCTTGCAAACGCAATGCAAGTGAAGCACTAAATAGTTTACAGGGAAGATAACAAACACAACGTCCTCTTTATGAACACCATTTATAAATCAAATACTTAACAAGCATCAATCACATGGGAGATATGCTCAATAACGGAGAATTGAACTTACTATTAGCAACAGCATTCTCTTAAAAGAGGCGCACACCAAGCACGCTCAATAAGGAATGCGCAGACACTGACAGACATAATAATGTTTAAAAAATACATATTAAAGCCATCTTGTTGGTCACTTATAATCATGATGCATGCAATTTTTTTTAAACTCATAGTAATTGAGATAGATACATATATTTAAAAATTCTCTTGTTACACTGGACCATTTAAAATGAACTAGTGAGTTTAAAAATGTGCTTAAAAATTCTTAAAAGAATCTTAAACGAAATGGTGTCCATTTACAAGACCCGTACATAAATTCTAATCTAAATCTTGATGTAAGCTATTATTCATTTTACCCAAGAATTTCACTGCATTAGTCATTCTAAAGAACAGCATGGCTTAAAGTTTGTGGGTAAAACCAGAATGTAAGGGTGTATTGACTAACTGAAACATTTGTCATGAGCCTGTTTGTTTATATATTTTAAACTTTAAATGTAAAAATTTTAATCAGATTATTAGGGCAAAAATCATATTCTTGACAATAATTTTTGTATTGTTTTCCTGTAAAAATATTTAAAAATCCTTAAAACAAGATCAATTTGATTTATCTTGTTTTAGAAACAACACTGCATAATATATTTAGGTTTTGCAGAAAATGTATTTTTAACATGTGTATTTTGTCTTACTGTACTGACAGAGTTTTTATAGTCAAAACAAGTGAAAAAATCTACCAGTGCTGAAGAAGTAATCCAAAGTATTTAGAATACGTTACTGACCTTGAGTAATCTAATGGAATATGTTACAAATTACATTTTACAGCATGTATTCTGTAATCTGTAGAGGAATACATTTCAAAAGTAACCCTCCCAACCCTGTTTGTATGCAAAAACCCATAATGACAGAGCATGTTTGAGCTCAGACTTTCCATAATATGTCAATATGAAACATGACTCCAATTGCACTTTGGCAATGGAAAGATAATTCTCATATTTGCATATTTTCAAATTTTCAAGATATTCATTTGTTTATGGTTCTAGGAGCAAATGAACGATAAACCCCAATGAAACTCATGGTGGAATGAAATCCACCCTGGCATTTGTGACATTTGTGAAGATGTTTCTCTGTGGGTTTTTCTGATTCTGGTGTTCTCCAGTAATTAGCCATCTGTTAAAAAGAAAACTACAACAGTCTTTTTCTCTCCTCCACACATCATCCCTCTTCTTCTCTCGTCTCCCTCCAGCTCTCCTTTTGAGATGTCCTCATTGTCCCTCTCAAGTTGCCAGCACATGCTTTGAAAAACCAAACACCAAACCACAAATAAACACAGTCCCTTGTGCAAACAATGCATTCAAACATTTTACAACCACAATTTTTAAGCAGACACCCTAGAAAATTTCGTAAACCCTCAAAAGAAGTATGATCCGATCAATGATCAGTCCTTAAATAAACACAGTCCCTTATGCAAATAAAACAAAGATGGCGGAGCGGCAGTAGCACGCAGCGGCCACTCCGGATCCAAAATGGTGCTATTTTTGTTTCTTAGCCCGATATTTACGGCACATGGACATCGGAGCAACCGGTGTTCGTGTCTACCATTGCCAGATACTGCTACAATTTAGAAATCATGCAACAACTAAGCGGCACGATGATCTGCTGGAGACACTACGCGATCTCGGCTTGCTGCGGGGACCAGGCCTACAGTCCTCACCGTCTCCTGATGCCGGTGGCCAGGGGAGGGATGTCGTAAGAGGTGTGCGAGGAAGCAGAAGCGCGGCAAGAGGGCAGGGGTCCATGCTAGGCTGAAAACAAACCCTAGCTGGCCGGCTCTCCTGTCTATCCTGCTCGCAAATGTCTGCTCCCTGGACAATAAATTGGACTACATCCGACTCCAGAAGACAACACGGCATGAGTTTAGAGACTGCTGCGTCTTTTTTTTCCATGGAGACGTGGTTTAGCGACAGAGTTCCGGATGCCGCCATTCAGCTAGATGGGTTCGCCTCGTTTTGTGCCGACAGAAATGCAGCTCTGTGCAGTAAGGCTCACGGTGGTGGCTTAAGTGTTTACATCAACACGGAATGGTGCAAGAACTCTGTGCTAGTTTCTAGTTACTGCTCATCGCTGGTGAAGTTTGTGACTGTTAGATGCAGACCATTTTATTTACCAGGGGAATTCACAACTGTCCTCATAATCGGAGTGTACATTCCCCCCAGCACTAATGCTAAGGAGGCGCTCTGTGAACTGTATGGGGCTATTAGCGAACTGCAGAACACTCACCCTGACGGACTGTTTATTGTCACCGGAGATTTAAACCATGCGAATCTGAAGTCAGTGCTCCCTAAATTCCATCAGCATGTGGACTTTGCAATGAGAGGGTCAAACGCGCTGGATCTTGTTTACACAAACATCCGGTTGGGGCACATCAAGACCCAGTTGCCCCCCTCACTGCACCCCCTGCAGTTCATGTATCGTCCCAACCGCTCAACATCATCCATCGCCATCGCCACCACCCTCCATCTGGCCCTCACCCACCTGGACAAAAAGAAAACATATGTTTGAATGCTGTTCATAGACTTCAGTTCATCATTATACACAATCGTTCCTCAGCACCTGATTGGAAAGCTGAACCTGCTGGGCCTGAACACCTCCCTCTGCAACTGGATCCTGGACTTCCTGACTGGGAGACCTCAGTCAGTCTGGATCAGAAGTAGCATCTCCACCACCACCACACTGAGCACTGGGGCCCCCTAGGGCTGTGTGCTCAGTCCACTGTTGTTCACTCTGCTGACTCACGACTGTGCAGCAATGCACAGCTTGAATCACATCATCAAGTTCGCCGATGTCATGACCGTGGAGGGTCTCATCAGCAAGAATGATGAGTCAGCATACAGAGAGGAGGTACAGTGGCTAGCGGACTGGTGCATAGCCAACAACCTGTCTCTGAATGTAGACAAAACAAAAGAGATGGTTGTTGACTTCAGGAGAACACGGTGTGACCACTCCCCACTGAACATCAATGGCTCCTCTGTGGAGATCATCAAGAGCACCAAATACCTTGGTGTTCACCTGGCGGAAAACCTCACCTGGTCCCTCAACACCAGCTCCACAACCAAGAAAGCCCAGCAGCATCTCTACTTTCTGTGAAGGCTGAGAAAAGCCCATCTCCCACTGCCCATCCTCACCACATTCTACAGAGGAACTATCGAGAGAATCCTGAGCAGCTGCATCACTGCCTGGTTTGGAAATTGCACCGTTTCGGATCGCAAGACCCTGCAGAGGATAGTGAGGACAGCTGAGAAGATCATCGGGGTCTCTCTTCCCTCCATCATTGACATTTTCACCACACGCTGCATCCGCAAAGCCTCCAGCATTGTGGATGACCCCATGCACCCCTCACACAAACTCTTCACCCTCCTGCCATCTGGCAAAAGGTACCAAAGCATTCGGGCCCTCACAGCCAGACTGTGTAACAGTTTCTTCCCCCAAGCCATCAGACTCCTCAATACTCAGAGACTGGACTGACACACACACATAAACACAACTGAACACCATCCGACTCCCTTTGCAATTTGCACATTTATCAATTATTGTACCATCTTGCACTGTTTGCACACATGCACTTTATAAGTAATATAGTAATGTGTAGGTCTTATTTAGTTCTGTGTAGTCTCATGTAGTTCTGTGTTTGATTTTATGTTGTTTTTATGTTGTTTTATGTAGCACCATGGTCCTGGAGGAACGTTGTTTTGTTTCAATGTGTACTGTACTACCTGTATATGGTTGAAATGACAATAAAAGCCACTTGACTTGACTTGACATTCAATATTTTCACAACCACAATTTTTAAGAAGAAACCCTAAATATTTTTAGTTACCCTCAAAAGAACTGCCCATAAATCAACACAATCCCATGTACAAACAACATTCAACATTTTCACAGCCACATTTTTTAAGCAGAAACCCTAAATATTGTCAAATACCCTCAAAAAAAGTATGATAACATCAAACACCAACCCTCAAATAAACACAGTTCCTTCGCAAACACATTTAAACAATTTCACACACACACAAAAACAAAACAAATGTTCTAGCAAAAACCCTAAATATTTGTAATTACCCTCAAAAGAACTATGATGACATCAAACACCTGCCCACAAATAAACACAATCCCTTATACAAACAACATTCAAACAGTTTCAAAATCAAATTTTTGAAGCAGAAACTCTAAATATTTTTAAATACCCTCGAAACAAGTAGGATAACATCAAACACAAACCCTCAAATAAACACAGTGTTCCTACCAGGCTTCTTAAGTAGCTTTACCAGCAAGATACCCTTAGTCAAAGAGCTTAATCAGAAAGACCTGCTGGTGAATAGCAAAGCTAGCTAGTCCACCAGCTAGACCAGCACCAAACCAGCATAAACCATCTTGGAAATTCATGCTCGTCTTTTCAAAAGGAAACTGCAATGAAATAATCCCTCAAATTGTTTAAATACCCTTTAAAAAGTATGATAGGATCAAACATTCTGCAGCTAAAGCAATCAAGCACTTACCTGAACCTGACTTCTCCATTCTCTCACACAGCTGAACACACAAGCTCCACCATAACGTAGATTAAAGTCCCCATTCACACACATGAGGCACAGAGAAGTCCATCTGCAGTACATTTATTACCAGCACAGCTGTGGCATAAAAGCTACAGAGAAAGACAGAGAAGAGGATACATACAGGCTTTGTCCCACAATGGAGAGAGGGAGTGCTAACATCCAGGTACAGAGATGAAGTCTCCATGCACACGCTCTCACTCACACACACTCCACTCACACTGCTGCCGCTGCCACTGCCGAGTCTGCCTCTGGTTTGCTGTCCTAAATGAGCAGGAGCCCGCCTCACTCACACATACACCCACATATGCATACAGTGCACATAGCTACCAGCTGTCAAGCAAGACGAGGAGGTTTTCTGCTGAACTTCTCAAATATCTCTCAATGGCAAATTGCAGAGGTTTTCACAAGACACAGACACACGTGACAGCAACACACACACATGAAGACAAGCATGCTGCTTTTGATACAGTGGGATCTAAAGGTCTGAGACCACATTGAAAATCTGGGAATCTAAACATGGAAAGCCTAAAACAGAAAATATAGGATTTTTAGAAAGTAAAAAAAAAAGAGATGTAACATCAATTCAATAATCTAATCTAATCTAATATAATATAATATAATTGGTGCTGTCATTAAAATGTTTAATCAAGATAAATCGCATAATTGTTCATAGTTAATCATGATTAATCACAGATTTTCAAAGTGCGGAAATTTGACTATAAATATACTTCTTTCCTGTCAAAATGCATTTATTTCCTTCCTAGGAAAATCAACAAAACAATATGTACCAATGTAATGCTTTATTAACATTTTTAAAACAAAGCCTTCCACAGTGTAAAGATAGAAATGCAATAAAATGCCACGAAGTCGAGTAAAATTAAGTTTCCCAAAGTCTAAGTGGGTGTTTGACTAATTGAAAGAACTAGTCAGTACATAGGTTGCATATTCATTGCAATGGGCATTAAATCTCTTATATTCTCTTCCTCCACAATAACGTATTAACGGTAAATGTGTCAATCGCGATTAAGAAAACTTTACACGTTAAACTTTTTTAATCGCATGCGTTAACACGTTGATTTTGACAGCTCTAAATATAATATAATATAATATAATATAATATAATATAATTGTGGCAGCGGAGGCGTGGTCAAGCGTCCTTCCGGAGAGAGAGAAAGCGGTAAGGGTGCTTGCACCTGAGCTAGATTATGTTTAACACCTGTTTCTAATTCCAGTGAGCATGGGGAGAGCGGCATATAAGCAGAAATGCCACCAGCAGAGGAGAGAGAGAGTCTGGCACAAGGAAGGCCACGGTGCTCCTGAAGCTGTTGCGTTTAATCTATTGTGTTTGTGAATCTGATGTGTTTAAGTAACTACGTGCCTGTGAAGCTGATGTATTTAAGTGACTACGTGCCTGTGAAGCTGATGAGTTTGTGAAGTTGTAAAGCACTGAAGTGGCCGATTAAAAGTCTTACCTGAGCCTGGAAAACCTGCTTCCCTGTGTTCTCCTTCCCTTCTGTTGTGTCCCCGTGTTACACTGGTGCCGAAACCCGGGATCTTGAAGTACACCCCAATTACTCGCCAAGTGGCAAGGACCCTTTGAGGTCACACGACGAGTGGGGGATTTCGATTATGAGGTTAAGCAAACCGATAGAGGGGGCGCATGTCAAATATATCACCTCAAACTCCTGAAATTATGGAGGGAGGCGGTCCCTGTGACGTTGGCTACGGTAGTTCCAGAGAGGGTGGAGCTCGGGCCGAAGGTGAATATAAAACACAATAATTTCACCCCGGTCACTTGTGGAGACCACCTCTCACCGTATCAACTCGCAGAGGTTGCCAAGTTGCAACAGGTGTTTGCAGATGTGTTTTCCCCTCTACCGGGTCTTACGAACCTCATCCAGCACCACATCGAGACCGAGCCGGGAGTGGTGGTACGTAGCCGTCCCTACCGATTGGCCAAGCACAAAAAGAAAATTGTCCGGGAAGAATTGGATGCAATGCTCGATATGGGGGTAATACAGGAATTCCACAGTGATTGGTCCAGCCTGGTTGTTCTAGTTCCTTAGAGCGACGGGTCTGTACGGTTCTGTGTGGATTATAGAAAAGTCAACGCGGTATCTAAATTTGACGCATACCCAATGCCTCACGTTGATGAGTTGCTCGATCATTTGGGCACTGCTCAATTTTATTCGACACTGAATTTGACAATGGGTTATTGGCAGATCCCCTTGATACCATTTCCCTTGAAAAAATGGCCTGATGGATGTCTCCCCAGCCTGAGTCGGGCAGTGGGGATATATGTGGCAGCGGGGGCGTGGTCAAGCGTCCATCCGGAGAGAGAGAAAGCGGTAAGGGCACTTGCACCTGAGCTAGATTACATTTAACACCTGTTTCTAATTCCAGTGATCATGGGGAGAGCGGCATATAAGCAGCCACGCCACCAGGAGAGAGATAGTCTGGCACAAGGAAGGCCACGGTGCCCCTGAAGCTGTTGCACACAAGATGATTTATTAAATATTCTCAAATCATACTGGGATAACATGGATCAGATTTTGCACAAACTTTTGGAGTCCATACCAGCTTGAGTGCATGCTGCCATTAAAAAAAGAGTCGGACAGACCAAATCGTTATGCTAATAAAGCAATTTGTAATAAGACAAATTGTATTCAATATGCTAAACAGAGGCTTTTTCACTAGTGGTCTCAGACGTTTGGACCCCACTGCATACAGTATATAAAGCTAAACAAAGTCTAACACACAGTCATAGACAGACATTCACAGTTTAAAGTACCATTTTTTCAGTGCTCAGGAGATTAAGTTTAGTGAGCTACTGTAGGCCATTCCATTCGAGGGTCAGAGAGCCATTCAGCAGGTCTCTGTGGACAACTACCACTGTTTTACCACTCCTGTCTTCTTTCAGCCCTTATCACTCTGCCTTTTCCTATGACCAGCTCCTTGTACATTCTGTTACTCTTCTCTCTTTGAAACGCCTTGATAGGTTTACCAATGTAGACTTATACATGTAATCATATGGGTATGAAACAACATGAGCATCAGTAAATTATGACAGAATTTAAATTTTGGTTGAAGTCACTAAGTCTCTGCACTGTTGGTTACTCGGAGGTGTTTCTACTCAATGCACTGTCCAAATCAGGCAGTGTATCACTGTCTGCACTCCCAGTGGTAGTCACTGCATTTCATTTGTATAAAGTCAAACTCTGCTGTGTTTGCTAATGGTCACTGTTCCTTATGTCTCCGGTAATCACAAGCACTCATTGAAAATGAGTGACTTCCAGCTGATTTGCTGATTCTATTAATGCAAAAACATTAATAATAATTACCCCATCTGGGCTATTTGTGGAAATTAATTTCTGTGCAGGTGCACAATGGCTTGCACAGAAAATTGCCAAAACTGGGACAAAATGTTTTTTT